>NC_142408.1:6750000-7468058 GCF_059441095.1 Idiotropiscis lumnitzeri
TTCATGATGTGGCACATTTTGTAACCAATATTTAGTAAAAAAAAAAAACGCAATGCTGCTGTAATTTGCCTCTTTTCTCAGTGGCACTGTTGTTTTTTTTTTTCCCAAAAAATTTAATTTTACATTCCGTGGAAGTTGCAATCATCATATCGAATGTTGACCAATCACAAGATTTCGTTGGATATTTTGGGACCATTGACGATAAAAATGCCCAAAATAGTATCCAGTGTTCCCTTGTTGTGTCATGGTTCATCAACCACAACCCGACCATGTGGCCGATTTTATTGTGCAATGCGTTGTCATCCACTTGTTTACTACACACATCCTCGCTCTAAATACATAACTGTGGTTTAGGGCGAAGAGAGTAATTAATGCCATTTGTCACAAGTTTTGGAATAGAAAATACGTGCGCTGTCACGCTACGTACGAGATGCAGCCATGTCATTGTAAATAAGATTTGCTGATCACAACCATACCTTGGCCAACGCATGGAGCCGTGGAAATGTGGCTTTATTTACGAAAGGATGTTTCGCCTGCTTTGGGAAGCCCCCGCCCAGGCCCGACCCCCATAGTCCTGTTTGGGGAGTGTGGGAGATTTTCCAAATCTGGACGCTTTTGCCTCTGAGGCGTTCTTCTATTTTGACTTGAACCACTTTAGCGTGTTAAATACTCAAAAGTGGTGCATAGATACACTCGTTTACCCTTAAATTCATCAATGGTTACAAATGTACATCTTAAAGTGGTTTACCGCATGAGCCACAAACCTCAAGCAGCAGCAAAACTTGACCAATTCAGACGAGCTCTGTCGGTTGAATTTGCGCGCCTTTTTTTTGGACGACGGCACTTATTGTTCCTGCAGGGATGTAAGTCGGGCAACACGACGTCCAGTCAAACTTAAAAAATCCCAATGCAATTCAATGTACATTTTAAAGGGGAAGTCAAGTCACAAGTTCTTCACGATAATTTGTTCTACGCAACCCCACGAGTGTAAA
Source organism: Idiotropiscis lumnitzeri (assembly GCF_059441095.1). NCBI lineage: Eukaryota > Metazoa > Chordata > Actinopteri > Syngnathiformes > Syngnathidae > Idiotropiscis > Idiotropiscis lumnitzeri. The sequence goes on from NC_142408.1 coordinate 6,750,993, forward strand.
CGCAGTATCCTGGTTCATGGAAAATGAATTACGCTGCAAAATCTGCCCGTTTTAAATCCATCTCGGGGGTTGCTGTTGACTGAAAATGACATCACAGTTTTAAATGAAAAATTATTTGTGAAACTCACTTCCCTTTGAGTCGGCTACTGCCTGTTCAGTTGACATTTTTAGAAAGCAGTTACAAATATATATATTTTTTTTAAATTAGGCAACACTAGTTTTTTATTTTTGGTTTTGATTTTTTTTTCTTGTATCAACTGTATAAATTGAAATGTTTTTGTGTCCCGCTGACTATTCTATCACAAACTAATTTTTCATCAGGACTAACTCAGTCATTTTATTGTGTTTTTTGCCTAAATTGTCGGCGGTGAGTATCGGCACCTCCACGAGTACCTAATACCTTAAAATACGTCTAGTATCGGCCCGATACCGATACCTGGTATCGGTACTCACACATTCTTATTCGTACGGCATCAGCGCAAGCTTCAGTTAGCCTCCTAGATTGGCCAAACTCAGCGTTAACCTCACACACGTACGGATTTGTAATCTTATTTAAGCCCAATTATGGTTTCTGTGCATACCCTGCATGAGTTAATTTTTTTTTTTTTTTTTGTCTATTTTGCCAAAAGGTGGTTTCCTGGTGACTCAGAAGATGTTGGACATGTTCAAGCGTCCCACCGATCCCCCGGAGTACAACTACCTCTACCTGCTTCCGGCTGGTGTGTTCGTGGGCGGATACGCCGCAGCGCTACAGTCGGGCTACAACATTGAGCAGGTGGAGAATTTTGATCGTATAAAATGCTGCGTCCATTTTAAGAGTCCATCAAAGTTGCACACTGGCATGTGAAAGTTAGGTCATCATCCTTTTTATGTGGTCTTTGTTTGTCCAGATGTTGAACACAACCCGTCCATGTAAACAGTCCTATTTTTTTTTTTTAAGCATTATACATCCCCTCCTCTCACCAGATGATGTACTTGGGTTCCGGAATGTGCTGCGTCGGCGCCCTGGCTGGCCTGTCCAACCAATCCACAGCCCGCCTGGGTAACACCTTGGGTATCATGGGAGTCGCCGGGGGCATCGCCGCCACTCTGGGGGCGCTCAAGCCGAGTCCTGAGCTCCTGGCGCAGATGAGCGCCGCGATGGCTGTCGGCGGAACCGCCGGTGAGTCTGACGTGATGTGCCACGTGGGAGGTGTTTTGTTTGGATGTGCACTGTGTGTGTGTGTGTGTGTTTGTTGTGCGCGCGCGTTGTCGGCTTGGATAGATTAAGCGGCAGGTGTGTAGCGTGCGGAGGAGGTTTGTGATCGGCGCATCAAACGGAGTGTGCCTCATTTGTTGCGGGACTTGGAGGGTTGTGTGTGTGCGTGTGTGCGTGTGTGTGTGTGTGTGTATTTAATCATTTGTTTTGCCCTGTACAGGTCTGACCATTGCTAAGAGAATCCAGATCAGCGACCTGCCCCAGCTGGTGGCTGCCTTCCACAGTTTGGTGGGCTTGGCGGCCGTGCTGACGTGCGTGGCCGAATACATGGTGGAGTATCCTCACTTTGCCACCGATCCTGCGGCCAATCTCACAAAGATCGTGGCCTACCTGGGCACCTTCATTGGCGGAATCACTTTCAGCGGCTCGTTGGTGGCTTACGGCAAATTGCAAGGTTCGGGAAAAGTTCATGGTGGGCTTTTGGCTGAGTAGACATCACTATTCCCAAAAAGTTAGAGGTATAGTCTTATAACACAGTCTTTGTTATAAGTTTGGATAAACTATTGCAATATTTACCACAAACCAACATTCATACTCAACTTTTCTGTTTTTGTCGGATTCTTTTTTTTAATCCTGTCTAATGAGTTCTGAAATATTTGCATTTTCTGGTTTCTGCCAAATCGAAAAATCCGGTCATGCCACACTGAATTCGAGACGTCAACGCATTGCCTCTTTAAATTGGGCGGTAGCCTGAGCAAATAGCACACGACTGCCAACATTTCTCATTTAAGGGGGGGAAAAAAAAAAAGATAATTAATATGATAAATTATTGCCATGCCTGGCTCAAATAATAATGGTTGATTTTCAGTCTGGGTTTAAATAAACCATCCATCGTCAATCCAGCCGAAGTGATTCCATTTCCTCATTCTCTTTTTTTTTCATCGCCCAGGTATGCTGAACAGCGCCCCCCTGATTCTTCCCGCCCGCCACGCCCTGAACGCCTCTCTGATGGCCGGCAGCATCGGGGGGATGATCCCCTACATGCTGGACCCCAGCTACGTCACAGGCATCACATGCCTCGGCTCCGTCTCCGCTCTCTCGGCCATCATGGTACGAATCGCGTGCAAGCGTTTCTGGAGCGCGGTCGCGTGCGCACAGCGGAGCATTCATTTTAACGCCGACTGAATCGGGACGTGTTAACGCTGACGGACGGCGTATAGAAGAATGTTGATTTCGTAGTTTCATCAGGAGGGCGAGGCGGAGGGAGGCAAGTCAATAAGCGGCCGAGCAATCTGTTAATCGTCTGGCAACCATCGTGGCAAAAAAAACAAAACAAAAAAAAAAAGAACTTTGTGCAGCTTCCTTCTTGTACTTGAATATAATTAAAGTCAACTTCGCCACGGTAACGTTAACCTTTTGAAAAAATTCCCCGAGAGTTTCACACCATTGACCAGTACTTATGAATCGAAAGCTTTCCAGCTTTAAAATCCATCGTAAATAGCGGAGAAGGCCAACTAACGAAGCGGAACGCATATCAGTCATTCTAATAAAAAGATGTTCCATCGGCGGCTTTGCAAATGAGCTCTTAGCCAATCCGCACATCTGCAAGTAGCCCCAACGGATGAATCGGGGCCTCAGCTTGGCTGAATATCGAATCGTCTCCAATCAGGCTCTTATCGTCTCGTGCATCATCTTCGTTCGAGGAAGACCATGAATAATGGATGATGACGAGAAAGCTGCGGCCTTTTCGTTTTATTGCTTCTTTGCATTTTCTTTTAAGCGGCATCCAAGCTTAGCACTCTTTTGTTTCAATGCATTAAATCATCCCCTTTTTTTTTTTTTTTTTTCTGCGAATCGCAGGTGTCTTGGCCCTAACATATTTTTACATTTTCCTCCAGGGAGTAACCTTAACGGCGGCCATCGGTGGTGCCGACATGCCGGTGGTGATCACCGTGCTGAACAGCTACTCGGGATGGGCCTTGTGCGCCGAGGGCTTCCTGCTCAACAACAATCTCCTGACCATTGTTGGGGCGCTCATCGGTTCATCCGGTGCCATTTTGTCATACATCATGTGTGTGGTGAGTTGGGATGGTTTTAGATGAAATGCAAATGACGCATCTTCTGTCATGGCTTCGATTTGAGAAAAAGTTGAACTTGTTTAAGAATGTTGGTAAAATTGTTGTTCCTCTAACGTCCACTAGGAGGACCTCTCATGTTATCATAGTGGCTAAGTCGTTAAGGCGCTAAACCTTCAGGCCTCACATGTGTGCTGTTCACGACGATTTACCCTCGGTCCTGACAATAAATAAAGTTGACACATAATGAGACGATAACAATGAAAGCAACTTTTCCCGTCAGGCCATGAACCGCTCGCTGGCGAATGTGATCCTGGGAGGCTACGGCACGTCTTCCACCGGCACTGGGAAGCCCATGGAGATCACAGGGACGCACACCGAGGTCAACGTGGATCAGACGGTGGACATGATTAAGGAGTCCCAGAGCATTATTATCACTCCAGGTAACATACACACACTCCACAGAACTTGTACGCAAGTCAAAAAAAAAAAACAAAAAAAAAACACGGCACTTTGCCAGTCATCCCCTTTGAGGCTTTTGCAAAGTGTGTGTTCTGTTTATTTAACCCTTTCTTGACCCGTGTTACATCATCGTTTCGCTAGGCTAATTGACAAGGTTGGGCCCCCCCCCATACACACTTACAATGACAGGAGCACACATTCTTGGGCCCTTGTGTGGTCGTGTCTGGTAAAATTCTACAACGCACTGCGTGCTCTCATGTCATTGAAAGTGGCCGGAAAATTAGGTGTCATGCAAAATGTGCGAAAATAAAATTTTGCACGATTATTCTGTCGTATTTTCAGTAGGCTGCTTGATTGCTGAAATATTTGACAGCTGCAGCCCGACATTCTACTGCCCAATTATCTTGTCATGTTTTTATTGTTTAATAAAACCCTTTCTTGGGGGGGGGGGGTGTTACACATGTTCATCCAAATTGCTAATTTGCTCCTCAAATGAAGTCATTGATGAGTAAAATTGCTCATCAAAGAAATGTTATTTCATGCCTTGTGTTAAAATAGTTTTACCACCCGTTTGTCATTTCCAGCTGTAAGAAACTCCAACAGCACATTTAAGTGAACTTTTACAAAGTTCTGAATAGTTTGAGCCTGATGTGTGTGTATAACGTTGTGATACAATATTTGACTTTTGTGTAACTAATGGACGACATCGATGATCGTATCAGACAGCCTGACCAAAAAGGGGCCAAAATAAAGTCTGAGTTGGACGGAGTTGCGGGAAAAAATGGTTTCGATTTGTTTTTCTTCAACTTTTCAACAAATCGAAAAAGATAATTCCAGAAATATTTGTCAAAGTCAGCATTAGTCAAAATCGGAGAAATTCAGAATTATTTGAGCAAAGCCTATCAAAGAGAGTTGGACTGTCAAGAAAAAAAATAAAAAAGTCAAATGTTTTATTTACGGGTTTGGTCCAAGCAGCTTTAACTTTGATACGTTGACTGAAAGTATCCAGTGTTAAGGTTTTACTACTGCTGATGTCATCATTGCTGGAACACGGTGTAATCAAAACGGCTGATTATTTTCTCTACGGCAGTAATCAGCACTAGACTGCAGCGTGCCGCCCTTTTTCGTCCGTCCTCGTGTTTCCACTTGAACTATTTTCGACCAATTTCAGCCGTCTGTCACCTCACCTCATTGACATTTGGGGAAAACATTAAGAATTCAAAATGTTTTGCCTGCTTTGTCCGGCCCATCTCCCTTCAGCTTTCTTTTTTCTCTCCAAAATGTGGAATGTTGGGAAACAACTGTGCTGAATAATTTACGTGTTTCTTTTGCCTCCATTTTTTTTCCTCTACTGTTGGAAAATCTGGACCGTTTACTGCTAATTGGTGTAGCCGAGCAAGATGTTTTGTGATTGGTTGAGGTTTTCGTTGGCACCCACGTCATTCACTAGGCGTGGGTGCACCTATTAACTCATTTAATCCCAGAAATTTTCATTAGAGGAAACCCCTCAATTCCAGCGTTTTTCTGGATTTTAACTGATTTTGCGAGGCCAACAGAATTTTGTGTTCTAATGCTATAAAAACACAGAGTATTGGTGCAAAAAAAAACAACAAAAAAAATGTATAAATACGTCTTTGGGAGGCGGGGACTACGTTTTTGAAAACGTATGTTTGTCTTTATGGATTGAATGAGTTAATGGAAAGTCAAATTGCATCCAATTAATCAATGGGATGGTCCGTAGAATAATCAATTAAAAAAAAAAGTTTGCTCACTCTGGTCCTTGCTACTTGGTTACTGCACGTTAAATAGCAAAATGTGGGAAAATGTTGTCCGCTGGTGAATTGACGAAATGGATCATCGCAAATATAAAAATAACAACTACAGTTGCGGTCACTTGGTACACACGGCATTCTCACGTTTCAATTGTGCTTAAGGACACGATGCTTCACCACATCTAGACGAATACACATCGACGCCGGTGCCAGCATCCAACGTTTTATTGCTGATTTGGCAAAATGCGACCACTGGCAGTGGAGTTCTTTTGAAGTCGGCTGGTTCCCTTTTTTTTTTTTTTTCCTTTTTCTTTTTAAGTGTACGTGCTCGGGCACTCTAACTCGAGCACAACCGCATTAGCACGTTCTGTGGGCTCGTAAAACGCATTCACGGCGGGTTGTCTGCGAGCGGTTGAGGGGCGAGGAGGGTCAGCTGCAGACTGCACTTCAAAAACCATCCTGCCGTGTTCATGCCTGATCACGCTGGTGGGTTTTGAACTGCCAATCACGCTTCTGCTATAAATAGGCCGCGTACTTTCGTAATCATGATTTATATTTAAAAGGAGACTTTTCGGTTTCTAATATTTGTGGTGACCTCATTCCGTGTGTGCGTATGCAAATTTCAGGAAAACCAATTTAAACTAGATTAACAATAATAACCTCAATGAAATTATGAAATATAATTTAATTTTTGATGGAGCTCTTGTATTAGCTCCTCCTACTTGCATTAATAATTCTATTTTTTAATTTTATTTTATTTGACATTTTATATGAACATGCGTTTTTGATCATATTATTTAGCAGATGAATACCCGTCATGAGCAATTTTATTGTTTCATATTTATGAGTGATGAATAGCTATTGTTGCTCTGGCACCATTTCTGTCACAAAATAAATAATAATTATTTTTTTTTTCTTAATTAAATTTTTTTCTTGCAGGTTATGGTCTTTGCGCGGCGAAGGCACAGTACCCAATTGCCGAGTTGGTGAAGAATCTCAAAGATGCTGGCAAGGACGTCCGGTAAATTCCACACCCCCGAACTCCACCCCGGCCGTTCTTCTTCTCCAAGTTAACATTCTTTACTCCCAACGATGATTATCGTTTTTGGCACGTCACATGCACCACCCCTGTTGCGCTCTCCAATATAAACTCCATTAGAATAAACCGTCGAACAAACAAGCTAATGTTTGTCGTAATTGTGTGCTAAAGTGGATGATGGAACCCCGGGGCACTCGATACTTTTCAATGAATTCCAGTAAAACCTCCGTGTTCATGTGCCGCAAATGATGTCAATTAGCGAAAATTGCATCAAGGCCAACGAAAGAAGAAAGGGAGGAGGTTGCGACTTGTGTCGGTGGAAGGTCGTTGACCAAATGTCAGCGCAACAAGAAAGGACAAACACGAGAAGGATAAATGAGGAAAGGCTGAGCGGAAGCCCGTGTAATTGTCCCACCTCCGTTCTCCGCTGCTCGCGAGATATTTTGGCGCATTTGTACTTGATTAGAGAGAAAGCGGGTGGTCAGAGTTCAAGAAAAGGAAAGAGAGCATTTTCCCTTCGCTTTACTTTGCTCCGTTTTCTAATTCTTAATGACTGTAATCCCATTTAATCTTACATTCCAGGTGTGCTGTCTCCCACCCCCCCCAAAAAAAAAAATTCACTCTCACTTCCATCGCGTTGACCGCGTCCAAAGTGTCTTTTTTGAAGCCGCCGCTTAATATATCCCAGATGGCGCTGGCCGCCTGCTCTCTGCTCCTGCCTACAATCACCAAACTAATACGAGTTAATCCCAATCCAAACGGCGACTGACATTACACCACATGGTGGCTTTATTCTTGTTCCCCCAAACTAACAGTAGGAGAAATAATTATTTGAGCCTCTGCTGAATTTGTAAGATGTGACTTTAAGATGCTTCCTTTGGCTTTCGTCTTTTTCCGGTGGATTTGTCACACCGTTGCAGTTTTGGGCAGAGCTGCAGTCTTGTTCCTGACAATTCCCTGACAGCTCTTTAGTATATTCCGATTTTAACGTATGAAATGAATTCCGATGCCGAGTTATGATTACGGGTTATTGATATAGGTTGAATTTCCAAAACTGTGAGCCACGTGGGCATCAGCCAATCTGCGGGAGACAGAATTCCGCCTTGCGTTGTTGGGGGATCAAGTAGACAATTTACATTTGATAACTTTTATATTGAATATTTTGGACTGATATTTTGTCCATTACCATAATGAGTCAACAGGCATAAAATTGGAGACAAAAGAATTTATTTATTTATTTTTTAAAGGTTATGTTGATGGTTATCAAAAATAGTAATTGCATTATGTTGCTCCAGGTTTGGGATCCACCCCGTCGCCGGCCGTATGCCCGGTCAGCTCAACGTGCTGTTGGCCGAAGCCGGCGTCCCGTACGACATTGTCCTGGAGATGGACGAAATTAACGAAGACTTCCCTGGTAAGATGAGCTGCGTCATGCAAGTAGGAATGCGCAGAACAAAATGACATCCAATTATAGGACGTGTCCATCGTATCAGGGTTCTCGTAGTTTGATTTATTTAATTATATATTTATTTTAAATAGTCATTTTTTTTATTTTATATTCATTCAGTTAGCTTTTTATTATTTTTATGAGCAGGTTTGTTGGGTTGTATTCATTTGTATTTTTTTCAAAATACTTATTTTTAGTTTAATTTTCATTAGTTTTAACATTAGTTTTAGTTTTTAAAAAAAAATATATATATATATATATTGTATGCAAGATTTAAAAAAAAAAAAAAAAAAAGTTCACTAATGGTGTACAATTCTCCGACGACACTTTGACCTTCCTTCTATATGGACGTGCAGCAATACCAAAATAAATACATTTAAAATGTAGAAAATGAATTGACAAAGACAAAAACCAAGGCCATTTTATTTTGTTAAGTTTTCATGAACTATAATGATGTTGGTGCTCACAGACGTAAAGAATTTTACCTTGAAACTTGCAACCTTTGTCAGGCCACTGGAACTATGACGCAAATTTATTCCCAAGAAAGAAAGAAGATTGCACAACAACCACTAAACGTTCCCACTTGAACGTGGGAGTCATAAGGCGGTTCCTACTTAATTGAATATTCTCGTGTGTCCCATCAGAGACCGACCTGGTCCTGGTGATCGGCGCCAACGACACGGTGAACTCGGCCGCCCAAGAAGACCCCAACTCCATCATCGCCGGCATGCCTGTGCTGGAGGTCTGGAAGGCGAAGCAGGTGAGGCACATCTGGCACACGCTCGCTCCGTCGTAACATTTACGTCCTCGGGCCCGAATAGATAAAAGAGCAACAGATGAGTTGATGTTGCGAGAAACACACACGCATAGCCGGCGAGACGCTTCCAGCTCCAGGTGCAGTCCCATCCTGATCAAATTAGAGGTGACTGTGTCCCTGTGGAATGGCATCGCTCCGAGATCTGGGATTGATACCATTTGCCCACAGCGGTCTTAACGAAACGTTGCCATCGTAGGAACTGACCTAGATGAATTTGTTGAATTAAATTTGGCCTTTAACTTTTTCCATCTCACTGTCAGAATAATTATTTATTCTTAAAAATTTCGTTCCTATTTTTGAACATGGTTGCCTTTCTACTAAGTGAAGTGTCGCTATTGATGTGAGATGATGGGCGTGTATGTAAAAGATTTTCTATGTTATGAATAAGTTCACAAATATTTACATAAATTGAATTAAGATGTCTCTCACACACACACACACACACACGTGTACTACATCTATGTGTTGAATATGAATGACGTCAATATCTGCATTGACGTGGTTGCTCTGCATGTTAGCGTCTGCTCCATGCTCCTTGTGAGTATTGTCATTTCTATGTTTGGAATTTTATATATATATGTGTATGTATATAGATTTAAAAAAAATCAATACATAAACACCTTAAAAATACAATTCTGTCATAACCTGAGGACTGCCTCCACCCGAGGGAAATAGAATGAGGCGGTCCACTTAAACGCACACACACACACACACGCAGACTAACATGAGCATGCACTGTTTAGGAAAACGCTTTTAAACAGTCTGCAAAGTGAAGCTTGAATAAGCCATTTGGGAGGATAAACTTCCTGAACTTTTCCGCTCAAAACAGCAACAAAGTGTGTTTTTGGCACCGACGGGATTAAATTATCACCTGAAATGAAACAGGGGGGCGGAGGGAATTCATGCGGCAGATGTTAGCGAATCCTGGAGCGGCAAGGGCTTCGCAATTAGCATGCAGTGCTGCCGCGCGTCCCTTGACTTAGGAGTTCAATTTGTTCCGTGACCATGCTTGTAACTCAAATCACACGTCTCTCAGATTTACTGACACGTTTCAAATACGAAAAATAAATGTTTGTGTTCTCTCCCGTTTTGCCGCAGGTGGTGGTGATGAAACGCTCGCTGGGCGTGGGCTACGCCGCCGTGGACAACCCCATCTTCTACAAGCCCAACACGGCCATGTTGCTGGGCGACGCCAAGAAGACGTGCGACGCCCTGCAAGCCAAGGTCCGCGAGGCTCAGTGAGGCACGCGCCGCCCTCGCACAAAAAAAAAAAAAAAAGAAAAGGGAACCACTCCGAGGCTCCGGCGGCATCTTTGCACGTGTCCCGTCAAAAACGACTCTTCACAATTAGACAAATGGTAACGGATCTCGTACGTGTGGTATTTGTGCAGTTACAGATTTTTGTTTTAGCGTCTAGATGAAGGAAGATATGCGAAATGAAACTTTTAGTCAATAGATATTGAAAACGCAAGTTTATTTTCTTTTTAATAACCGAGAGAATGACATTTCTGAGAATCCATTCCTGTTTTTTTTTTGTTGTTTGTCATGTTTTCCGACAATCCCTTTTTAATGGTTCACATTTTCATTACTCGCTGGAAAACATAAGCAATATGATCCAAACAGTTTTGCAAAGGCCTTTCTTTGACAGTTTTATACTGTTGACAAATTTTTAAGGTTATTCATGCTTCTTGAATTATGATTTGGGCCTTGTAATGGACCTTTCAAATAACACTTTTTGACTGTCCAACAAAAAGACGTTTTCCAAGTTATTTCTTCATTTTGTAAAAACAACAACAAAAGATATATTTCAGCCTCAGATAAAGATGAAAAATGTCGCAACTTGCTTTTCATTGGACAGCGATGAGATCTTGCATTCGGATATTTAAAGCTGTATCTGATTTCGCCAAGTGTGTAATCTGGCATTTGTGTTATTGCCTCTTAAGGAAGTTTCACAGCGAGCTTGTTAAACAGGCCCCATTCGGTAGCTTGCGGGCCACGTCGAACCTTTTTCGGCTGGATTTACACTGCAGGTGCATGATTCGATTAAGTTGTGTATGAAATAAAAATGTGCCTCAAATGTTTCAAAATAAACACGTATGAAAGATTAAATTCAAAAGTTTTGAACTCAAGTAAAATACAACTGAACTGTACTTAATCAGTGATTCCTTTACTTGCCACTAGATGGAGTACTACAATTTGCGAAACGCGGCAAGCCAACCATTTTTTTTTTTTTTAATTACATTTATGCAAACTGATAGCAAAAAATGAGAATTGTCACTTGCGGTTTAAATCCAGCTCATAGCGCTTGGCGTTATTTTTCCCGGTTTGAGGAACAATAAAAGGGGTCACGCCATTTCAAGTCTTTTAAATGTTCTGTGAGACCCGCTGATGTGTACTAACCCCTGGGACCGTTCCGCCATGTTGACCACCGTTTTCGCTCTACCTCCTCTCACACACACACACACACGACCAATACCGTTTTCACGATATTTCCATCATTAATTTTTATGTGTCGTTGAACCACCTGACCTCATTTTGCCGAAGTCTTGTTTGAAGTTTTGCTAATACTTTGTGTACTTACATGGAATTGCATGAAAGCTTAATGGCGTTAACGCTGTGGGCGAAACATTTAGATCGACTCAATATTCGGAGCTTGTTTCCCTAAACTAAGAACCGCAATTTAGAAATTTCTCTGCCCCCACCGCCCCCCCCCCCCCTCCCATGGAAAATATTTTTGTAATGTGATATTTGTGAAGCACAGCTATTGGGATTTGAAACTTCATTGCGCCATGATAGGGAAATGTACTGTGAATGTTCTTTTCCGCTTTTGTTGATCATGGAGCGTCATCCCTAATAAATAAACTTGTATTTACACTAGATAGCAAACGTTGTGTGGTGGGGATTTTTTTTGTTTGTTTGTTTTTTTTTTGGGGTTGTTGTTTGTTCTGACTACTATCTGCTGGGACTTTTCCATGAAAGTCCATTTACAAACTAGTATCATATAGTGGAACATTTTTGTTCTGCTCCTAATAGTTCACAATTCGAACATCTGCTGCTGACTGTGTTGCACCTTAAAAGTCATCAGAATTTAGTCAGTCAAAAATTGCAATTCGGCATCATTAAGGCAGCATCTCTCTGAGTGGAGGAGACTTGCGGGAATGTTTTTTTTTTTTGGGGGGGGGGGGGAGTATGATCTGCGCTTTAATATTAGTGTAAATAATTTTTAATTCATAGGGAAATGTTTCTAGAATAATTGTAATAATTCTAATTCCCTTTATTTTTTCAAATGTTTTTTTCAATTTTATTTTAAAATAATTATCGTGTGTCCAAGACAATCTGATAAAATGACTGGAGTTAAAAAAATAAAATAATGTACCGTTAGTCATCACTTTTTTTTTTTAAGTATTTCTGAAATGTGAATTCATTTCTATAAGCAACTTAATGTAATTGTGAATTTAAAAAAATAATATTGCATTTACTTACCATAATAAAACTGTTACAATTTTGGTTACAATTTTGAAAGTCGGAAGTGCCTTAAATTATATTTTTTTTATTTCAAATCTTTGCAGATGCGAGTTTAAAGCTCTTTATGACAGCTTTGCAGAGTTGAAATAATGCTCCACTTGGATTTGTAGTGTGCTCACTTGGTGCTTAGGTAACTCTCGAACCCTCCAGCGTGTGTGTGTGTGTGTGTGTGTTTTGTGATACAAAGGGATTGCATGAGTGGGCCATGGGGGTTGCGTTACTACCTAAGATGTAAATACAAGTTTGTGTGACATCTTCACCTCGGAGCGCCACTTGATTTGCCATTCCTCATCGACGAACCGTCTGGTTCGGGCGGGTGCCCACAGAGATGAGACGATAGGACGATGAGTGCATGCGTGTGCCATGAGGGCGGCTTCATCCCGTAACAAGTAGCACTCAGACGTTCTCTTATCTGCGCTGAGGGTGCACAACATCTGAAAGGGAGCTGTCACTCGCCACAGTGGCGGTGAGATGCGGCGATAGGGATGGAAACATTTTTGCCCCAAAAGTTTCCGATTGTGAGATCGTCTATCGTCTTTAAGGGTCTGGCCGGTGTCAGTGTTAATGGTGAAGCGCCACTTTGTGATAACAGCTAAGGTGACAGCCTCCTGCCCCCCCCCCCCCCCCCCCCCCCGGTTGTCACTCTGCCACTATTTATCCTCAACTCAGATGGATAACCCGCATGCCTCTGCCACAATAAGCCTCCATCCTCCACTCTTTGGCCTGCGACTATGCGTGCACTTTGATGAGGATGCAAATTATTTGCGGCGAGTGTGTTTTGGGGAGGCAAGCGTTTGATCGTGAGTTTGGCTTCATATTTTGTCTGCTTGCTTATTAAAATACAGCATGTATTCTATTTTAAAGACGAGTCGCATTTGGCCGGGATTTTGCTTCGTCTTCTTAAAATATGACCCAAATGGTTCAAATAATTAACTTATTTCAATGAAAAGGAGTAAACGAACCTTTCAGTTCGCTTTCATAGATTTCATAGCAGCAAAGTGGGCAGTAGAATAAAAAAAAAAAAGAAAACAGTACCAGGAAAACATTTGAATTACTATACAAATATGCTCTATAAAAACAAAAGTGAAAACTGAAGGTTTCTGTCAAACTAAAAAGTTGAATCCGCAAGGTCTGCAAAAAAACGGATTATGATCTTGATCGTTACCTTAGCTTTCTTTTGTAAGTGTATTACGGAGCACTATATTTCCTCATTGAAAAATGCATTCATATTTTTTTGCTTGTTTATTTGTTTTCTTGGCCAAGCCCCCCCGATAAATAATAATTTAAAAAAAACGCTGGAACGGATTAAAGTCATTTCCATTGATTTCAATACTGAAAGATGACTTGAGACACAGCGCAAGAAACAGAAAAATAATCAATAATCAGCAGTCGTGTCTTTTTAAACACCATATTTTGTTGTATCTCTCGCTTCTGTTTTACGCCGCGTTATAAGTCGCCCCGGAGACGCACATTTTCTCCTTAGTAGGAGTACGAACATGACAGCGAGTCATGACAACAAGTCGTACACAAAAACATTGCGGTAAATGTTTGACACATTTTAAACAAATGCAGCAGAGGCGAGGCTTGCCGACGGGGGCCTCGTTACGCATGCTCCATTTCGATATGTTATCGCAATGTGTGTATATGAAGTAATCGTCGTTGAAAGGTGTGCCGATGAAATTGTGTTTTTCTTGGGATTTGTTGACAGGGAAGGCCTCCTTCTCCTCCTCCTTAGATCAAGTAGATTAGTGGTGTGTTTCTCAGCGTGTCCTAATCAAGACCAAGGATGAAGTCTCTCCAAAGTGTTTTCTTTTTTTAACCGGTGGGGAGGGGGGGGGGGGGGGGGGGCGGAGTCACATCTGTTCCACATGTCTTGCAACAAATGGTCAGTGTAAACATGCGCTATAAGCTGTATCTGCGACTTTAATGACTTGCAGCGTGGCCATGTGACCGCCACACGTCCCCCGAGGGCGACTGTCGTAAACAGGCGCAACTATGCTTTAAACTGGTGCAACCAACAGAAGGTGCATCATGCTCATCTCTCACGCCATGCATGAGAAGGTTGGGCGGGTGGGAGTCGTGGTTTTGTTTTGCTCTCGCTTGAACGTATGCACACACTCAATATTTGTTGAACTGTGTGTGCCTCACAGACAATTCTATCACCTCATAGGTGAGGTTCAAAACTGTGACTGGTAAAAAAACCTGAAAAGGACACGCTAATTCAGTGCTTGTCAAATAGTGGGACGGGCCCCCTGGGGGGTGGGGCGAGGCTGAAGGGGGCACGTGTGAACCTGTGGAACATGCTTTTTTTCCCCCACCATACTACAATAAAGTGTAATTGCACATCCACTCCAGTAGGTGGCAATGATGCTCTCCTTGTGCCCGAGTCCGGCTCTTGAGAACCTGGATCCAGCCCCGTTTTAGAAGTCTCATTTGAATTAAGGGTGTTGGAGGAGGGAGACATCTAAAACAGGCTGGATAGGGGCTCTCGAGGACCGGATTTGGGCAATCATTTCAATTCATTCCCACCTGTTTTGGAGTTTGGATTTCATTGCTAACAAAAACAGCAGCATGTAAGCAGTCTCGCACATTAATTAGCGATTCTTGCAGATTGTCGTCCAAGTAGACTCTGAAACTCCAAAAATGTGAGTCTTGGCATCAAGGACCTACGCCAACTATAATACCTCAATAGGTGATGCTAAATAAACGGCAAAGAAAATAACGACATTGACATTTGGATTACTTTTTTTTTTTTTGTTTGCTTTTTCTCTGTTGGCCAAATGACCCCTGACACTAAATAAGGCAATCAAGGGAGTTTCCACCAAAGCCTTTTTTCTTGCTCAAATCAATCTAATGAAATCTAAAGCGCTCATTTTGAAGTTAATGCTTGAAAGGAGTGGCTGCGGTACCGAGTCCGTCCTAAAAGCTCTCAGTCGGGCCTCGGGGATACATTGCACTTTCCGAAAGACATTTGCTCTATGACAGCGAGAGATAAATGTCAAAGCAACCTGGCCAGCGAGCAACACAAATGACCTTTTTACTGTTCAATTTCATCGCCGCTTCGGGCCGGCTAATGTAAACATTGCTGCAGTGAGTCTTTTAAGCTGCTTTTATTGTCCAGCTGCTCCTCAACCTCTGGATGTAAATTGTTGAGAGACGAGGATGGGAGGAGGAGAGACAAATGAAAGAAGAGGGACTGCTTAATGTCGGACTAAAAGGCGACGGGCCGACGTGTCGCTAAGGGCCTTTTAGTGCATAATTTGTCTCTAAAACAGAGGCAATAAAGTTTTCGGGAAACAAAATGTTTATTGAAATATCTTCCAGGACCACTTGGTAAGATTTTGCTATTGTCCTAGAGATGAGAATAACACTTTTTGAAAAAACTCCAGCTTTGCAAATCTCTTTTCGGAGTCCGAGGCAGTTGCTTGCCCAGGAACGGGTTTGGTCCTCGCAGTCCTTTAGAATACTACGGTACCAAAAGATCCAACTGGTTAGATTGTACCCCCGGATCGAACCAGTTCAAGCCGCATCGGTTCCAACCAGAATTTGCTCAGAGCATCCAACGGGTTAACTTGTCCCTAGAATCCACCAAATTAAAGGGCCATTGGATCCGACTAATAAGATACATTTAAGGGTATTTTCGATGAAACAAGTTAAAAGGCACGACAGGATGCACTCAGGTTAGAGGTCGGCGTGATCCCTTTACTGGGAGAACTTTCCATTGCGTCGGTTTAATTGTTTCGAATCCAACTGGTGGCTTCCATCAGGTTGAACAGTTTTAGATCGTTTGTAGGACTCAAGAGTTTAAAGCAGCAGTGGGCAAACTACGGCCCGGGGGCCACATGCGGCCCGTTAAATGTTTAAATCCGGCCCGCCGGACTTGAAAGAAATTAAATGAATAAACCTTGTGAATGTTTTATTTTCTAAACACTGTGGTTTTTCAAAGACATATATATTGTTGTAATTATTTTGTTCACTTTCAATTAAAATGTAATTTAATTAAAAAATTAATGAATTAAATATTTTTTTTTCTACAATGAAGTGAGGTTACCAAAACACTCCTCCCATCTGCTCCTTTTCCGGCCCATCCGTCAAATTTTAGAACCCATTGTGGTCCGCCAATCAAAAAGTTTGCCCACTCCTGGTTTAATAAAAGCCAACAATTTCTTGTCTATTAGGCCTAAGAGTTTCGATTCTTTGCTTTTATATTCTCAGCATTCCCAAACAGTGGTGGTGATATTCCCAATGTTTTCCTGATCTGGACTCCGTGGTGGGCTGTGGATGAATTGGAACCCTCTGAGTTTTGTCACTTTTGCAGCAGGTCAGGCCGGGACAGCTTCTCAAAAAGCAACCATGTCCATAAAGTTTGAGCAACCACAAGAAAAGATGCGGCAAACCTTGAACATAATCCTGACGTATTCATACGGCAACTGCAATGTACACACGGCGTGAGCGTTTGTAGCCCGCCACTCCATGTGTGGGGTCCCCAGACGAGTTAAACCACTTGAGGGTGAGTGAGATCAACCCATCTAGGCCCAACGCCCCTGACCACACAAGCCTCCTCTGCAAGCGAGAACACCCCGTTCTCTGTTGCAATAAAATAAAAACTCTGTGTTCAATTAAATACGGCCGAAAAATGTCGTCTTAACTCGGCAAACCCCAAAAACAAAAAAAAACGACAACTTTAATAGCCTTGTCGGGAAATGAAAGGAAGTTATGGAAAGGATGTGAGCGGGCCGTCAATGGGAGTCGGGTATCAACCGGATGACCTCTTTGGTGTCAAGGGGGCCTCATCAGCGCTGCACAAAAGAGTTGAGTGACAATGAAAGAGAGATGGAGTTTCAGAGCCCGAGCAGAAGAAAGGAAAACATCATATCTCTTCCAGCGCTATTCTCCATCTGTCTCGCTCACTTTCTGTCTCTTGCTCGGTGTTTGTCAAACTACAAAGGCAGAAACACCTGAGCCGTCCTTTCAGCCGGCACGATGTCATGGAGGGAATGTGTGTGTATGCGTGTGTGTGTGTGTGTGTGTGTGGCAGGTGGATGTTGGTGCCTCGGTCGCTGTTTTGGTGCAAAAGAAACAACAGCAGTCTACAAAGCCCGATGGCCGGTCTTTGAATGCACCACAGCTGCATGGTGGTATATTCATGGCTTATGGGTCATGTGATGGCATCTGATGAAACGTGGATTATTTGGCTTCTTACGTATTCCCGCAAATGCAATATTCATACAAATAGATTTTTTTACATGGACGTCCGCTTGAAGAGGAGCAAGACCACAAATTTCCAAACTCACTTGGAAACTTTTGGAAATTTCCACGAACAACCCTGTCTAAACTTCAAAACTTCTCTCTGTCGAGATACTTTTTTGACACCGATTCTTATTTCGACTGGACTTTGTCGGGATCTTAGTGTTCCGGAAAAAGAGCACAAAAATTGAGTATTGCTCATACAGTTTTCAACCAAATAGAGAAGATGAATTTGCGAATCGCAAACTGTGACCAGATGGGGAATTGCTCGACCATATCTCGTGTTATCGTGGATGTTCCACATCACTTCATATCCAAATTTCCTGTTTGCAAGTATCTTGTTAACTACATTTTCAATCAATTCATCAAATATCAGCGCAAGTCGGAATAACAGCAAATCCACAATTAACGCAAAGAGAATCACATTTGATAGCTATCCTAAGAGCACTCGGATGTGGGTTGCTGCTCGTGATGATGCTGTTGATGGCGGCCCGGGTGGAAGCTTGAAAGTGCCGAGATGCCCTCATACTCGCTGCATCCTTATCAGTCAGGTGTGGCCGCCACGCAAACAAGCGCTTGTTGTGGTTGCGTGCGCGTTTCAAGTCCATGCGTAAGGGACGGACAATGGATATGTCGTGCCACCAAAAGCCGATGGATTGCTGATGGAATTTCTCCAACACAACAAATGTGTTCTCCAGTTTAGCGGAGAAAATGGATGCTTGCTTTTTGCAGACAGTGAGGAACATACAAGAGGGGTGATAGATACAAACTCATTCACTACCAGTAAAAAAAAAAAAAAAAAAATGGATCTTTGACGTCATTATCCGTCAATGGCAGTAAATGAGTTGAGCATTTTTTTTTGTGTGTATTAGAGAGCGTACAGTTCATCATGGTGTCACATCTTCTACCAGGTTGACTGCTTTTATGCAAATACAACTTTATTTATACGGCGCATTTCACGATAGCTGCAGCTGTAATCTGTCATCTGCATAGCAATGGAAGCAAATTCCATCTTTTTGTAGGATGGAACCTAGGAGCCGCAAGTACAACAAAAACAGCAAGAGCCCCAAAGCAGAACCTTGTGGAACACCATATGACTGAAAAGAGCGGCCAAATAGGATCTAAACCACTGTGGGGCGCGACCACGAATGCCCACCTGATGCTGTAAACGTGCCAGAAGAATATTTTGGAACGAACGCTCCTGTTAGATCCAACAAGACAACTCACCTTTGTCTCCAGTGTCATTTACCAAAACCGATTCGCCGATACTCCTTCAAGAACTGAGGAGGGAAGGCGTCATACGGTGAGCTGGATATCTTAACTACAAACTACATCCTCCAAAGATGACAAGAAGATCTATTCTTTTAGGAACGCGACGAAAAACGAAACCCAAATACAAATGTCAGTTAGGTTTCAAACGAGAGAGTTGGAGCGAGGGAAGCCCTCGTTAGTGTGACAGTGTGATGAGTCAGCCATTGGAATGGCAATAAAAGCTTATTTTCGAGAGCTTTTTGTGAAACTGATGTGTTTTTGTAAAGAGGCCACACACTGCAGCTTGGAGCGTCTGCCAAGAGAACTCTCCAGAATAGCAACTAGTCATAATCCGACGCTGCCGACCGACCGGCCGGCCGGACTCTGCGCTCGTTGGAAAGTGTGGATTTATGACGGCTCCTCCGTTTCGACGTCCGCATGAGATGTTCCTCAGCTGCTCTAGTGGGAGCACGAGGTCATCGTCAAAGCGTTCGTAGTGATGGTGCGCATATCGAAGTGGGCTTTATTTCCACAATCATTGATGCAAAACAGAAAAGCGTCAAATGGACCTTGACGCAATAACTTGGAATTGTCTTGGAATTTGCTGAGAAGACGGCTGCTCGTGTGGTTTGTCTCTGTGCCTGAAATGATTTATTACGTCGACGGAATGATATAGTTCTTATTTGTACTTGGACAATCAACCCGCATGTTACAATCAGCGGTTTAATCTGCTTAAAAAGAGACAAATTTTCAGTTTACTATATTTGAATGCATAAATAAATGAATAAATAAATAAATAAATAAATAAATACATAAACCCATAAATAAATAAATGAATAAATAAATAAATAAATACATACATAAACCCATAAATAAATAAATAAATAAATAAATGAAGAAATAAATAAATAAATAAATAAATGAAGAAATAAATAAATAAATAAATAAATGAATAAATAAATAAATAAAACATCTTTTTGTAACTTTAGTAAAGGTTTGTATTGGGAATTGAATTTTCCTTTAGTGATATGTTCTACGCAACCCCACAAAGTAAATTCCATATTCCATTTGTGGACGATGACTTTAAGGGGAAGTCAACTCTCCAAAATGCTTTGCAATAAAATGTTCTCTGTGCCTTCACTCGTCATAACATTTCATCGTGATTCGAATGACCCTCGTGAGGGTGAACCCAAACGAAAATGGATGATGTAATATTAGTGTGCCAGTCTCCAAATGTAAAGGGATTATAAAAAGTCTACACACCCCTCATCAAATGACTTATAACCTGTGCAACTCGATTGAAAATAAAAATTCTTGTTCTCACTTTTCTGGCATTGAACCTTTTATGTCGTGGAATCACATATTTTATTGCAAATGATCTTGTGGAGCACCGCGCTACAGCAGGAGGGTCCCCACGCCGCCGTTTGGAGACCCGCCCGCAGTAGAGCCATCGCTCGCTCGCTCGCCCGACGCGTAAGTGCATTAGCGTGTTATCTTCATGTCAACAGTCCCTCTCAAATATTTACAAGAGCTCGGTCGGGAGGCGTCCAAGCCCACATCGGGATGATTCACCCTTTGTGCTAACACAGTCGCCCCCACCCAAAAAAGAACTCTGTATTACTCTGAAACATCCGCACGAGCACTGCGGCCAAAAAGTCTTCGAAACAATGTTTGCTCAACACGACCTCGCTGATCAGGCGTCACAGCGTAACGCTTGTGCTGAGAGATGACCACGATGACAAGAATCAGGCACACTTTCAATTTCATTTTGGAGTTTTACGAACCTCGTTTGGACTCAATTTGCAATTGTGGATCTTAACAACTGAGAGCTATTTTGAAAAATACAAAATACAGATCATATGGTGGCAAGTCTCAAAATATTCCGTGCGTTCCTCCGAAATAGTAGCCAGGGGAGTTTATTTACTCCACTGTAGCTAGAGGGGACGCATCCGACAGGGAGGCTAACTTTATTTTTGGCATCATATTAAACAAAGTTAGCAGCATGTTTACGCCAAGTGAGAGTTTATAACAACGGAGGAATATTATGGTGAAATGCAGAGCGAGGCGGAGGATCAAAGGAGGATGTGAAACATGCGAAGACCTTGCTTCTTTCTTTCATACGATGAACTGGTTCTGTGCCTTGAAAGGTGCTGCTGTTTTGGTTAGCGGTGGAGTTCAAATAAAAAAAAAGAAACGAGCCACCATTGACGTGTTAAAAACAAACACGCCATCCAGCAAATATTTCTCATAAATCGACACAAATTTACATACACCGTCACACAGAAATTCCGAGCGATGAACTTTTTTTTTTTTTCAAAGAGTATGTTCGTTTATTTGACAGGTCCTTAATGCGCTTTGCGGTGTCTTCTTTACTAGTGACCTCCAACCATATTTGTTTTACAGTCACGACGCTGTGGGGCAGACACACCTCCTGAAAGCGCATAAACACAAACACAGACGTTGCGTAAGGGAGACCTGTTTTCTTTTTCTTTCTTTGCTTATTTTTTACAATGTAAAACAGTTGCCAGGTGTCTTAATAACATGTCTGTGACACTTTTGTCAAAATCCCCCAAGGATCAAGAATTATAGGACACTTTATTATTTCTTGTCTCACTGTTTTAAGGGGCTGCCCTGGCTCATGAAAGTGAGCAGCCATATACTCCTGCACCAATGGGGGGGGGCGGGGGCGGTACAGCTTTCGTTACCTTGACGACCAGAGGCAGGACGAGAACAGAGTGTGTGTGTGTGTGGGGGGTGCTGCGGGCGAGCAAGCACCAATAAAGACATTCAGAGCATTTTTACTCTTGGAAGCAGCTGTCATGCACTTGATGGTGTGCAGGTGACGCATTGGCACATCACATCAACATTCTGTGCAGCTCTGCTTACCTTTTAGGTTTGTCTTGATAGCAGGGATGTTGCACCTGTGGGAGATGTGGACGATTCTTGGTGTGTCGGACAGTCTGACAGATTGCTTGAAAGTGGCTCTGGACATTTGACCCATCTGAGCTGATCGTGTCATGGCTCTTAAATAAATTAGTTAGATAACAACGGACATTATATTATATTATATTATATTATATTATATTATATTATATTATATTATATTATATTATATTATATTGTATTGTATTGTATTGTATTGTATTGTATTGTATTGTATTGTATTGTATTGTATTATATTATATTATATTATATTATATTATATTATATTATATTATATTATATTATATTATATTATATTATATTATATTATATTATATTATATTATATTATATTATATTATATTATTATATTATTATATTATTATATTATATTATATTATATTATATTATATTATATTATATTATATTATATTATATTATATTATATTATATTATATTATATTATATTATATTATATTAGCGATTTGATTTGGTTGTTGAATTTCACACTTGATGGGTGTCCAAGCCATTCAGGGAATCAACTTTGTATTCAAGGCATTAAAAGTAATTTTTTCTAAATATATTCTAAATATATATTTGAGTAAAGCAGAAGAGGGAGAAACAAGGCTGATGTTCGGAGATTTTTTTTCCCTCTTTTTTTGTACTGCTACAACACTAAGTCAACAGTTTAGTTTTACTAAATCCAATTTTATGGCCCTTGTAGTGAAACGCGATCACAAAAATAAGTTGATGTTATTGATTTTATTGATTTTATTTTTTTTTTAACTTGCTGGCTTAATTTAACACAGCGTTTGAATTATTACCAAACTTGTTGTCAACAAAGTATCGCCGGCTGCTAAAGTGCATGAGTGTGCAAGCACGTCATAAGTGTTCCAGGAATCAAAGTGTAATGGGGGCTTGAAGGGGAGGAGGGAGATCTAAAGTAGCCTTTCTATGCCTCAGAGGGCAAGTACCCCCCCCCCCCCCCCTTTAAGTCCCACAAACACGCACGTAAAAAAAAGAAAAAAGAAAAAGAAGAAACCTGTAAGTCAAAGGTGAAGTCCAAACTGTCAGAGGACAGAAAGGAGCAACCAGATGCCTCCAAAACAATATTTAAATGTGAATAAAAAGAAAAATATCAATTCATTTTGAAAACATTGAATTTATTATTTTTTTTCCTGTTTTAAGACACACACTTTTTTTTCAGATAACTTGATAAGCTTACGATTTACGCTTAATTTGCGGCTTTATAGTCAAGTACGATGAACGATAGATGAGTGGTGAGCACGTTTACCTCACGGTCGGGAGGACCGGTTTTGAATTTCATCTCGGGCCTTCCTTTGTGCAATTTCAATGTTTTCCGTGCGCTTATGTGGCTTTTTCTCCGAGTGGGACGTTCATTGGCAGGCCCAGAAATTCATTGGAGTGAATGCGATGGTGAACGCTTGACAATTGACAGTTGATGATACGCATCACAAGTTGAACAAGATCGCCTGGGAGAAAAATAAATGCTGAAATAGTGTGAAACGTTTGAAACAAACAAAAAAAGCACTTGACTTTGAGACTGTAACAAGTACATTCTGTTAAAAATGATTATTGTTACTGTAATAGTCATACATGACTAGTTCTTGAAACTTTATATTCACGCCTTCGTCGACTATATTGAAGATTTTCGCATGGCAGATATCATAAGCGTTGGCAAAATGACCGAAATGGAAGGCTCGAGTGCATTTGACAGGCGTTTAAGTTGCATAATGAGTGAAACAGCGAGAGAATGGCGTTTTCTTTTCTGGAAGTCGGTCGGTCATTAAATGCAACATCAAAGCGCCGTTTTGCGGACGACGGGGGAGGTCCGCCATGTCTGATTGGAGATGTCTGAGGTTTGTGTGCGAGCGTGTTTCAGAGTGGCAAATATGTGTTTGAAGGCGCGCTCGTGCGCGTGTGTTTTGGTCAAGGTAGGAAGGAGCGTGTGAGTCATCCTGCGTACAGCTGCGCTCCAGATGAACGAGGCCACCTGCCCCCCCCCCTCTTCCCGCTCCTTTACTCCATTTTCGTGTAGACATCCAAACAACAATCAGCTCGGTCAACACACACATTTAGCCGCGCACATTTGATACCTCGTCATACAATTCGGAATCCGAACTCCATTTTCAGGAAGAATAGAATCGAAGAGACTACTCAAAACGTGTTTTTTTATTGGACTTGAAATTCCCATTCTCAGATCAACATAGTTCCGCGGCATAAAAACGTCACCAGACGGCGCCAAGGCAATATTTTCTATTCAATATGGTTTGTAGTTCCTGGAATTAAGAAGTTCCAAACTGATGTGTTCAGCCAAGCCCACCCCAAAGGTTCCTGGACCTTTCTTAAGTACTCCTCACATGGCATGATCTCTTTTCAAATAAATTACGCCCAACTTGATTTCGGTCCCACGGTCCCGACACACGATTAGCCTGCTGTTTCACTCGTTCTTTTGTACAGTTTTGATCGCTTCATTTTTTTCTTTGTCATGTTTATTTTGGTTGTAATTCCAGTGTCAACCACTAGATGGCACCACACTATTTTGTTTGGCACAAATTTTGAAAGAAGATGAATTGAAACATTATTTCAATATGTATTTCAATTTTGGTTTGTTTTAAAATTGTCTTTGAAGATCTTTACCAAAAAAAAAATGGAGTGTTGTAAATGCTATGAAAGCATGCCTTGGGTGTATTTAAAAAGGCTATTTCGATTTCACTTCATTGCTGTATTCCAAATAGTGACCTACAAATTTGTAATAAACAATGCTGGGCACTTGACCCTTTTTTTGGCCAGTCAGTCCCCTGCCCTTGACCCTTCGGCCATATTCAACATATTCAAAAACTGTCGGCCCCCGACCCCATTCCACTGCAATATTTTGATGAGAAATTTGTCAAATAAATAAATAAATAAAAAAAGTCTCGTTACATGTGGCTTTGTGCAATTGTGTAATTTTCAGTCATGGCCTGGACCACATCAAGTGTCTGAGCAGGCGTGTGTGCGTGTGTGTGTGTGTTTTGAGCCCATAATAATCAAGCCATATCAAATGTGAAAGTCAGTAAGAGGCGTCGCTTTGTCGAATTACATCCACTCAAGCAGCCAATCACTGCAATCTGCTTCCTAATTGGTGGACAAAATGACATCGGAATTCATCGCAAGTGGGGAGAATACTTGTGTTTCGCCGCAGAGTTGGAGCTACTCGATCAGCTCCCAACTATTTGGCCTGTTTTTTATTAGCGCTTTTGTTTATATCATCGCCACAACCTGGGCAGTGACTTGACATGCGATTTTACTTTCCAGCATCTCATTTCTCATCTCAGCGTGTGTTTCGATTGGATCCAAAAGGATCAGTTCAATGCAAATCAGTCAGAAAAGTGGATTGTTTATCGCTTCGATATTTAATACTCTTATTGGGTTAGAAACGGAGCCCACACACTTCACTTTGAGGTCAAGAAATAATTTATCATAGGCAAAAAGTGAAGGATAATAATTGGAAATTCTGAATATATCCAATAGCGTTTTGGTCATATGCCCTTGTCGTGGAAAATATTTATTTTGGGAGGCAAAAAAAATTAATTGTAAATGTCACCTTTTTCCAAAACCAAATCTGATTTGAATACTTGCCTTTGGCAGTTACCCGTTGCCGCTGCTATTGTGTAATAATCATCTAATAAGCGCAAACTGCATCTTTGATGAAAGCCTCTCCCTTCGACTCCACATCCGCCGAGTTTGCTCCGACTGTTTCCGGAGCTCTCATCGCCCTCCCAGCTGGCCAATCAAAAGGTGGGAAGAAGGACCACCGAGCGGGAGGATGGCGAGACTATCCCTGGGCCGTCTTTGCCAATTTGTCCGTGATCTTTTGTCCATGTTTGCTGTTTCTTGCCTCTCCTCAAAGTCTTGATTGATTTGAGTGGCTGAGACGGACCAATTTGTTCCCCTGGCGTCTAAAATTTCAGGCCTGTCTGCTCACATGTGCGGGATTTCTTACTTGCCATCAGTGAGCGTAAAAAATCCAAATCAGCATTGTTTTATTTGTTCATTACATGACGTCTCCTTCCACTTATTTACTGACTAGGTGGCGTGAAATGCATGAAATAAATGGCAGTTTTCCAGGAACTTTTTCTCTTTCTAAATTTACAATCACAGAGATTACATCTCAATGGACATCTGTCAGACAATGTGCCTTTAGTTCCCCATCACAAAACGGCACAAGCCGTTACGATACCTTGGCATCAGAACCCGCCCATCCCTACCTCACAGTCTTGAAGCAACTGAAAAACTTGACACTGACGGATAATCTCGAAACTGTTGAATAAAAATGTTGACTGCGAGAGCCCCAAGAAGAAACACAACCAATGATGCTAATCAAACTCTTGCTAGCGCTTTAGCATAGCTGGACACTTGACACTTTTTTTGATAGTCAGTATTCTTCTATTTAGCTCCACAAGCACCTTACGTTGGATGCCATTGCAAACCAATATTATCGTTAATAATACCTGAAACTTTAAAGAACGTTGACTGAAAATTGGAGCCTCCCCCCCAAAAAAAAGAAACTCAACCAATGATGCTAATCCGAATTTCTAATTCTTTGCTAGCTCTTTCGCTACACAAACGGGCGTACATTGGATGTCCCGCAAAGCAATATTCTAGCTAATAATATCTAAAATGCTCAAGAATGATAATTTTAGAGACGGACGGATGAGAATAGGATGTAGAAGTGAGTCTGATCCCCGAGTGTTTCCGACTTTCTTCCAGCACCTGTTTCAGGCGCTCTCGTTTTCTCCTGCAAAGTAAACGAATGAAAACATACGTGGGATTCCTTTGTGCGTGCGGTTTGGCTTTATTGGGGGTATGGGGGGGGCTCTTTCTGCTTGCTCGGCATGTAATGATACACGCGCTGGATATCCAGATGGAATAACATTGGCCTGGTTCTCTGGACGGCATATTAGCGTTGGCTCCACGCAAAGCAGATATTTAGAGAGCGCCTTTTCAATATTGCTACTTTGCATGAAAATGCAAAGCCTTCCATTCTTTCGTCTGTGGTTCAGATCATTCTTTGGGTGAGGAATTCTGTTATTACAACTCATTCTTTGGATGGCCACTGCGGCTTTTCTTTGCCAGTGTGAACATGATTCCATCGACCGCAGTCTGAGGACGCTGCGGTGAAGTGTGATGAGCGGGCCTTCTGCGACGACGCCGACATGCTGTCATTATTCAGGTTGAGGTGAAAATTACGGTTTCGGGAACGTTCAAGATAGCCCTTTACGTGTGTGAGCGTATCTATGGGAAGTGTGATCCAGGCCGGACTATTTTCTAAAGTGTGCATATCAAAAATGTTTTTTTAAATCAAATGTTCAATTCATCCCTCCTAATTTAATAAACATGATATTGTGATTCATATTGCGTTTGTGGAATGTGAGTGAAGCTGCAAAGTCCACTCATTTTAGCCATCTCGGGCGGCGGCCATTTTGTCACTTGATGTCAACTGAAAATGCCGCTTGTAACGTCACATGATCAGAACCACAAACAGGTGAGACATGATGGTCGTTACCTGAGCAACGGTGATGTCATTCATTTCATACGCCACAGCAAGAGACAAAATGGCCGCCCTGAGATGGGTAAAAAAAAAAAAAAATTTGCTGTTGAGTTAATTTTCCACGGGCACAATATGAAGATTTCGGTCATCTTTACTGCTTTGAACGCAATGCGTGTGTGTGTGCGCGCGTGTGTGTGCGTGTGTGTTCTGAGCAGCTGCTGTGGATTTGGCCTCTTTAAGTATTCATGGCGAGGTGATTATTACGTTGTTTGTTGTGACTTTTACGCACGCAGCGAATGCCAACTGGGCTGGCGTGTCATCTTTTTTGGAGGGGTGGGCTGGTGGAAAACACAAAATTCTCTTTTGCCTTCCATCTGTTTCGATCTCTTCATATTTCTCTTTATCTCCACGAACTGTCTATCCATCCATCCGACCGTCCATTTTCTTTTTTTTTTTTCTTTCCCAAAAGTGTTTCCCTTTCATCACGTAAAACGGAAAAAAAATCAGACTTCTCCTTGACATGCGTTGTCTGTCACTTGCTTTCCTCGTGTGCGTCTGTTCCTTTCGCTCACCGCAATCGCGGCCCTCGGACACGTGCTCATTCACCTGCGACTCGTTTGCATTTGCCAGACTTTGTTTGGTCGTCATTGTCCTGTGAGAAGACGAAGCAGGTGAACAACGCGGTGCTGATCTCGCTCGACTCTGGTGGAGGTCGTTGCTCGACTGAGTGCCGCTGTGATCATTCTCCTGACCTCTTGACCTTTTTTCTGTATTTCATGCGCATCCAAGTCATTCTGTTGGTTCTGAGAAGTCAATGCCACGGGGGGGGATTCACACACGCACGCATTTACAGGGTCTGCCGTTATGACTTGCGACGTCTGCTTTCAATCAGTGTGAGCGACGTTTTGCTGTGGACAGCGATCATCTGAGCGCTGCGGTGCTTCAAAACGAGGTCGCGTCCAGGGAGGCGATTCCAGACCGCATGTATCGTGTCAATAGTGATTCGAGACGATGTCGACCAACATCCCGCCAAAACAGCTGTTGACTGCTCTCTTCTTCTTTTTGTCTTTTCGTCCGCCAGACGCACATGCGTCGTGACAGTGAGAGGCAGGTTTGTGTTTAGCTGACAGTGTTGCGCACAAAATTGCATTACCGATATTTGATATTATCCTTACATTCAAAAATGACAGTGAACTCATTCGCTGCCATAGATGTCAAAAAATACATTCATTTTTGCAGTGCTGGCAGTGAATGAGTGAACATTATCTTTAATATGCATAAATTAATACAATGACTGATAACATCGGGTCAATTTGTGGAGAAACTCAAACATCGCCTTTAATCTGCCGATTATCGTGGGTCTTTATGTCGGTCAAAATATGACTGTAACTAACCATATTCATATTTTTGGAATTGATTTTATTTATTGTATTTTATTTTCATTTGAAATTTGCATTGAAATGTGCTACTTCCGGTTTAGGCTAAATGCTTTTATTTTGAATGCAAACTTCCTGTTTAGTACAGTTCACCACACGTAAGGTAACTTAACAAAGAGTACGTCCAAGAGTTTTATATTGATCCTCAGAAAAACGAACATTTCTTTTACTAGCACCCCCTCCGAAGCAAAAGGTACGTAAATGATGCATCTATGTGTTTTGTGTTTGTAAATATTGACTGTTGAATGTAAAATATGTCAGCTAATCGTCTGCGTGCGTTTTGAAATGTGTTTCAGCTCTTACGGTGATTAGGTTTGAAGGTTACACGGTGACGGATAAATGTTGCTAAAAAAAAAAAGAAATCGCAAAATCATCAGTAAAGTCTCATCCTTGGTCGGATGGCATGCTACAATGACAAATTCAAATAAACGTACCAACAGAGAGTGCTGGAACTGCCCAATTGGAAAACATCTTGGGCTTTTTAACCAATTTGCTGCTGTAAATATGACGTCGATATTGTGGCAGTTATAATATTAAGATATTTGCCGATATCGTTACATGGCGAATTTCCAGTCACCTCAAGCGTTTCCGCTTTCACACCTAAATTGAATTTAGACGTTCTATTTCAACAATTTGTTGATAAAAACAATATTCACTGGACAGTGTTAAGAGAAATATTCTGAAACGCTTATGTACTTAGAACTGTAAGAGATTTCAAGAAACTCTGCATTGCGGTGACTCAAGTGAACCCATGAATGAGTTTGACTTGGGCCCCCAAATGACTCGCTTGAGCGTGCATTCGCACCCAACCGTTTGTTTCTTACAGCAATTAGTCAAGAGATGACCATGGCCTATGCCGCACACGCTGGACTCGAACGTGGCCTTTTTGTCGCATTCCACAAGAGTTCAACATCCTGGTCCAGAATTTTTTTGTTTTTTGTTTTTTTGTGACCGTAACCTTGACAATTTAGGTCCTCTCTAATCCAAGCTTTTGGCCGTCAAAGTGGCGTGATACAATTTAACGGCAATCGGGATGGCTTTGTTGTAACAATAACAGAAGACAGTGTCCGATGATGTCGTGCCACAACTGTCGTCATCGCACTCTTGCTTTTGTTTTCCTTTTCCACGTTGACTTCATCAAGGTTTTGTCAAAGCGCAGATGTCACAGGCTGCCTCAAATGCGGCTTCGCCATTGAAGACAGTAACCCTGTGCTTCTGTCTCACTGGGCGTCACGCTCGGCTTTTTCTTTCTCTTCTCCCTTCATCCTCGCGCTGCTTTCGTAGGTCAACATGTTCTGCATCAAGTCCACATTAATTGTTGTCCGTATCACGCAAGCATTCATTGCAGCTGCGACTCATTAGACCTGCTTGCCTGTGTGTGTGTGTGTGTGTGCGTGTGCGTGTGTGTTTGCGAGTGCAGCAGGCCGGGCCAATTTCCCTCTTTGCCTTTGATAAACGGGTTGGCTGAGCGCTGCGAGACGACTTTGAGAAGATGCTTCCCGCTTGTTGTTTGTATCTGTGAACACGTTTGTTTGTTTGTGTCCAACGGTCGCGTCTTCCTCGTCTCTTGTATGACGTCGTCCCATTTGATGGACCAAGTGTTTATTTCACAATATGTTGATTATCGTCGTTGAGAACTGTATTGACTCATTCAGAAAGTAAAATCGAATATTATCATGAAGTGCTTTCAGTTTGGACGCTTTCAATTTCAGTGAGCTCTCGATATTTTGGAATGAGGAATTTGGAACTGAATTCGCCACTGTACAAAAAGACTATTTGATATGTTTATACAATACGATGCATGAGGTGCGATACGATTTTTTTTTTTTTTTTTTTGCAAGTGGAACATTTCGGTTAAGTTCAGTAGCATTCCGATTTGCTATGGTACGACTAATACATTAATTTTCTCTTCATGAATGCAAAAAAAACACAATTTGACAACTTAATCCAGAATTATTAATGTCAGGTGCAGTTTTCCTTCATTATTGGTAATAACATTGGAAATGATATTTTTACATAAATCTTTAACTTTTCCCTAAATTTAGTCTGACAGGCATTTTTTGGTACCGAATCGAACTTTGGGAAACTTTCACCAAGAATCACCGCTAGGGCTTCGCACGATGGCCTTAAGATGGGAAATGGACATTAATGCTAGTTAATGTTGCAGCGTAGTTGAACTCCAACATGCCCTTGGCAGTCTGGACTCCAAAGCGCATGGCGGGAAGACCGTTTCTCGATACTCCTGGCGAGTACACAAGCTTGAGAATAACTCAGACTGAAATCCTTTGTCAAATATGCGCATGGACCTTGAGAGCGAAACGGGATGGAATTATGGAATTCCCCCGCTTGGGCTGCACCACAACAGTCCAAGTCGCAACATTGGAGCGAACGCGGCCTGATGGGGCGCATAAACAAAGCTGTGAAAAGTTAAAGTACGATTCATCCGTCAAGTGTTTTGCTCGTGTTCAAACGGAAATGACGTGATTGCGTTCCTCCTTTTTGAATGTTGTCACGTACATGAAACAAGTATGAGACGAAGCGCTACGCTCGCTCCAAGGATGACTGCTTTGGCACCTGTCAGCTTTTTGACAACATGTCTGCTTGGCTCATACGCTGTCTTGTGTGTCAGAAATGATTTACTTCCCTAATTCATCAGTGGGCTCAATGGAACTTTTTTCTTTTTCATTTCTAAGTCTTTAATCTCTCTCGATCACTTTTGCTGCTTTCTAACTCAGCCAGTGGTTGAAAAATAAAAAGATTAGTAAAAAAAATAAATAAATGCAGGCAAGAGATCTATAGCTTATATATCTAATAAATGGTCCACAGCCAAATTCTAATGCCGTGCTCACATCTCACTAAATTAAACACATTAAGAAAAATAAATAAATTAAAAGAAATTCTTTTCACCTTCACACTCCATTTTCTTCAGCACGTCCTCACGTCCTGACTCTTTTTAATCATGCCGGGGAGTTTTGAAAGCCTAGGAAAGAAAAACCTGGACGGTGCAGTAGATCTGGCCAAGAGAGTTGCGCTTGTTACGAGTAAGAAACGCAAAGCCAGGACGATGACGGGTCATTAACATATTGCTGGCAGAGCCAAACCAGCGAGACGGCAAAGTATGGAGAAGTAAATGGGCCATCTCGCAGTTCTTCTTGCAATCCTTATGTACTCCGATCTATTTGATATATTAAACCCTGAGTTTTTTTTTTTTTTTTTGCGCTTGTCTTCATCGGGGTCGCGTGTTAATTGGATTCTGTGTGGTCGCACAGCTCATCCTTTAATCGTCGCCAGCCAATCACGGGAAACATCCAGTGAATTTGAAAAGGTGACACAATCCCTCGATTGTGTGGAAAAAAAAAACAAGCATTCTCACCCATGGACAATTTCGACTTTTCATTGAAATCTTTCTCTTTTATTGAGTGGCAGGACTTGATCCTTCAGCGTGGCGAGTTTCGAAATTGTCCCTGTCCAGCGATTGGGCAGGAGAACATGTCGTTCTCCAACGCAGTTTGAAAACGGACAAATAAACACTGCAGGGACATTTGGGCGCTTACCAACGAGAGTCGGAGATAAGGAAATTGACGAGTCTGTTTCCTGTGTCTTAATTCGGATTGTTTTCTGTCCAAACAAGCAGCAGCACTGTGCTTAGGGGGCGTTTTTTTTTTCTTTTTTTTTTTTTTAACAAAGTGATCCAACAGGCCTTCTGGGACATGAGATACAATCTTTCACACAGATGATAACTAATTCTCTCCAAAATAACATCATCCAGCAGCTGCAGATGTAAAGCACTGCTGGAGGTCTCCAGACGCATTTAGTTTGGAGCTAAATCATGTGCGAGCTAAATCAACAGCCGTGACGAATGGTGCTCAAAACAAAATGCACACACCATGCAGAGGCAGCTCGTTTGACAGAACAGAAACAGACATCGGCATTGTGGAATTAGAAAAGTAAATTCTCCGAAAGATCATATTTCCTGCGTCTACAGAAAAATAGAAGCAAAAAATATCTTGTACTACGCCTTTGTCGACAGGCAGAAGACCCTCTCAAGATTTTAGCCTGCTTTGAGGACATTTTTTTGCAGGAACTTCGTTGGTTTGAGCAGTGGCAGCTCTGCTAAGTCACACTGAAAAAAAAAAAGGAAAAAAGGCAGAATAAACTAAAAAAATACTTCTAAAAATATAATAATAAAACTTTTTTTGTTCAAATGTTCATTTTACTGGCGACATGAAAAATCACTAAAACTGTCGGCGAACGTATTGCGAACATTTGCGACATTGAAAAAACTCGGACACGAACGCTGCCTTCGAAAACGCTGCTCGGTGGGATAGAGGCTTTTTGGACTTAATCTCACGTTTCTCAACGAATTATTGTATCGGTTCAACTTAGCAGCTTTGGCTAACATTAGCTTGTTTACATTGCTAATGCTAGCTTAGTATTCTGAGCCACTGTCATTTTGTTGAAGCTGAATTATTTCTCCCGACTGTGCATTTATAATCAAGCCATGTTTAAGAATCTGTTCGTGCTCGTTAGCTTTTTGTCAATGACTAAAAAAGGCGGCAATTATGTGAAGCAAGTCACGCTACAACCAAATCTTGCTAGCTGCTTCAACACTGCAAGCTGCTTTGTGATTTGTGAAAATGTGATTTTTCTTACGACTGTAAGATGGTCGTAAAATTGACATATTCACTGCCACGTGATTGTTCTTAAGGGCAAGCAAGCGTCTCATTTGACCTTGGGACGGGTATTGTCAATAAATAGATGAAATAAATGTGTTTTCGACAGTCATCATTGCTATTATCTGACGGCTGGAGTCGGGGACGTGGGGGCCAGAAGCTGTTTATTGCTTTCATATGGGGCCAACATGTGTTTCACATTTCCAAGGGAACATTTTTTTCACTGTAGGATGAACGGTGCGCTTACCTTGAGACCTCACCATCTGATAATAAGGCGTGGAAAATTGGTAAAAATGCCATTTTTGTTTTGCAGTCACTGCACACCAAGTTTTTGGGAAAGTTACTGTTTTTGAAAAATGTGCACATGAGTTGCTTAGAGTTTGAGATTGCTCGGGCATTCCCCAATTCATCATGAAATTAGTGGCACCGTTTAGTTATAATCATGGATTGTAATTTGAAGAAGAATATTAACAAAAATATGATTTACTTTTAACCATACGTTTTAGTTTTGCATTTTATTCAGTTTCAATTTCAAAGTATCGTATGACTCAACACAATTTACAGTAAGTAATATGTAATGGGCAATTTATCAAAGAAAAAGTGACTTCAAGATTCATAATAACACTCCCAAGTTTACCGTCAAAATAAAATTCAACAAATAGAATTCCTCTTTGTGTATTTAAAACAGCCAAACAACTTCCTAAAGAAAGGCCCCACTAGCTTAATGCTAATGCTAATTCGCATCTGAGTTGCATTGAGCGGTTTGAACACAAACGGTTCAGCGACAGAATGGAGGGCAACAACAGCATTCACAGTCATAGGGTGGTCATCCTCTGCGTAGAATGACTAAAATTAGTGTCGCACTGATGAGATTAGAGTGGAGTTCAAACGTTAGGAATTTCAGTGCGTTACGACAATTAAATTGCAGCTGGGATCATACGTTACGAGTCTCTAGTGTCACTTTATCAAGGTGTTGATTTTATTGGCTTCACGTCCTACGAAATGGACCTGATTCAAGAATGAGCTTTATTATTGCAACAGCCACTGGCCAGACATTCGAAAAAAGTGAATATCAGCACTTTTGAATTTAATACCTACTTGTCACCAAGACAACATGGAGGGATACTCTTATTTTTGGTAACACAATTGAATATCCATTGTGACATTTTACACTTCTACTGAGTTGTCTTGTTAATAACAAGAAGTTCAGCGTCTGTACACTGTCCTTTTTGTCCTTTTTCGTTTCTGGTATAATTCGCTCTGATGTGCGGCCATCAGCATTTGACAGGCTTTGCAGTTGATGTTTCCTCAACTGGTACTCGCGGCTTGGACAAGGTTGAGGGAACTCTAAACCGTTCCAAATACCAGTCAGTCGTAGCACAAAACCTTCATGCTTTTGCTTGAAAGCAAAAAAAAAAAAAAAAACGTGACTTTATTTGGGGTCAATTGAATAGTGGCAGGTGTGTGCGGCCTCCCGTTTCAATGGGACTGGTTCATTCTGAACGCAGCCACGTGCCAAGTTGCACGCAACCGCAATATCTCACTTGTTTATTTTTATTTCCCCTCTTGAAAAGATTTCATTTGCTTTGAATTGATTTGTACAGGTTGCAGGTCACGATGTGTGCTCGTTTTCATTAACGTCTCAAAAACCTAGAGCAGGGGTGTGTAAACTTTTAATATCCACTGTGGGTTAGGGTGTTGTATTTCATGCAAAATGTTGTCAAATGCAATTTAATTTAATCGGGCAAATATGTTGATAGGCTGTACCTTGCAGGTGCCATCCTGACAATGCAGCAAATTTACAGACCTTGTGTACCATCATCTCATTTGAGAAGGTGATGTCATGTTGGCTCACGGCAGGGATGTTTAAATGTATTTAAATCACCCTGAAAAAAAACTCTGAAGTTATGTCCAATTAAGAAAGCACCCAGAGTGGAGTTCAATTCTCCATTTGACACTTTGCAATGTGAAAATCGCCTCAAATCTATAGCAGATGGTCCAAGCATTCGTAGCAGCTTTGAGGGTGTTGTCGCCCCCCCTCCTCAACACCCATTTTAACCTCAGAATATCTTGAAGTGTTTTTTAAATGCATTTTCCATCATTCCTTTCTGGGTTGGATCCTATTTTCCCTTTACAGTACAGTACGGAAAGACTCACTGGCCACAGGATTTTGGACACCTGCACAAGAAGATTAAAATTCAAAATTGAATGACACCCAAAAATGACAACATAGACAACCTCTGTACTATGTATCGCATTAAGCCTAACTATTTTAAAAATATGCAATCTTTATAAAGATGACATAGTACGGACAATGTATCCCGCAAGGTTTTCTCCAACTGTTTCTGATACTGAGTGTGTATGTTCATATGTGCACCATCAAAGTGTTTTTTTTTAAAAAAAAAAACAAAAAAAAAAACAGCTGTTATTATTTTGCAGGTGTACCTAATATTTTGTCCGGTGAGCATAAACACTGCACGTACTGTTGTGACATCACTGTATCCAGGGTCGTCCGTAAAACAGCTGATCCATCTCGTCTATCTTGTAATCTGATCCCTTCGTGTATTCATCCCCGAATATTTAATTAAACCATAAAAGGAAACGGTAAATGCATCGTTCGTCCGGACGGGCAGCCGATAAATTAGTCTTTATTTCATCCCGTGTCAGTTCCTAATGCGCCGCATGTTGCCCCTGCTGTCATGCGGGTCCGCTGATCAAGGACTAATAGAGGCTTTCTGCTTCCAACGGACTCGGGGTCTTGGCCTCAATCACGCCGGCCGAGTGGGAGCCAAGAAGGCCAAGCAAAACAACAAATATATTTTCATTTGAGCGGCAGGCATATTTTTTTGGAGAGAGTCGAGGGGACGGGATGGGGGGGGGGGGGGGGAATGGGTGGTTCATGTATGGAAGAGGTGAGGAAAGGAGGAAGAGGAGGAGGGGTCCAGGCAGAAAAGAGCCAGATATGAGAGATGAAGGGCGGGGAAAAAAAGGTGCACAGCAGAAGAGATTCATTTGCAAATGTTGGCACCATTGCTGGAAAATGTTTAATAGGTTTATCAAAGCAGATGAAAAATATTAGTACAAAATGAATGGGCACACACACACACACACATATATATATATATATATATATATATATATATATATATATATACATTTTTTATTAATTTTTTTTTTAATTATTGTTAGATTTTTATTGATTTTTTTATATAGACTTTGCCTACCATGTGATTAAAGTCACCAAAGGCCCAATTAACAGCTGACTTGAAGACTATCTCGAGTTATTTTTATGTGGTGTATGCTAGGTGGGATTTTCTTTTTCTTTTCCCCCCTCAGAAAATGTCGGAGCTCAACATTATTTCCGATGGTAAACCGTATATAAGATTTGGGCATTGCAAATGTGTGAACGACAGCAAATTGGGATATGACCTGACGCTCACGTCATTCATCACCATAAAAACGAGGCGGAGACATATTGGCAATCGCAATGATGTTAGCACGCAAGTTCATCTTTCGCTGAGCTTCGTCTATTTCTTATTCTTAGTATTTTTCAGTAGTCTTGCTGTCCTGTGGCACCACGTCGCCTCTCACAGGTCAGTCTTAGTACTACAACAGACATTGTTGAGTATTTGAGTACGGCAGACACTATAAAGCGATTTTTTTTTAACATCATGTGCTCATTAAAAAGAGTCGAAGATGGGGAAAAAAAATGGATGAAGCAAACTGAAAGTGGAGAGGTGCTGTCACATCAACTCTCCAACTCTTGGATTTATGGTTTTCTTTCCTTCACTTTTTGCTTCCTCTCCTCACCTTTTTTTTCCCCCCGAATCGCTAAACAGAACGTCGGCTCAGCAGCGGCCAAGGCAAATGTTTGAGCCACCTGTTGCAGGAAACTTGAAGCTCTCGGGAGATGTGAAGATGGAGAGTAAAAGGCTCTTCTCCGGACCCGCCCCAACCTCTGGACTGGACTTAAAATGTTCATGAAGTTAGGATAAACCAATATTACTGACAGCTAATTTGACAAACCTAAGGCAACCGTTGATAACAGTCAACATTTTGTCTCGGGCGGTGCTGATAAATGGAGCAATGAGTGTGATGCATTGAGCTTCCACGCCGTAATTACTTGCGTGCATGATGACTGTTCATGTTGGCCACTTGGAGCGCAAAAAGCTCCAACACAAACATGACACGCAGCCACGGCGCATAATTGCTTATTAAAAAAAAAAAAAAAAACGCTGATGTGAGCAAACAGTTTGCTGGCTCGCCAAGTAACATTTCTGAAACTTTGGTCAAAGTGGACGAGGACAAAAAGACGTTAAGTTGAGGGGTTGTCTTTGGGGCAGGACAACCGGTGATTTACGTCCTGGTGCTTCCAGGAACTCCCTTGGTCAGCTTCCAATGAATGCCCCCAAAGCCTCTTTAGAGTCGCCCCACCTCCCTGGCCCAAAACCTGGCAAGTTCTTTAATAGCTCCCATCACCCCGTCTGCTTCTCAAATACCCCGCCCCCCTCGCCCCCCCCCCTCACCCTTTGGCATCAAGTCCATACCGCTGCCCCCTCAGCTAACATTTACCGTCCTCAAACTCACTTTCTTTGGCGTGCCCCCGCCTCAACTGAGAACTCCCTCAGGACTGTGGTTCTTTCAGTACATAAACCTCCAAACCACAAATCTCAAACCGCTCTTTTATGTTACATTTTTAATGGAAGAAAATGGGGGCACATAGATACAGGAAACCGACAGGACGTGCAGGAACTTTGTCCATTTTTCCTCAAGAATCATTTTTTGTCCTGCATATTTTTCCAAATCCGCAAAAAAAAAAAAAAAAAGGATAAGAAGAATATTTTAGGCCTACTCATGTTTTAATATAGAGCAGTATAAAACAACAAAGTGGTCGCTGCCATCTAGTGGCGATTGGTGATATTACAACATAATGTTACAGTTGACTGTGCATATTCGCAGTCCGGTGTTGGTACTAGATGTGGGGAATAGGAGGAAGTGAAGTTGGACCTGCTACGCCAATATGACAGAAATGCATTTTTTTTATTTCATTTTTTTATTTAGCGAATTAAAATGTGCAAATAGAACAGCCAGGAGTAAAAAAAAAATTTTTTTAAAAAACCCACAGAGGCAAAGAAATATATTTGAGAAATACGTGATTAAAGTGTGACGTCATCAGCAGCACCGAAAGACCTCCATCATATTTTTGGAAGAACCATTTTGTTTTGTGAAAATCAATCAAATAAATAAAAAGAAAGATTTTATTTTCTTTCCTTTTGGTGAATTAAGCAAGGGGCCATTCAGAATGTAGCACGAGGGCCGCCAGTTGCCCATCCCTGCCGTAAAAAACGAAAGCCAACCAATAAAGTGCTTCGTAAAGTTCGAAGGTCCTCTCTTCATCTTTGACTTTCTTTCGGTAGGAAGTCAAATATTCACAGCTGCCTCTGTGGTCGGCCGGCGCAGCCGCAGGACTCCGAGGGCAAACAGAGCAGCCGCGAACACGCAAGGCCGCCGGTGTACGTTTCATTGGCGCTGCGACACAGACCCGATAGATGGTGGTGCCGTCAAAACACAAACCGCATACTGAACCTCGCCGCACGCCTCAACAAACCAAACACAACCCGAGCAGTACGCCGCAAAACTGACATTGGCACAGGGATTCCAGAAACACATCTCCAGAGTGGATGACGCGCGCATTTGCAACTCACCAGTCGGCGGGGAACATCTGCGTCAAATAAATGTGGAAAGCGAGGCCTTGTTGTGCATTACGCTTCAACGCAAGAGCACATAAAGTCGTTTTGCTCTCGCAATAAAACTGCACTGATCTTTCCAAAAAGTCCACACGTGGGACACCATGCGGCTTACTCGAGTCGCATTCTAAGCGCTCCCTCAATTAACAAGTGGAACAGCTTGCACCGAATACTGTCGTCTGAGTCCAAATAAGGACCACTTTTAAGGGATGTTTACTCAATTCGAGGTCTTCAGTTTGCCGACTTGCAATATTTTAAGGTTACAAACAGCAGCCCATAAACTGTGTCTGTACAAATATGTCGTCATGCGGCAAAAAAAAAAAAGACCTGCACAATTATTACTTAGCGTTTAGTTTATATGGCCCCAATTAGCAGAATGTCTTTCTCCGGCTTTTAGTAGAACCGGAAATGTCGCGTCATGTGTCATCATAAATTGCTGTTGGTGTGCTTTGGTTTTGTTACATTTTAGAAGTGGTCAAATGTGTTTTTGCTTTTTCATTTCTCATTTTCGCAGTGTTCAACCTGTGATACGGCTCGTCTGTGCGGAAGTGGCCAAATGTTGGTTCTGGGTGCTGCAAATAT
The DNA here is from genome assembly GCF_059441095.1 of Idiotropiscis lumnitzeri. NCBI lineage: Eukaryota > Metazoa > Chordata > Actinopteri > Syngnathiformes > Syngnathidae > Idiotropiscis > Idiotropiscis lumnitzeri. The sequence goes on from NC_142408.1 coordinate 6,790,739, forward strand.
GATTTTCCGGACTACAAGCCGCACCAGGTTATAAGCCGCAGTTTTCTATATTGAAAAAAAATTTGTTGTTTCGTGCATGTGCCGAATGACTTTGTACTGTGAATGCACATAAAGGTACATAAAGCGATTGTTAAAACAGTGCCTTTTAACACGGCAACAACTTTGCCAATAAAAACAGAACAGACCAAAGAGAGAGAAAATTGACATTTATTTAGCGTATTTTCAGAAAAAAAGAAAGAAAAATCCACAGAAAAGCCGCACCATTGTATTAGCCGCATGGTTCAAAATCGAGGAAACAGTCGTTTCCTTAATCCTTCACCGTTAAAGCAAGTTTTGGGAACAGTTCGCTTTGGACGACAAATCACAACAATTTTTGTATGGTTTCCTTTGGGAAATACTGCTTCAACCGAAACTCTTTTAGTTTTTAAACACACACAGGTAAAAAAAAAAAAAAATAGTGGCTCATGTGGTGCACATGTGTATGCATTTCCTTTAGAACGTAACATCGCCAACGACTTGCCTGCCATGCGTTTTCCATGATTTCCAATCACAATTTTTTTTTGCAGCAGCAGAATATTTTTCACGTCATGTAAACGTAACCGTAACTTATTAATGTGTACCTTGGCTTCGGACTGCTTGCCCTTGAACTTTATAATGGTGGGAACGGGGTGTGGGTGGCTCGGTGTCTTGAACTCATTTCAGAGTAATTGTACTTGATATGTCGTTTATGGAACACCCAAGTAATCATGTAAACAAAGAGCCGCTTTCCTCATGGGGATAAAAGGAAATTCGAAGCGCCCCCTCCGACATATCAGACTTAACTCACATTCGGACATGAGCACAGATTCCGAAGCACACAACCTGAATCCTCCCATCTTTTTTTTTTTCCCCAGTCACAGACACAGCAGGATGAGTTCACTTCCATTGCACACTCACGCGCACACACACGCACACGTAGAGAGAGCGACAGAGAGAGGCGAACAGATGGCACACAGTTGAAAAGTGATGGATGCAAATTACAACAACTGCCGCCCTGGGCAGAAGAAGGCTGCAAGTTTGTGTAATAATAATAACCTCGCTCCAGGTCTGATTGTTGAAAATTCGTCCGAGCCTCACTAAGGCATGACAAGAATCATGGAGGGTGGTGGGGGGGGGGGGGGGGTGGAGGGGGGGTGTAAACGAGAGAAATGGCAGGACCCGGACAGCAACCACATGACACGGACGGCTCGAAGAACTTGACAGAAGATTAAGAAAACATGACATCATAGTTAATTAGAATCAGGCGATAAACAAGAGGGTGATATTTACGTTACGCCATATGCCCTGCTGTCTCGGGGGGGGGGGCAACAGGTTTCAGACAAGTAAGGTCAAGGAGGAGGCTTTTTTTTTTCCAGCTGCTAGACCACACTGATGCACACGCACTCGCGCGCGCACGCGTGTGCTACAACTTGCCCGCGTGCGTGTGTGTGCGTGCTTTTGTCGATTTGTCAGGAAAGAAGACGTGTATACGATTGTTCCATCCAAATTGAGTCAAAAATTGCACAAATTGGAGCATGTGGCTGCAGATTGGTGTCAGTTATGAGGAGCACATTTTTGGAATGATATGAACTCATTTACTGCCATTGACGGCTAAAGACGTCAAAGATCCATATCGCGACTTTGTGACATGTTATATTTGCTATATACGGTTTGGACAGGACGGACATGGTCATGCTCCGCCCACCTTGGCGCAAGCGCTTGTCAATTTGGCCGCTCGTCATCAGTCCACTGTATGTCCTTGCTACCGATTGGAGCTCATTTGGGTGAATTCCCTCATAGCATGAGCATCTGGCTGCTTCAAACCAAAATGGCCAACTTCCTGTTCAATTTTCTGGAAGAGTCTTTGAGACTTTTTGGTGTGTCTTGGTATGATTGACATGTCTGGCAAATTTTGCATCGATCACTGAAACTCGCGGAGATTTTTTTTTTTTAACATTCTAATGAATTCTGATGTGTTCGGAATCGATGAAACCTGATTCATGTTCGCTAGGATACAAAATTTGGTGGGATTTCACAAATACAAATTACTCGATGAAAGTTAAACACAAATATATTTATATATTTATTCAGGTTTAAAATGAGGAGTATTAAAAAAAAAGAAAAAGAAAAGCATAAATGATTAAAAAAAAAAGACATTCAATTGTCTTTTTAGCATGTATTTGTTCTTTCTGTTAAATATTCCACAAAATAAATAAATTCAAAGAAATGTTTGCTTCGCTTCTCTCTCAACCGCTCACCTCCCACTTTTCACCTCCTCGCGTTTTTCCTCCATCAAGTTGCTGATCACATTATTTAATATTCCCATATTTCCTACTGTGCCAGCGTGTTTTTTTTTTATAAGTTAGACCCCAAAAATATTATACACATTGTATAGCAATATATCTTTCTTTAAAAAATAGAAGTGTCCTCATCCGACTGATGCGGAATGTCTTTTAGATTTCCCTCCAAACAAAGTCCTTCCCCGGATGCTCAGCAGTCTGCAGGTTGAAGCTTGGATGCGTCGTGTCCCGTCACCGAGGATGCACCACAATGGGCAGGAAGTGAGTGGTTGTGTTTTTCCTCCTGGTCTTCTTGCCCCTCACGGCTTTGCCGTTGGCGTTGAGTCCCACAAACATGTGCTTCCTCTTGTTGCGCCACTCCGCCGAAGCGTATGTGTTGTACTTGTTCTCCTCGATGCGCTCGATCAGGCGGCAGTCCGGCCCAAAGTCCCTCTGTGGAAGAGAGGCACAGGTGTGAAGGTGGAAAGGATGCGCCATCGCGTCACATTTCTCAGTGGCTGTCATTTGGAATAGTTTTCTGTACATTTTGTCATTTGTCATTTGTCATATTATTTTTTTTTTTTTTTTTGGTAAATGAGCATAATTGCTTTGAAATTGTGCTCACTCTTTGACTGGCCTTTCCTCACATATTTTGTGTGATTGTTACTGACAGAGATGCAACTTCAATGACTAATATGAAAGGAAAACATTACAATTTATATCATTTAATGACAGAAGGAAAACAGTTCTCGAAAGAAAACAAACATTTCATAATGTGCAGCCAAAGAGTAAGTAAACGTTTTGGGGGGCACTCTATATAAAGATGTATCTCACACAAAATAATTGCACAGTAAATTTGAAATAGAAACGACAATTATTTCTGGTTCATTATTTTATTGATAATTTTACTTTTTAATTTGCCCATATGGCTTTATTTATTTAAATTTTTTAGTTTGGAAAAACCCGTGAAGCACAGAAACTGCAAAACGTGAAACACGAAATAACGAGGGACCACTGTGCCTTATTTTGGCTCTCAAATCAAAGGAAATTCACCAAACTGCAAATAAACAGTTTTTAGCCATTAATCACTAAAAAGCATGCAGACTGCCGGAAGCTGTTTTACCACATCTGAAAATCACATAATTTGACAACATAAGAGATAAAACATGTAAGATGCAAAAATACGCTTATCTTGATGCACCTCATACAACAAATTTGTTTATCAATTCAAATTGTGCGTGCAGGATGATAGCAAGTGACGTGAAATGAAGACGATGGCTCACGTTGGCTTCATCAAGCATTGTTTACGGCAGGTTTTCAGTGACAATAGAAGTGCAACCATGCCGAACTCTAAGATCCTAATTGCGTGTGTTAATCTGGCAATAGAATTAAACAATGATTTCATTGGATGCCTTTCGGATAAAGAAGTCAGTGTTGCAGAGCCATCGAGTGTAATCAAATGCCATCCCTTCAGGCCTGTGCGAGTGCGGCTTGTGTTGCAGCCGAGCACCAGACCACGTCATGGGAATTTGGTTTGGGGGAAGGGGAGGGGAGGGAGGGGGGGCGTACAACAGAATGCCTCTTTTTCTATTCTAGCGGGTGTCATTTCATCTGCGCCGCCGCCACTGCTCCGCAGAGACACGCTGAGAGTTGCCTCTTGTTATCGTGAGGGAGGGAGAATGAGCGGAGGAGAAAAGAGATGAAACAAGGCATACAACCCCCCTTCCCCCCAAAGGAACTGAGGGAAGAATAGAGAAGGTGGAGGATTGTGTTTCCTGTGAAAGGAGACAACTCACATTGACTAACTTGACTTCCTGTTGCGGGCCCATTGAATAAAAAAAAAATGTTTTGGCACTAGACATAAAACAACGAGCCGTAATATTGGGTAGACCGGCAAAATGTCACGGTTTCAAGATCAACCATCTTTCTTTATGGAGTGTACGCACATATCCATAATTGGTTTGATTTTTTTCTTTCTTTCTCTTCTAATTCTGAGTCAGCAAAAGCCTAATTGTCGCCAATATGATTTTTCCCGGCCTTTATTGAGTCAAAGTGAATATTCCACAATAGAAATCTAAAAGTCTAACAATTTTACGCCCACAAATATATTTACCGTATTCTGAAATGATGACAATCTTGTTTCAGTTTACTCATAAATTACAAATTAGTGTTTGTGGGCCTGCTTAGTTGAACATGAAGCGACAATTCTGTTACAAGAATGGTAGTAGCTGAATATACAAGTGAATTATCTATTTTCCGGCTATTTTATATTGACGGCTAAAATGCAGGTGCTTCAAGCAGAACCATGACAAACAAAAGAACAAACTGTGGCAGGGTTTTGACCTGTCAGGTACGAGGCTTTTGCATTTTACCCGTTGATGTCTCAAATAAATAAAGAAATACATCATACATTAATGTAACATCATTAAAATGCTTTCATTTATTTGATTGAGCTCTTGTATGAATCTACGGTTGACCTTTTTCTTTTCATTAACATTCATCTAATCAGGTCTCTAAAATTCTGTTCTAAAGTTGACGCTTCTCATTCACTTTTATTTTGAAATTCTTTCACAACAGTCAAAGCGTTTCCTAATTTATTTTGAAATTCTCCTTTGAAAGCGGAAATGATCGTGGAACGAAAGGTAAAGGTCTTGCTGCAACCTATGTCAAATACGAAATATGTTTGTGATGTTTAAACGATTATTTTACGCGCGTGTTTCTACACTGTTGCGTGGAAATGTATTTTTTTTTGCCAACGTTTGGGCACACAAGTAAGACCACAAACAACTGTCTCATGTAAATGAACTTTCATGAGCAGTAGTTTTGCTAACACACTTTCCACATTTGCCCAGATGAGGATTTGAGCGAGGGGCTTGCTTCTAAACTAAATTCCAGTGTGCACAAACGGAGGAGGAATTCATCATCATGCCACGACAACTTGGCTTTAAGGTAAAATTTCTTATTTTTGTTGACATGGTTGGTATGACGAGTTCATTGGGGTTGTAATTGAAATGTTCCGAGTCCACTGATTCTGATTTGTTTGTGACATTATCACCAAGCAATTTGTCGCTTTTTCATTAATTGCAGCTTTGACTAAAGTTGATTTTAGTTCAAAACTCCTAAACCACACCAATTATATGTTATTTTCCTGTCAATGATTTAGAGGCTTGTTTAAAATAAACACCTTTTGGTTTTTCTTATTTTGAAAATTAATCATATTGCATATAAAGAGATAAAGAGACGAAGCAGAAAAGGGAAATTAATCCGGGTCACCTTGCGGGCTGTGCACTTTGGAGTATTCACGTGGGCCAAATATGATATTTAATTTTGAAAGAGGGCTTTTTAGGCTCGAAACTCACCGCGCCGTACAACTCTCCCTTCTTGCTGATGGCCAGATAGTAGTTGCTGCTGAGGCCCCTGATGGCCACAACTCCCACGTCCACCGACTTGATTTCCAGAATACCTGGTGGACAGAAAGCCAGTCAGATGACGACACAGGTTTTTAAAAATAATTTCTTATTCCAAAATATTGCTTTTCAATGAGATTAAAAAGTGATGCCTTTATAAAATATGCAGATTTTAGTCGCCATATGAACCTTGCTTTTTTTTTGTGATGCAGAAAACTTTCCGAGGAACTACACAGCGACACGACATGCTCATGAACGTAGTTACGCAAATTGCCGGGACTTGACCATTTTCCTTCCTCTTAAACCTTCCCCTCATGTCAAATTCCTTAACCTAATATATTTTTTCACTTTCTAATGAATCAGGTCCGAACAATCTATTGAGCACGACGTGTCCTTGCGTGTTTTGTCCGTCACTTGAACAGTCGAGAAATTGTAGCACAAGCTAGATGCGTTAGGAACCGTTTGTGTTGATATGCTCGAACTGAAAACGGGCTCTGCGATGTCCGGACTGTGAGGACTGTTTTGTCTTTACTTGTGGTACTTGTGGCGTGTTTCGATGCATGTGTACGTTTCGCTGGCCCAAAGTCGTGGTTCTCGAACCTTTCACAGCAAATACCTCCTCCAAATAAAATAGTTGACTCTCTAAGTCGCACCATCATCACCAACAGCGGCGTCGTAAGCCATAGTGTTCAGAAAGTACATTTAATATTGATGCTGAGGCACTGTAACATTATTCAGAAATTTCAATTAAAATGTACTTCACTTGAAATTCAATGTACTTAAATAAAAGTTGACAAAAGAAGCAGTGCAAATGTATTTTTTAAAAAAAAAGTTAAATACAACTGAACTGTCGCGTGCCACCTTCGTTACTCGCAAAGAAAAACTCAATGTCACTCCAACCTTTGAAGAGGGAGGTGAAAGCCAAATGCCTTCCAATTCATTTTTGGCATTTGTACAATCTCCATGGCAGGCTTCTATGATTCCAAAAAATGTTGCAAAAACCTTCAGACTCTGTGCCTCAAAAAAAAAAAATCACCTAACTTTCTTCCTCACAAGTGAGCCCCAGTCTCGCGACGGTCTCGAGCTTGGCTCTCGATGTTACAGTCGGACTTCAGAGCGGCCTCTTGCGCCCTTGCTCATTCGCCGCTTTGCTCGCTGGCTGCGCACCCTGGGACCGAGGTGTAGGCCAGGAAAAAACATTTTTCCGTCTTATGTTTGTTTTTCTGGCCAGGGGAGCGCATGTCGGCAGGCAAGCACATGAACGGCGCTCCGGCTGCCAGGCTGGGAAGAGGTCATCGCGTGCGTATCAGTTTTCAAGCCTGAGCCAATAATTGCTTGAAGCAGTGGTCAGCGGCGCCTTCTTCTCTCATCCTAAAGTCGGTTACACCATGCCATAAAGCTAACGGGGCTTTCTGGGGATTAACTGGGGGGGGGGGCTGTAGGAAGCAACATTACAGGCAAACCATAGTGAGCAGGGGGGAACTGGAGTAAAAAAAAAATTTTTTTAAAAATGCGGCTTCGATGGAAATAAAAAGTACAGAATAAAACTAAATAAGTGATTTATTTTTTTTTTCGGGTTCCAATGCTCTTTGCCAAGATCAAACGTCAAAAACAGATTCCGTCAGTCACTTCGTTCGACCCGTTGCTACGGTGATGATGTAACCGTTTACGAGGAATAAAAATCACAGTAATTATTCTCATTGTAGCAAATAGAAGAGGTTTTTCAAGAATATTAAAACGAGCGATGAGGCGCGTGACAACACGTTGACATGACGGAGCACGCTGGTTCAAGCACTCAATGGTATAGCAATAACATTTTTATTCAGGTCTATCTGAAAGTGTTTCTGAAGTTCTCATAGCGCCATGAGTGTGTGAAAGAAATAAGATTGCTGTGACGAATACTCGTGTCATACGTCAAGTAATTGATTTTTGTCGCGGTTAAGCTCCTTGTCAGCATTGTGAACATTCTCACAAAAAAAAGGAAAAGGGGAGATCAATTTCTAGTTTATTGACATGATTGGATTTGGGGTTTTGAAAGAAACTGAATGAGTACGCCAATCAGTATTTTTTATTGATTTGTTTTTTTTAATGTAAGTGTGAACTGGTAGTATTGTGAACGTCTACCGAAGAATACAACTCTGGCCTTTTTGTCGTTGTTTGAAAGAACAAGAGAAAGTCAGATAAAACCGAGTGTAACAAGAATCGGTTTTCAATTCAAAACCGTTTTGCTAAGTCAAATGTGCGTTTTTACGTGCATCTTCCCCAGATGCCTATTTCGTATCTTTCTACTCCTTTTTTTTTTTTAGACAGTAATTTGTATCCTTCAGTCTGGATGATTTGTGTGATGGCAACAAGTTAATAAATTCCGCTCTGAAACTTCAGGAAAAAATTTGCACCCCCTGCCCCCCCGCCATGTTGATGATTTTCGACAAACTATGTTTGAATGTACGTATTTCAAATACTAACTGGGATGTCGGTGATAAGAAGAGAACATATGTCAACTATTATTCCGGCTTGCTTTAGTTAATCACCGTCCCCAAAGTGTCTTGACACCGGTCCAATCCTTATATCGCCATCTATAAAAGTGTATCTTTGTCGATCCAAAAAAACATCGTCGGCTTGCACGGTGAGCCCATTCGTCAAAGTGACGTGCGAGGTAAAGACCACAAAACATTTCATCCTTCAGCCTTGAAATGTTCGGAAGTGCCAAAGCACGGCAGACATTTGTATGACGTGTCAAAATCGGGTCCGTGTGTGTGAGGCGCTAAAGACTGCTCCACCTGTTCTAGCGCCCGCCCACTCCGTTTGATGTGGTTTGGAGAGGACCAAAGAACAGGACTCTTTTATGAGCCTGTCACCAGGAGCAGCATTCAAAATCCAGGTCGTAACGAAAAGGCTTGGATTGCAACGGCACTCTTGACGCCACATGTGAAACACGTACGCAAAATATTTTTGCAATTTAAAAAAAAAAAAAAAAAAAAAAATTATTTTGTGGCCCAGTCAACATTGTGTCTTTTTGACATACTTAGTTATGTGGTCTTATTTCTGAAAGGGGCCATGAACTCCCTCCATGTGTCCTCTGGATCACAGCCCGGCTTTTTAATTATCGGTGTTTTTACAGGCGAAGAAAAAGCACAACTAGCTCAAGGTTCACCTAATAGAAAAAGCATGGCAAGACATCTTCCACTAAATACACACCGCTTGCTACCATGAAAAGGAGCTGGAGGCTTCCACTTGTTGCCAACCACATCAAATATCTGACATGAACTGAGATTTATTAGCAGAGTAACATTTTATTGGACTTTTTTGTTTGTGATATGGCACAATTACTCAAGTATTCAAATTCATAGCTAATGTAGTCGGTGTCTTGAGAATGAGTAATATGTTTCAAGACCGCAAACGGAGAAAAAGTCATTTGAAGGTACCCTGAAGACTTGATTGGTTCATTCATAATTTTCGATTTTCGTTGCAGCAATCGGGTTATATAATTGAAAGAAAAAAATAAATAAATTAAAAAAAAAAAAAAAAATATATATATATATATATATTTTTTTTTTTTTTTTTTTTAAAGGAGTTTGTAAGAATGCAAAACCCATTTCAGCAAAACAATGCCAAACACACCTCATAATACATGAACATGCCATGTGCGTCGTTGGGTCTCAAATCCAACTTTGCAGTTCGATGTACGTTAAACAGTTGATTGATTTTCTGATGCTGAAGATCGTTTTTCGTGCCGACCATTCTTGTATTTGACACACAATATGCCACGATTCATTGTTGGCCGCTTCAGTTGTTTCATTTTTTTTCCCATGTTTTGTGGGATTCTGAATCTGTCGGCGGTAAGTAAAGAAAAACAAAGTGCGGTTGCTCCACAACCACACAAAACAAAATCATATGAGCAAAATGCCTCGCTTTGAAATTCCAGACGTTGCTGGTCAAAAGCAATTGGTAGTTGGATTGCAAAATTTGAGTGTCTAAATTCCGATCACCTTCCTGCCAGTTATGTCACATACAGAACATGTTAAAGCACTTGGGAGAAACACAACATAAGTCCACTTCTGTTCATAGAGAATTGATAGTGAAGAGAAGTGAGAGGGTTCAAGGAGAAAAAAAAAAAGTGACCACCGGAGGAATTGCCAGTCCTGTGCCACAGTTGACTTTGTAACATGATAAAGAGCCAAAGCTGCCAGTTTCTGTCCAAACATTTCGCAGGCTTTCCACGGCAGGAGTTATGTTTTTAGCTAATGTGCTGTGACGGTCATCTGCATTTCACACATTTTTCATTCGCCCCTCAAATGCCTCTTGCGGTAAGAGGTGTTGGCACTAAGCTCACAGCTGCAGAAATCTGGTCATTTTACACCACAAATCTGACGAACCAGCAACTTTCTGGCCGAGTATATACGTTTCCGCAAATGTTAACATTATTCCCCCCACGCTGCCTGTTTGGAAAAAGCTAATTTATCAGATCTTATACAGGCCGACTCGGAAAATGTATTACTGGTAAATTATATAAATTTGGGCACTTGACCCTTTTTTGCCGTTCAGTCCCCCGCCCTCTGGCCGCGATCTCGGTACAGTTCCGGCCTCGACCCTCCGGCCTTATTCATAAAAATTGTCGGCACCTGACCCCGTTCCGACACAATGCCCCATTATTATTTTTTTACAGTTCTGGTTAAACTGTTATTACTTTAACGTGGATGCTAATCTTTAAGGGTCTGCCGTTTCTCAGCTTGAATTTGCACATTTTTGACATCAAAGCTCTCGCAGCCTGAACAGGAAAAAAAAAAATAAAAATCAAGCATTAGAATGTAAATGAAACACATGCTGAATAAATAATTTGACACTGGCTTTGTGCATTTCAACAAAATTGACATGTTAAAAAAAAAAAAAAAAGTCATTAAACATGGCCAGTGTTCACATCCAGTGTAGATGTGAGACAGGTTAATTAGCTGGCATTCCTGGTCGCTCTGTTCTTCCAGGCCGGTTGTCCAGATGCTTCCCTGGACTTAACTCGGAGCCCTCAGCGCTAACTTTGATGACTCCATTAAGAGGCTCACTTTCATGAGGCGGGGGCGTTCCGACGGTGAGGGAATGTCGGAGAGTGGGAAGCACATGGTGTCTGTATGGCAGCAGCCCTGGATGTGATCCATCACAGATGCTGTTCTTCGCCTCCCGCTGCTTTACTGGCCATTAATTGTGCCGCTTCACATACTCCACTTTGTAACCCAACAATGACACTTTCGGTGTTACTCTCTCAATGCGGTGAGACAGACAAGTGGGCAAGTCGAAGCTTCTGCAAGGCGTGGCACGTTAGCGTATACAAATTTAGTCGGAATTGCCACCACGAGTAATGGAATGGTAAAAGGATTACGCTCGTTTAGAACTGTGGTTATGTTCCGAGTCACTGTATAAATTGTACATTTTCCCCAATCTCTTTGACTTCTTGTTGCCAAAGTGGATGATCTGTTTTTCTGACAATGTTAAATTTTGAGATTGTCGAGGCTTTGTCATGAGAGGCCAAGAATCCAAAAGGGCGCCGTTTATAAATCGACTCAACGGGCCTGTAAAACATCAGGAATGAGAACCTGCGCATGCTACTGCGCTCCGAAATCCAACGGACCCGTCAAATAACCGGTGAAATACACCATTCCAGTCCTAAAACCCGATTTGAAGATCCGTTTTTTTTTCTTTTTTGGTGGGGGCTTAATATCAGATGTCTCCTCCCAATCCTGTCTGTTGACATTATGATGATAGTCTGCAAGAATCTTGAGCATAATATAAACAATAAAACGACTTCCCACCAACTCAACATTGTTTGGCATAATAATCTACTTCTGCTTCTATCTGAGTCTCGTCCTCAGTACTCCTCAACAGCGCCTCAGAATTTTCTTCTTCTTTTTTTTTTTTTGGGCTGCCTGCAGCATTGAAAGTCAGATGCACTTTAAACCATCCTGACCAGACAAGAGTTTTTAGGCAATTGATGCATTATTAAGCACAAAACTCATCATTTGATATCTTTTCCAAATGAGGCGAATTTAAAAGCCATCCTTCATTTTTTTACTCGGCGGTCTTAAGCAAAGCGTCTGCACGTTAGTTTCTGTAAAACCACAAAACCTTCTTACTCGAATGGGCGATCAGTGTTGTGCAGCTTTTTTTTTTTTTTTTTCGCGGCGCATATTAAATGGTGATTGTTTAGTGGGTTCCAGTAAAAGAAAAGAGGTCATGAAGTGGCATAATTTGATCCAGACATCAGCTCTGCTTCAAAGCAAGTACCGCATGTTATAAGCTTTGTAACGTGTTTAATTTGGTTTCCACTTTCAGGTGAAAACTGTCAGATGGATGATTAGACTGATCCATGCCAAATACTTTCCTGTATGTTTCTGTTGTTACCGCCAAAAAAAGAATACCATTTTTCCCCCCCCCCATTGTTTCTTTTAAGATTAACTCAATCAATAACCATTGATAGAATTCTTATCAATCAATCATCTCATCGATTATGGTGCACATTTCAAGTCAGTGTTTGTCTCTCAGCACTCTATTAACTTGACTAATGTGCTGCACATCGTCGGTAACATAAAAGTCAATATTCCGTAAGCCTCCTGGTTGGTTTCAGAGGAGCAAATGTTGGAGGAAGCGTGCAGGTAGTTTCGGTTTAGCGCGTGTTTCCAGAGCGCAGCTGAAGGTAATTGTTGACTTTGGCAGCTTTTGAACGACTCTGATGGTTTCAGTATTTTCAGAGCGGGCTTGTCCGTGACGTTTGCGCACCACTTTAATTTACTGAGAGGGGAGTCCATGAAGATGTCAAAGTAACTTTGAAGCAAAAGCAACGCTGACACTAACCTCGGCGGCGTCCCGTAGCTCCTCATAACTCTTCTTTATGGGACGCACTGATACGTTTTCCCACGAGAACCCTAAACGCTCGTCAAGTGGAGAGAAGGCCGAAGTGGGCCGGCGTTGTAACGGAATAAAAATGTAGAAGAGGGACAACTGGGACTCATTTCAGGAAGATGGACAATGTAGGATGTTTTTTTTTTTTTTTTTTTATGAATTTCTGAATGGATTTTATTGTATTCGATTGAATGTCATTTTGACATTCTCACATTATGCATATTGTAAAATTAGCATTTGCTTCAAAAGTGATGCGACACATGGCGCGACTTTGCCATTAACACATCTTCCTGACTGCGGGTCAATAGCTAAGGGTCAACCCGGGTGGAGGTGGGGGCGGGGCGTTAGGGGGCATAATGGTGTAATTAGTGTCGAGCTGGAAAAACATCCGCTAAAGGGCAACATAAGAGCCTCCACTATTTAAGCTGTCTTTTAATTACTTCCCACCAGTGGTCTTAATACATCTGAGCCATGACTGCAAGTTTTCAGCCTCGCCGGCAATCACCCAGTCAGTGCTGACTCTTGTTTTGAAATAATTTCATCACAATGGTCGCATGTTTAGAAGACGCCGGAGTGATGTCATTATCTTCACTGTGACATGATTAGGAAAAAAAAATAAAAAATGCAGCCTTGGAGGAGATTCGTGACCCTTGAGCTTAAAACGTCTTCATCACCTCTGACTCCGTCTAATGACGCCCATTTGCAAGCCGACCCGGCTGAACATTGCCAGACTACGAGAGCTTGATAACCGCACTGAAAAAGAAAGGGAAAAAAAAAACCAAACTCCAAATAAGCACTTGGCTCCACTTGTGGAGGCTCAACACCTGAGATGCGGTACGGTGCATGACCGTGCGTGTGTGTGTGATCGCTTGCCTCGCGCCGCCTCACCCGGCCATGTGTTTCTAATGAGCACAAATCGGATTCAAAAGAACACATTTTTGCATTTACAGTTACACGCGGACTTTTGAAGCACTTGGCAGCGGCGGCCGCATCGCTTGTTACTTACATATATGCATATATACATAGTATCTCTATTTCTTTTCCCAAACAAGCTAATTGACAACATAGTCCGGATGTGCGCGCACGTCAAGAAAAGGTCACGTGCTGAATGATCATGTGAAACATCACCACAATATCAGTGTTCTCACTCGGGGGATATACTGTACCGGCGTTTTTTTTTTTTTTTGATTTGTTTGGAGCGCCTGCTAAATAGCTTGAGGTGGTGCATTAGCATAAACATACATCGCAAGCTTGTGCGCAGATGTGCAAACATGTCAAAGCATGATTCATCCCGGAGAGATTCCTCCCTGATCGCCAAATCATTCCCACTTGTAGAACGTGAGGTTACAACGTTATATATCGGTGATCATGCTGCGATAAGATCTGATTTATCTTGTACTTTTCTATCTGGCCTGAAAACAAACTACATGATGGATTGGGTCTCTTAATTCCGTGACCTGATGCTGTTCTGGCATCAGTGACTTGTTGCACGCATCGAGCACGCTTTGCGCGCGTGCGTGCGTACGACTGCAGGCAAGAAGGGGTGGAAAAGACGCTAATTGAAATTCCTTCAGCCATGTCTGGCAGAGGGTTGGTGTCTGAGTGGCACACGCACACGTGCACACACGCGCACGTTCACACTGGTCCAGGCCCTAATAAAAGTCGACTTGGCCATATGGAGGCCATGTGCCAGACTGGCCTCCCTGTGCCCGCGTGTATCTGCAAGTGTGTGCGTGTGTGTGTCCGCGTGCTCAGCAGGAGAAGCTTGTACAACGCCGCAGACGGATTCATTAAACAATGCGATGTGTGTGACTAATGTGAAGACACACACCCACCCCGCCGTCCCCCCGTTACCATGTTGGATACAGACACGCAGTACCGTGATGTTCACTTTCGGTCTTGTGGTTTATCTACTGCTTAAAATTTGGCCTGAGTCGAGCACGTGCTCAGGAAGCCCCCCCCCCGCGTTCCTCCAAAATCACAAGTTATGTAAAGCAATCTGCTCATAAAAGGAGCATTTTGGCCTCGTCACGTTACGTTTAGCTTCGAATGAGCCACAATTTGGGGCTTCCTGTCGATCAGCAACAAATCGAGCACCTCAAGAATTGTCCGCCTGCTACATGTCTGAAAATTGGTCATTTGAGTCAAAAGTTTCAATGCGCTATTATCCTACAAACATAACGGACACATTTACTCAATGGAGGGAATGAACCACTGCGAAAGATGGCGGAATGGAAAAAAAAAAAATCAATGTCTCTCATGAAGGAAATGATGATCGTTGTGTTTAAGATGTTTCCTCAAAGATGGATGACTTCCTTTTTAATTGGATCCAGTGGATTATCTCAACGTCTTCCTGCTTTTATTTATACCCGCTTCTTTGGTCGTGTGCTTGGACTTCATTGAAAAAGTTATTTTAAAACAACCGAGATAACTTACTGTAAGGGTCGTCCTCACTTTTGGTGCCGTTGACTTTCCCTTTCTTGTCAATACGGAGGAAGAACTTCTGGTAGGAGAACAGTTTCCGCCGGCGCACGTCTCCCTGCAGATGGTTGTAGCTGCTGCGCACGTGGCGGCCCGCCACGGCGGCAGAAGACGACGACGATGACAGGTTGGTCGCCCGTGGCAACCTGGCGGAGGAGGCGTGCACAGGTGCTGGTGAGGAGGACGGCGGTGAGGATGCCTGCCGGGCCAAAGGCCGAGGGGGGCTCCCTCCTCCGCCGTGATGACTTTGGCCCAACCTCGGGGGTGCGGGAGAAGACAGCGGCGAGGACGAGCACGGTCCGAGCAGGAGCAGCAGGAGGAGGAAGACGAGGGAGAGGAGGTGCGGCGGGGTTGCATGGCGGCGGCGGCGGGAGGAGAGCCAGGCGACCGGTGCACCTTGTGTCACTGTCCATCTACACATGGTAGTGGAGCTGGCGGAGCTGTGGAGGTGCTCGGGGGCTGGGGCATGCTGAGCTGGGGGGCAGGGAGAGGGTACAAGAGCGGGGAGAGGCCCCCCTCCCGTGCTTACCAATCTCCTCTTTCGGGGGCGCCCGCAACCTCCGACTCACGGTGTTTAAATCTCAAGAAGCTGTACGATGTAACGGGACCAGAATGTTGGACTTGCTTCGCTGTTTATTCCTCACGAGCTCTGTCGGAATGTTTGGACGTCCATAAGTGAAATCATGCGCAGCCTGCACAACTTTGCTCCGTCTTCTCGTCCAATACTTTCCCCCAGGTCCCCCTCCTCCCTCCCCTCACCCAATAAAATCCTTGTTAATACGCAGAAAGTTCTATCTTGAGGGTTTTAAACTCTGGTCCACACACGTGGTGCACTCTCCTCTCGTTCCACAAGATGGATACGATGTAGTCAAACGATGCTCTCGACTTTGTCTGTGTCACATTTGAGGGGCGCAAAAATGGCTCTTGTGAAATGTCCTCCGAAATGCCAAACAAAGTTGGGTAGTGAGGTGAAAGAATCCAAATTTCTTCACAAAGTGACTTGAGCGCCTCTCGTGCTCGAGTGTGAGCGCTCCGAGCGGCGCGTTGCTTCTCTTCTGTCGCTCGCTCTCTCTCTCTCTCTCTCTCTGTTTTTTTTTCTTTTTCTGGGCCTTCTCCTCCTCCCCCTCGCTCGCTCTCTCGCTCTCTACCCGTCTCTATCAGCTGTGCGGACTTGAGCCCCGTCTCTGCTTTCACCTTATTTATTTGTTGCTCCCGAAACCCCCCAGACCCTCTTCCACACTCACACTCACAAACGCACACACACGCACACGCGCGTCATCTCTTAGTGTGATTGGATGTCTATGGAGACCACTCGGCTTTGAAGAACTGTGTGCGTCTGGTTGTGTGTGTGTGTGTGTGTGTGTGTGTGTGTGAATGGTGCTGGTGGGGAGGGGGGCGGGTCTGGAGAACTGACACACCCCTCTTTCTCTTTCCCTCCCACTCATTTTTCTGTCCCCTCCCCTCACCCGCCGCCCGAAGCTCCCAAGCTGAGCATGAAGGGTCAGCTCCGCTCTTTCCTGTTAATATTAGTTTTCACTTATTTTAAAATGTGTTGAAAAGTGTTCTGGAAACTTCGTTCGTGTCGAAAAATGTGAAAAGCCAAAAGACACTGTAGGTGTATGAGCTGTTATCAAGTTCCTCTCATCTTCTCTCGATTTCTTTACCTGGATCATCAGAAGCTTTAAAATGTCAAGATCAACATCTGCCCGAGGCGCTTCTAACTTTGAGTCGTCGCATTTCGCCGTTCAAGAATCCAGGTGTTCTGTCTGGTTTCGGCTTTGTTTAATTTCCTTTTCACATTGTCAGACAATATCGCTTTCTTCTCATCTTTTCAAACGTATCCGCCTCCCCCTTTTTTTTTCCAAGTGAATTGTGATGCAGCTGATAGATGAATAGGTCAGACTTGCTGTGTTTTCTCCAGTCTTAATCCATCGTGTTAGTCTCTCTTCTGTTTTTAATATCATTTATTGGGTTGTGTATGGTGTAAATCTGCACTGCATCATAGTGACAGGCATTTTAATTTGTTTAGTGACATGAGAGAATCAAAATATTAGAACCAGCTCTTGGTATGATGCAGTGCTACACCACCGCAAAACGACGACTGTAATAATAAACATATGTTAAGTGAATCTCTCGGTGTCAATCAAAAATAAATATTATTACGCTTGTGAAGGCCGAATATTTGATGCAGGTGAGATTTTGTGCTTGTGAGCTCGTAGAATACGTTGAATTCATTCGGGTAATTATATCCATTTGGTGTGAAAGCGAAAAGTTTTCTTGTTGATTAATTGAATTGGCTTTTTTTTTTTTTATTTTATTTTTCAATTTTTTGGGGAGGAAATTAACATTAAAAACTACTTGACATTTTTCATTCAACGATGAAAAATGAAAATATTTCTCTTCGCTGTCTTACGCCGATTCAGAAAGGAGCCGGCGAACTACCAAACGGACTGACAAACACGAAAACCCGTCCGCTCGATACGTTTTCATTTTCATTTTTTAGGAATTGAAATTCTCTTTTTGCCGTTTGACCGACATTGCGACGCGACATTGCGCCACTAATTACATCAAAGTTGCACATCAGGGACCACTTGGGGCGATACGCTTCAGCACCACGGACAGCACTTTCCGACGCACTTCAACATGCCGCGCATAGTTGAAGTCCTTCCGCTATGACATCACGACTGCCCTTTCGTGTCAAGTCGTTTGTTATATTTCAGGTCCGGCGTGTGGAGCTGCTCCGGCGCATTTGTGAGGAGACGTTGCCGAGAGAAATGTCAATCGAAAGTCCGACCTGTGGTCAACGGCTCGGAGACGCGTGATTGGACAACGCAATCGCGGTTTCAAATGCGATTGTTTTATCATTCTGCGTTCTTGTAAAAAGCAAATGACTGTTGTTGTGTTATCAGTTAGCGATCGTTGATGCACGCCGCGGCCCCCGCGTATTTGTGTGCAGGCAGCCTAACGCGATTCAGATGTTGCATGTTGCTCGTCCGTGAGGGGAAGAAATGTTTCGTCGCAGCAGAAAACAATTTGTTGGATGCAGCCAAGCAGCGCACATTCTCCTTCCTTTATACCCCCCCCCCTCTCCTGCCCCCGCCCCACTCCTCTAAACTACTTAGGAAGGCTGTAGGGGTTTCCCCTCTTTGTAAAAGATTTTCAGCCAAATGTTGTTTGCATTTCAGGGAGTTACACAATTCAAAGTTGATTTACGTTATTTAAAGTGGCCTCCTGCGAAAATTTCAAGTGAAAACATATTACCGCGACACCAATTATTCATAATGACCGGCCAGGTTTTTGACCATGACCAGGTTTAACTTTTTAAGAAAAATGTTGTGAGACACGTCTCTTGCTCACTTTTGTATTCCAACCTGTGGACGTCATTATTAAAGCTTAGCCATTTTTTTTTTTTTTTTTTTTTTTGGTACATTTATTATTTCCACTGGTTCATTTCTATTCACACTTGAATCATTAAAACACAGCCAATTGTTTTTTTTTTTTATTTCCATTTCAATCAGTGAGAAAATGGTTGTCGGTATCAACGGACATTTCCGCTCATTTATTGAATTTGAACTTTTCAGAACATTTTACCATGTTCAGATTGGCTGCGGTTGGCGGGTAATCCCCCTCCCCCCCTTTACCTCCACATTACTGGTGGTGGTGGTGGTGGCGGCCCAATTTCCAGCCACTTGACGATTGAGGTAGCAAGAGTCAGGGAAGTGGCCATTAAACCCGTAGGCTTGCCCTTTCGATTTATTAAATTTGGCGGAAATATTATGACCTACAAATGTTGAGCTGCGGTCCCGTTTTCTTTCATCCCCGTCGAGTCTACACGCCTTGCGGTTTGGTCTTAAATCAGCCAGCCTCCAGATCAGCAAATGTTGGGGACTCCACCGACACGGGTTGCCTCTGGCTCCGTTGCTCATACCTTTAAATGAGGCTTGATTGCTCATGCCTGGAAGGAAGGCATCATTAGGAACCAGCAGTTTGGCTCAGTGATTCTAATTGTTTCATTGCGTTTTGGGCCGGCGGCTTTGAGCACATTACAGTCCTCAAATCACTTCTGCACAAATGGACTTGGCGGTTAAGTTTAAGTAAAGACACATTAAACCTCTTTGAGACACATGGGGGGGGGGGCAGTGTCAAATAAATACATTGTAGATTCTTTTTAAATCACATTTTTATTCCTGTTAACCACGGCAAACATCGTTTGGAATGTTCTGCTCTTTGAGTGGAAACAAACACGGATCAAGTGAGTCTACTGTGGCGATCAGACCGAGAGAGACGTAAACACCTCTGTCGGGCAAGCGTCTGAAGGTGAGCCAGCCTTCTTCAGCCTTCAGATCTTGTAAACAAAGATGTTCGAGGATTATGACATGGACTAATGCTTCGCCATGAGAGAGTTTATGAGTCACGCCGTATCATGTTTGTTCAAAAAAAAAAAAAATCATAATCGTGTTTCTGTTCATTTTTATGCATTACTGCGCTTATGTTGATCTTCACTTCTGTAATCCGAGTGCATCCGTCACTGACTATTGAGCGTAAATATCATAAATCATAAATATAAGGGTTGCACTTGAGGAGGACCTTCGCAGGTTGCCGATGTTTGGCTTTATGTTGCAATCCAGATGATTGTATCCCAAGCTGTCTTTCATCCGCTTGACTCCTCGTGATCCATCAGTACAAACGCACCTATGAAGGTCAGAGGGCTACAGTGTCATTTCCAACGGAGACAACACAGAACCGTCTGGCGCGGGGCGGCTGTTCTTCTTCAGCCGCCACTGTCCTCTAAAAATCGACACCGAGGACAGATAGTTTATTTCTTAGGGCCATGCGGAATGAAGCTTCTGACCCGATATGAAGTCATAACAAGGCCTAATTATACATTCAAAAGGAAAGCGATGCCATAGTAGGACATGTCCGGTTTTTTTTTTTTTTTTTTGCATCACACCACCTTGCATCTGCAAAGCAGACATCTCCCCTTGACATTTGCCTTAAAGAAACATCCCCTCTCGGACGCCCGCCCCACTTAAGGCCCGATGACCCCTGTTGTGACGATACTTGAGAGCTCAAAATTGTTTTTTTCTTCAATTTTGTGCAAGAAATGATCTTTTCATTCTCATCGATAGAATAAACTTTGGGCTTTCACTTTTCTACCACTACTTGACACGGAGACTTTTTTTTTTTTTTTTTTGTCATTCTGATTGAAATCTTTCCGAATGATGATCTCAGGTCACCTGTTTACATGTGACGTGATATTTTCCGACCCGCCGGGTACTTGCTCCACCCTTTTAAACAGATCAGCCGTGTGACTCTCGGAGATCGATGCAAACATCACGTGGTAAAGCCCGCCCCGCTTTTTGAGAAGCGCTGCACTAAAGGAATATATATATCTGTTGCGTGTCAATATTTAGTTTCTTTTTCTTTTTTTTCTACATTCCCCAATGGTCCATCCTGCAACATAGCTCATGTTTCTTGTGATGTGAAGTACCTTGTGAATGACTGTACTGTAAGCACATCATATATAAAATCTGCTTAGGTGCAGCTGCAAGAATATGAATTTTATGGTCCGTGGTGATCAATCATGTTGGCCCATCGTGACGCACACGCGAATTGCTGCACTTTGGCTGCCTTCGGCTATATTGGCAGACTTTTTAGTGTTCATGAAATGAACTCGGTGACCTGAACAAGCTAATGAAAATCAAAATTAAACAAGAATTGTGTGAAGTTACTTCATTATTCTGTCGGTGATCAAATTTCCTATAAACGATTGATGTTTAAAAAAATAAATAAGTAGTTTCCAGCTCAGTTTTGCCGAGCTCCGCAAAAAGCAAAATAAAAAAAAAAAAGCCACGCAGCTTGCCAACAGCTCCTAAAAGAGTTTAGGCAAAGCCCAGTGGAGCTGAATGCCTTCACTGAAATATTGATCGGTCCACTGGGGTGTTAATTCTGGGTGAATAATGCAACAGAAAGATTAGTTCTGGTTTCAGAGAAAGCAGATAAATTAATGATTATTCAGCCAGCAAACAGGTATGCTTAACACTGAAACTTGGGTAATGAGTTGTATAAAAAAAAACAAAAAAAAAAAACAATAAAACTTTTTTTTTCCAGGGCTTCGCTAGTTTAGGAAGTAGGAAGAAAATTGCGTGCAAAACCTGCACGAATATTTGACATTGTTCCCGGATTATACAACGTGAAAGTAAATTCAGTGTCGTCGTGACAAAAAATAAATAAATAAATAAAAATAAAAAAATTTGGATTCCATCCTCCTGATTTTTGCGCCCATTATTTGGAGCTCAACATTTTAGCATTCTCTATAGTTTCAGATATTTCTGGCAATAGGAAATGAAATGAAATAGTTTTATGACAGAAAGTTTTAATCGGTTCACGGTCCAATTTCCTGCTTTGCTTATACGCCAGAATTCGGCGTTATAGCATAAGCCAAGAAGAAAAAAAAAAAATAACATTAAAATTTTGAATCTGATGGAGGATTTTATTTCCAATCGGTTCTTTTCCTTTTATTACAGTTGGCAACCCCTTGGTAACATGCATTGCATAACTGGGCCTGCAACAACATCAACTTGTGATGCTTGTTAATCGAAGAGCATTTCTGCATAACCCGCCGTTTCCTTTTTTTCATTCAAAGTATTACTCGCCACCGAGCTAAGAGGAATGAATCGATAATTAGTTTGGCCTCGCTGGAGATATGCACATTCGAATTTGAATTGTATTTTGTCACACGCATCTTCGGGATCGGGAAAACAAAAATGTGGTTTCCATCCTTGCCAGTGGACGAGCATGAAATGAGTCATGAGGTTTTAGTCTTCTTTAATTATACCGCCACCAAATACTTTTAAAAACCGAGCATCATTTGTTTCAACTGGCCCTAAACGGAGCACGTCCCGCATGAGCATAATAAAGTTTGACATTCGACATAAACTGGCACATCTGTCACAGTCCAGGCATGTTGGTTGTTAAAGAGAGACAAACAAACGGTACACAAAATGGGCGTGCTGGTGGTGGTTTTGAGGGGGGGGGGTGTCTGGTTCGGGCTCGGGTCAGCCAGCCAGAGAGCGAGAGACAGAGAGGTAATTGTCTGTGATGATTGATGATTCTCATGGCATACTTGTTTATTTCATCAGGCAGGAAGTAGAAAGCGGAGTACGCCTGTGACCAATCAGTGGTCATCATTAAAAGTGCGAGACAAGCGCCAAAACCAATGGCAGGCGGGTTCATTTGGACGTGCAACAAGAGAAAAAGGTTGTTGAGTAGAAGATGCAAAAGTTGTTGCTCGGCAGTTTTGTGCCGTCTTTGAATGTTACTTATTATGCGAGAGAGTTTAGAAACGTATTATGAAAACGTATTCCGAGCGCGTATTTTGTCCATATTCAAAGTGGCATTTTTGTCACGCATCTTTTGAAGTTCGCTTGTCAGGACTTGGTGGGGGTCAGGTGAGGGTCAGAGGTCAGCGTGTGATAGCATTATGTGCACACTCACCAGACCGTCATTGTCTTGCATTTCTTTGGAACGCGACACCTGCAGTGTTCCATGCAACCGGCTTGGATTTCAAGTGTCAGGTTCAAGTGAGCTGTATGGCCTCCAACGTACATTTACGTTTGCACGCGGCCGAGCAACAAGAACTGAAAGGCAATTTAGTCGATACTTTGATGGGAGAACAAACGGCGGCACACAAACGTGTGCGTGTGTGATGTGGTGAAGCCAGTCAACCATCCCCAAAGTATGCAAAAGGCTGGCGAAATAAGCTGTCTAGACACACACAAAGCAAAGACGCACTCAATACACGCTGCAGGAGACACAATGAAAAAGGGATTGTGCTGAAAAGCCTTTGAAAGTAATGGCGCTCTGATGAAATTCACTTTACAAATAAGTCATGGGAGGTTGTGTATGTCTCGCTTGAAAAATTGCTCTAATCCCGCCAAGAAACAAAGACGTCTAAGTTTTCAATCTTGCATCATCCCTAAATTGTTTGCATACGTCCGCAGTGCACAATGAGATTGTCGTAACAGAATGCTGCGGTAGACGACTGCTGATCGGGCAAAACGCTACAACTCTTGTGCACTAAAAACGAGTTTATTGTCGTCCATCCACATTTTTTGCCGATCTTTAATCTAATTTATTAAAGGCAATAAGACAGAGACACGCCTCTCGTCTTCATGGGGATTATAAAAATGATCGGTTGTGGGTATAATAGTCGATTCATTGTTCAGAATCATGTTCATTTCATGAAATATATTCTTGATTCATCGTGATGCAATTGAGGCATAATTGAGTGCACTACTCATCTACCGCCAGCAGAGGTGCTGTTGTCAGCAAGTTCTACTGCCAAAGTCGATTATTAAATCAGCTGAAGAATGAGACCTCCACGATGTCACAACTTGTCAAAGCAGCGTTAGTCTGCTTATTTACAACATCAGTGGATACAGAATTTAATATTCAAAACATTT
Organism: Idiotropiscis lumnitzeri; assembly: GCF_059441095.1. Classification (NCBI taxonomy): domain Eukaryota; kingdom Metazoa; phylum Chordata; class Actinopteri; order Syngnathiformes; family Syngnathidae; genus Idiotropiscis; species Idiotropiscis lumnitzeri. Next base: position 6,814,277 of record NC_142408.1, read on the forward strand.
GGGGCTCTTTTAAAGGGGTATTGCATCACGCCCACGAGTGCCGGGAAGGCCGAAACAAATGAATCTGCATTTTTTTCCAGGGGGATCAGTTTTCAGCGAGTTCGACTTCAGCTGTTGCAAAATCTCCCTTTTTTTTCCCAAGTTTCTTTGCAGAAAATGGGGGGGGGGGTTTGTTACCACTAGCAACAGATGCACAAGTTGTTTGCTAGATAATATTGTTGTTTTATTACTTGTTTGCATGGCCTAGAAGTGTTACTCATAATTTGCCCTTGCATTAAGTGAGCATGAAACACTTGGATCGTGTGCGTGAGCTGGTTCGTATTAAACGCTCACGAGCACTCCAAATGTTTCATCGAACATTCTACGAAGCACTGCTACCGGACGTGCCACAAAACATTCATGACACAGATACAAAACCGCAGAAGAGCGCACTCTGGGATAATGCGACTCTTGTTGTTGTTTTTTGTTTTTTTTGTGGCCATCGGAGAGTGTGCGACGAGGGGGCTGCCACGTTTTATCACGACGGTGGTCTGTTGAAAGTTGAAAAATAATTTTAGCTGCTCATTGGACTTTAGGCAGTCCTTTCGCCTCTGAATACTTCAAATCTTGAGATTATTAAACGTCACCAACTCGACTTCATAATAATAAATACTAAAACTTAAGTGCCTTGAATGAATCATCGGCATTTTATTGCAAGCCATTTATTTGCTGTGGATGACTTCATTACCTGTTACCAGCGTTTGTGTCACAGTGCTCGCTTGCCAAAAAAAAAAAAAGTTGGACAGCGCTGCGAGATTGTGCACCCAAACAGATTTCTTGTTGCTTTTACAGCACTTTTTCAAAAACAGGCCACTTATCGAGAATTGCTCATTGTTGAACTTGACACTTGATGGGTGGGCAGGCGCTTCAGACACCCACGTCGTTGTATACAAATATTAAAAAGTCCGTAGATCTTAGGAAAGCCGAATTTCCTTCGTTGCGCTGCTAGCCTGGTGAAATGGGAATGTGGAGCATGTGGAAAACAGCACTTACGTCCTCCGTGTTGTATGGAGTGACGGCCTAAGACAGCTGAGGCTTGTACAAAATTAAACAATGTCACAAGAGACGCATTAACCACCTGCCACTGTTCAGGGACGGACGGGTTACTTCACAACAACAAGCAGTCCAAATTTCCCGTCAGAACAGCTCAGCTGACTCCCAAACTGATAAAGTTCTTTTTGACCACACTTCGGAATTTGCCCCGACAATTTTTTGGGTAAAAATAACATCTGGACCGGAATTGAAAATCATCTGCCATTTGATTTTCCTAATCTGATTACATTTATGAAATGCGATGATGTCAAAGCTTCAATTAAATTTCAAAAGGGTCATGTGACTTAAGTTATTGGCCAGCGTGACAAATTTGAGTTGCCTTTTGTGGTCAAATTGATGGACAGAAAAAAAAACAACAAAAAAAAAAACATGAGTGTATTTGACAAAATGATTCATTAAGGGAAAGGGAAATTCTACGATAGGAAAATTACATTTATTTGGATTCTGTATTTAAGGAAAAAAAGAACCCTCACCAGTTTAACACAGGCAATAAAAATGACGGTAATAGTAATCCCGGTTTAGAAAAACAACAAAACAAAATAAAATATTTCCTTTGTTTTTTTTTTTTATTTATTTATTTATTTTTTTATTTATTTTATGGATTTACCTAGAAAATAAATAATCAACTTTTAGGTGAAATGCTCCGATGCTACCTTCGTAGCGACCAAGTGAACCCAATGAAAACTAAAAAAAAAAAATAAAACCTCACTCCTCTTCACCTTCAAAACCACCGACAGCAGAGGTAGAAGGCGCAAAATCAAAATCGATAAATTTGCGAGATTTATTTTCGATTATCCACACAGTCCAACAGTGTGTGCGTCAAGGTTGTGTTCCGCTGTCCTCAACAGGCTTCTCTGTGCTAACGTTCGCTCAGCAGACGCCATCGTCCTCGCCGTGATAAATCCATCCGTTATATATGCTACGTCTTACTCACACATCCAACGTCTCCCAGCAGTGGTGTGCAATCATTGGGGGTCTACTTGATGAAGAGGATGCCCGAGATTCAAAATACAGTACTTGGGATTATCGCCAGCGGCGTTTTTAGCCCTGGAAGGAAAAAAGAAAAAAAAAAAGAAAAGTTTGGCTGAGAGCTTTTTTAACCTAAGTTGTTCATCATCGTGTACAGTTAGATAAGATAACAGTGTGGGGTAAACTAAGAAATGAGCCAAAGCTTTTAGGGGTGATGGATTTTTACGGAGATGTGTGTGCGCGCGTGCGTGTGCGTGTGTGTTCAACAGGGCAGTGTTGAGACGTGCGGGTGGGCTGTGTGATGTCATTGGGCCGATAAGGACAAATTGTGCTTTTTATCCCAGATTGATGGAAGACGATGAACAGGTTATTATCCTTTATGATCGAGGCAAGGAAAAAAAAAAAAAGATTTGATTTCAAAATATATGGATAGATTTGTGCACACATTGAGGAACTATTTTTTTTTTCCCCATTAGGAAACAATTTAATTTAAAATAAAGGTTTTAACTCTCATTATCAGAAAGCCTTTAACTCGACAGGCAGTGATTTAAGTAACTATTATTATTTTTATTTATTTTAAATTTTTTATAGTATTTTTAACGCTCTTAAAAAAAAAAAAAAGGACAAATCGTGTTAATATTACACATTCTACCTTAACTTGAATTGATTTTGACTCACCTTTCTGAAGCATTTTATTCAATTATTAGCAATTTATTCATTTTATTCAACTCATCGAAACATTCCGGTCACACAAGGATGAATAAACAATTGGCCATCATGCATGATATTGAATTTTGCCACACTTGGAGAATTCCATCTCTCTGCCAAAATATTTATATTTCTCAAGTTATGACATTTTTTTCATTGTCATCTTTTTAATGTGATCATGTTTCAAACCATTTGGGGTATTTTATTTGTTGACGCTACATACCGTACATATTACTATCACTTGTAGGATGTGTGGTGGGTCTCGTTGCGGTTGTTGAAGTCTCCACCGCGCACGCACACACACACAGCAATGCGGATAAAAGCGACTGAAGTTTCTTGGGTTCTGCCCCTCGTTTTAATGAGCTATGTCCCAGATGCTGCTAATCAAAAAATGCTCATATAAGCTTTCGCAAAAAGTGTTTCTCTCTTTTCTAAGCATTAGCGACAGTCCAACAGCTGGCGGCCTCGGCCAAGCTACGGCTAGTGCAGTGCTTATAAATTATTTTCTGTTACAAGCAAGACGAAAACAATTTGCGCTACCACCCCCCGCCCTCCCCACCCAAAATCCACCGCAACTTCAAATAATCACTTTTTTGTTGCAAAACAAACCGACACCGTCGAGTTAATACTCGCTGCGCACCAAGGGCAAGAAGAGCGCCACTGCCACCTACTGGAGTGGATGTGCAATTACACTTAATTACACTGCAGTATGGCGGGAAAAAAGCATGTTCCCTAGGTTCTCTTGCGCCCCCCCCCGCATCGTTATTTTTTTTTTCTATCCAGGATGACTCTCTCGACTCTTTTGCAACCCCTGCGCTCTCCTTTCTTTGTCACTCCCTCGCAGAGCCGAAGTCTTGTAAAAATCCAGCTGTGAAGACAAACTCCAGAACTTCCAGGAAAAACGCTATCAGACACCCTGAGCCCGGCTAACTTTGTTGATTAATTCTTTACTAACGGGCTCTGACGTTGCTGAACACGAGAGATGTGAAAACGAGCGGCATTACTCACGTCTGCTTGAGGTTTCTGGTCAGAGTCACGCTTGTACAAAAACACATTGGGAGGAGCAAAACATTTTTTTTTTTTTTTTGTGTTTGGAACTCCAACACAGTTCCAACAGGTGACATAAAAATGAAGAACAGCGTGGAAGAGATCTTGATTTCAGTTGTTTGGCGGTTGTATTTATCCCCCCCACCCCAAAAAAAAAAAAATAAAAAAATTAACCCTAGCCAGATAAACTGAGATTATTTGAACAGATCAGAAACACATGCGAGGGCCTGATGAGAAGCAAAAGTGAGGGCCAGATCCTCTCTGTCTCATTCATTACCGTGAGGACCCTGAGAGTTTGGGCCTGGTTGACGTCGGCCGATCAAAGCCGCATCAGCAGATTGGATTACCAAACATACACTAATGATAATTGCTTTTTACAGCAAGACGAAGAGTAAAGAGCCGCGGCGAGAGTGAGAAGATGAAACGGGGAGAATGTGATATCTAGCCCTCGGTAATATTGTTTTGTTTTTTTTTTTTGCGCCATGACGTTATTCTCATGGCCGTCTCGTTACGGTAAAGCAGAACATATGCATTTGGTGTTGCTTGTTTAGTTCTCATAATTAAAGATCCTCTCGTCTGTTGCGCGATAAAACTAAATGAGTCGTTTTAATTATTCTCATACGAATTCTGCGAGGGAGTACCTCAGTCTTAGATGAGAGTTTCATGTAACATGGGTTTAGTTTTGCTTTTTTGTGAGTCATGTACGCTAATTAGTTAAAGCAGCGAGGCTTCGGGTAGGGGTGTTGAAAAAAAAACAAAAAAAAAAAAAAACAGACCAGACAGAGGACTGACTAATTACAACAACAAACATATTTAGGAAAGATGAAACAATTTGGGGTTCAAGATTCAAATTGATTCATTAAATTGTATTTTCATTTATTTGCTGCCGAGATTCGATTAACCTGGTGGAAAAACGAGAGAGCAATCAGTGTCAGGTGAAACGAGGAATCAGTTGAGGAAAAGATTAAGTAACTGTTTTGGAAATATTAAGCAATACTTTGGACGGCTCTGGTCAATGAAGTTTAACCTTGATTATTGTAGTCTTTTTTTTTGTTTTTTTTTTGTGCTGTTCTGTCGATTACAACACCCCAAAGCTACAAACAACACTGACTTTCTAATAGCATGTACAATTATTTATTAATTATTCTTTTTTTCTCCACACACCTCAACATGCTTGTAACCTCCGCCATGCTAAAAATGAGCGGTTATGTTTCCTTCCTTTTTTTTTTTTTATTTATTTTTTTCCTGACACACTTAAATCGAGACAAATGCGTGCAAAAATCAAATACAGTGCAGCGTCTGATCATCTTCGGGTCCCTCCGATGTGCCGTTTTTCCATTTCGGTGAACGCGAGTCTGTTTCAAGTCTCCAATGACTCTGAAATGTTTAGTCTGCGTGCGCCACTTCGCCATCTGCTTTACAGCTGCCTTCCTAGAAGGTAATGAGAATAAGGAGAATACGGTAATTTGCTAACAAGTACGGCAACCGATGAAGAAGAAACGAGCGATGGAGGCCATTAAGATGAGCGGCGAATGTCTTACGCTTGACTAACGACTCGAAAGAGAGCATTTACTTTTAAAATGTGAATACAAATGTGTCTTCAAATGAGTTTTAAAAGAGGACGGAAAGGGGGCGGGGCTTGCCGAACTGCTCGACTCCTCCCTAATTTTTAGGCTCTAGGCAACACCCTCGATAAGGTTTTGTTGAAATGTGCGGGAAAAACAATTGCAATTGTCCACAAATACAACAATGATCTGAAGTTTAGAAATATTAAAAAAAAAAAAAAAACGGAACAGGTTCATCGGCTCAAGTATGACCAGAATGTTTTTTTATCCGTATCGACGTAGGTGTCAGCTTTACCAGCCGAGCTGTTGAGGGGAAACGGGTAATGCGTCGGTTTTCAGCGCATTCAACTCAAGAGATTTGTGAGCCGTGAAGCCATGAATTGCAGTCAAGCAATCATGCGGCGCACTTTTCTCATCGGGGCTATCAGGATCTTTATCTGGAGGTCATCGGCGTGCGAGTGGGATGAGATGCTTTCCATAATTCCATAAGAGGAAGCATGTACAGCACCAAAAAGGACGGGCCCCAAGACCGACCCTTGTCTTTGTAAAGTCCGAGAATTTGGGATGACGCTCTTGTATTTGGATCTCATTAGCGTGCGCAGGTGTTCCTAATGTTGTGGCCGCCGAGTGTTTTACAATGTTGAAAAGTTCTAAAGATGGATGGCGCATGTCGTAAATATTTCCTGTAGCTTCTTTGGTCTCTTGTTTTGCGCTCCATCGATGCTGCTAATTTGTCCCACACATCCTTCCTGTGTCGGTCCCTCTCATGTGGTCTCGATCGTCCATTTTCATCGCCGGTGGAGCCCCGCGACGGGCTTCCCCTGAGCCTTCATCATCGCTATCTTTTTCGTTCATCCTTCTTCGCCACTCCCGTGTGCCCCTCAGCTCTGACTCGGGCCTCGCTTTGAAGTGCACTTTTAAGAGCACCATGAACCCCCTCCTCCAGACACCGCACTCACTTCTCACCTTTTTAATAAGGCACTCGGAGACAAGTATCGCTCCTTTTTTGTTTTGTTTTTTTTGTGCTCACTCACACTCGGAGTCCTTATCACATGGCTGTAAATTGTTTGTCACCTGCCTGCCAATTTCGTGCGTGACTCCTTCCTCCGGTACTGTATCCATATGTGCATGCTTTTGTTTGCGTGTATTTGCGAGAATTAGCGAAGACCAAAGAAAGGCCGAGTGTCTTCCGGTGCTTTGACTCACTGTGAATGTTGCTTCCGTGACTTTGATGCAAAGTGAATCATAGGTGAGCATGCGGGGGGGGCAGCGGGTGGGGAGGCGAGCAGCGGGGGTGTAAAGGAAGCCGTGAGGGGAGTAGACCACCTAACTGTCGCTCAGATTGCGGCGCTCGTCTTTGTCTGATCTGCGGGAGTCAATATAAATCTTTTTTTTTTTCTTTTTCTTTTCCAGCAGTTTATACAAATAGATGTGTTTTTTTTTTTTTACACTTTAACGTAGTTTTACAATTTTCCTTTTATGTAGTAAAAATACATTTGAATTCTTTGACCTTGACAGAATCCTTGTTTCTGAATTGGGATTTTGAGTCACACATTTAAAGTTTTCATCTATTGGGTTCTGAAATCTCATTTAAACATGAGTGCCCCCCCCCCCCAAAAAAAAAAAAAAAGTCAGAGAGGCTAACCTTGCATTGACTGAAGCAAATAAAGCCCATTTCTTCTATCAACCAGAAGAACGTTAAGCTTTTATAAGCCGAGCGACATGCGGCTCAGCCTCTCGAGACTCTTCCAAATTCAAACCCGGACATACGACATTCTCTTCATAACTTCCTCAGAAGCAGCTCAGCTTTTGAGAAGGGACCGATTTCCTTTCCCTTTGTCTGCATTTTAGTCATTAATAACACAATATTGTCTAATGTGTCCGGGGAGCTCGCGTGGAGCCACATGGTTCCCGTTAGCCTCATCAGAACCTGATGTCGAGAGGCCACGCTGAGCGAGCGAGGGACGGCAACTAGAACTGCTTGGGAGCCCGCTAATTAAATCACAAGGCCGTCCACAGGTACATTGCTGCGAGACGTCCGCGTGCTGTGATGTGATTTCCTAACGTATTTGTGAAATTAAAGTGGCCAAAGAAATTGTTTCTGGAACATCTTTCGTTCTCTTTCTTCAATTTTGATGCTTGCAGCGTATTCATATTTGAAATTCAAACCCGGCAAGCACCATTAGGATGATCAGCGGCCCTTTCTGAGGTCCAACTTCAATCACGCTGACCTCACAACAATTCCTGCAGACACACGCCAAAAACGCAGGCTACACACGTTCCGATAATTGTGGTAAATTTGAACTCGTGTGACACCGTGCTGCCTTTGGGCTTGGAGGTTGAGACTCATGATTATCCGTGATGAGTTCATAATTTGGGTTGTGTGCTCGCTCATCTCAACTACACGGAACACACGACCATTCGTTCCTCATCTGGGGTCTCTCACGCTTTCAAAACGAGGTTACGCGTTTACCCCTTTGAAAATTGGAAGCGATTGTCGTCGCAAACTGGGGAGGAACCAAGTCGGTCCGTGTCTTGAAGGTCTCGGAAGGTGGCAAAATAAAATCAAGTCATGAAAAATTGGGGGATTGTGCAATTAAACAAAAAAAAAAAACGTTTTGTTGTGTTTATTGAAACACACAGTAGCTATGTCTTGACGGAAATATGTGATTAAATTTGATCTGTGAAAAGAAAATTCAGTTTCAGAATCGAATTTGACATACAAGAAACCACTGTGCCTAAGGAAAAACAACCAAATCACAAACATACGAGGTGTCAGTCATTGCACAAATATGACGAGAAAATAAAACATAATTTTTTGGGAGGCTTGTGGGGAACTATAATGCTTATTTTTTTATTTAAATTTTTTTTTTAACACCTTATTTAATTTAATTTGTGTTTTGGCACATTTGCACAAAGTTTCATGGCAATTTGTTGTGTTGTTCGAGTAACTTCACTGTGGCATTTTTTTTTCTTTTTTTTTTTTGTTTATTCGCAACGTCAGACGAGGCCCGAATTTCCCTCGTCTGCGGCCCCTCTCATCAGGTCTGTTTTGTAACACTTCATCACCGCTTCGACCACGAGCCAAATGTAGATCAATCAGGCATGTTTGCATCTTTTTGCATCATCTTTGATCCACCAGTGTGTTGTTCAGTTGTCTTTAAAAAGCTCAAGGAAACGCTACACTTCTATTTTGATTTGGTTTGATTGAGAGAACGTTCTTCATTAAGACGTTGCCTTTTGCCAGCAAATAAACAAAAGTCTGCAAAGTCTTTGAGCCGACTCCTTCTTGTGGGGCACGCATTCGCCCCCTTTGCTTTTTTTTTTTTTGGGTGAATGTATTTGAGGGCCAGGGTGGGCTGCAGGCCAAGTTACATCTTGCAGCAATTAAGTCGCATGTATCTCTTGTACGCTCGTTTTTCAAGGCCTGCACGGCACATCAAAACCGAAGACGTTTGACTGCTTGGTGGTCGAGGTGGGAAGGTCCAACATAGCAACGACAGGCAGCACATGTCGTGTACGTAATAAAGTGCACGCGTAATGTTGGCAAAACAAAAATGTGGGGAGTGCTGCCGTGCAAGTCGAAGTATATTCCTTTTAGGAAGTGACGCGCTTTAGTGCATCGTTGATGAGGCGTTACTGTTAGGACACAAGAACGCCCACTGGGCGCAAGTCAATTCTACTAAACTCATTTGTGAAGACAGAAAAAAAAAAATCCCCCAATTATTTCTATTTCCATTGTTTCTTCTGCTAAAAACCCCAACGAGGTTCCCTGACTGGAACGTCATGCTTGCAGTTTTCATGGCTGACATTAATGACATGCCCAAACGTTCCCCAGAGGCCGCATGCTCACAGCCAAGTTTGCTTCCGGGAGGCACTTAACGTGGAGTCGGTGTCACCCAACAATTTTTAGCTGGATGCCAACACAAATGTTTCCGTAGCAACAAAGACTGATTAGTGAGAGATGATTAAATCGCGTCTGCTCCTTTTTGCTTGTAAATAAATGAGGTGCAGGGTTCCGGCTCGGGTACTGCGGTTTCCTCCCACATTCCCGGTGATGAGCGGACACTCCAAATTGTTCCCTGATGTGGTTGTTCGTCTTTGCGTGCCCTGCGATTGGCTGGCGACCCATCCTGGGTCTCCCCCGCCGAATGCCGAAGACGGCTGGGTCCAGCACGTCGGCGACCTTCGTAAGGAGAAGTGGGCTTGGATAGTGGGTTGATTCCCTCACCCACTCGCTGGGTCGCTGTGGATTTTGAGCAGATTGGGTTAGTTTTACCCAGGCCTGGGTTCATTATTCTAACCCAGTAGATTGGATTTGGGTGGGCTGAAGAGCAGAAGTTGGTTGCAACTTTGACACTTTCATTTATTGAAATGAATATTAAAGTCACTTTTCTTACAAAATTTTGGGGGGTGGAGTGGGGAGGGGGGCGAGATGGCTGAGCCGGTCGCACCACTGACTTTAATCATGGGGTTCATATCCAGGTCAGCCCCCCCCCCCCGACTGACGGAAATTGGGTGGGTGGCATCGGGAACTGTGCCAAACATGTGAGTGACTTGCCAAAGGAAATTCGCTGCTTCTTCTTAGAAACTGTTGGTATTAAAATGATGATAACTGATAACCTCTTAAGCCATTTCTTGGTCGTGTTAACTCATCAGTGTAAGTTATGTTTATTTTAAAATTTACAAAAATGTGGTTGTTTAATTTAACAGTCGCTGAATAGGCAAGGACACCAGAGAGCCAACTATTTGTATAGACATAATCAAAAAGTCAATATTATTATGAATCTGTTCCCTACCAGTTCTGCAATAACAATAAGAACTTTTCATTTCCAGTCGCATACTTGAAGGAAATGACGTCAAATGATTCAAGCGCAACACTTAAGCGCATAAGAAGATACGCTCACTTCGAGGCACGCGCACGTCACACGATGACGCACTTTAGTGGGAATCATACAACAATATTTACCACTCACGAATCATGTCATTATTAAGAAATGCACCCGATAAACAAATGATCAGCAGACAGGAAGACGAGTCGAATGTTGAAAGTGACAAGTCGGCTGCCAAAACTGCAAGAAAATTCTTTCGGTCAACAAAACAAACTGACCATTGCATCTGCAGCTTCCTTTTTGGCAGTTGACGCAAATTAGCACGTGGAAATAGAAAAAGTGGATTTTCTTTTTGGATTTAAAATAAACGCAGAATATCTTTTCAAAGCCGATAAGGATGTGGTAGTGAAAACATCAAACTACAAAAATGAAAGTGGAGAATGTGCACTTGTCTTAAAGGGACACTTAATTGACGTGAACGTCGAAACTTCTAGAATAGGTTTGCATGTCAAAATGGCATCAGTACTAAAATGTCCCCGACCCCACCCACAAAAGAGTCTGTAGTGTGCAGTTACTTTTTTTTTTTGTTTTTTGGGTGATGAAATTTACGACAAATTGGCAAGTATTCAACCTTACATCCATTTTCTGGAGTGTTTGTCCTCAAAAGGGTCACGGGGTTGCATGATTGCGAACTCCACAGAGCCGAGATAAGAACGCAGAATCTCAAACTGTGAGGCTGAAGAGCTAAGACAAATATTAAGGGTTTGGTAAATGTTGCCATCTGGTGGCCAATTGTGCAAAAGACACTCAAGGACACTACATAAATAAAAGGCAATTAAAACCAAACGTAGGGAAAAAAAAGAAACATTTTAAAAAATTTAAGAAACAAATCTGTTGAAAGTGACTATTAAAAGTTTAAACTAACTTGATTACTTTTGTAATAAAGTAGTGCTGTCAAGCGATTGCATTTTTTAAGTAATTAATCGCAAAGAATTCCGTAATTAATTGTGATAAATCGCATTTTATCTATTACTATTTTTTGTGAAGCTTTTAACGGGTATTTACTTGAATAATATATTGTAATGAATGTAAAATCACCAAATGTGAAGTTCATTTTAAATCAAAGACTGTCGTAATAACAAAAAAAAAAAAGAAAAATGAACACAACTCTTAGTGTTAAGTTTATTAAAGAGGGCACAAAAAAATTTATCGTACATCCCCACAAACTGCTGGTAAAAGATTTATTCCACTTTCTTTCCCTCACATATACAAAATGTTTCAATGGCCTTGATGTTATGACATTTTACAAAACAAAACATGCATGAAAGAAAACAAATGTTCTCGGGCCACAAGATGTTTGTCAGGAGTGTCAGGAACATTCTTTCTGAGCAAGACATGAGAAATGGTCATAAAATCAGGCAATTTTTTTCCCTTTATTTATTTAATTTTTTTGTAACAGTCAAAGAAAAAAACAAAAAACCTCACCTAAGAAGTCGTATGGCTATTGGCACCGTACTAAGGCAAAAGATGGCGGGGGAGCTACACGACATAAAAGTGCTGGAAACACTAAACATGATGAGCTGGAACTGAGGCATCCAATGACTCCAAATTTGCATTTAACAGCTCACCTGGATTGGGATGCAAACACGTCTGAGCCTTGGAAAAATGGTCTTAACAATAAGTGCAGGCACAAGACCCTAACAAGGTTTACAATTGAATAGAGGACGTGAATAAAAATTACAAAATGAAATAAAAATTAATACAAGTTAACATGTCAGTAGACCAAATAGTGCATTGTTACTTTGGAGGACCAAAAACAAAAAAAAAAACAGGAGCCTCCTCATTTCGTTAAGTACAGTAACGCGGACAAAAACATTTTTAGTATTGTAAAAAAAAAAATAAAAAAAAAGTTACAAACATGATCATGCAAATGTGGCCACAATCTCATGCATCGCTATCGGGACAAAAATAATTTAGATTGTACCAGGGAAAGTATGACACATTTGGACAGCGAGTTCAAAAATAATGTGGCTGTATTGTCAAAAATAGACGCTTAAAAATGTCAGCACCAATACGGCTTTTATTTTGACGCACAACGTAACAGAAGTAATGTGACATTTCAAAGAAACGTCGCGTATGCACAGGAAGTTGGGTTGTCGTTTTGACGTGAATGAATGTCGGCTTTCATCTTCTCGTTGTGACCGTGCGCGTTCAGAGGCACGCCGTGTTGCAGCCTCGCGGGACATTGGCAGGCAGCAGCAGCGGTTGACTTTCAGTGTGTTTGTTTTGGGTTTGTTGACTTTGGAGCGTGCTCAGTGCGTCTCAGCAGGCCTCCTTGGTTTGACTTGGCACCTTGCACATCATCAAGATTTGCTTCAAGGCTTTCTGCACATCCTCATCCATCTGACCCTGAAGTGCGACGCAAAAGACAAACGATCAACTGAAACGGTGTACAAGCTTTCGCAATTGGGCCAAATTTGATTTTTTTTCAATTTTTTTCCCCCCCGCATCCTAAGTCTGCAAAGGTCTGATAATTTTTTTAATCTGGAAAATGTACTTGGATCACTGATTTAAAAAAAAAAATAATTCTAACCCAAAAATGTCTTTGCGACAAGAACTGTCTTTAAGAACCTTTGCAACCTTTTACCAAACCTGAAAAAAAAAATACATTCGCCGCTCAGTGAGCAACCGGGCTCTTCGTACCTGAACAGCGTAAAGAAGATGCATCCTGTAGACTGCCACAATCTCATTGTGCTGCTTCTTGGACTCCTGACGTCGACGGAACGATACAAAAGAGGGCAATTTAAAAGACAACTTGATTTATATGGCGCATTTCACAACAGCTGGAAAAGCGAAGATCGCCGAAATCTTACGGCAAGTTGGTACTGCAATTGTTTGACTTGTTGCTGCATGGTCTCCAGCTGCTGGTTCTGCTGCTGTCTCTTGGAAGGCGATCCTGAGCTGTACGAGAGCTGTGATAGGCTGTTTAAGGCGTCCTTCAGCTTGGCCACTTCCCGGGAGAGGTCGTCTATCTGGTGTGTGTGTGGGGGGGGGGGGGGGGGCGAATGAAACGCATCAGCCGTGATTGTATCAACAACAAGCCGCGTCCGACCGCTTCAACGTGACCGACCCGCTTGTTCTTCTCCCTCTCGGAGGCCACGTGATTCTCCACCAGCTGCTTGAGCTGACACACGGCGTCCTGGGACTCGGCCAACCTGGAAGTCAGGCTCTGGTTCTCTTTGTCCCGTGACGTCAGAACCTCCTGGATGGCCTCCCGCTCTGCTCGATTGTCCCGTGCCTTTTAGTGGGAAGAAAATGGCTGATGGTGGTTAACGTGAGGTGTGTACGGTCAAGGCTCTCCAACTTTGGGCTGAGAGGTGTGACCCGGTCCTCCCAGAAACTTCCTTGCTTCCAATTTTGCGTGGCAACCGCTCTGCCCCCAACTCACCTTCTGCCAGGCGTCAGCCGCCTCCAGAGCCATCTCGTCCTGCTTTCTGAGGGCCTCCTGCAGGAGCTGCGTCAGGTGGTTCACCTCGCCCTCCAGCTGCTCTCGCATTTTAGTGTGCTCGTCGCCGCAGGTTGACTCCTCCGAGGTGATGTCTTTCTCCATCGCAAGCCTTGAGGTGAACAACCGCATGCTTACACACACGCTTCCTGAGAGATGGCCCGGCCCACATCAAAACCTTCACGTGTGTTGTAAGTTTCGAAATCAATGATGATTTTTTTTCCCCCTCCGAAATCTAATCAATCTGTCAGCTATTTATTTTTACGGGTGGTGTTGTCGGACGATTTTGCTCACCTGTTCTGGAGAGCGTCCATCTGCAAGGTCTTGCGGCGCAGCTGCTCTTGCAATTCTTCCGACTGGCTTTCCAACTCTTTGATGGCGTTTCCCAACGATGACATGACTTGAGCGTGGTCGGCGAGGGCGACGGAGCTCTGCGCCTGAAGCTCCGCCTCCTGCCTCAGCCGCGAGATCTCCTCCAAAGCTGCCGAGTACTTTGTCTCCGTGTCGGCCAGCAGCGTCTGCATCTCCTCCAGCCGGTTCTGCATCTCCTGCTGCAGCTCCTCCGGGGGCGGAGACGGCGGCCGGCCGCTCTCGGCCAGCTGTCGCTGCGTGGCGCCGAGCTGGGCCCGGGTTTCGCTGTAGGAGTGCGACAACTCCAGGAGGCGACGCTGCAGTCCGCAAATGACCTCGTTGAGCTCGGACTTCATTTCTTCAAAATCTTTGGCTGCGGCCTCCACAGGAACGGTCCCCCTAAGAGCTTCCTAATGAACGGCAACGTCATAGACAGTTACGCTCGGACATGATCAAGCTGGAGCCAATCGCAGCTGTCTTGGGGCAGTAGGCGGGGGCACACCCAGGACTGGTTGCCAGCTCATTGGGAGAATACGCTACTGATTTTAGCCAATTAGTTTTCACCAGTATTTTTTATTTTTTTTTTGTTGCTCTTTCTTGATATCATTTGGACATTGAAAAACTTAAAACTGCTGGGTTCGGATGAACCCAAATGGGGTGAAATGAGTGACCCAGGGCTGGGTCCAAAAGGGAGCCAACGTTGGGTTATTCATACCATAGCCAAAGGTGGAAATTTTCTTTTTTTTTTTTTTTTTTTAAAATACAAACAGCTACCCAGCTAGCGGGTTAGGATGAGCGGTTTCAAAAATAAAAGGCTGAATGTGCGTACCTGCAGCATCCTGATCTCCTCCTGCGCCTCCTTATACATTCCCTCCATCTTGGCCGTCCTGGCCTCTTTCTCGTGAGCGCTCTGTCGCTCTTCCTCCGTCCTCCTCAGCGCCTCCTCCAGCTGTCTCAATCTTTGAGCCTCGTTCTCGTGCTCGCAGCCCGTCTGGACGAGCTGCGCCTTCAGCTGCGTTACTTCCTGTTCCAGCGCGGACGCTCGCCGCTGATTGGCCAAGTCGCCTCCCATCTGCGCTCTCAACTCCTCTACCTCCTCCACGGCTTGGTGGTATCTCTCCTGAGTGTCCGTGAGCTTTGCCTGCAGCTCCGCCAGACTCTCGATCAACTCTTCCTCTTTTGCGTTCCCCCTCGCACTTCCCTCCTCGCCCATTTCTTTGCACCTCTCAGGTTTCATCAGAGCCTGAAGCGAGCGGTTTTCTTTTCTGGTTTCCAGCAGCTTCATCTGGACGCTCTCGAGCGCCTGTCTCAACAGTCGCGTCTCCTCTTGGCTCCCCCTCACCCCTCCCTCCTCGATTGCGTCCTCCCGCGGCGCGTGGGCGGTGCAAGGTACAGCTGCTGCTAACTCCAAGTCATCCCGTGTGGAATGGAAGGAGGAGTTAGAGGTCATGCTGTCGGGACGGCTGCTTTCTTTCAGGTCCTCGTTTGCTTGGAGTATTGGATGTTTCTGCAAACAAGAATCAGACGCTGGACATAAACAACGACGGACAAGGAGGAAAAAAAAACCAGTCAGTGCTTAAAGCGCTTATTAGAGATGCAACGGGTCATTGAAAATCGATTTTGAAATAGATTCTTAAAATCTTTAGAAATTTCGATCACCAACAAACTTGTAATAACAATCAAAAGTGTTGTGCATTTATTTATTTTCATTAGTTAGTCTCTGAGATTTATCGCTTCCCCTCACACCAATGACTACTTTCCTATTTGCAAAAAACCTTGGTGCCATCTTGTGGCCTCTTAAGAGCATTACAGAAAGGCCACAAAAAATGTGAATAGTTTGGTGATTTGACTTGTGACGGTGAAGTGAGCAGCA
This sequence comes from Idiotropiscis lumnitzeri, assembly GCF_059441095.1. Taxonomy (NCBI): domain Eukaryota; kingdom Metazoa; phylum Chordata; class Actinopteri; order Syngnathiformes; family Syngnathidae; genus Idiotropiscis; species Idiotropiscis lumnitzeri. The sequence continues at coordinate 6,830,219 of NC_142408.1, forward strand.
CAAGAAAGGTTCAACAGAAAAAAAAAATGGCGTGTCCGTTGGAAATTCCCAAGGCCAAGGACCTCTTACCTTAAAATTGCTGGCCAGTTGCTGGTTTTCCAAAGTAAGAGCGGTAATCTTTGCTTGAAGGGCTGAAACAAAGGCGGCCGATGGCGTAACGCCGAGTTCAACCTGTCGGTGCATAAAACACACATCTTATACATTCGCTGTAGAAGACACTTGAGAAAAATGAACACGGGACCACTCGCAAGTCGGCGAGCAACAAAACAGGTCCGGACATGTCAAGTTTGCGGAGACCTCCACAAGAATGCTGAAGGTGAATAAGTTGAGCTCGAAACGGAACAGATGTCTCGTGGCATTCCACTCGCAATATTCGTGCACGTTTCAAGTTTTAAACATGTTGAAAAATTAACGTAATGTCTCTCTCTCTCTCTCTCTCCCCCTCTCTCTCTCACTCACACTCTCTCTCTCTCTCACACTCTCTCTCGTGAGTGATAGAAGGTGCCCCCAATGTTTTAGTTACCTTGGGATCCAACTGATCGGCGTTCGTCGAGTCGTCCATTCTCTGGTTATTGCGCAGCCTCTCCAAGTCTTCTCGGACTTCATCATCCTTCCACACCAGAACGAGAGGGAGGGAGTAGTGGGGGAGGAGATTGGGAGAGGAGGGGAGGGAGTAGACGTTTTGTGGGGCTTTTTCTCTCTCGTGTTGTATTTTCATTGGGTACCTTTTTATTTCGCATCACAATTATGTTATGCTGTCATATTTGTCATCCAGGTAGCGATGCTCACTTTTGATCATGTCAGAGGTATTTATTGAATTTTTTTTTTTTTAATACTGCTGCGGGTCCACAAGCCATAAGTTGGCAATCTGAAAAAATAGGGTTTTTTTTTTTGTTGTTTTTTCAAAGTGCATACGTTGGTCTGGGAACGTGTTTTATTGCTTTCTTTCATTCATTTACTTCCTGGCACTTTCTGGATCAAGAAAGTGATTGAAAGTGCAGTAAAGGTCCATGTAGAAAAATTAGCACTGTGGTGCTGTGAGGTAGACATTTTGCTTTGACTTTATTCTTAGTATTTCCTTTTTGTAATCAAATGATTCAGAACAACTAATGAGCGTCTCATCTATTTTCCAAAGTTTTCGATCGTTACCTTGTAGTTGAATCGTCTTGGAGTGTCACTTTTGTTGGACGAAGGCGTCCCAGAAACGGCTGGAGAAGACGTTCCAGACTTCTGCAAGCGGACAGTTGAAAATAAGTTGATCTCAAACATTCTCATTTTTATGCGTATGGACAACAAATCCCAAAAGCCTGTTGATGAAGATGGTGTCATCTGCAAATATGAACCGGTCACAGAAAACAGGCCAGACTACTACTGTACGTTACGTTTACAAACGTGAATGAATTCATTACAGAGTGCAGGACATTGATAAAAGCAGACATACAGAGACATGCATTTACCTGCAGTGGGCTAATAGGAGGCGGAGGTGCTTTTCGTTTTTTGGGAGTTGTGATCCGTTCATCATTTAGCTTAGCTACTTGATCAAACTATAGAGGTCAGCAAAAAGCCAAGGGAGAAATGGAATCAGTGGTGGTTAGTTCAAGGAGATTCAAAGACTACGATTGGAGTTTCCTCTCATGATAACGAACAGGTTTACACAAGCTGAGACTGTTAATACGGAAAGACGTCGAGGTCATTTAAATGTGGCTATCAAAACTTTTTTTTTTTTTTTTTTTTAAATGTCTGAGGCGTATTTCCTCAAAAAGTGGTCTCCGCTCCAATCGATACGTTGCCCCAAAATAAAAACGGCACCTCAAGAAAAAGTTAAGCGGTGAAGCTACAAGGATGCTGCAAGTAACTTTTTCAGTATAAGACTGATATCGTCATGTGTCACGGTAGCAAAACAGGTTGCACTCCATTCAGCGCATCTGTAAAGCTCACGTTTATCATTTCTATCCCAAATGACTTTGGGCCAACAAAAGGACACAAAACTAAATTATAAAAATATTCACCATAATTTAAAGGCTTCCTTCTTACAAATACCGAAAACTTTCAGACTCTGATGTTGCGTAAATAAACACCCCCCACTAAATGAGGAAATACTTGGTTAAATCTAGAAATGTCAGCTTTCTTTTTGTACAATTCACTTTGACGGATTATGCGTAAAAACATTGAAATGAATTTTATAATATTTTCTTACCGCAGGACTGATGGCAGACTTGGAATCTGTAACGTGTGTGAAAAGAAAAAAAGTTAAAAATATCAACGTATATCGTGTACGTCCACATCAACCAATTGACACTACTGAGACTGTCCAGCAGATGGCAGTGTTGCATTGACACTCAAGAGGCATTTTTTTCAGAAACAGTAGTGCAAATGAAATTGGGCCAACTTTTCATGTTTTAATTGATCCCGGGTGTGTTTTGTTCGTCTCACCGGGGAGCTGCCTGGTCAGAGCAGCGACGAGTGCAGCTTTGACCTCACAGTTGGTGGGCGATTGGGCATAGTGCAGAACATCGCGGCCATGCAAATCCACTGCGGACAGGAGTGCCCCTCTGTGGACCAGAACTTCGACGACAGCCACCGCGTTGGACTCTGCGGCGAGCATCAACGCCGTCCTGCAAGGCGTATTTAAAAGTGCGAGTTCACAGTGCAGCCAAGCTCAAAAGTGTTTCACAAATTTGCCTATTTTGTATCACTAGTCACCTAATTTGTAGTCACGTTGTTTGCGAGAACCCCCCCGTATACACTTTTTTTTTTTTCTGTGTGTGCAAATCGGCTGCTGTTGTGCTCCGTTACCTGCCACCGTTGTCAGAAGTGCTGATTTCAGCGCCGCAGTCCAGCAGTGTGATGCACACTTCGGCATGGCCGTGTTTGGCTGCCAGCAGCAAAGGGGTGTGCCCGTCCTTTGTGGGGGGGGGAAACAACAGCAGTAGCGACATCAGATGCAGAAAAGGAAATGACGACCGCAATCGGGATTCAAATGCAACTCGACATCAGGACATGAACTCGAACATCAGCATTCGACACGAATGGTATGTTCAGTAACTGTGTGGTGAGAAAAGTCTCGGAGCTATGTGAGAAAAAAAAAAGGGTTGAATGATGCGTCATGGCACCCAAATGCAAAAACCGAAGTGAGGATGAACAATGAGGCCATTTTCCCCCAAAGTAAAATATTTTATGCTTTTTCTATGATCTTATGAGTTTTTTTGACGAAAGGTCACCAGTGATGGCAAAGAGGCAAATTGTCAGAATGTTCAAATAGAAATGATCGTCATAAGATTTCCTGTTTCTTCTCTATGATGTCAATCAGGCGCCGCAAAGGCTGAGGAGTTTTACTTTATTTTAGTTTTATTGTATTATGGTTGGGGGGCAACATTTTCTAATTGGATGAACCTGCCCGTACAATTAATAACGTTGTTGGTGACGGCAACAGTTTGAGCTTCGGAACTTTTCATTACTTCCGATTAGGAGAGCTTATGACTTAAGGGTGTCAACTTCACCGACATGTCAAAGTGGATGACGGCATATACACTCTTCATTAAAAAAAAAAAAAAAAATTAAAAATATGGTGAGTATTGATATCTCCTAATCCAGATTTTAATTCAATTTAAAAAAAAAAATGCAAACATGCCACCAACACCCTTCAATATACTGTGCTGGATTTGAGAACCTACAAGGATTCAAGCGTATTTCACAAAATTCAACTGAAAACACGAAGACGATGTCATACTTCCAAGTGGCATTATCTCCGGCAGGAATTTAGTTTTCCAGTCAACCGATCCATCCAGCGAGCGCATGGCCCGTGTTTTTCTTTCACTAACTTGCTGCGTGTTTATTTAAAGTTGTGAGAATGCCACACATTTATGCAGAGGATGGCCGCTGGAAATGTAAATAAGCTACACAAGCACACACATACACCAAATATGACGCAATCCACTCAGAACGAACCACAGGTATGGAAGCGGCAGTGCAACGGAGACCACATGTCTGCGGCTTGAGGGGCCGTTCCCCACGGCACACTTGACCGCCTCGAGCACAAGACGCAGACATGCGAGGCACGCGCCAATGTTACTCGAAATACGGCAAAACAAATGACATCAATTTATGAGTGCAGCTGCGGCCGCCCGTGATGCATTGCCCGTCACTTTTTTTTCCACTTCGGAAACAACATCAAACAGATGCGGAATACAAAGCGGAAGCTACTTTCGGACTCATTCAGTCACGCGGCCGAGCAATATGACGAGGTACGTACGGCGTCCTTCAGGTTGATGGCACTTTTCAGTTCGCACAGAGTTTGCACCGTCTGGATCTTTCCAGCAAGTGCTGCGGATGAAATGAGACAGACGATGCATTTTTACAAAAGCAGCATTCCTCAGAGGTGGCGCGAGTCGATGACATGACTTTCGACAGAGCAAAGCAATTAAGAGAGGATTCTTTCTTCCGATACTACCAGATTGGTAATTTGTTGGATCGTTTATGAATCATTTTACGACTACGAGGACTTGTGAATATAAAAGGATATTTTCCCATAACGAGGGCGAAAAATTCATCCTCAAGAAATCCAAAAAATGAACTTTAAAAAAAAAAAAAACTTACCAGCGTGATGCAAAGCGCTCCTTCCTGAACCGTCAACGGCATCAACGGGACATTTGCTCTGGAAGGGAAATAAGTTATCCATCAGTTATGTTTTAGGAAGGGAAAAGCTTATTTTCTCGACAGCCAGCGAGTCAAATTGTTCTCTGAATAACAAAAAATAAATAAATAAAATAATTAAAAAATCTTATAATACTGGAAGTTACCTGAATTAGCCTTTTGCAAGACTCTGCGTGATTGTTTTTGGCTGCCAGGTGCAACGGATTCAAACCTGGTGATCAAACAAAACAATGCTTATTCATTACAAAAGTTAGTTAGTAGTTGAAAATTAAAAAAAAAAAATCTATAGAAAATAAAACTTGTATTAACTGTTCGATTTTTTTTTCTTCATTACATATGATTTTAATTTTATAGTTATCACAATCTCGTACCCAACTGTGTGTAAAACACTGACCTGCCGCGTCAGCCACCGTCGGGTCAGCGCCTTGCGAGAGGAGGACAGCCAGGCAGTCGGTGTGACCGCGTGACGCGGCGACGTGAAGACTGAAGACAAAAGCAAAGAAATTGCAACGACAATGACCTCCACCAGTCCCCGCCTCCCAAAGACGTATTTATACGTTTTTGCCTTTTTTTTGCGTCATAGCTCCACGTTTTTATAGCATTAGAACACAATATTCTGTTGGTCTCGCAAAGAATCACTTAAAATTCAGAAAAACACTGGAATTAAGGAGTTTCCCCTTGTGGAAATGTCTGGCATTAAATGAGTTAATAAAATTGAAAATATATAGGATGAATAAAATAATTTTTTCTTTTGGTAGGCAGATAATGTTTGAAGCCGCCCGGGCCCCGACTTGAGACACTTGACTTAAGTGGAGTACGGACTTAAAAATAAGATATTGCACCACAGCTAACAAATAAAGACGCTCGTGCACACTTGGTGGACGTCTCTACAAATAAATCCAATGGCACTTCAACGTCCTTGAAGATAGTCAATAGTCATGAGGAAAGCGAACACAACTGACACCATCATTAGGGAAAAAAAATGCCCTTCGGTGATAATGACGGGACGTCTGTTTGCTCGTGAGCTCAAAAGGCAATCGACTGAAACACGTTCCAGCTCGATGAGCAAATTACACAGATACACTTTAATGTTGACAACACGCACACACACGTACCACAACTCTGCCCACACGTCTTTCAATCAGCTTTTTATCACCATGGCGATGCCATGGACTCGCCCTTTGTGCTGTTGTCTTTCAAAGACCGACTGCCACATTCTTTACGACGAACAAAGGTTGCGAGTATCTGACTGCGTGCGTGTGTGTGGTGCATTTGTTTGGCCAGCACGCTCAGGTATCGGCCGCTTCTCTCTGCTTTGTGACGTTACTGGCAGCTGGACACGTGCAGGTCTGCGGGTGTTGCGGAAGAGGTCAAATATTAACAAGCCGGCTAACTTTAAAATATCAAACGCACGAGGCAAACATTTTCTTAGGAGTCCCACATTTTGATGCCTTCATTATCGTAATTTTTCTCTTTTTTTTTATCATTTACACGGAACGGTTCATGGTGCATTAATGGAGCTGCAGGGATTTCTGGCAAGCACTGGCTGCTTAGTACCCGTGACAACAATCTCCCATTTTCTTCACGTCGGAATGATGGATGGATTATCTTACAAAGAAGTGTTCAGTAAACACACACATCATGAGAAGATTTTGAAAAAAAATGGGATTTGGGTATTATATCGGAAAGAGCAGTTGTATACCAGCAGAGATTTTTTATTTATTTTTTTTTTACTTACGCAGATTTGCCCTCACTGTCCAGCTTCACAGGACTGGCACCTTTCTTGGCAACAAGCGACGCCACCTTCTCTGCCTCGCCGTGCTCCACGGCAGCAAGCAAGCGCTCGTCATTTTTGTTCCACTCGTTGACCTATGGCGGCACAAAATGAATAAAAAAAAAATAATTAAAATGAAAACACAGGAGGTCGGAAGATTTGGAGGGAAATGCCTCTCGTCATAATGCATTGACATGAACCAGTGTTTGCTTTTTCTTTGGCTTTTCACGTCATATCCAACCACAATGCCATCTTTGGTTACCGGTTTTATGATGGCGAACTTTGTTTAAATTTCGAGTCTATTCTGCGAGAATTAAAGTCATCTATCAAAACAAGTTTTCATCCTCACTGCACTGTTCCACGTTCGTAACACGCCGAGCTGTTTACACACAAACTGTTCAAAATGTCATCCTTGCGCCAACACTGAATGTGAGTCATGTTTCCCCCAGGCAGAGAATGTTTCTTTGGCTTAGCCCGAGCCCGCAGAAAACATTTGTTCTCATGAACAACTTCCACTTTTTGAGATCATACCGAGAGAATCCGGCAATACGACAACCTGCCAAATTCACCGAATGGTGTTATAGCAACTCCACAGCTGACCTGATCGCCCGGTGACCGGCACCATAATAGCATTTTCAAACTCTTTAAATTGTTGTGCTGGACAAAGTGAGGCCTACAAATGCCAGCACGGTGTGCCAAAATAGAGCTCGCCGGTGAAAATAGCCTCCGTGGCAACGCTCCAAACGTAATCAGTAAGATACATTTTACACAGCGGGTGGAAAATTGGCAGTAAAGCCCTCGGCTGTCAGTGAAAAAGATAGAATGACAACCCGGCGCTGCTGCGGTGCAGCCCGCAGCGTTGACGCGGGCCAGCGGAATGAATTGAAAAAAATGCTGACTTGGACGTTGTCCACCGTCATGTTCGGGAAAGTTGATCGTTTATATCTCCGCTGGTTGCTAAGACACAAGACTTGAAAGCACGGACGAGGTGAGAGACTATTTCCACGGTAACGTGAGATGAGCTATTTGAATAAGAGACTGTATATTAAGACACAGCCGAGGGTCGTGTTGACGAGATATATGGTCGCCAGGTGTTCCACCGAGTGTGTCAACGGCCACCTTAAAAGTCAAACACAATCCGTTCCAGGTTGGGTTCATTCAAAACTCTTTCGATTAGCATTAGCCTTAAGGCAAAGGCATCTTGCGGTGGCGCGCAAGCTGTGTTTATACGACATAAAAGGGCTCATCGTAACGTCGCAAGTGGTTGTGAGTTGAAGTCGACTGACATTTATTAAAATTTGTTCAAAGTCTATCGCTTTACCTTCGTCTGCTCGTGGGACCTGTGACTCCAGGTGAAAAAAAAAGAAACAGGTAGCTTACTGCTGATTGGCTGTGCAAGGAACCAATCAGATGGTGCTGTGGGCGGGCAAATCTGACACAGATAGAGAGAGAGAGAGAGACATAGAGAGAGAGAGACACAGAGAGAGAGAGACACAGAGAGCCAAAGAGAGAGACACAGAGAGCGAGAGAGAGAGAGGGAGGGGGGTTGGGGAGATAGAGAGAGGGAGAGAGAGAGAGACAGAGAGCGATAGAGGGAGAGAGAGAGAGCGAGAGAAAGAGAGAAAGAGAGGGGGGAACAGAGAGAGAGGGGGAGAGAGAGAGACAGAGCGCGAGAGAGGGAGAGAGAGAGAGAGAAAGAGAGGGGGGAACAGAGAGGGGGGGGGGGAGACAGAGAGCGAGAGAGGGAGAGAGAGAGAGAGAGAGAGGGGGGAAGAGAGAGAGGGGGGAGAGATAGAGAGAGAGAGAGAGAGAAGTGCGCTGCAGTGAGACAAAATGAACAAGCTAGCCTTTAAATTAAAAAAAAAAAAAAGGCCAATGCGATACCCCGCAAAATGGCAAATATCAGTCAAACACTACCACATAGCTCCTACAAAATTCAAAAACTTGTAAAAGAAGTATGCAAGCAGGCATGACTGAATTGCCAGTAAATCTTTTAAAGCTTTCACCCGATGTGAACCTCTGAATGTGCCTCCAGGCTAAAGTCGACATTCCCGAACAAATTCCCGAAGCGTTTACACTGCTCGGCTTATTACCGCGGCGGCCGTCATTAATCGAGTGTTTGAACACTTACACCCACTGAGGTGAGTTGTTTACTTTTGTCTGTTTCTCAGAAGTTAATTTACCTGCGAGGGAGTTGTGTGAAGGGAGGGAGTTAGCATATATAAATTTGTCGCTGGTTAACATTAAACAATGGGTGGATTACCCAAGTTGTCATTATTGTGCAGCATGTGAAAACGTTTTAAGAAAGATCATAAAAGGAAAACGGCTATCGAGTCACAACATTACAGAGGACGTTATGAGCGGATAAACGATGTTCCGCAGCCGAGTCGCCGCTTGCTAGCGAACACGCTAAACCAAAGTGAAAGACTGTCACCATAAAGCAGCGTGACACCGATGGCTTCAGACGACATTGTCACCGACCGATTGAAGTGGAGCGGAATGCGCTGCTCCACTTTCGCGGTGGGGTGGGGAGGCCCATGAAATAATCATGTGCTCGCAAAGCGCCGAACAAAAGTTAACCAAGTGGCCGAATGCAGGCAACGTGCGGCGACTTTGTTAAACTTCTACTCGTTACAACAATCTTGTCATTTCCCGACAAGACGAGCATGTTTAACACGGTTTGAAAATAATCAAGATCTTGGGCTAAGTTTTTTTAATTTATTATTTTTTTTTTTCGGCAGCGTTACAAGACACGGGAAGGTCTCTCCCTATTCCGCCGTCACTAATCCTGCAATGATACTGTAAACCGCTAACGTCATTGTTCCTGCGGCTGTAAAGGGAAATGGAAAAGTCCTTGCTTCCTCTCTAACTTGAAGTGGAGTCGCACAACTCACTCAGCTCCGTCTCCAAGTCTTCAGTTCAATTTGTTTTGGTTGATTTAAGATCCCCCATTAGTCTCTGATTAGTTCTGCAGAAAGATGTTGAACTTTGGGGCTTCTCTTCCGGAACATTTGGAGTAGCAAATGCAAGAGGGTGTGGACAAGCACCTCTCCCCCCTCGCCGTTTTTAGCCAGGCACTCATTAAGACGCAGCGAGTTTGCTGATAACACTAAATAAGAGTTTCCTGTTTGTCCGGGCCAGAGGCGGCTGGCGGCAGGGATGAGAGTTAAGGAGCTGACGAGGAACAAGGAAGGAAGAGGAAAATTGCAAAAATATGCACAAAAAAAAATTGTTGCTTCTTCTCTTTTTCCACCTCACTTCATGTTCAAACCACAACTTCATGCGGAATTCCAAAGAAAACACACACTTGGTAAAGCACCCGTGGTTGTTTTTTTTTTTTGTCTGCTAAGAGTGATTTCTCTTTTTCTTTGAACTTCCTTTACCCCATAAAGGAAAAACAAACACGATGTGGAAACAGTACTTCCTACAGGGCCTGAGGTTTTTTTGTTTTTTTTTGTTTTTTTAACTCATTCACTTCCAGCCAATTGAAAAAAATATATTTTTGACGTCTTTAGCCGTCAATGGCAGTCAATGAGTTAATAGCACAATGGTCACCGAGAGCCGATGGAGCTTTTTGCTTCCCAAAGACCCCGACATTTCCTTTCATAATACAGGTAAAGCTGTTTTTGTTGATGTCGGGATAAAAATGTGCTCAAGTGGACGAGTAGCAGACTTTGGACTTTCATTTCTTTCCACAACCTGGTCAAATTTCTAGCTCAATAATTTGGAAGCCAAAGCGCAAGTACTAAACTCCGAAATCCTCGTCGTTTTACAGGAATATGCTTTGTTTGGAAAAAAACAGGAAGGAGATGACAAGACGTGTGTACGTCCGGAAGAATGAAAGGAAAAGAAATGGCCAAGGAAAGCCTGACCCGGACTCATTTACAACGTCGCTGGCCTTTGATCGTCGTGGCCGTAACGGCAGACGCCTTATCTGTAACAAAGCAGATGTTCTCCAATGTCTTCAAACAATGTGTCTTTTTTTTTTTTTTTTTTTTGGCGCGGCGCAGACAAAAGAGTTTACCGTAACTTCACTGGGCAAGCAGACAAAAAAAAAAAAACTGGAATCACAATTCAGAGGCTCATGATGACTCCAAGTCAGGATAGTTAAAAACAATGAACAGCATGTGTACATATACCGTAAAAAAAAAAAAAAAAGACACTTTTACGCAATCCACACGGCTTATAAACAACTCGAGTAGTTCCGGGAACAAATCATCAAGCTCATTGTGTTCATTCATCATAAATCCATCCCAAATTCGAAAAGGTCTCTCGACTCTCCACGATTTGCAACCTGAGAAAAATGACAGCACATGTCCGCCATTGTGGCTGCAAGTCAAGAACCGCCCAGTTAAAAATAGTCGTCAGGCCACACTTCCTTCGGCTCCGAATAGCCATTCCTGTCCTATAAATAAAACATTGTTGAACTTGGAAATGAAACGGCATCGTTAAGAATGTTCGCTGATTAAACCAACTCTGACCCGAAGCTATTTTGACGCCTCATTGACATTAATCAGCACACGGAGCCAAAGCCGGTCCGGTATGAGCGGGAGACAGGCTTCGTTCGGCCACTTGATATGCCCGAGCTGTAAATCTGTCATTTTCCGAATTTAAATCATCGGCAAGCGAGCAAATATGGTAACTGGGAAGCAAAAACATTACAAGCCACAAATCAAAAGGGTCCCCGGCCAAACGGCTCTCATGAAGGAGAGCGCTCCTTTTTTTCAGGTGGCCTGAGACGAACCTTTCCTTCATCCACATCCTCGCCTGATATATTGTTCCAGTCGGGCCCGACGGGCCAAACGAAACGAGATGTTTTGAAGTGAAATGAAAGCAGGGAGCCCCGACTGTTCCTTTGGTTCGACTCCATGAAGAAGAAAGAAGTTAGCACGTTGCTAATACGCTAGTTGCTAGCTAGCACCTCTTGCCGCAGCAACTACCCGCTGGGTTACATCTCAGCCGCCGTAAACTTTAAAAAGACATAAATGCAAGGATGTGTCAGGACAAGAACGATCTAAGACGAAGGAGCATCCGTTTTTCAGCTGGAAATGGTTTCACGCATTCACCGGACAAGCAAAGGGATGAACTGGATACGACTTTTATCGCATTGCCTTTTATCAGGCTCGTTTATTTGAATGAGGACATCTCTGCGGATCGCACCCCCACTCCCCCCCCCCCCCTGTCTCCCTGGCTCAGATTTGTCAACACAGACACCCGCCCTTCCTCCCCCGGATTAACAAGGGTCTCTCCCTAAGGCTTTACTGTCACTCTCAGCATTAATACCCTTTTGCTGCACCCGGCCAGAATAAACTCAGACTGGCCACATCGACTCAGACTGGGCCAAATCAAACATTCCGTACCCGAGCGACGCTTCTGCAGGATAAGAAATCATCAATATTGGCCGACATAATGTTAAGCTTTGCAAATAATCAAATTGATGTGCCCCAGAATGTACTAAACGGCATTAACGGTGTAACTCAATGCTCTTCTCCCCGCGGTGCGCAAAGCATTCGGGAAGAAATGTTTTCAGATGATCAGCATGTGACCGAGCGCCTGGGCAGCGCCGCTTTATTTAACACAGCAGGCGTTCCATCACGCCTGATAAGGAACGCTCCATTCCTGCAATATTTACACAACTAAAATTAGACGCCGATTGCGGCAAAAATGTTAGTCGGATGTCCATTGTGGTCCCCGGGATTAATTGATGCCATGAGACAGATGTGTGGAGTGACAGGAGATGTAATCCGTGCATCAATTAGATAGTGACGGGGTGTGTGCGTGTGTGTGTGTGTGTTTGTCTGCACGTATACTGTGGATACAATGAACTGTACATGGATGTTTGAGTCGGGGGGGGGGGATTAATCCTACCTAGTCTGGCAGCTGTGAGAGCAGTTTTTTAATCGTGACATTAGACGAAGGCCCGTGTGAGGCACTATTATCACACACACACACACACGCACCCCCACACCCACAATACAACAAAAGGTTGCATACACTATGAGAGTATGTGCCCAACAGATAATATTAAAAGGAATAAATTATATATATATATAAATAAATATATATATATATATATATATATATATATATATATTTATTTTTTATTTATTTATTTATTTTTTTTATATAGTCGACAGCAAAAGTGAGAAAATGCAATGAAATTAGACCGAGTTAATAAAATTAGACTTGCGGTTGTTTTTCTTTATTGGTATGTAATAAAGTTGAGGTTTTTCCAGCTGTTGTGGCGACGTCTTGTGGCTACTACTACGTTTACGCGCCGCTTCTCAGAATCGAATGCTAATCTGAGTTCTGAATTGAATGCGTTGCACTTCACTGTATTCATTGAAAAGATTTGATTGGGGCTTGGATGTTTGTCTTTCATTGTATTCATTGATTGAGTTTAGATCCTTTTATCATGTGTTCTACACAAAAAATGTATTTTATGAAAAAAAAAAAAGGCAAATCTGTGTAATATTGACGCCAATTGCTTTTTGTTACAGATCATCAATGTGCATTTTATGACGTCGAAGAGCACGGATCTTTGGACTTTAGCTTTTCTAGCTTTACCGTTAACTTATTTTTACGCTTTTATGAAATTCCCAAATGCTTAACTGTTGAGAAATTGCCTGTACAGTAAATACAGGTTTTGATGAGTAAAAAAAATAAATAAATAAATATTCCAGAATGGATTATGCTTGACCTAAAAACTTCCATTGTAGGCGTGAACATGACTAAGAAAAGCATCCTTACTAAATAAAAACCAGGAAATAGCAAATTTCCAGCATTATTTCTGCTGTGTGATTGTTCAAAGTTGTCATTGTGGCTGCATGCCAAACCCTATTCCCATAAACCCAGATTACATGTCTGGTTGCCTTAACACACACACATACACGCTTGATAATACACAGTTTATAGCCCAAACAATCCACACACACAACACACACACACACACACATTAAACTCCGCCAGACTCTGACTCATGTTGTCCTCGCATGACCAAGCGTTACACTCCTTTTAAGTCCAACAAGCACAGAAAATGAGTGGGCAGGTCGACTGTGACATCACCTAAATTGTGTGCCGTCTTATAACATGTTAATATGGAGGTAGGAAAATGAAGACCTCCAACGTATTCCGTGCTTTCACGCTGGTGCCGCACTTGAAAGAGCACATCTATTCGACGTGCTGGAACATTCATTGGGTTTGCTCTGGTCGGTACGCAACTATGCGTCAAATATCTGAATAGCCAAACGAGGAAAAACACAAAAGAATATATGGGCCGCGTACAACTGGCGCAGCACCGCATAAATTATGTTATATAAGACATTATACTCGTCAGAGATGCTGATTATTAAATGTATTCACCACTAAATTGTTTTGCTATTCAAACTTGTCTTGCATCGAATAACCAATCAATCGCGCCTACGTGATGAATTTGAAATCGGATCGATTCAAGAAACAGTCCATGGCTAAGCAGCACAAATGATTCTGAGTGGCTCTGCAGATTAGATTAGCAAAGCAGCACACAAAGAAAAGCGTCTTTGTATTGTTTCGGTGGAAGTTGTTGGGGGGGGGGGGAGTGTGACACTTTCAACTAGCATAGCAGTGGAAATGAAACAAATCCTGAAAAAAAAACAAAAACGATTTTTTTAAGGCCATATCAGATGACATCGTTAACACAATTTAAGTGTTAACCACTGAGTCTATTTGAACGGTTTTGTTAACCAGAACAGTTGGACTTACCGAGCCAGGCACGCCTCTCAGATGATTGGGGAACAAATCCGCATTATTGTAAATAAACGCAATTTTGAGTTACAAAGTACCATCAGACACTTCCTGGAAACTAAGTAGGGGGAAAAAAAACATTTGTAAAGAAAGGAATTTGTTTTGTTTTAAATACGAAAAGCAAAAATAAAGGACTGGCTTCGTGGGAGAACATTCCTTGATAAACTGTCAGTGACAAACAAAAGCCAACATGGAACCCACCGAGGAGGTATTTTAATTCCATTGTGGTCGCTTCATGGCGACTACGACGATGACTTTTAGCGCTGTAGTTTAAACAATGTCACATTTTTTCGCCATGTACGAAAAGTGGGCCAATCAAAGTGCTCAATCAAAATTTTTTTCTCTCCATTCAACTGGCTGATGGGCAAAGCACTCACAAAAGGATTCATGACAGACGACGCCCACCTCGTAGTGGACAGAAAACACGTTTCGGGACAAGGTGAGATGGACACGCAGCCTACTGTTGCGATGTGGCAGCTCAACATTTTTCCCGAACAATGCCCGTGGTTGTTCTCTCCCACAAGGCAGCGTGAATTAGCAATCATTTACTCTCATCTGGCAGCATGCCCAGCCAAAATCGCAGGGATTCATATTTGGCTTTGCAAGAAATGCCAAAAGCATCTGTCAAGTCGGACGTGGATTCAAATTCCCAACAAGAAGGTCGGACCTCCAGAACTGTGAGACAGATGAGCTAACCATTAGGTCGGTGCTATTTATCTAATTTTAGAGTTAATGTATTTTTAAATATTTGTTGAACTGAAATAGTTGAGTTGGAAATGTGTCTTAACAAGATAGCAGAGGCCCCTGTCACATTTTGCACTCATTATCTGATCCATGTCTTCCTGTTTGGATCATGAAAAAAAAAAAAAAAAAAAAAGCATGTGACCGCTATGAAAATGACACTTCTGAATGGACGCCGTTGTAACAGTGGAGCCTCAGAATTGAAATGCCACTAAAATCATGTGGAATTTGACCCAAATAATTCAGGAAGAGGAGGGCAGGGAGGACAGAGCAGTAAAACATCAATATGGCCCGCCGGTATCGGATGCCGTTGTATCGGAGCATTTTTACGAATCCAAAAAGGACTACAGATGCACAGTATTGGTTTTGGCGCCGTCCTTTTTTTTATGGTCAGATTTCTAAATTTCAATCGACTACTACTAAACTTTACAAGAGGAAAATCGGTTGATCTGAACAAATCAGAGGTTCAGACAAACGGATCGTCGTCTATCTGGGAGGTTGCCACTGTTATGGATCTCAGATTTATCGTGACCGGAGGGGAATGAGAGAACGTCATTTGGATTTTTTATTTATTTATTTTTTTTTGCTCTCTTAGAATTCCTCTGCTCTCGGATTTCAAGATGCATGATAAAGGCAATGTTCACACTCAAAGGCGATCTTTTTATGTCCTCGTTCACATTACTAATGTGAAGGGAACGCGTCCGTGATGTGACAATGCATGATGCGGATTCATGGACGACAGACGATTGAGCTCATCCCTTTGCCCCGCCCCACTCCGTAAACATTCTTAACTCTATTCACCAATCATCCACCCCATCGACTTCCTCTTCAAATCCAAGTGAACCGGGAACTTGCAGACTTTTCCTGTCTGCTGTTGAACCTCGCCGCCACCAAGAGGACGGTGACGGCGGATGAGTCAGACTCAGTGGCGACGCCTCACTTCCTGTGAGTCCTCAAAATGTTCAACCGGGAGGCAGAGATAGAGCCTTTCTTCCCAAAAAGATGGATTCATCATCCGCGCAGTGAACTGCGCGAGTAGAAATCTGCCCAACTTTGTGGCCTTTTGCTGGAATTAAGCCCAGCACTCCCACACTGTGGCCTTCTCATATGAGTCACCGTGAGAAAAGTATGGCTTGTTTCGCGCCGTTCCGACGCCATCAATCACGGCTCCTCGACCTCGCCTCCAGACTGTGACCTCGTTTTTTTCTGGAGGTGCGACCCCTTCTTGTGGCACCAGCAATTAAATCTGTCAAAGCATGCCATGTTCCACGCCGCCTTTCCCATGTGTTTTCTGTTTACAAAAGCACGCTAGGAAGGGGAGGGGGCGGGGCTAAGTGGATTATACGCCTGTTATGATTCAAAAAAACGTTTGCTTTATTTTTGTTTTTCCTGCAAAAAAAATTTCAGTCATCGACCTCAGCCAAAGACGTGCACGGCCCTCTGCCATGCGGGCATGTGCGCGCACTTATTACTTAGTCACGAGCACGTGTTTTAGTACTTACATCAGTTTTCCTGAACTTGGCTTTAAGGCTCTTCATGTTCGGTCTCGTAGTCCATGTAGTGGCTCGCTCACTTACAGCTGGAAAAAGGGAGCGGGAAAAAATGTTGGAGACGCGATTCTCGAACACGTTTTTTAATGAAAGGCGTCCAGCAGCACAGAACGATTCAACATTTGTGACAACACGATCCTACTTTTTTTTTTTTTTTTTACATTTCACTCAGACAGCTTCCAAGTCGACACAGCACATGCTATTCTAATTTGAACCTCACTGCAAATGCTTTCCAGCTTTCTGCGCTCGCTTCCCATGTTCTAAATCAGCTCCAAACCCGGCGGGATGTCTCGCGAAGCGTATTTCTGCCTAAGTTCCCTAAAGCAAGCGCCATTTTTTTTTTTTTTTTTGGTCATGGCCAAGATGACCGTGACCATGATTTACCTCCCTAAATCACCCCGCGAGCATTCCAGGCTTGTAACGAGGCGACTTTACTTTTTGCTCTCCTGCAGCTGCTTGTATTTCAAGCGTGTAAGCAATGCTCGGCGATTCGAACGGAACAGTTACCTGCCGCTTTTCGCCTTTTGAAAAAATGGACGCAGAGGGAGAACGGCACATTTTATTGACGTTGGGCACCACCTACGCATTCCAGTTTTATAAAATGGCTCGAAAGTAGATATGCTTATATTTTAAATCATCTTTTTTTTTTCCCCAGTTACCGATTTTACTGTATTTTTTTTTTCTCCTTTGCTTATGCAAAAAGCAAAAAATGACATTTAAGATTAGCTTCCACCCTTCTGGGATTGGCTTTATTTATTTTAATACAAAACATTTTTTTCCAGCGATTTTTTTTGGGAACACGTTAAGTTGTAACAACTCCCTCAGAAATAATAGAAACAAATATTTTATTTTTTTTTATCAATTAAGTCAAAACGTATGTAAACAAGAGCCACAATAAAGCATTTTAAATGTTACACAATCTGAAATAAATTAAAGAATGGAACTGTCAACCTGCACGTCTCTTCTAGTCCACATGTACGAGAGCAACGCCGCACCCCTTCGAACCGTCTCGGTCTCTTTTCTCATGTAGAGGTTCAGGTGAGGCTAAGCGACCGTGGCAAAATATTTGCAGCTTTGCCAAGTTTTTGGAAACACCACCAACCTCATGACCAGCTTCCGCCAGGCTACTTTTTAATTTTTTTGTGTCGAATGGAAAACAATGTAAAAGGATTGCACTCATGCTGTAAGTTTCGTAGTAGGAATTAAATGTTTTATTTTTTTAAATCGTAATAGTGGTCAGAAAAGTTGCTAAATATAGCAACCAATTTGCTCAATTAATATCAAGTCATTTCGGAGTTTGAACTACAGCAACATGATACATCAGCATGTCAAGGGTTGTGATTTGCTTTTTATTTGGCTTTTCTGAAGCCACCACAAAAAGGTACCAATAACTTTTTATGGGACTTGATGGTTATTTGTGGGAATAAACGCGCATAAACCACTTACAAAACTGAAGGTTGGCACTTAAAGGGGAATTTAAATATTCCGAGACTGGGAAAGATATTTTAACATAATCTTGAATAAAACAACCAAAAGGCACGCTTTTGAGTCATTTCTTGTTCGATTTTACTTTTCTTAGTTTTGTAAGACAACATCTGAATTTCAAGTGAATTTCACTTGATTTCTCTTTCATTCAGCGTCAATCTAAAATGAAACTGTCAAAAACGTTTGACGTGTGTGTCTGTTTTGGACAAAATAATATGTTTATATTCATGCATGAATGAGATATTGTTGCCTTCTATGCGCATACAATTCCCATTCATTCCTACAAATTCATAGTGCAGAACGTTTCTAATTTGGAACATTTCCAAAATTAAGTTGGCTTGCTTTCGAAACGGAGGTGAACTTCTTCATAAACTTGGATGACAGATTCGCATGCTAAAACGCATAAAGCCAACGTTAGCACAGTGCTCTCAATTCAGTGCTTCTCTTCACCGGTTCACTTCTTTTTACACTTTGCTGAGTTGATAACGTTGAAATTTGACTTCAAACAGCCTGACTAAGAAACACAACAATTCCAATTGATAGTATACATGCCATATTCGCAATAAACATGCGATGTATCTTAAGAAAACGTGTTTGCAGTGTTCACCTAAGAAGCATGTTAAAGTTGTCAGCCTTTTGCATTGTGCCAGCTAACAGTGTGAATGAAAGGATTCTTGCGAATGCGCGCGACTTGCATCTTCGCCACCGAAACACTTGACGAGCACCAGACTGCAACAAACAATTCTTAGAAGGCTCACTTGTCTACATTGCATGCTGTTAATTTGCACAGAACGCTTACTTACCCTCTTTTTTTTTATGGAGTAGCAGAATCCGTTGGAGAGTCTCCCAAAAAGCGGATTAGCTAGCGAACAGCGAGTCGTTGTTCTGCCGCGGCTCGAGTGGGAGGATGCAGAGAAAGCTGAAGAAAACAGTGCGGGCGGACCGACCGACCGACCGACCGACACACTGGCCCGGCTCGGCCCCGGCCGCATACATTAAAAGTTCGGGCTGTTGCTGGTGCCCCCCCCCCTACCTCGACACACAGAGCAGTTGGCTGCCTCTGGAGTGTGACGTCACAGCGCCCCGGGCTCTCGTGACCGAGTTGGGGAGGCGGGGGTTGCGAGGCGGTGTGTGGGGCGGGGGTTGCGAGGCGATTCGTCTCCTCCATTGTGCTTCATTCATGAACTGCAAGGAGGGATTTTGCAGCTCGTTAGGATGGAACATAACTCCACATAAAACTGTACATAAAGATTCATTTAAAATGTACACCATTCTGATTAAAAGTTGGACCTAAATGTTAAAAGAAAAATAATCTAAAAGATTAAAGGCAATTGTATTGAGCTTCAAAGTTACCAGTACTTAACAAATGTACTGCATTGGATGCGCGGATTGAAAAGTATGTAATGTAATTCTTTGTTCAACCACTAGAAGGAGCCCGTGAACCACTTGTGGTACGAGAGCCACGCTGTGAGTTAGTTGGTACGTGTTGGTCTGTGATGCAACCACAGTGCAGTAAAAAAAAAGGCATCAATGCAAGCAGCGACGTGTCAGAGGTGTAAGGGTGCAATGTCTTTATCCGATTTGGTAAGATCAGATAAGGGCTTGGTGCAACCTTTACAAGCTGCCACTAAGACAAAAGGAAATATGTGTTTTGAGTGTGAATAAATCAATACAAGAAAAGGGAAGAGCGAAACAAAACCAATCAAGCGGAGTGCTGGGGAAAAATAGACCGCAACAAAGTTGTGACATTCTTAGTTTGCCATCGTTAGGTACAGTACACATTTGAATGAAATGAACATCATTCTATAAACTACTAACAACATAACTCCCAAATCATAAGCATGAATGAATCCTTCACATTTTTTTTCATCGTACACATTCTGTCACCAAATATCTGAATGATTCTGATCAGGTTGGTCATAATTGTTGAGTGATGGGCATCAATACTTGTACTGCCTCTTTGGAAGAAGAAGAATAAAAGAAAGACACTGACCTCTAGTGGAGATGCTGTTGGAGTCAATATCACCATATCATTGCATAAAGTATGTTATGTCATTTGAAATGCATACTGGTATAACAACAACCACATGTTTCTGTATAAATTAGCTCAAAGCATTTGTCATTGCTTTGGCTCAAATGGATTGGCGTGGGAGAACCTGTTTGAATGCCATCAAGGTGGTTTGTACCGCACTACTTTTCCCCTCCGTGTCGCATGAATATTCACGTTCACGGATGCTTGATGAAATTTAAAACGAGTTAACACATGACATTATGACAATATCGCTTGCCATGACGTTCGCTAGTCAGAAGATGAGCTGTTCTGTGTTTATTTGTGAATTAGTCATGTGTCTCGAGCGCGGCCTACTTAAATAAATTCTAACATTTAATTTACGTTAACTTAAATTATATGTTGATTTTTAAAAATGACTAGAACTCCGGAGAACCAAGAAAATGCGTTTCCTGAAAGTCACGCGATTGACTGCAAAGCATAGTAGTCGAAAAGGTAAAACCGTAGCACAAACTTTATTAATCTTTTACAAGCACCAGAAAGTAAAATATCGTAAAACTATGAACGTGTGTATTATTTTACTTACGCATGGGTTAAATATGACGCCTTTTGCGGTGATATAAAAAAAATAATGAAGCGGCCGTCGAAGAAACAGGAAGTGGAAGTAAATTAGTATTTTATTCTGGTATTTAGTCTTTGTTTCTTGGGTGACTTCCGGGTTTATCAAAACAATTACAGCACGCATTTCTGGGGCGTTGGTGTCATATTTAGCATCACTTGTCAACGCCAGACGTCACGCAGTGCGTTTCCATCATGTTTAAATCATGTTTTATTTATGCGTGCGGACTATTTTCGTTTTTAATTCTCATTTCGGGCATCGCGCTGACCTTGTCTAACGTGTTTTCGAAACTGGTGGAGTCAATGGTGAAAAAGGTAAGCAAACACCATGCGCACATCTGACATTGCGGCTATGACAGTTAATATTACATGTGAGACAAATAATGTTGACTAAAGTTTAGGACTAAAAGTAACGCCTTGCTTGTCCCTCTCGCTGGCCTCATTTTGTTCTGAAATGCCATCTGACCTCTTTCCCCACGTGATACCACTTTCAGTTTGGTCAGCATATCATTTTACTTTCAAAATGTTCTTTCTGTCATAGTTGCTTGTTTGTGTAATACAAGTGTGGCTCAAAATGTGATATCAATTCTCTCTCTTTTTTATTTTTTTTTTATTTGGCACGAAACTGCTCATTTTCTTAACTGAGATTAAACTTCTCTCTGCGTCTTCTCAACAGGAAATCGTGTTAAAGAATGGCACAGATGCGTTTGATGCTTGGGAGGACCCACCGGCGCCGATCTACATGCAGTTTTATTTCTTCAACCTGACCAATCCTCTGGAGGTGCTGGACGGGGACAGGCCTGCTGTGTTAGAAATTGGACCATACACGTACAGGTAAGCGTGCAAAAAGTACACGGCAGAAGAGAAAGATGCACGCAGACAGTACTGAAGACGGTCGCAGGCATCTATTAGGGCAGTGATTTCCAAGTAATCATATAATCGGTTGGATTGATCATTTATTTGCTTTGCTGCAAATGAATCTTTGTTAATCTATATATCATAGGGTCCCTCAACAATTTTACACCATGTACCTTGTGCCGTGTGATCATTTGTGTATAGGCCAATAAATGTCCCATTTTTCCTCAAAAGAAAAAAAAATTCGCTTGTCTTTTCTCCGTTTGTTTTGAAACCCATTTTACGTCGAAAACACGCAAAATAAGAATATGCATGTATAAAACTCAGTATCGTAAGAAAGAAATGTTGTAGGAAACCCCGTTTTCAAGAAATGCATTCAAGTGGACAGAATTACAGTAAATTCACTAAGTGGTTCAAGTATGCCCTGCATTTAAACAGCAAAAATGTTAATAAATAAACAGTTTCAGTGGTTGACGTTTGGAAACACGAGTTTGTCAGCTTGTACTGCCATGAAATGAAATCTTGAAATAGCTCAATGTTGTTGTTTTGTTTCGTGTGGAACGGGTTGGAAAATTGGAAAACAAGCTGGTCAACTCTTTCAGGCTTGAATCAGAATTTATTGCATGTAAATGTGTACTCCTAAAGTACTGTGCCAATGAATTTCAACATCAACTGGTGAACTTACTAAAACATACACCAATCTTCTAAACGTTTGCGGATTTGGAATTCTTGTTGAATTCTCGTTCCAACAATAGCCTTTTTTTTCTGACGACTGACCCAGTAGTTCCTGAAAGATCTAAAAATTTCAAGGGAGGCAGGCACGCCTCTTTTTGCCAAAAATGTCCAAATTTGGTGGGCCATACCTCCCAAGTCCCTTCTCCGATTCACCTCTAATTTGAGATGAAGCGCCATCACCATCACTCAAACCCATTTTTTGTTCAACCCTAGAGAGTACCGGCCTATGGAGGATGTGCTCTTTCAGGATAATGGTACCAAAGTCGCAGCGGTCAACACTAAAACATACATATTCCAGCGTGACATGTCACGTGGTCCGGAGAGTGAACTCATCAGGACTGTTAACATCCCCGCTATGGTGAGCGTCCCTTCAGACTTTTGCATTCGACCACAAACTCACTTATGTCAAATTGAGCCAGGAGGAGGAAAAAAAAAAACAACCCACGGTTCACTCTTTGCTCCCTGTCGTTTAGACGGTGATGGAGAAGTTCAAGGATCAGCCCATTTACGCCAACCTGATCTCGTCGTTCATGAAGGACAAAGGCGAGGGCCTGTTTGTCACACGTACTGTGGGAGAGCTCCTGTGGGGATACCAAGATGCTCTGCTGAACGCCATCCACACTTTAAAACCCGACGTGGATCCTGTTTTTGGACTCTTCTACAAGGTCAAGAAGGGCCAAGCTGCGAATTGATGAAAACTAATCAAGAGTCCAATCAGTTTTTTTGTCTTGAACTTTGTGTGACTGTTTTGTTGACACAAGCCCCTTTGTGATGTGATTCCAGAGCAACGCGACCAATGACGGGGAATACGTGTTCCTCACAGGCCAGCAGGACTACGAGGACTTTGCTCGAGTGGATACTTGGAACAGTCAAAGGTAATCATGCCCGCTCGATCGGGATGCATTTGATTGAATCGTATCAGTGTTCCCATTCCTTGTAAGCCACTTTTTACGTTTTGATTATTGACGCCGGAAAATTACATAAAACTGGACTTTATTTCAATTCAAATGTGATGCACCTCAAAGTAAATAAAAATTGAACCAAAATGAATGTTTAACAGTCCATTCTTGTGTCTTGATATTTTTTGAAATTGCTGTTTTGTCTATTGAGGAACAACCAAAAGTTGTCTTTCTGATTTGTTTCTTGAAGAGAAAGAGGTGAGAATGCAACATCTTTTCAACAGCTGCTCACTGTTACTTACAATATTGAAATTCTTTGAATTAGAATTTTCAGTTTTTGCTAGCTGCTGCTTCGCCATTTTTATTTCAATTCCATTGCAACGCACCGTTGAAGCTTCGCGGGCTTGTTGGGCTCAAGCTGCTGTGTCATATTTAGAATTTGAGTTTTCAGATACTCTATTATTGGAATAGTAAGACTTTCGTTTTCATAATGAGGGTTTAAGTTGGGCCTTAATATTCCTTGAAAACAAAAGTAAATTCAATTGTGTTCTTTACTAAATGTGTTTGTTGATGTATGCAGCTCGTTGAATTGGTGGACGTCTGACGAGTGCAACATGATCAACGGGACCAACGGCGCCTCCTTCCATTCTGTCCTCACAAAGAACGAAATTCTCTACATGTTCTCCTCGGACCTGTGCAGGTGGCTCAGTCAACACGTTTATGGCTTGATTGACTATTTTTGTTGACTTTTATTTCCAAATCCCAGACGGGAAAAAAAAATGCATGCTTTAAACAGAATTAACAAAGATGAGGTGCAGATGACAAAAAATAAATCCGCATGACAAAATCAACAATGACTGTGATTATTTACAGTCCTTTTTTTTTTTTTTTGCTCTTGTTCTATCTTTCTTTCTGGATTCAGTTAGGAAACCTTTCCTTCTCCATTATCCAGATCTGGATATGAGATTAATCATATCAGATTTGATCTGGCCAGGCAGCCTCACAAATGAAAACTCTTGTTTCTTTACTGCTTCTCTAGTACTCTTTGAAACCATTCATCTGTTTGTGATTTCCCTCTGAAAAATTCACAAATTTATCAAGCCGTTTAAAAGAGAGGAATGCTCTGTGGGGAAAGACCATTGAGAAGGGATAGTCAAATCAACACTGTTAGATTTTCACGTACAATTTCTCTTTGTCGCCCTCCGCTAAGGTTAAACCGATAACAGATGCGAGGAGGGGAAAAAAAAAAAAAGAAAAAGAAAACCAAACGGCGTATTTGTTTTATCTGTCTGTATTTTTGTGGACTACTTCCTCGTTCACAGACGATGAAAAAAATACCATTCAAGGACGGCACAAAACCGCTGAACGACATGAAGTGCAAGAACTCATTTTTGGCATTTTTTTTTTTTCACCCAAATTAACTCACTCAACATGTTAACATCATTGCATTACACTGTTTGTCCTGCATACCATTCCAAATGTGCAAAAAAATGATTCGGCCTGCCAGTACGAGAACCCGTTTAATCACAACTATGACATGTCTGCCATCTAGTGGTGATTGATGACATTACTAAGGCATCGCACCCGAGGTGGAGATGGCTGTTTCTGCATGATAGTGCTGACACATATTTTCATTTTCATCATCAGCCTTTGACAGTTTTTTTTTTTTTTTTTTTTTTAAATCAACATATAAATGTTAAGCCTCAAAAATCTTGATGAGTGACTGAGCTCCGTTTATGATGATCATTTTCTCTCACAGGTCGATATATGCTGTGTTTGAGAAGGACGTGGTAGTGAAAGGAATCCCCGGCTATCGCTTCTCCCCCCCCAGCCAGGTGTTCGCCAACGCATCGGTGAACCCGTCCAACGCTGGCTTCTGCGTCCCGGCCGGCAACTGCCTCGGCTCGGGCGTCCTTAGCGTCAAGCCGTGCAAACAAGGTGAGGAAATGTCACGTTTAAGTGCGATTGCCCCGTTTCCTTGATAACTGGCGTATCTTGTTCTGTGTTCAGATGCGCCCATCGTAATGTCCTCGCCCCACTTCTACCAGGGAGATGAGAAATTTGTGCGGGCGGTCTTTGGAATGAGGCCCCACAAGCAGTATCACCAAACCTTCATTGATCTCAATCCGGTTAGACAAACTCTTTGCTTGAATTATTTTCAAAGAGCTGAAGTTTTTCAGTTTATGATCAGGTTGCACTCCAACTGCTTTTTTTGCAGCTCACTGGAGTTGTCCTGCAAGCTGCGAAACGTCTCCAGGTCAACGTGTTCGTTGAGAAAATGGACAAATTCAGGTGAGGGAGTCACATGCGCGCAGAGCACTTTACTATTTTTAATCACCATTTTGTCCTTGTGACTGGACAAAAGTCGGTGAGGGCTTCCAGGAATTCTTAAACTGTAAACTAATAACGCCACCATCATCTTTATTGATGGACTTTGTTGCGCCAGTGTTTTACTTGAAAGGAACAAAGATAATCATGACATGAAAAATGTTGAATTTGTTCTATCGACTTCACATTATCATGAATCGCGTGTTCCGTTTTTGTTTTCGTTACTGTAAGTGAATTCACACGACCAAGTGTAGTTTTTCCAACCAGCTGTCTGCATGCAAAGTTCAATGAGTAAAATAAAACAATTCCATACATTTACAATGTATTCTGTATATATGAAGCTTTACGCGATCAGGAGTTTTGAGATCGATAAATAACTTGAATATTTGCTGTACGAGGGCATGGACGGAGAACTTTGACTTCCCAGCGCAAAGGCCTTACGCTCACACAACATGCAACAAGGCTAAAAATAGATTCCCTTTTGGGCTCACATATACACTATAGCTGCACAGAATGACACCGGAGTGTTTGTCGGAATGTCTTATTTGGACATTACAGTCGATCAGCCATTTTGCATGAAATGTTAAATATTGCACCCCTGATTATGGATTTAATTTTCCTGATTTTTCAGCCAAACAGGAAACGTGACCACCGTAATCTTTCCTGTACTCTACCTGAATGAGGTAAATGCACACTCACACACGCGCACACGTCATCATTCCAAAGCCAGAGACGTACACACCTTACTTCTC
Source organism: Idiotropiscis lumnitzeri (assembly GCF_059441095.1). Classification (NCBI taxonomy): domain Eukaryota; kingdom Metazoa; phylum Chordata; class Actinopteri; order Syngnathiformes; family Syngnathidae; genus Idiotropiscis; species Idiotropiscis lumnitzeri. The sequence goes on from NC_142408.1 coordinate 6,856,399, forward strand.
CCCAAATAAGACCACCACAGGTTCCTTACAACAACAACAAAAAAAAAAACAAGTCACCCCTGTAACCCTCCTGACATCCACAGAGCGTCGTCGTCGATGCCTCATCGGTGACCAAGCTGAACGGCGTGCTGACGGAGCTGAACGTGCTGATAAACATTCCTTTCATACTGATGGGGATCGGCATCCTCCTGGGCGGGGTCTTCATGTTGCTGGTGTGTCGCCACAAGATGCCAGAGGTGAGTCACTTCCTCACACATTTCTGCATGTTACTTTGCACTTTGGTTCCGAAAGAAATGAATCCAAGATGGCGGCGCGCATGGACGCAGCGGCTAACAGCTCCCCCCTCTAATCTCGTTGCACACTTGAGTACAATGACAATAAAGGGATTTCTATTCTATTCTATTCTATTCTAAAAGGCAACCGTATTGCGTTAGGTTGTTTTTCACCAAATAAATTGACCTAATTAGGCTGTATGACTTTTAAGCGATCCACAGTTGATATTAGTTTTTAAAATATGATGGCGGGACTGATAAAACACTTTTTCTGTATTGATTTTTTTTTTTTAACTTTAATATAACATTAATAAAATTACATTTAAAAAAAAAAAAAAAGGTATAAATGATGTACTATACGTATCAAATTGCTTTAATATAATTTAAATACACAAATTTATTGCATAGCAATACATAGTTTTATGTAAATGACTTTTTTTCTTTGAAATATTCTCTCTGGATGATTTTAGTTCGTTAAAATAAAACATGTACCATAAATACATTTGAATGATATTTTGTGTATTATATTTATTTTATTTTGCCCCCCCACCCCCTCAGAGTACCGCTGCAGAACGTCAGCCGCTGCTTACGTCGTAGCCTCGCAGCCCCCCACCCCCCTCTGACAGGAAGTGACAGGCAGCACGCCGCCAGAATTTCCTGCCTTACCGAACCCAAGTATGTTTTTTGTGAATCTGCACCTTTTGAGGTCCGAGTACAAATTTGCTTTTGTGTCATTCTTGGTTGGCTCAACCAAGAAGTACTGAACTAATCAAACCTCCAGGCAGTTTTAAAGATGACAGCTTTTATTTTATTTTATTTTTTTTAACCTACCAACAAAGTGTCAGAACTGCTATAGCGCAAAGTGAGTGCAAGCCATCAAGCTGCAGTACTTGTAAATAAATATTTTTAATGCGCATTTTATCGGAGAAAATTGTGAAAAAAAATAAGTGAACTACAGTTCAGTGAACCTGGAATAACATAGTATTGTACACTAACAGTATAAAGGGAAGTTTTTGTGTGATTTGAGTTGTTTTGCCCTGATTCCAGTTCCCCATTTCCCCCAAATCCTGCTGACACAACGCTGATGATGCTTACTTTTTTTGCTAGCTCGCTGCTAGAAATGCCGCCTCCTTTTTGTATGACCCTTGTTACCAGTAACATTTTGTCTGAGTACTATCAGTGAATATCTTTTCAAATGTGCTGCATGAGTTAAGTTACTGTACGACACAAATGATCACAATAACCACTATCAGAACTGTCATCAAGTCTTCTTTGCGTTCTTTGTGCAGTTTCAGATGAGGAGAAAAAAAAAAGAAAATGAAATGTTTACACGCAGCTAACTAGGTCACATCAATTCCGGTAGTTTTGTGTCCACTTAATATGTCGCTTATCAAGCAATTTGTCACTTGCTGTGAGCCAAATTTCGATAATAAAGTCATTGTGCTTCACATTAACATGTTGTCGTACGCTGAATTTTTTTGTCATGTTCGACTGTTATGAGCAGCTTGTGATTGCGCAACATTTTTTTTTTCACATTAAATCTACTACAAAGAGAGTCACAAAAGAGCAAAAAAGATGATGGGGATTATTTCGATAGTTTAGAATTAGAAGCGCTGATGTAATGTGCATACACGCTTTTGCATGGCACGATGCACGCGCACACACTCCTAAACACTACTACGACTACAAAATAAGTTTAAAAAGAAGAATTTTCCAGCTGTGCCATGACGGTTAAAGTGGAATAAAAAGTGTCTTGACCTCACTTGCCATGAAAGTAAAAATCCATCTTCTCTGACGGTGCTTGGTTACGTCTTTGGTGTGTGACACACGTGGAGTTGTCCTCAATCCGCAGGTTAAAGACTACTTTGCAGTAAATACTGATAAGTGCCTCGGCCTGCTTGGATCTGGAGATCACATTGGTTTCGCCCTCAGGCTCACATGTGTCCAAGAAGGCAACTGATCTTTAATGCTAGCTCCTCCTTAACCTAATTACAACCTTTTTAATCGAAGCCACGCTGCATGAGGACATTTAGCTCCGTCTGGACAACATGAAGACACTCGTGCTGAAGGTTGTTGTTTTGTCTCTGTTTATGGCTCTCCTATGCAGCACACAGGTATGTAAGTTAAACACATTGCTTTAAGGTGTGTTTTGAAAAATGCAAACTAAAACTTTTTTTTTTTTTTAATTAAAATGCCGTCATCAGGTGGATTCAGTGCCTGTGCCCGAAGACTGGACTGGCTTGGTCCAGCGGAGCAAGAGATCTTTGCTGTGGCGCTGGAACTCCATGAAGCCGGTGGGCGCCAGCTGCAGGGATCACATGGAGTGTGCCACCAAATACTGCAGGTACACTACATCTGGCAAACCTTTGGAAATTGTTCAACTCTTATTAGTTTAGGGAAGGCTTTGGCTTTTTTTTTCCCCACCCCCAAAAATGATGGGGGTGGGAAAAAAAAAGATTTGACAAATGATTCTATTATAAGCATTTGTTTTGGACAGGTGGGTAATGGCTTAATAAGCCATCCGTAGAATTTATGATCGTATAGGAGAGTGGGTCAGTTATAGTGCACTTTTTCAGATTTACTTTTTTTTTTTTTTCGATTAGAATAAAAATAACTGTTCATGCCTTTCAAGGGGAGCACGGATGTTGAACAGTATTTCATTCAATTTGTTTATTACGTAGCCTACATGTATCTACATTTTATTTAAACATTTGTGTGTCCATTAATTTTAATTTTATCCTCTGTGAATCTTCATGGTAATATTTTGATATTTTGTATGTATTAATTTTTAAATTTTTTAATTTCTTTGTAATTTTTTAATAATTTTTTAAATTGTCTTATTTTTCAAATATTGTTTCATCTTTCCAATTTTTAAGCCATTTATTTGTTTGTACGTTTTCTCACAAGCAAAACGGTTCTTTATTTTCCAAGTTTGTTTTATAATTCTTATCATTTTAAAATAATGTTTTTGATTGTCATTTACGAGAGATGTTTTCACATTGTGCTGTATGACCATTTTAAATCTTCGGGTATGTTAGGAAAAATATATAATATTTGTTTTGTTTTGTTTTGTTTTTTACAGGAGAACCGTTTGCTCTTTCTGGAAATTCACGTGAAGAACACAAACAATTCCATCAGGGCGAGTGTTGGCACAACAAGCTGCTGCTTCATGGATCAAATCAACTAAAAAAAAAACTGAAAAGAAAAAAAAGGAACGTTACATTGCATAATCGTAACGTTCTGCTTGAATTGAAGACTTGGCTACTGTCTTTTTATTAATGATCAGATCAACTTTAGTAATCTGATTAGTCTCTGCACAGCAACAAAACAAAGCTGTAAAAGGCAATAGTCATGTGACCCAGCACCATATAAATCTGTTTATTGGTCAAATATACACAGCAATGCAATGTTTAAAAGTTTTATATATTTATGTGTACATATTGTAAACAATGTCATTATGTTGCATTTTCAACACTTCCAAAGTAAGTCAAATAAATGTATACCGATGATGCCTATTTTTTTAACTATTGAGATTAAGTTGAGCAATTTAATAGCCATTCTCTAAACATTTTAATAGAAATTTTAATTGAAATGTGGCCATGATTGTGTTTTTAATTTTAACGTATGGGCAAATTGCCCGATGATATTGTACTGTCCAGGTGTACCTAATATTGTGTCCAGAGGTCAATCTTTATTCTTGCCACTAGAGAGCAGCCTTAGCCAGATTTTTACTCATTTTGGCGCGTCCATAAACACGTTATGATATATTAGCCAAAAAGGAAAATAATAAAAGAAAAAAAATACCATTAAGAAATTCTTAGAATATAAAAATAGAGTGGACCCAAACTTGAATAAATTTTTGTTCTTTATGTTCCTTGGGAGTATTTTCTATTTCCAAAATAATTTTGAGTGTTTACTTTTTAAATCGTTTTGTGTTTAGTTAGTTTTATTATTTTCTTTTTTCATTATTATTATTTATAGTGTGATAGGTTATGGTTATATTACAATGATATATTAATCGGTACTAGCAATATTCCAACAACTAACAGTATTGTTATATTTATTTTTAAAAACAGATAATGAACTGTAGACCTATTTTGAGTTGTTTTTTTCCCCCCGACTGTGTCTTGGATACTGCACTTCCTCTTTCCTCATTTGTTGACAACCTCGTGACGTCACAGTTCCTCCAGCTGGCTGGCGGTGGTACCGAAGCTTCGGCATGAGGGGGTCCTATCGGACCTTGGAGATGCAAGCTCGGTACCGCTTCATCATTGGATTACTAAACCTAAACCATCTCACTTGACTCGAGAATAGCCTTTCATCTGGAATGCGCGTACGCCAAAAATCACGTGATCTTCATTTGTAAATAATTTAGGACGTACGCTGTTTTTTTTGAAGATGCTTACACAAGAAAGTGATCGTAGTAGAAGAGGATGCAGATGACTCGTGACTGACATCTTTTTGTAAGTATTATCATTAAACTGTACTTGATTGTCATCACGTGACTTGTCCCTTTTATGTGTGTGCGCGCGCGCGTGTGTTCTATCTGCATTCTATATTTCTCCATTATCTTGTTTTTTTTTTATTTTTTATGTACATTATTGGGCAGCAGCATTTGAACCGTACTTTTAGTCACTCAAGGGTTGTGCTGGGTGACTTCGATGCGGAAGAACGTCTCCCACGGGATGTGCTTTAGAACTCGAGATTTCCTCGCGCAACATCAGCGACGTCACAAATGTGCAGAAATTCCCACAGATGATCTCAAACGTTTTAGTGAGTGTTCCCCAGAAGAGTGGAAGCTGATGTGGAATCACTTCCTGACTGTCGGTGTCATACTGCGTTTGTTTATCCAGCGGTTCTTCAAACCGAGGGTCGCGGGCGTGCTGCAGCCCATCCCAGCTGTCCTCGGGCGGTAGTTACCAACCCTTCAAAATCATTCACTTTCTGAGGAGAAAAAAAACTGCATGTTCGTTCAAGCATTAACATTGCGTTGTCAAAGAGTGCAAGCCATTTTCAACACATTATATTGGTCAAATAACAAACGCACGTGTGGACTGACCTAATTGTGACATAGAAAGTCCCTGAAACCTTTTTCCATCCATTTATTCAAAAATAGAACATTATTTTAGGTTTACAGTGCAGAAAAATTAAATCATGATTCAGTTACTTCCTGGTTTGGTCCGTAACAAGCAAATGTTTTATTTTTGATTCAACAAAACGCTGATCAGTCTGCTATCATGCAGGACAAAAGGAAATTGGGGAATATTTACTGTTGGGAATTTTTTTTAATACAAAGGTATTACATGACAATGTGATTATAAATAATTATCAATTAATTTGATAATTAATTAGTTGTCGATTATTGTCATTGCACCTAATATCGATCAAGTATAGGATATATCAATTGATAGATTTAATCATTTATTCAAAATCAAGTTCATAATGGAATGTTAAGTTTGTAAACGGAAACCCCCAATCTTCTGTGGTCTGATGTGTTTCCTTCTCAATGCAGAAAAAAGCGGTCAACAGATTATCTTTGTTGTTGTGAATTCTGCCACCAACTCAGCAGATTAACCCAATTTCTAAAACTAGAAAATGTGATGAAACCGTTCTTGACCGTATGGTATTAGATTGTTTACTCTTTGTTGCCATGGCAGGGATGTTTTTTTTTTTTCTGCAACTATAAGCCATGTTGTGATAAAGAAGATTATCTCCACACAAGTTTACGTGAATGATGCCACGACAACACTCTTGACGCCTATCAACATTTTTCTGCTTGGTGATTTTATTTAATTTGTGAAGTATTACAATGTTTAAATAAATTCTAAATCGTCATTTTTATTTTATATATTAACAGATCTCTCCATCCATTCTCGACCATACCATTTAACAAAATGTATTATCGTTTTTATTAAGTTGCTATAAAAAACAAAACAAAAAAAGAGTGACAAAGAATGTAATTCTCCCTCATGGGATTAATATTTAACACTTAGTTGAATTCATATTCTGTTTTTTACGTAAAGAACAAATCTTGTGGGGGAAAATTGGTCTGTCTGCTTTCAATTGAAATAGCGTGCAAACTGGGTGTTGGAATGAACGCGTGTGAGTTTGCAGTGAACGCGCTTTTGCTCATAGCAGTGCTGGCAGTATTTGTCTGCAGTGCTGCTGACCTACTTACACAAGCTAAGAAAAAAAGTGGAAGGCAGAGACGTTCTGGTAGGATCAGGCTGAGAACGAAAAGGAGTTTGTTGGTTTGTGGCATTTCTTTCGACTCTTCGGCGGTCCGCCGCTTCTCATGTTGCACACTCCAAATGTTTAGCAGCAAAGTGCATCTCATTGTTTATCTGAATCATCAGCAAGGAAAATGCCAACATAGACAAGCAATTTTCATAATTCTCACACAATCTGATATTATAATTTCTTAGATGAACTAAGATTAATTGCCGGAGTAGTTGTGTTTTGTTAATATAACATGTTTAATTTAATTCATATCCTGTCTACTCCAATTTTAGCAATAACTGAATAACACCCCAGGCTAACAAGTTTACATATAACTTGAGATAAAATGAAATAAATAAATAAATAAATTTAAAAAAATAATAAAAAAAAAATATATATATATATATATATATATATATATAAATGTGTTCATTTTATCTCAAGTTATATTTCTTATATATTTTTTTTTTATTGTATTTTATTTTTTATTAATTTTTTTGTTCCTTTTATAACCGTCATTTATGTCATCATTTTATCTCAAATTATATGTGAACCTGAGTACAGCAAAAATGTAGTTTCTTCTTTGCAAACGACAGTCTGTGTTGTATATTTGCAGGATTTCTTCCCCAAGATGAGGACCGTGAATCCGATTCCTCTGAGTGCACCAGTATGATTGGCGCATCCAGTCTCTCGGGGGACACCCTGATCGCGTGCCACTTCCCGCTGCTTCCGCTTCCCGCCTGGCAACTTCCCGTTCAAGCCCTGTGCGGCTCAGCCAGGCGGCCGGGATCTGCAGGTCTTCCTCGGGCGGCGTCCCTCCCAGAGCGAGACAACATTAGCCAGGAGAATCCTATCGCTATTTGTCATAAGCATTTTTCCAGCAGTTTCGGAAGCCTCAATGAGGACCGAGTCGAGGAGGAGGAGGAGGAGGGCACCGGCGAGTGCATCTCCGCTTCCTCGGCAGAAGAAACAAGAAAGGAGGATGTTCGAGCAAGAGGAAGTCAGCGCTCGCACAACTCGTTCCTTCCCAATCCAGACGCGGATGAGGATGACGAGGATAGCGACGGGGACAACCTTCACAAATACCACGAGGATTCATCTTTTGTGTTGCACGGGACTTCCAACTGGCACCAAAACTCCGACAACCGTGCCGCCCACGGGAACTTGGACTGGGGCCATGAAAACTTGCTGCGGTTCCAGCCCACCCATGTCAGCACATCTGGTCTCACGGGACCGGACGGAAGGCCCGATGGCATCTCCTGCTACATCCACAAACAACACGAGTCTTCCTCCGAGATGTTCCCCAACAGCCAAGCCGACTATGCCAGTGACTCTTCCTACGGCAGCTCCGATGGGGTCCTGGTGAATTTCGGCACCATGTACAACCGCAGCAACAACCCTGCCGTGCCTCAAGACCTCAGCAGCCCGGCAGATCGTCCATCTCCGTCATCTGAGGGGTCAGTGTTCCTCAACCTCCAACCTCTGGCGAGTGAGCAAAGCTTGCCGAGTCCGCTGGAAGAGGCGCTTTTCCAGGCTGCACCACGCTGGGCGCCTCAAGATCGTGATTCAAGCCGCACTCGTTATCCCTCGGAGCATCCACCTCCTGCAGGTTTCTCTTCCCTGGACTTTTCTGAGCGGGCTTCCTGTCCCCAAAGCCAAGCTGCACTGCTCACTGGGACGAATCAGACGTACTACAAGCTTGTGACTTGTGATCTTTCATCCCAGTCGCCCAGTGCAACCGGGTCCGACTTCACCAGCTGCCCTAAAGACGAGAGCATCAACGGCGCCGACATCCACTTTGTCGATCCGAAGAGAAGCGGACAAGAGCATTTGGGAACGGAAGTAAGGTTGACTCTAAATGTCTGACTATTTCTCGATGATTTTGGATGCGTTGTCATTTGTCGCTCAGCAATATTCGCCGCTAAAACAACAAATCAACAATGACAAATATTAATACCTAAAAAGAACTACACAAAAAAAAAAAAAGCATCCGAATATGTTTAATTTGACCGACCATGACGCCAGAACCAAATCTTGTCCTGTCTATTCCGTCTCAGGATCAACAGAGGGAAGGTTTTCCGTGCCCGGATTTTCGGCTTTCCGGCACTTCCAAAGAGCAATCTCCCTCCGGGCTGAAAGACCACGTCCATAACCATCGCCGCATGCCGTGTTTTCTTTGCAAGACAACTCCCCCAAAATATACGACATTAAACCAGGAACAAGACCACTTTGATAAAGGTAAGGAAAGGTTTGCCTTTTGGGCACAAGAAAAATGAACGTGATACATTTTTGAAAAAAAAAAAAACGGCAGTGTTAATGTGATTGATTTTTGTGGCTCTTATTCAGGGACAAGTTTGATGTGCTCCAGTAAACCACAGAGGCCAACATCTCTCCCAATTCAGTCTATCGTGCTTGGTCCCGGTCACACCGAGGCTCCGCAGCTGGGTTGTCTGCTTGAACAGTACGTGAAACAAAAAAACAGCAAGAAATCGGGACGCTCCCAACCAGATTTCAAGCCCAATCCGCACCTGGCACCTGGTACCATCTTCATGGACGCTTGTTCCAGCTCTGACACCTGCTCCACTTGCACGCCGAGTCCAGACGGCATCAACCACCAAACGTCACGCATTCAGGCCCACCAAAGTGAAAGTCCAGATTCGACTCAGACCAACTCAAAGCTCAATCGGGACAGAAGAAGCCCGCAAACTCCATGCCAGCCCAAGTTTGTTCGCATTCCGACCTACCAGGATCTTATAAGCCTCACAAGCCCAAAGGAGACCCAACAAATTCCCGGCCGATCCCACAACCAGAACTTCTTTGACTCCATATTCTCCGATTCCGTAGCCCAAAGCAACAACGCCTATCATGCAAAGCCTCTCCCACCGACTCCTCAACCTCAAAGCTTTCGTTTAACAGCTGCTCTCTCCTCCATGGCGTCGCGTTCCTCTTTGGGTTCTCTGCTCTCCTTCGCTGCTTCTGGTCGACAACGTCAACAAACGCACCAAGGCGTCTGTGAGGGTCAACATGGCCAACCGCTCCTCCTGAATGACAGGCTGCCAACGGACCTCTCACCTGACTCCTCTTATGAGTCTCTGTCCATCAGTCATCTCCAGAGGAGAGGTGAGAGTGACCCAATATCAAAGTGTGTCCAAATTGACATGAGTGATCGGATTTTTTTTTTTCTTTTTTTTTGGTGGCACATCTGTCCGATGAAACGTTCCTGTGAAGAGGAGCAGGGGGGAAAAAAAGCACTTTGCTTGAGCGGCTCCTTCAATGCCCTGAAGGGGCTTCCTCTCACACACGACCTATTTTCAACTCTCCCTGCATGGGATTGGCTAAGCCATCTGCTCGCTGGCCTACGTGAGAGCACAAAAATGATGCAGTACAAACAGCACGAATGATTTATGAGCTGCATCAGCGGTTTTTTTTTCTTTTCGAGCCTGTTCCAGTCTTTAACGATTGAAATTTGAGGCAAGCAGATCGTCGGAGGTTTGTGTCGTGATGTGCCGTTGGCCCGGCGGGCGGCGTCGGCTTGCATCAACGATTCAGCATGACGTCTGCGGGGACGAGCCAGCATGACATGGAGAGAGAAAAAAAATTCTCACTTCTCCACGATGACCCAGTTCGTGATTAGCGTTAACTCATCACTGCGCCTTACAAAAATGTGTTTCATTAAAATGTATTGAAAAAATAAATAAATCTGCCAGTGCACTAACTATATTATTCCAGTCACTCAAATACTACTTCACTTTAATAAAAGTATCCTAAATAAACCATATAAGGACCAACCATATATAAGATAAGGAGAAATATTTTGTCATTCAACCCAAAAAATATTCTTTACAAGAATAAGTTCAAAGCAGGCCCACTCATAAAACATTCGGATTAATATTGCAAATACGAGTTAAGCGGTAAAATCCACCTGTTTTTAGCCATCTGAGGCGGCGGCCATTTTGTCACTTGTGTTGACCATCACAGCTGGTCAGAGCTCAGCTAACGACCAATCAGGGCTCCGGTTCAGAAAACGTGAGCAGTGATTGGTCGTTACTTGAGCCTTGCGCAACTGTGATGTCATTTTCAGTCGACAGGAAGTGACAAAATGGCCGCCGTCTCAGATGGCTAAAAAAAATGTGTGGATTTTGCTGCTTTCAATAGTCCACAAAGGCAATATTAATCAGACTGACGTGTTCCGACTCGTCAAGGCACATAGACGTTTTGGCTGTTGACTTGCGCTTTAACAAAGTATAAAAATAATAAATATAATATGATATAAAAAAATGATTTTTGTGTCCAGGTTTGCTGAGGTCGGTGAGCAGTGCAGTGGATTTAATCATCGCTCATTTTGGCAACAGCAGAGATCCTCAAGAAAAGGTACGCTTGTCATTTACATTCCAACACACAAAAATAAGCAACCTTCAGATGCATTTTGTAAAAATGTAAAAAGCTTCATGATACTTCCTTAACATTCTTACAAAAAGCAAAGTTCCCGTCGTGATATTTGGTTGTGTTAATACTTTATTTTGTTGAGACGTTCAAAAATCATTCTTACCATCAACTTGTAAATTAGCGCTTTCCATTCTAAAATGCGCAACAAAATATTGCCAAATGATTGATTGGTTGCCCTTCTGTCAGTTTGTCCGCTCACATGTTGATGCAACTGAAACCAAACGGATCGCGTGACGAGGCTGCAACGATCACGTTCACTTCATGTGAATTTGACTGATTTTTATTAATTTACTGTTTGCACCACAGATGCGTCTCGGGAACAGCTATCTGAGCGCCATGATGGCCAGTCTGGTTCTGGATCACCTGTGTCCAGCCATCCAGAACATTCTGGAAGACGGTCTCAGAGATCACAAATTAGACCTCGTCATCGGTCAGCGTCGAAACTCTTCCTGGATCGTCGTAGAAGTCTCTACCAAACCTGGTCATTGAAAAAAAGGGTTACTTTGAATGATTTTTTTTTTTTTTAATTCTTACTAACTTTTCTTGACCTTTTGGTGCAACAGGTCCATCGACCGAGGTTCTCTACAGCCTGGTATGCAAAATCCTCAAGTGTTCACAGCTTAACAGCCACAGCATGAAGCTGAAGGCCTTCATCATGGGCTTGCTTAAGTGAGTTTGGATCTTTTTTTTTTTGTCATGATAATGCTCGAGATGCCACTCACAAAAGTCCCTTAATTGCTTTTCAGCTTGAGATCTTTGGAATTCTGGCTTAGTCACCTCCACTGTCAAAGAGGTGAGCGCCTCACGAGTGCTGTGAAAAAAGTAGCAGAATTTGCCTTTTTTTTGGGGGGGGTCTCGTTTCCTCTTTTTAATATTTAAGTCAACATAAAATGCAGCTCAAAAAGTGTTTGTCACCGTCCGTGCGTACATTTGCAAGACAGTTAAGATGACTGACATTCTGGAATGAGTTGTGCACGTTTGTCTCCCTTTCCACTGTACTTGGGTGTCAAAAAGTCCAACTTGGTCGGACATGTCTCTTTGTCTTCGGCAGATGTGGTGACTTCGCACTACCACAGTTGGGGGTTCCTGTCCATGTCATTGGGTCGATGTCGACCTTTGTTTCAGGAGCTTCTTCTCCTCCTGCAGCCTCTTTCCGTCTTGCCGTTTGAGCTTGACTTGCTTCTGGAGCCCAAGCAGCTACGTAATGGACGACCAATCCCAACGGGCGAGTGTTTTTCTCCCGCGCTGCTCTTCGGCGCCATCTCAGGCCGCCAGACCAATGAGCATCCACGGAATCCAGAGAAGAAATCTGAAGTGATACCGATCAACGGGAGCCAGGTTGTTTTCGCTTCCGTTCCAGAATGGAGCAACTTGGGGGAATCTGTGGTGGCAGAATTTGGCTGCAGCCGCAATTGCCTCGATGCCGGACCTCCACTAAGTATGGACGGCACGATTATAGAGAGAGACAATGAAACGACAGCCAGTGTTCATGTTGGGAGACCCTGCCAGGGTGGACTTCGCTGGGCCAAACTTTTTGGAGCCGGCAATACTTCCACCAGGCTGCTGACAACTTCGCCGAGTCAAGTCAAAGGGTAAGTTCTTGTGTAAGACCTTCAACTGGTAATTTGAAGTGCCTCGATGAAGTTTGACCAACGGATCGTGATAGAACTTCCAATTCCAAACTTAACAAAACTGAATGATCTTTTATTTCAAGAGTCGGCAAACTGTCTGCATTATAAAACCTTTATGAACTGTTCATACGGCATTTAACTTTCCTAATTGTCACACAAGTACAGATAAAAGTTAGCCACTGTAAAAGCAGACTACAATAAAGTAAATCTACTCACTTTGACAGATTTAATGAAGATGAAAAAGAAAGGTCGTTACAGTGCAATACTGCCACCTAGTGACGATCTGTAAGAACTACTTTCCAAAATTGTGCAAAATTTGGGTTGTTCCTAATCTTGGTTTTGTGGTGTTTTTTTTTCCAGATGCCATCGTCCATCACAGTGGCTCCATCTGGACAAATCACACCTCGGACTCTTGACTCAATCCATCAGGTCATTGAAGCCTTGAAGCAGTTCGACTGTCCAGCTAGTTGTAAACAATGGTTATTTTATTTTATTTTTTTAATTTAATTTAATTTTATTTTATTTTATTTTATTTTTTTTAATTTAATTTAATTTTATTTTATTTTATTTGATTATTTTTTATTTTATTTTATTTTATTTATTTATTTATTTATTTATTTATTTATTTATCTGTTTGTTTTATTTTATTTATTTATTTATTTATTATTTTTTTATTTAAACTCAAACGTGACAAAAAGGTCAGACGGTTTGCATTCATCACCAATCTCAATTAGTTGCTTTTTTTTGTACCTTGTTGGCTCCACGTCAGTCATCTGACTTCATTTTATTTGCCATTCTTCTGGTAAAGCTTGCTTTGTAAATCAGTAACCACCAACAAGATAATCATTCAATTTGTCATTTTCAACCCGATAGGAATGCGACCACGTCAATTTTTCATATTTTTGTGTAAATCTTAATGTTGCATTTATTTGTTGTTTGTTAAATTAATTTAACAGTAACTGCTGCTGCATATTCCTCATCATAACATATTCTTTTGGAATGTTGTCAGAAGTCATCTAACAAACTAGATTTTTTTTTCCTTCACAACACAAAACCCATTTAAATAACTGACTTTTAAACATGACGTCATGAGTTTATTTTGGTTTTAAGATAATTCCTTGCATGTTTTCCCTCCACATTTGCATGATATTGCATAGCAACAGTAAAACAAGATCACCTAACCTGGTACTGTATTTATCTTTTTCGAGATGAACTCTAACGACGGTCTGGAAAATGGTCTGATTGAGATCGATGTCGTCAACTGTGTTGTTTTGATAGATCGCAAAAAAAAACAAGTAGCGTTAATATGCAAATGTACACTTGCGCAATAGCCTGCGACAATCAATGGAATCGTGTGACGTCCGACAAATGATGACAATGTTGGAACGCGTCCTTTAATGTCCAAAGACAATCAATAAAACAGTAGCGATGGTCGTTTCTTCTTCTTTTTGTTATTCAACTCTGTTGACGAGCTTTCCGGTTGACACTTTTCTCCAAAGCTTTCTTGGAAAGATGGCCAAAGGTGTGGCCATACATGAATTTGTATCCTGTGGGATGGTTAATTCCAGTTAATAAACGGAAGCCGGACTTTGGAGCCCACTATCTCGGATCAATCTGAGATGTACGGCGCTACACACCTGGGATATGTCCCGTGAAGAATGGCACCACGCCCCTGTGGCATGTCGGGTAGATTGCACGTCTGGATGGTAGCGCACCGTCGTCGCCGCCGCCGCCCTGCGGCCTTCCCAAGTGGACACGGGCCTCATTGGTGGCAATGGGGTAGCCTTTCCCAATGACCAAGCGGGATTTCGGCACAATCATTCTCAATCATCGCTAAACTTTTTAATATATTTATTTATTGGAATTTATTTGTTTTGACGACGCAAGATTTAACCTGAGTTCATTCAATGATTAGCAATTAGCCTTGTGTTGTACCTGACATGAAGTACTTGCACGGCTTCTCATCGTCCAGCAAATTTGCTTTTGCAATGGGAGCGAAGCTCTTTAAGGGCGTGTGGGACACCACATGATCCGAAATTGTGGTTTGGGGGGCTGTTGACTTCTGGACCTAAAAATCATCAACATGTCTTACAAAAACATTTTTTTCTAAAAAAAAAATATAGTAAAAATAAATAAATAAAATAATGATCAAATACAATACTAGCAATTGTGAATTATGCCATAGAAATAATTCAAGCTTGAATGTTTCCATTTATGTGGCCTTTCCCTTTTGGGAAGTTGGGTGACGTTACACTGAACTGAAACTGAGCTCCTCCATTCATAATTCAACATGGATAAAAGGATTCAAGCATGCAGACTCACTGGACACTTCATTAGGTACATCTCAATGTACTCACGACTGTAATCCAATATAAGAAGTGTGAAAAAATCTGCCTTCACTAAAATTGTCATCTAAATGGTATGCTGTTAAAAAGAAACTCTAATGTTTTAAGCCTAAAACAAATATTTAAATTGGATTTATTGAATTGAATTGCGTTGCTGTGAAACTGTCAAAACTCTCATTTCAAATCTCATTTGATTATTAAGTGTAACTTTGTAATGTAGTCGCAGTCACAGAACAGAGAAGATTGATCTTAAACCTCCGACTGCTGTTGCGAATAGTTGACAGAAAGAGATGAATTCTTCGACGCCCGTCGAATATTTGCATACGTCTCTTGGTAAAAGTCCGCAAATGCTCTCTGACATGTTTCGGCATAGCTGCAGGCAAGGTAGTTGTGCCTTTTGGGGATGAAACCTACAAGCAAGAAACAAGGGAGTGTAAGGTTCGTATGGCTCGAGCCTTTAGCGTGCCAATTAGTTGCGTATGTGTGGTATCTACCGGTGTAACCGGGCATGATCCGGCCGGCGTGTCTCTCAGGGATGCTTCTGATGATGTCATCAGCAGCCGGGTGCCGGACCGGGTTCCTCAGCTCGGCCATCAGCTGGCCATATGACTTGCCTATTTTGAACTTAAGCTGTGGACGATAACCCGAGTATCTAAAAACACACACCCCCACATTAAAATAGTTCATAATTCTTGGCCAGAAAAATGACAAGATATGCACGGAGGGTTGTACTCACCCCGGTATGTAACGCGGATCGCGCACCAACCGAACTGTGCTCGATTCTGTCTCCATAGTAGTGCTTTGAGAGGCCCCGCTGGGTCACCTGCACTGTTGTTGGCTGGTTGCTCAGGTATTGGCTTGGTTGGTTGCTACACACAATAGTCACGGAACTAAACGGAGTGATGACCGTGAGGCTGACCCTTTCAAACATGAAAATGATGCAAATATATATCAAGAATAAAATGAATGTTTCTTTTTTTTATTTTGTTGTCTCGTTTGCACGGTTATCAAGTTGTGGGTGTTAATGCATGCCGCTAAATGGAACGTGAGATGGCCTGCAATAATGTAAAACAGCGATCTCTAGTGGTAGAAAGTTGTAACTATTGAAACTGAAACGCGGGCATTCGGGTTGGAAAAATGCGCTTGCCTAAACTATTGCTGCACATAGAATTATTATAATATATATGCATATTAATATATATATATATATATATATATATTAACTTTAACGATATTATGTCAGTTACAAAGGGAGGAAAAAATACAGAATATTTGTCTTCCTTTAAATCTGCTTCTATTTACTATTTTTAATGCCAATGTTTTTTTTAAAGGAGATTAAAAAAAGTCAACTTTGTAAAACAATCAGAAGCATTGTGAACGTCTACAGTGCGAGGAAAACGTGCACGTTTGCTTTTGTGCAAAAGTGATTGTGAAAATGCTCGTGCGTGTGTGTTTGATGAGCGGAGCTCAGATCATATCAGCGCATAGGAATGTTCATTCTACACATTCCTTCTGTCACACAGAAAACCAGTTTCAGTCTCCTTGGTCATCCTCTTGTTACCGTATGTACTTTGGTGAACAGAAGAGTACTGTAATTTATTTGATCTGTTCCATAGCTTCATGTTTGCTGCCTCACCCTTTTCTTTTTCCCAAAACAAAATCCAGTTCTCATAGTTCCTAAATTTAAATCGAAATTTTCAGTCATGTTATACCTTGCTTTTTTTTTTTTTTTGTGAGTGACAGCAAAGTGCGAGTGAGTGTGAGCATGCGGTCCCGGTAGCTCAGGTGACGTGGAGAAGGTGTGCTAATGAAAGTGCGGGGCGGACCCGAGTGGCATGTTTTGAATTCTACTTGAGCAAGTCACTTCAAGACGTCTCTCGAAACGAAATCCTCGCTCACGTTCTTGTTGCAGTTGGATTGCGTCACTGAAGCGGCACCCAAGTCGGGAGCAATGTACCTATACAGGAGTTTCGGGAACCTGATGGAGGCCTGGGTGGCCGAGCAAAGCCCGGAACCCGAGTTGCTGGAGGACATTCCCAAAGATTCCCTCACGAGTTCTTCACATTCTTATTCTGGCTTGGAGAAAAATGCGCGAGCAGAATCGGTGGACTCTGGAGTGGAGACGGCCAGCACGGACAATCTCTTTCCGACCTCGTCGTTGTCCGCAGATATGACCGAGATGGACTCTTTTACATCGGGGTTGGGGAATGACGACTACATACCGTTCTCGTCAATCGGATCGGCTTCGCTGCCCCCTTATTCGTCGCCGCCTGCTTTCTCCAAGCCGACAAATTCTAGCAAAGTTCACGGATCCGGCGTCTTGAACACAAAACTGAGACAAGCTCTTCAGAGATCCGAGTCCCGGCGAGTTTCCGAGCCTCACGCAGATGATCAATTGATCCATACAGCGCCTCGATACCGAACCCGCGTGCTGAGGTCTGAGAGTTTTGGCTCATGGGAGAGCGCTCGACCGTCAGTTCCAGTCTTGCAGATACCGACAATGAGAACAAATAACCCGACTTCCAGAAGCAGGAAAGAATCAATGCAGGTAAAACCGGAGATGAGGTTGAATTGTGGTTCTTCGGGATTGGGGTTTGGATGAGAGGCTAGCGGGAAGGTCGGGTTAGCGTTAAAGGCTTTGGGGTTCACACTGCACATTTGCCATTCCTCACTCGGCACCGCTGTCATGCGAGCGGCCTGGCACAGATCTCGCTCGCTACGCCGCAAGAGATGATCGACCAGTCTGCCGACATGAAATTCAGACGTTTGGAATGAATCGATTCTGAGACTCTCCTGACTCACTTTACGTGAGAGGCCGAGAATTCACGCCGGGCTGACCAACAGGGCTTTCTAAAAATATTTGGGGCAATTTTATGCTTCTAATTGTGTCTGGATTTACATGCCGGGTCTTCATTTCCAATTCTAATTCTACTTCCTGGGCTGCATGACCTGATTATTCGCACCAAACTCCATCCATGCAAAGTCAAGTTGGAACCGGAAAGGACAAACGGCTCCCACGAAGTTGCAAGGGTGGAAATGTCCGAACTCTCTCAGTGTTTTGAAATATTGAGAGTTGCAGACAATTTATTTGCACATCACAACAATCTGTAATTACCGCTAACAATAGAAACGAGTTGTCATCGAGCGCCAGTGATCCGACGCCCAAGTCAGTTATGTAAACCGTGTCCTGCTCTGTATATCCAAATCTGATTTTTTTTTTTTTTTTTTGTCGAGTTTGCATGTTCTCCGCATGCCAGATGTGACTTTTGCTCTACTGGCCAACGTCTTTGGTTTTCTGTGCTAATTTTGGATGGTAGAAGCTGTCATAGAAAATTAAAAAAAAGGAACATTTTCTTCAATGTCCTCCTCTTGTCGTGTCATTTTCGTCCTTCTTGTTTGCGTGTCGCCCTTTGAACAGCACAGTTAACCCGCACGGTTTCTTTTTTACGGTCTTTGTTGTCTGGAATTCACTTTATAATTCTGCAAGTTCACAGGCAAGCGCTCGAGCTCTTCATTAACGACACCGCGCAACATAGTTTCCATTCGTTGACAAACCGTAATTAAATTTAATTGAATCTGTTGAGGCTTGCGTTTGAACACTGAGGCGGGGACAGCGAAATTTTGAAGGAAAAAACAAAACAAAAAAAACGTGATGCAATCAAATCAGGCCAAACCGGTTGAAAATAATCTTGCATGTTGCTTGTCAGATTGCCAGAGAAACTGTAATTACCCGAATCAGTGATCGCGTTACGTCGCATGCAACAGCGGCTTTGATTAGCTTAGCATGTAGCAATATGCTAACACTTTTGAGAACGTTTGAATCTTGACTTTGACAAATGCTACAATGAGCTCTTGATTATTTTTCTTTGCAACCTTCCTGCCTTGTGCTGCATTTCAGGGCCGCCGTGAGGAGTTCTCCACGGGCCCGAGTCCTGGTTTCAGGTACTTGGAGCAGGTTTGCCAAATGTGGGAGGACATCGCCAAGCGGCAGCTCACCGATGGTGACGACAATGTGAACAGGACTCAGCTAAGGACAAACGTATGTGCACACACACACTGTTTTTTTTTTTTTTAAATCTTTTATTAATTTTCTTCACATGGATGCCATCCTGGTAACTAATAACTTCTTCCTCCTCCTCCTCTTGTCAGGCTTCCAGCAATTATCAATCATTAGACACTTTTTACAGCGCGAGGCTGGAGCACCTTTCCAAGAAGGAAAAACAGCTCGAAGATTTTCCTGATGGACAATTTAGACAGAGATCATCTTCAGAAACAGCCGTATCACCAACACGTCCACGTGAGTTTTTAGATTGGAGCACAAGGACATTGTTGTGCTTAATGTGTTCAACAGTATTTTTATTTAATTTTATTTTTTTCTTAAACAGGAAATCTAAACCTGGGCGCCAGAAGGCAGCAGTTTGGTACATTCAACTCACGGGACAAGGAAGCTCAGGACAAAAACATGCAGGTAAATATCTACTCTATTACTTTCTACCCAATCAGCATAATCACAATAAAACAAACAAAAAAACATCATGAATTAATTGTGGCCAGTACCCTACTGATATTATTATTTGGGCAGGGGAGGGAGCAGAGTGTAAAGTATTGAATTGATTTAGAAGACTTTATTATTATTATTATTATTATTATTATTATTATTATTATTATTATTATTATTATTATTATTATTATCATTATCATTATCATTATTATTATTATTATTATTATTATTATTATTATTATTATTATTGATTAGAATAATATTAATATATTAATAGTGTTATTATTAATAATAATATAAAATTATTTATATTATTATTAATAATAATAATGTAAAATTATTTATCATTATTAATGTTGTTGTTATTCTTGTTATTATCATTATTATTATTATTATCTGATTTCGAACATCAATCATGATTTAATCCTTTCAAAAGTACTTATACTAGTAATAATAATATTATTAATATTAACAACAATAAATTGTACTACATATACTTTAACTATAACTAGTTCTTATCATCACTACAACAGCAATGACTACTTCTACCAATAATAATAAAAATCACAAAAAGCAAAAAAGTATATTTAAATTTGTCATTATGAACTACATATGAATATTAATAAAAATGTTTGGGTTTTTTTCTTTGTTTTTTAGTGTTGATTTATCCCAACACCATTCCAATTTTAATTTTTTAAATTATATTCTTATTAAATATTGCTTTGAGAAATATTCATGACTTGATTAATGTTATATGTTTTATTGCAGAAAATTCCTGACAAAATCTTATATTTAATTTGTAGCATTTAAGGTGGTGCTAAAAATGTCACACGTACACACGTCTTATTATTAATATTTGTTTCGTTATTCAGTTTTGTTGTTGTCTTTCTTTTCTGTGTCTCTCCAAAGGGTGACGTATCACATCGACTCAACAAGAACAGGAAGATCAAGTTAGTGACTCTGAAGAGAGACGTGTCTAATCTTCAAAATACAAACAGGTGAGCTCGAAAATTGTTGCCCATCGTAAATAATCTCTCAGCGGGGCCATATGGTGCACGCTGATGCACGCTGCTCCAAACATGGCGTCCGGTCACACTTCTTCGGACTGCTTCCTGTTGGCCCCTGAACGCTCATCGGAGCTCCTTTCAATGTGTTGTTGTTTGCAGCCCACTGACGCAGTCCTTTGAAAGAAACGCCGCCCGGCGACAACTAAGCCAACTATTCAGGAGGAGATGGAAAACGCTTCCCGTTTCCACCACACATTGACCTGACAGCAAAAGTAAATCATAAAAAAAATCATTTTAGCTGTCGACTTCTGAAGAGTTAAGTTATCAATATACATATTTGTCAGTATTTTGGTTCTTCTACATTTGTAAATGTAGATACTTGTAAATACTTGTAAAACAAAATGCAATATTTACAGAATATAAACAAGCTTTTTATTGCGTACCTTGAATCCCACGGCACCTTCCTGCTATTTGAAGTCTTCTCTTCAGTATATCAGCAAAAGCATTAAGACGGCCACACTTTTGTTTTCTACTGAATGAGCGTTTGGTTTATGTTACATGTCTTAAATTATGTGCCATTAAATTATGATGCAAAGCGGAGTCAAATCTGTTCTTTGAATAATATGGCCGCCCCCGAGATGAACCAACTGGAGGATTTTGCTTCTTGTTTCATTTGAATTCATCGGAATATCGTGCTTGGTCTCGTGCGAGTGCACAGAACACATTATTGCACGGACCGTTTTTGCTTTGTTAGTTTTACAGTCTATTTCATCTGACAATGACAATCTAAGAGCTTGAAGAAAAGACCCTTTGCCCGCTGAGCACAATTGGCATCAATATTGCCAAATGATCGCTATTTTCACAACTTAATTAATAATTAACACATTTATGTAGTACTTTGTTTTGTTTTTTTCTCAATAAAACCAAAACCATTTTTATACTTTACCTAATCTTCTTGCGGGCCCGATTAAAACCGCTTGTGAGCCTGATCCGGCCCACGGTCCGTATGTTTGACACCCCTGCCTTTAGGAGACATCAGTAAGAGGCGAGAGTTTTGTCGTTAATTTAATCTTTATTCACCTTGAGGGGATAGGGGATGGGGGGACTTGACCCCCCCCCTGGCATTCCCATGAAAAGAGATGACAAACACATCCAACCAAACAAGAGGGTGAACGGGATTCCAGTCCATACGTAAAATACATATATTAACTATTTATCCAAGCGCCTGCAACCGTTAGTCCCACACAGTCTCCTTCTGTGCTATTAAATATATCGAGATAAATCATCTGTGGGGGGGGTTATTGACATTGTGTGTGTGTGTGTGTGTGTGTGTGAGGGTGAGGGGGAGAGCTTATAGTCGACAAAGGTGTGGTTGAGCAGCGTTATGCGGCGCCCGCATTTTGTCTACATGATTCCGCAGGAGGACAGCGGGTTGGCGATGTGGCAGGTGCAAGCCGACTGGCAGTACTGGCGCACAGTCTGGTAGCAGCTGCGGTCGGCGTCCCCGCCCCACTGCACGGGCCCGTTGGGGTCGGCGGGCAGCCGGCTCAGGATGCTGGTGTTGATGGCGAGTGCCGCCAGGCCGTAGTCCGTAAAGAGGACGGTCTCGCGGCGGCAGGTGGGGCAGGAGATGAACTTGTACTTGGGGCACGACTCGTAAAGGATCTGCAGGCACTCCTCGCACACCGAGTGCAGGCAGGACAAGATGCGAGGGCGCTTGCCGGCGAAGTTGTAGGTGTGGCCGCAGGTGGGGCAGTCCAGCGGCTCGCAGGGCATGGGGGGCCCCGACGAGGTCGAGGACGATGACGACGACGTGGAGGAGGAGCGCAGCACGTACTGGTTGACGATCACGTCCTCCATCTTGTAGTGGAACTGGTGGTAGCAGATCTCGTTGGCACTGGTTTTGCGCTGCGCTAAGAAGCCCTGCTCCCTGCGGATGACAGGAGCCTGGGGGGACGGCATGGGCCTGGGGGTCGCCACCGTCACGTCCAGCGTCAGGTCGCTGCAGGCCTGGTTGACGATGATCTCCCCCTCGCCGCCGCCGTCCCACGCCACCCTGGGGGGCGGGGCGAAGCGAGGTTGGGTGACGGGCACCGTGCACTCTCTGGGGAACTTCTCGGACTGGATGATCTTGACCGTGTCCATCGGGATGGTGACGGGCTGACGCCTCAGGCAAGACATTTGGAATTCGGAAGTGGTCGTCAAGAGGTTCTAAAGAGAAGTCGACAGCCCCGCCTGGTTCTGGGAACGAGAACTGGGTCCTGTTGTGATGTCCAAGTCAGCCATTACAGGGCACATGTGGACGAAGGACTGCCTCCATGATGCCTTTCGAGACCCCGCCCCCGTCCCCGTGAGTCTGAGTCCTTATGAGGACTTGCTGGATGGAAGAGTTGAGCCAGAGCAACTTTATTCAAAGCTTAAGAAGAAACAGTTCAGCTTCCTTGACCGGTGTTGGCTACTTCTGTATTAAAAAAACATATTTGAACAGTTGGCACGGACGGATCTGAGATGCACAAAAATCTATACACGCACGTTCATTACAGGTTGGTTGATATCTGCGTTCACACGGGCGGAATGACCTAAATCCTAGTGAATTCAGTGAAATAAAGTGTGTGCTTGACTCCCTTCTTTGTTGACGAGCAGTTCGTCTCGTATTTAAGGGAAGGCGTCCTTTGAAAATGGAAATATTCCCTTTTGAAATCCCTTTGTGGTGCGAGTTGAGATTTCGGGTCTAAAAAGTACGTGCCTCCGTCCGTCTTCGTTTCCCGGCGGTGATGAAGCGTCGTCCAGATAGCTTTGCTGCGTCTACCTGAGAAAAGAGAACACAGGGAACGTTTCGCTCAGATGTACGTTTGGAACGATACATTTCCGGTTGTCATTGAGCATGTCGTCGTCGCGGTTTTCGTGATCCAAATCTTTTGCTGACTGAGACAAGCGTAGAGACTTTTGAGATTTTCCCATCATTATCATGTCTCATGTCCGCCGATTTTGGTGCTTTGCTCAAACGAACCCGCTGTGGGTGGGGCCAGCAAAATGTAGCGCGGGAGAATCCAACGAGTTTCGTTACGTGGACCAATTAATTTTTTTCTAGGAGTGACTTAATTGTGCTTTATATAGTCTTGTGAAAGCTTGTGTCAACACTCTGGTGACAAAAGAAACATTTTGGCTCCAGTCCATTTTTGGGAGGTTTTTATTTCAAGCATGACTAAGAGATCAAGTTCGTTCTCGCTTTCAGGGCAGAAGAGTTTTTGTGTGACTTTTTTGCTGCATTGCCGTTTCACACTGCAGCTAGTTTTCACTGTGGGGGGGGGGGGGCGGCGCGAGGAAAACCCGAAGCCAGTGTGCCCACATTTGGAAGTGGTTGCTTAGCAACCATCCAAGGAGTCTCTGCCGTCTCGAAATTCGGGACAGTGGACACGTCGTTTTGTGTTACTTCCTCCAATCTGTTCTTTACGTTTTACTGTTAAATCGTTTGTTGTATTGTAAAGAACATTTTGGACTCGACTGACCCCTTGAAGCCAAAATTGTGAGTACTTTTGCCAACAGCGCTTTCAAAAAATTTCTGTCCGACATGTGGGCTCAAGAACATCACGCTTGTGGGGCGAGTGTTTTTTCTAAACCAAACAAGCAGCAAATGAAGAGGCAGGACACCACTTCAGTTGTTCATTTTGTGCACTGTGATGATTCACTGAGGCGAAATCAGCGAGCAGAAGCGATGACCTACATGTTGAGTGAAAAGGAAGAAAAATGGCTGCAAAGCACAGCAGGTTTCTATTTCTGGTTTGTGTATGCATGCACAAATTAGCGCTTCCTGCCCCTCCCCCTTCCACAGCCAAACGCCTTCACTCCAACATGATGCGGTGGCCATATTAGACGTCTTCCTTCCATGTTGCATCCCATCACGTTTATCTGCCCCCTCCGAACCCAGAGTGGCACTCACCATGGCCCTGAATCACCATCCTCAAAATAGCCTGTCTGTCCCTCCACCTTTTCACACGAATGTGATGAGGTGCAGCAAGAAAGCCATTTGAACACATCATGAAGATGGACGGCCTTAGAAGGCAGGTGTGAAAAAGGTGACCAGTTTGGGGGGGGGGGATGGTAGAAAAATAAAAAAGCAGAGCAAAATGATGGACTCGCACTTTGCACGTATATCACACTCTTTTAAAGTATGAATTTTGGCCTTTCCGTGTGGAATTTGCATGTTGTGTGTACTGAGCAGCCAGGTCAGGAGAGTGTGTGTCGCTTTTCCTTGTAAAATGTTCGCATTCAATTCCTCTTTGCTATCACTGGTACCCTAAAACACAAAGAAAGCCAAAGAAAACATTACAAATCTCATACTGTATGACGAACGCTCATTTTTTTTACCCCCCCATAATAATTTGGGGTGATTTCTGAATTGTATTACCTTGAAGATCAACCATGTAAAAAAATAAAATAAAATAAAATAAAATTTAAAAAAAGATGCGTCCGTTCATGACAATTTGGTTTCATAATTCATAAACTCATTTATTTATTATTTTGTTTATTATTTATTCTGTACTATAAAACACAACTGATAAAAAGCAACAGTAGCTAAATTTAGACATAAAAACGGATTTAGCCACATTAGCCACTTCGGACAAATAGCCGCGGGTCTCCACGTTACTAAATATGGCATTGTCAATATTAGAAACACCGGGCGACATTTTTTACCACCCAAACAACGGCAAATGCAGCTTTAGTTGCAAAGCGCACCGGAAGCGTTCTCAGACTCTTCTTGTCACTCCAGACAAATTCAACAGATGATCTCAGAGCTGTAGAGATTGAGCTGCATTTATTGCACTTCATCCCTTTGCTCAAATTAAACGCAAGTTGAGATGCTTATTTTGGCTCTCAATTGCTTCTTCACGCTCTTGTCCACTCGCTCGCTCTCTCTCTCTCTCTCTCTCTCTCTCTCTCTCTCTCTCTCGCCCTCTCTCAGGATCTCGCTTTTGATTGAACTCTCAGCTCTCTCTCTCTCTCTCTCACCCTCTCTCAGGATCTCGCTTTTGATTGAACTCTCAGCTGAAGGGCCAGTACACGCAAGAGCATGACAAGATTTCATTCGAAAATTTTCATTCTATACACTGTACTTGACCCAGTGAGGGACGACTGAAGGGACAGACAAAAAACAAGTTAGCTATAAATAGCAAAATTTGATGTCTATTTCAAGAGAAACTGCGTGACGCTGCCTGTCATGATCTGTGTTTGATGTTTTTGATTTCGTTTTGACTTTCATGTTTCTTTTCCTTGTGTTTGGTGTGTCTCGTCATGCTCGTTGTGTCCACCTGTGTTCGTCTAGAAAGCAATAGCATGACATTTTAATTTTTTTTTTGTGGCTATAAACAGCACGTTTAAGTGCACCTCAAAGGCGGAGATAAAGCACGAGGCGTCTTTGAGCCCTGACAAGACAAAACGGCTCTGATTTGCAGACGACGCGACATGAGACGTCCTCGTCCTGCCAATGGGCTGATTTTGGCGCAGCCTCCGTACTAATCGACGTTGGCCCTCTGCTGTTATGTAAGAAGCTCATCCCAGCCCCAACCGCTGCTTGAAAAGTGCAAACTGACGCAATATTTTTCCCGCAGTTATCCCGCCGGTGGCGTGTCTGCAGCCTCCTCTACCCGTGCAAGGCCATTTTGACACTAATGAAATTAAGGTCGTCATCTGACCTGCGAGTTGTCATCGCAACCATTGGGACGATGGAGACACACACACACACACACACATTGTCACCCTTATTGTGACTCGTGCTTTACATTCCTCTGGGCTGACAAACAAAAACCGATATCGGACACAAACATTTCCTACATACCATTTCCATGACAATGTAATAGGAACGCGCACAAAAACGTCGCAGTCCAAAGTTTTTGTCCTATACTCTTTCAGAGTATTCATGTCGCTCCCATGTCTTCTTTCTCTCCTATACTGATCGATGGAACTTCTCTGACAATGTCGTATGTTGCTAAACTAGCATTTATTTATTTATTTATTTATTTTTTTTTACTAGTCAGTTAAATTCAGATAATTTGGCCTATTTCGTATCGGTGTGAAAAGGTAACGGGCCGCTCACATTTGTTATTATTCTGCACAAAAGTTGCGTCAAATTAGTGGGAAATGTTCTTATATGTTGATTAAGTGTTCATTTATTTTGACTGAAGGGAATGTCGACTCTAAAATGTTCTTTTTTTTTTTTATTTGCGTTATATTTTTCCAAATACTAAATTTAGACTAATATTTGGTTCTGAGGAATATGAATGAAGCAATAAAATCTCAGAGGACCTGAAAATGACATCACAGGTGTACCAAGGCCCAAGTAACGACCAATCACAGCTCATCTGTTTTCTGACTTTAGTCATGTGATGCTCGCAAGCTGAGCAACGGTTACGACACCGGTTTAAATCAAATCTTGCCAATCGTTGCTTCGTTGTTTGCAATTTTGCTGAAAACTTGTAAATGTAAATTTCATACGGCACCGATCACAAGAGGGCGAGTACAGAAGATGTTTGTTTTATTACTGCGGCATACTGTGGTCCGTCACTAACTATGTCGTAAATATTTTTCCGAAAACCACTATGCCATAAATATATATGAAAGCAATCAAATGAAAGACAATAAATATGTGGAAATTTGAGCAAGTTATCGACGATTTATTCTTATGTCATTCATTGTGCGCCATTCGTACCCTCAAAACATAAAATGTCAAGGCCATCTATAATGTCAGGACCGAAAATGGAGAACACCCTCCACAATGTGCAAAATTGTAAGGTCGGCACATATTTCGTAGGATTTCCCACGAAATCCTCAAAGGAAAATTGTTCCTTGAGCAATCAGCCTCACAAACTCGCAATCGACCGTCATCTTTTCAGAGCTGATTCACCCGTGATTGGAGGTCGGTTCGTGGAGAAAGATTCTCAATGTTCTGAATGAGTCATCAGTCTGTCTCCATGCCGACCACATCTCTCTCTCTCTCTTTCTCTCTCTTGCTCTCTCGCTCTCGTCTTGATCTCTCAATGGAAACTGTCTGTCTGTCCGCCACATCCTTTTCACATCTTCAAGTTGTCATGGAGACGTTCGTATGCCGTCGACATGGCGGTGGCGTGCATTCTGATATGTCACCTACGTGGAGCCAACTGTCCACATTCAAGCCTCGGCTGTTTGAAAAAAAAAAAAAAAAAGGCAGCGCGGAGGGTATTATGTTGTATTTTGATTACGTAACACGCGGTGACCTTGAGTGCAAATCCCTCGGTTTACTCTCTGGAGAGACCATGTCGTTGCTCACTTGAATGTGTCAAGACTGCTGGTGATTATTTATTTTTTTTATTTTGGTTTTCAAACCGTTCTTTCTCTCACCATCCACGGATGACTTCGGCCATTTTGCAACTCATTTCCGTTAAGTGCTCTTCATTGTTCCCGTAGCTGCGGCGGTGGCAACAACATGGCAGAGGTGCACGCAGGCGGAAAAATGAAAAAAAAAAAAAAAAAAGCAATAAGCATCACCCGCCACCTCATGGATGATTGATGAGCTTCCGCAATATGCCGACAGCGGCTCGATTGATTAAGGCCGATTGATTTTTGCAAAAGCTCGTCCGTGTCAAGAAGCCATGGATGATGTGCATAATATTTAAGATGGAGAAGCTATTTTGGCACGAGGGAGAGGGGGGGGGTGCGTTCAAGAGACCCAGTTATGCAATTGCAACATTTCCCACTGCAGCACCCACGAACAGGTTTGAATGACAGAACACACACACACACACACCTGACGTCTGCCAAATGTCATAACTACTTGAGAGCTGCAACCCAGCAGGGGTGGGGAACCTGCTGCCCGTCGGCTCCACTGAGCCATCGACTGCATTTTATCTGGTTGAACCCAAAAAAAAAAATCATGCCATACGTTCATGTCAGATGTTTTCGTTTTTCCGAAATGCTCCCGAGAGGGCCAGTCACAGTCATGCATGCGCGATGATGCAACAGCCATGTAAGTCGAACTGCACCTCATTCAGAGCTCGATTGCTTCGAGAAGATCCATCTCGCAAGCAAACTCACAAAACGGCATCATCCTCACCTCAAGCCTCGTTCGCGTCTTTGTTCAGCAAACAGGAGGAGGCGCTTGCAGGTTCTCCTTCCCGGCACGATGAGGATGGAGGGAATGTTAAGATGGAGGCGGCAAGGTGGAGGTACGTCCACATCCTTCTTCTTTTGTCCTACGCCGCCGCTTTGCCTCCTCCGGTGTGAGTCGGAGCGTCTCTCTCTGCTCTCTCCATCCTTCCTCTTCCTCTCTGTTGTGGCTTAGTCCACCCGGGCCTGGGTCTTGAATCTCACTGGACCGCACTGCTTTCCTGGTCGGCTCGCTCGTGTCAGCCTTGCTCACAACAACACGTCTTCCTCCTCCTCCTCCTCCTCCTCTTCCTCCTCCTTCGACGTCGGTTCCAGGCGAGCGCGCCTCACCGTTGCGCATGCGCACTTTGCCCGACACTCTCGCTCTCGCTCTCTCTCACTCCTGCTCTCTCACCCTCTCGCTCGCCATCACACACTCCCTCCCATCCCCTCGCTGCAGCACACACTGCAGAGGCTCTGCAGGTTGCATCGCACTTTTTAGTTGCCAGAGAAAATATTTCAGCCAATCAGAAACGGGAACAGCTCAACCCCCCCGCCACAGTCACACACTGCTTCCTTAACCGACTACAGTATGTAAGCACATTGACAAATACTGACACGCACACGCACGCGCACGCATAAACAGGAAGCTGGCGCAAACGCAGATCCAATCTACGGAGTGCCGAGCGAAGGAAATGAAGCATAAATTCACTCACACGTTTGGTCAAGATGCTGACTGCAAGATATAATCTCAATCAAATGCATTTCATCCATTCATGACATTCTCTGCACTTGAAATAAAAAGGGACCCGTGAGCTTCACAACGTGGTTAACTCACGTGTTATAATGTTGCCGTGCGATAGAAGCGCTTAAAAAAAATATGCAACAAGTCCAGTAGTTTATAAAAGTGGATCCTCAAGTTATGAACTTAATTGCTTCCATGATTCCATTGGGAACTTGAAATGTTCATAAAGCAAGGTCATGGCTCCCTTTGAAATGAATAGAAATGCAATGAATCCGTTGCAGGCCCAAAGCAAAGTGATGCTCATCTTTTTTTTTTTTAACAACCATTGTGTGCTTAAAAAGAAATAGGACATTTTGACATAAGTGAAAAAATATCCTAAATCATTTTAATACATAACAACAAGTAATTGGATTGTGTTGAATGTCGCCTCCTTTTGTGCAGCCCTGCAGTTTCCTGCTGAACTAATTAGCGGTTGCTAATGAGAAAATAAGCTCAACATATCAGTGAAATCTCCAAATCTTGACAGTCGCGCTTTTGTTGACCTCAGGAAGTGAACACTGTAAGTAGTCCTCACAAGTCAGTATTTCATCCACTGAGGTTGTATTGTCCTCGATAAGCATGCTACGTTTCAAATCAAGTCCCCGGACATGTTTGTGCTCACTCAAATATTCATGAGTGTTTGGAATGATGAATTAAACAAGAAGCCGTCACTGCGATGAAGTGCATTTCGGTACCACTTGAATATGAATTACAGTCCCCTCCAAAAGTATCGGAATGCTTGGTCAAGTCAATTTTATTTTTTTTTTTGTGGACTGAAGATATTTGTGTTTCCAATCCAAAGACATACATACATCACTAACATTTTATATGACTGTTACACTCTTCGTTTGAAATGCTTTTCCCGGTCCAAACCACCTCAAGAGGAGGTAAAATGTGTGCTTTATTGGGTTGAGGTTGGGTTGATTGACTTAGTCTACTTTCTACTTTTTCCCCGAAGATGACTCAATCTGATGCTTTTGGGGATGAATGTACATGTCGTTTTTTGTTTTCTTTTTTAACTTAGCTATTACACAAAGTATTGACCTTTAACATTAAGCACGGATGTTGCGCAACAGATCAACAGATCGTGTTAAACCTGTTTGCAAGCGCACACTTTCAGAATATGGATTTTTTAAAAAAGGTGCATGTTGAAAAAAAAACACACACACAGAAGACTGTGCAAAGCAGAGCGGCACGGCGGGCAATAAGTAGACACGCTTTCACTGGGCTGGAAACAAATCGGCTGCGTTCAATCCCACAATGGCCCACATTCAACCAGAAATGTTGCGACACGGACACCATAGGGCTGAAAGTATACAAAAAAATTTGTAAAATGTATTACGTGTAGCCCAAATGCTGGTGCTCTGTTTCAAGTACAATCTTTATGATTAACTTATCCAGAAAAGTCATGAGTGATGTCATACAACCGTGTGCAGGATTGGATTTGCAAGAACAGTGACCTCTAACGGTCAGTCAAGAAAGTACGTTTTTATTCATTAAAGTCTGAATCAACAAATCACAGCATGCAGCTTGTGGACATTGAAAATAAAAAAGAGGGCTGAGACAGCACAAACATACATCAGCTGGTACACCTTAAATATTATTATTTGTTTTTTAAATAACTTATACTGGGTCCATGTGAAAAATTAATTAATTTAGTACTATTTAAATTTATTTTTATCTATCTCTTATATAAACTTTTTATTTTGAATTAAAAAGCAATAAAATAAACACTAATTCCTCATGACGTGGCGTTGCAAATGTAATTTTACCTTGTTGTATATATATTTATATATTTTTAATATATAAAATGGAAAAAAAAAACTTGGATTGTTTTTTGAAATGTATAATGTAATTTAACGAATATTTAATTTAATTAGATTTTTCTAATTTAAACAAAATTGAAAACAAATAAATACAAATTAACACTTTATTCAAATTTGAATCAGCATCGAAATCAAATAATGACCAATGCTGGATTATTTTGGTATTATTCTTAAATTTAATATGTGTGTGTGTGTTTGTGTGTGTTTAGCCATAAAATCCATGAAAGAAAACCGCCACGCAGAGCAGGAGGATAGCGTTGACGTTGGCAACGTTCCTCCATAGCGGCACTTCGGAAGTGTCTGTGAGCTTCCTCTGCAGCTCGGCCTGTTCCTCTTCACTCAACTTTGGAGTTTTTTTCTGCTCCAGGCCGCAGAAACTTGAAAGCGCCTTCTTGCAGCAGCCTGGGTCTTCCTCCCCCTCCGGTTCTATACCAAATTAAAAAAAAAAAACGTTTTTTTTTTTTTTTTATGGAAAACCTCAATGTAGCGGATTTTGTATGTTTTTTTTTTTCAATTTCTTTCCTGATATATTTCAAACGCGGATTTTCATTTTTTAACCACCGGCCGGGTTTCTTTCCGTCGTCAATAGAACGTCGTTGACTTTATTTAGTAATATCTTTCAAAAATACCCCCAAAAATGCAGCCATCAAATGATTATTAATCATGAGACAATTACCCTTTATTTCCATACCGCCGCTGACATTTTCCACCCAGTCGTCTTTCTCCAGGTCAACTCTTTCTTCAGTACGGTTCCTCAAGCTCCAACACAGGCGATACAACTGAATCAAAACAAAAAAGTGACATGCGACGCTTGTGGTCATAGTTCGCATGACATCCGACAGGACGTACGTGCTTGTCGGCTATGGGTTTGGTCACGAGGGAGACGCCGAGGATGATTATGCAGGAGGCCACAAAGAGGATGATGGCAAAGTAGAGGTAGTGAACGCCGCATATGATGGTGGGGCAGTTACTGGGCTCCACGCAGCTGCCAGTGCCGTAAACCAACTCGGCGATCATCCTGGATAGGCCGATTAGGAGGCCGCCGACGAGCCCGTAAAAGGCACCCTGGAGAACAAAAGGGCTTCTTCAAAAATTCAGACATTCATTTTCGATGCTACTTGTCTGCATTTGGGTTGCAAAAAAAAAATTGGGCAGCGAGAATTATAATCCGGCGCGTGTTATGTATGGAAGTGGAATGACGTTTGACTTATTTTTGTTGTTTCTATTCTTCTGGAATTCTTTGAGCTTGTAATCCGAGTGGCATCAATCAAAGTCTGATTTTAGCTTTGCGTGTTTGTTTCTCAGGTTTCAAATATAGAATAGCAACCAAAACTTTTTGGCACTATGTGTAAAAAGACAATTGGAAAAAAAATAAAATCAGGGTGAAATTATAACAAAAAAAGGAGGGGGGGGGGACTATATATGTTTTATGCATATATATATACACGCACACACATCATCGAATTGCGGCCGAGGGCGTCCCGGTGCAAATGCGCATATGGACACTCTTTTAGAGTTTCATTTGATTATGATTTTTTTTTTTTTTAAATATTTATTAGTAGTAAAGTACAAACTGTGCATTATGCTAGTAAATAAAACTTGCTGCTACACATATATTTTAACGACGGTCATACGTGAAGAGCTAAATATTCTTGCTGATTTCTGGTCATTGCTGGAAAAGTTTGAATCCCAACTGTTGTAGCTCATTAGAAGAGCAAAATGGCCAACGTCACGTCATTGCACAAGACGGAACAAAAACAGCCGTAACAAAAAAGTAAAGACCTTTGCACGGTCATTCTTTAACGCGACGATAAACGGAGCAGAGTTCACCGCGCTGTTTATCCAAGCCTGGGCTCAACTCACACACTCATTGACGCGCTTGCAGAAGATGGCCAGTAAGAAAACAGCAGCGACGGGCGGTGCGAGATAGCTCGTGATGGACTGGATGTAATCAAAGAGCTGACCGCTCTGGGCCGACTGCACCACCGGGATCCACGCGATGCTCACGCCAATCAGCAACAAAATGAACACCCTGCCATCGATGCAAGATCAAATATGAAGCTGAGGCGTACGAAATTGCTTTCATGTCACGCGTTGGTTTGACCTGCCGGCGATCATGAGCTCCTTCTCGGTGGCGGAGCGCCGGATCTTGGTGTAGATGTCCATGGTGAAGAGAGTGCTGGCGCTGTTGAAGATGGACGTCAGCGAGCTCATGAGAGAGGCCAGCATGACGGACAGCATGAGACCACGCAGACCTGACAAAGCAGAAGTTGAATGAAGCGATCGAGAGGGAGCCGAGGTTCTCCTCGACCCACCATCAGGCATCAGATCCACCACGAGTTTGGGGTAAGCGATGTTGGTGCAGCCCACGCTGGCCCCGCAGTGTTTCGAGCATTCGGCCGGGTCCACGCAGGCCACCACATCTGCAACAACAGCAGGGTTCAGCCGCTTTGGAAAGCCGCCGAGAAATGCGGGCTTCACTCACCCGAGTAGAGGATCCGACTGATCATTCCGGGGAAGACCATAAGGAACATGGGTAGCAGCTTCAGGTAGCCGCATAAGATGCAACCGCCTTTCACGTGGGTTAAATTCTTGGCTGAGAGGCAACGCTGCACGATCACCTACATTGTTTGGAGGTGGACACAATTGCGTTTACGACAATCGTGGCGTGTGAAGAAAGGAAATGAACTCATTCATTGCCATTGACGGATATCGACGCCAAAAAGTACATTCATCTTAGCTGGGCTGGTCGTGAATGAGTTTTAAGCACAAGTGTAATAAGAGCTCCAAATAACCCAGATGTGAAACAGCTGTGCCGCCCGCCGCCCAATTTGACCGAAGCGGCAACTCTTTGTTATTTTTTTTTTTCAGACGCATGAATAAAAGAATTTTAGAATATTGTATTGCTTAAAAATTGCAAAAGCCATTCGCCTCAATTTAATATCATGGTGTTAGAGTGTAACTGTCGCGCAGGTTCTATCATCTAAGGAGGTTGCTTGCTAGCTACCCACATTCCTATTCGAACTAACAGACAATTTATAAATTAAATTAAATAAAATTAAATAAAATTAAATAAAATTAAATAAAATTAAATTAAATTAAATTAAATTAAATTAAATTAAATTAAATTAAATTAAATTAAATTAAATTAAATTAAATTAAATTAAATTAAATTAAATTAAATTAAATTCATAAATAAATTACACGTTTGAAATGTTAGCGGAATTGAAATTGACACCGTTCCTCTCTCACCGGAATCAAAAATGGATTGTCCTTTACTAAAAAGAAAATAGCCGGCTAATGTAAACTTTGTTTTTTTTTTGTTTTTTTTAATGCTTCTTTTTTTATTTTTGTTAACAGGAGGACAAAGATGAAGACGCCACCATGCGTGGAGAGTGAATCTATAATGGAACAGCTTTCTGTGAGGTTCACCGAAGCGCAGCTAATCGTTTTGGTCAACAACAACATCGAGGCACGAGAACATTGGGCATCCGGTTTCACAGGAAGTAGGACATAAAAGTCATAAACATTATCCAGAAAAGTGATTTCTTGATTTCTGCATGGCCAAAACGATTTGAGATAAAGCTGCAGTTATGTAAACAACGATCAAGGGTTTCATCGGGACTTTTTTTTTTTTTTTTATGACCACAGCTGTGCATTGAGTCACGCCACTTTGCATTTGACTGACCTGATCAGTGCACCAATACCACATGGCTTGAATAGAGAGCCCAAAGACGAGACCGGGCCAAGGCAGGTCTCCCGTGATGGCGTCCCTAAAAATGTGGAAGGAGTCATGCCGAGGCTTGTAGCATCTCTCGCTGATGTTTCCCGTGATGGCGGGAACGGCCGTCATGTAGCGCTCCTGAAAGCTTTCATAGCCACCCACTTCATTGAAGGCTGCAAAACAAATCTAAAATAGTCAGACTGATTTCGAACGAAATTGATAGCAGCATGAATATCGATTTTAATGAGGGAAAAAAAAATGTTTTACCAAAGCCCATGAGAATGAACGATCCGACGATCATAATGACGGTTTGTAAGGTGTCCGTGTAGATCACCGCAGCCAAGCCACCTGAAGGACAGCAACAACACGACAGCTTTAGACGTATAGGTACTCTTAAAAATGAGGCAAATGGGATGAATTAATCATCATAATATTAATAATGATTTCATATTTTTTAATGTCATAATTTAATAATAATAAATCATGAAGGAAATTATAAAAACATGACAAGTTGATTGAATATTACTGATTGCTTGCACCATCAAATTGTGATCGATTTCAAATAAAATAAATAAAAATATTAAAATAATATAAATAAATAATTAAGAATTACGGCAATCATCAGCGCCAGGGGGCAAAAATTAATAATTTTTTTGTAGCAATTGTCCTCATTGGGGCAATGTGTGAGCCGGAGCGTACGAGGTATACGGCGGACTTGTTTGCAAGGCAAACTATACGAGGCTTTCCTGCGTCGTCTACTATATGGGAATTTCTTATCTTAATTTGCATCACAACCAATCCCAAAAATCCAAAATCCAAATCGCACTTCAGAGTTAATCCTTTGATGCTAAAGAAAAACTCCAAAAATGTTGAGTGCATTTAACTCATTCACTATATACCAGCCGAGTAAAAAAAATAAGTAAATAAATAAAATAAATAAATAAATAAAATGCCTCTTTGACGTGTTTAGCCGTCAGTGGCATTAAATGTTAATAATGTCCCTGTCTTAATCTATTGCACAAAGGTAGCGGGCACTTATCACACTTTATGGGCCATGAGCAACAATAATTGCCACTGACATGCAGTGAGATGAAGGCGTGTGAAAAGACTTTGCCCCCCTAGTAGACATCACAAAGCATTTATCAATTTACGTATTTATTCTCATGATTGAAATGGTTGCGTGTGTGCGACCTGAGACGGCAACCAAGGACAGACCTGTGACGGTGTACAACGCCGTAATCAGAAGCAACGCCACCACGGCCAAGTAGATGTTGAGTCCCAGAGCTTGGTTGATGAAAATGGCGCCGGAGAATATGTCTGCCTGAGCGGACGGGCGATTGACGACACGTCACGGCAATTGATAACGCTCAAGCGAAACGTAAAGACACTTACTGAGATCTTGGTGAAAATGTACAGGAAGAGGGAGAGCACCGAGAGGTAGACCCGAATGCGTTGACCTCCGAAGCGCTTCTTCAGGTACTCAGGCATGGTGACGACCTAAACGCAAATTGGATTTTCATCCCATATACGTTGGACCGGTCTTGATTGATTTTGCCGAAGAGAAAGTTCACGTGGTTACCCCAGCTTTAATGTAGATCGGCACAAAGAGCCAACCCAGGATGATCACCAAAATCAGAGCCTGTTGTTAAAACAATCACCGTAATCTGACAACTGTGTTGGATAATTTACAATAAAATACAAGTATTTTTTTTTTTGTTTACTCACATTCCATTCAAATCCACCAATGGCTATTCCGGAGGCTGCACCAGTCCCGGCAATGCCCACAAAGTGGCCACTTCCGATGTTGCTGGCGAAAAGAGATGCTCCGATCTTGGAAGGCATAGTTATATTATATATATATATATATATATATTTGCAATTGATTCCTTCAGAAATTATTCAATATTCCGGTATTGCATCAATGTCATTGCACGAGACATGAAAATGAAGATCTCACCGGCCACCAAACCATACTTCGGCCTGCCAGGAAGAAGCCACCGACGGTGGCACGGTTGGTGCGAACCATTGCCTGCAAACGAGGTTATTATAGGTTATTATGGAAGGTTTTACTTTCCTTATCACGCCACATGAAAAAAATCAAATAATTCAAGACGCCTGTCTGTATTTGTGCAGTCCTGAAAACGACAATCATAGTATTCAAAGTACTTTCAAAATTCAGCCTCAGACCTTCAGCTGTCAATCAAACAACAAATCGCTTTTAGTTAACAAACAAGTCATCATTATAACTTTTAATCTCAAGCGCACGTTAAACGCCACTTGCACAGCGTCAGAGGAAGTTGCACCATCATTTGGGAATCTTTTGATGATGATTTCATTTTCAGGTTCAGCTCTAACTAAAATGAAACAGAAATGACCCCCCCCACTCCCCTCCTGACAACCAATGACTGCTTTCATAACCAAAAAAAAGATACCAAAAAGAAACCTGGAGGTTGCACAACTCACCCATAGTCCGACAGCCAAGACCACCAAGAAATAAATGACAATAACAGAAATATCAGCAGGATTATTGAGGGCCACGCCGCTCGTGTTGTTTCCGCCGTTGCTCCTCACCAAGGAGAAGCCGAAATAGTCACGAGACATGGCTGAAGGTGTCCTCCGCGCACGCACGCACGAGCGTCGGTGAATGAAGCACCTGAGAGCACCTGTGAGCACCTTGACCCAACCACGACCGCGGGAGGCGGAGTCACATGTGGGAACATTTGGTGGGGACGCGATGATTTGAGTGGAAAGTGGATAGATTCATGTGCGTGTGTTCACGGAAAGCAAATAATGTTGTTAATCATCAACACACGAGGAAATACACGCCGAGATTTCCTGAAAGACAAAGCAGCTACTGATGAATGTCAGCAGTCAGTATCTTTTCACCTCCGGAACAGAAGACAAAGACTTGCGAATCATTTATCGCCGCCATTAAAGTATGATAAGTAGAATATTTTTTAAACTTGCAATTGGCAGTTTTGGAAAACACGGAAAGATCTGTCAATTAGTGCAGAGAGGTTTCGTCTGTAGTGTTTAGTGCAGTGTTTATGATGAAGTTATTAACTTTTAACACAACTGAAATATTAAATGACACCAGCACTGATTATCTTTTGGATATCCTTTAAATGCATCTCTGTGGTCCCAAAAATAAATAAATAAATAATAATAATAATAATAATAATAATAATAACAATAATGATAACGATAATAATAATAATAATAATAATAATAATAATAATAATAATAATAATAATATAAATAATATAAATAATATAAATAATATAAATAATATAAATAATATAAATAATAAATAATAAATAATAAATAATAAATAATAAATAATAAATAATAAATAATAAATAATAAATAATAAATAATAAATAATAATCTGCATCCACTATACAGTGGACTTAATGTTTAGTCTGTCTGCCTCACAGTTCTGAGGTTTAGGATGGCCTTCCCTTACTTTGTGGAGTTTTTCTTTACCTTAATTGAGAATCTAAATTTGGAGAAAATTAATGTCTTGGACAAAAGTCGCTGGAATAGTTCAAATTTCTGCATCTGCGCTTCCATCTGGACTATGACCAAAATGAATTTGAATGAAAGTTTCAGGAAGTCATAATTGCCACTTTATTTTCATGAGCTTTAACGTCTTTCAAAAACGGGAAATTCCTGTGTCCCGCATAGTTGTTCTTTGGCTCTTGCACCACTTTCCACCAAGTGGCGCTATAAGTATATATTAGAGGCCTGCAGAAAAGTCATTTGCAGATGAGGACCAACAATGATGAATTGGATGAAAACAGGAATCAAAATGATGAAATATTAAGTTAACAAAGTAATAACTGCAAGAATAAATAAATAAATAAACAAGACCACAAAATAGTCCAAAACTAATACAAATAAAGTTCGAGATAGACAATCTTTTTGAATTTATTTTAAAATGCCTTAAAGATTCTTGGAGATAATAATGTTGGAAAATAATTGCCACAAACAAAATCCAAGTTGTTGGAAAAAAAAAAATCATCCACATACAGAACACAGTTGCAAGCATTCCTTAAAATAATTTGCATGATTGAAATAACCAGGTTGGTTACATGCTTCGACGTAGCCTTTTTTTTTTTTTGTGCCGATCGTTTGAATCAGGTGTTTTGGGAGTAGGACGAGATCTAAAACGGGCAAGTTATGGTTCTCCAAGAACCCCGGTTCTACTGGAACGAAGACAATTTTGGGATTGGCAAGCAGCAGGACAGCATCCAGAACAATAACTCGGCACCTTCCTTTGTTTTGGGCTGAACCCAAATTTTATAGACTACTGATTAGCGCCAGGTGGATCTCACTGATTGCAGGAGCTGGCTCTTTGCGACGCCATCCGCCAATCAGCCAGGATGGACTACAGGTGGAGGGAACTCGCCAGACAACAACAACACCGGACATGACGGTGTTGACGCAGAGACTTTTTTTTTTTTTTTCTGTCCTCAAGGAGCAGGTGGGTGGCGATACGGAAGCGACTGCGGGAGCGCGCAGGACAAACTGAGAACACGTCAGTTGGATGGAGATGAGAGGTAAGATGAGGACACAAGCAAAATCGCGAGATACTTGCAAGGCGTGTTTTGGAGATGTCAGCGCTGAACGGTGTCATTAAAGAAAATGTCCTGTGCTGGCATGGATACATATTTTTATGATTTCATCAGGCTCCCAAAAAATCAGGAAGGTTGTGAATGTTGGCCGTGACTTTGGCAGGGATTACGGATGTTAATTGTTCAATCCCGTTGGACTGCCAAGAATTTCCTGTGACTACTGTTGAAGTTCTTGTCTGATTACTTACTCAGAGTTTGGGTCACATAAGCCGCTAGAAGGGAAGTCCAAATTTCCCCGACTGCATCCTCCACTTTGTCCATAAACTGGACAATGCGACAGTATAAAAAATAAATAAATAAATTGTCCTTCCTGCGTGTCTAAAAGCATTTCCCAGTTGGACGGGCCTTAACAGATACTGGGCTGGGGGTTGTTAACTGATTATGATGTCAAAGGGTGGCGTGCATGAGCCCAACAATTTTTATTTTTTTTTTCCCCCCGCTTTTCTCGATTAAAGTGTAATTGCACGATTCTCACAGTCATGTCCACGTCACAAAACGGTGCTTTAATTGTTTGTAGACTCACACTTGAATTTTGTCTGCCCCTGGTATCGTGTCATTTTTGAAAGAATTATTTTTAGTCCGTTTGACATGAATTTTAAGAGGAGGCAACATTGCTCTTAAGTTTTGTGCCGTCATCTCCAGAGAAATTACTCCACTAACCGACTGACATCATTTGACCAATGAAATTTCCCTCCGGTCTTGCATCAGCACCACCTTGTGACCAAAACATCATCTGGGAAATAAACCCTGTCCTGACCCCCCCCCCCCTCATTTACAGTAAAGTCATTTGATTTTGTTTTGCAACTGTGTCCTATTCTGCCGCGTTCACATTTTTTTTGTTTGTTTGTTTGTTTGACACTGAGGCCCTCCACATGACATTCACGAGGCCTGCTGAGCGGAACTGTCCAATTTTCAGTGAGTTTTATTTATCAGAGCGCAGAATTTCCCGGCATTGTTCAAGTCCGTCCGTAAAAGAAAAACACCGCAGGCCTAATTCACTTTGTGGCCCATTCATTGGACAAATTGGCACCAAATGAGCCTTTCACTT
The DNA here is from genome assembly GCF_059441095.1 of Idiotropiscis lumnitzeri. Taxonomy (NCBI): domain Eukaryota; kingdom Metazoa; phylum Chordata; class Actinopteri; order Syngnathiformes; family Syngnathidae; genus Idiotropiscis; species Idiotropiscis lumnitzeri. Next base: position 6,896,957 of record NC_142408.1, read on the forward strand.
ATGTTATTTGTAACTACCCTGTTGATGACTTGTGCCATAACTTTTTTTTTTTTTTTTTCAAAGCTTCAGCACATAAGCATTGACCTGCATGGCACTGTACACCCCCCCCACCCCCAACACAGAAAGGCCACATTTATTCAGGAGTGATTTAATTACATTCTTGATGGGGCAATTAGTTGTGCCTCAGCAGTTTTATTGTTTGCGTGGGACAAACGGCGCCCATTCCAAGATTTTCGGACAGTCACTTAATGGTGCATAGTTGTGGACAAGACGAACCGTTTTTGACAAAATCACTGTCAAAAAAAAACAAAAAAAAAAAACACAACAGCATGAAAATTTGCATAAGTTTTATTCATAGTTGTCCTTTTTCATTGAGTTTGATTTTTTTTTTTTTTTTTTTTTTTTTTTCCTTGAAGTGGACATCCTGTAAAGTCAAGCGTGAAGCCCTTAGCTCAGTTGTTTGCACATCGTAAGCGGAAAGAAAGCGTAAGAGGAGGAGCGGAATGGAATTTCCCTTTCTCCTTCTTATTCTCTCTTTGTCACCTCTCCGCTCAACCACGATTATTATTTGTTTCGACAAAGAGTGCACCGCACAGTCTATTTACACATCATACCAACGGTTGGACATTTTCCACTTAGAGAATGCAAGGAAGATTAAACTTTTGCGTCGTCTTTTTCACATTTCCCATTGTCCTTTTTCTCCTCGTTTTCATCAATCAAACCTAGCAACTTTTTTTTTTTTTTTTTTTTTTTAATTATCGTAACGCCCTCGTCACTGCAATTATATGGATAGAACTCTTCAATAGATTCTTCTCTTGACATTTATACAATCTTACACAGTGTTTGACTTCAATATATATTTTTGGGAATATATTTTTTTGAACCAAGGAAAACAGAAAGAAAATTCCAAGGAAAATAGAGTAGTATCCCAAAGTAAGAAAATCATGCACGTTTTAATGTTATTCCCCCCCCCCGCCCCCGATAAAAACAAAACAAAAATAATTGTCATCGATGTTGGCTGTTTTATGTACAAACTGATCTTGGCACTGTTTTTTGTCATCGTTGCTGGAAAGTAGAATTATCATCAAGGAGACTTGACGCTATGGATCGTAACACTCCTGGGAATGCACAAAAAAGCAAAACAAAAAGAGGAACAGAACAGCCTTAATCGAGTTAGGTGGAGAAAAACAGAAATAGTGCGTAGAAAATGTTTTTTTAGTTCAACTTGAAACGGTGGCAGTTTCCTTTTTTTAGGCAAAAATCCTTTGACATCATGCCTACCCACATTTCGTTTTCGCTCGACCAAACACAGACTCCTCCTCAAACGCCTCACTAACTCTCATTGTTAAGAGTGGGAGAAAGAAAAATAGATTTTCGCCCCAAATATTTCCTGTAAAGCAGCATTAAATGTCCTCAGGCAAACAAAATAATCGAAACAAAATGAATGAAAAGCCGCCCGGCAAGTTTTTAGTCTTGTTTGGCAGGCAGGTGGGGAAACTGTCCAACATGAACATGTCCAGTGTTGCCACGTCAAGTGCTTGACTCTTAATATCTTGTGTACGCAAACATAAACGTGTGTGTGTGTGTGTGTCTCTGCATACTCAGTTGTTCAGTGCAAACAAATTAGCTATAAATTCCCATCTTTGACCAACTAAAGCATTTGAATCCTCACCATCCTTCTGGACCTCATTCCATTTGCATTTTTTATTTATTTATTTTTTTGGGGGCCTTTTGTTGCACTTCATCAATTGGATTTAAGCATCCGACAAACGCCTTCATCGCCACTTCAACCGCCCACCCACCAACCAAACGTCTTGTCCTAGCACAACCCAATGTACTTGAGATTGTTCTGGATGATCACGTCCGTGACGGCGTCGAACACAAACTGGATGTTGCTGGTGTCGGTAGCACAGGTGAAGTGCGAGTAAATCTCCTTGGTCTCCTTGTTGCGATTGAGGTCCTCGAATTGCCGCTGCACGTACACGGCCGCTTCCTCGTAGGTGTTCTGGCCCTTGTAGTCGGGGAAGCACACTGTCAGAGGAATGCGTTTGATCTTCTCAGCCAACAGGTCCTTCTTGTTGAGGAAGAGGATGAGCGAAGTGTTGGTGAACCAGTTGTTGTTGCAGATGGAGTCAAAGAGGCGCAAGCTCTCGGCCATTCGGCTCTGTGTGGAATGACGGAGACGATGAGACGCGTCATAAAAGCAGGAGAGAAAATATTTTTGACAAATGCTTTGGTGTTTTGAAAGGCTCTCGTATGTATGTGGTGACAAAAAAAAATGTCCAATGTGACACAATGGCATTATTTAATCTGTCCTAATGGCTCCATTGTCATGTGACTCAACTGCATGTTTTCTCCTGAGCTTGCTTCTCATGTGTCAGTCACATTTTTGAGAGCTTATCAACCCCAGATCGTTATTTGGTGTTTCCGTGATAAGAGCAGTATCCCAAGTAAGGTATAAAGAAAAAAAAAACTGAAAGTTAACACTGACTTTATTCATGCACGGGGCAGTCACAACCATGTATACTGCCGTTAGAAGTTATCTGGAGGCTTAAAGATTCTTATTAGAGGGAGCAGCTGATGGCCTGCAGTCATATAGTTCTCAGATACAATACGTTTATTGCAATTTGCCCCCACTTGAAATCACATGGAAGAAATATGCCTTGCTCTTGGTTCATCAGCAAAAAAATAAAAAGCATTTTTTTTTTTGTTCTTGTACACTTTATCGGCATGTGATGTTTGACACAGCTGAAATTAATGAAAGAAAAATGAGATTTTGAGCCTCCCGTGGCAGCGGCTGGCATGTGGCGACAGGCCAGTAGCTTGTGACTGGGATCTTGTCAGATGGATGGCTGTTGTTTAAAAGGTTACAGGAATAACTCAATGCTCCGAGCATATCACAAGACCTGCACATCCTGATTTTTTTTTTTTTTTTTAAACGCTGCTGACCCATCGGGAAAGGCAAAAGAACCCTCAATGAGGATTTGAATCTACCCCTTTAATGAAACTTGCACCCCAACCATGGAAGCGGTCGCTTGGCAGCCATTTTATGGACACGCAACACAAAATAAGATAAGCAATCACCACGCAAATTTAAAGGGAAGCTCCATCACTACGGTTTTGTGAATGCACTATTTTTTTGGACAATGATTACAAGGCAACCATTAAGACAATCCAAAGTTGTATGCGACCTAAAATGAGTCTGCACAGCAGCTGGGTTCAAAGGATCATTCCGTCATGGAGCTGCATATGAATAATTAATAACTAGATTTCTTTGTGGACGGGACACATAGACGTTATGGTTTCCCTCAACTTTGACCCTGTATAAATGTTACATTTATAGATAAATAAATGTAATTGCTTGTTCAACAATTCTTCAATTTATTTCAAAAGGAGGATTTGTAACAAATAAATGTCAATATCTCAACTCTCAATGTTGTTAAAAGTGAAGAAAATGTGCTTGAAACAGAAAGTTGACGCACATGATTTGCCCTTTGCGGGCCACATCAAATGAGGTCGTGGGCCAGATCTGGCCCCCAGGCCTTGAGTTTGACACACATGTAAATCGAAAGGGATATAGGCTGCTCCCTTAACACGGAACGCCAAACACGGTTGATCGTGCCGTTTGACCGCTCTCCTTCACTTTGCAGAGGAGACGACCACCTGAGCTCAGGAAGCCTCTTGTCTTTCCGCCAGCCCTCTACAACCGTTGTGCAGTAGGCAATTTTTTTTTTTACCGCATTCTTCATTAAGCATGATTGCAAACGCTAATAATGGGCGAGTTAATTTTTTTTTTCAGGAGAATATACCCGTTAAGTTACAGAGAGCATGAAACAGAAATGCATTATTTACACGAGTCCATTTCCCGGATTTTTAATTACTGACGACTTTGTGACGGTGAGCAGCTACGATGCCGCTGCTGTGGGGGAAAACATGAAATAGTCGCAAGTGCATTGCTGATCTCGTTTCTAAATGGAGGGTTATCATCCAAATCCTACCTCAAAATCACCAACAGCTAAATATAACTCATGCGTGTTGTAAGATCTGAAAATTCACCAGAACAACAATAACGGCTTTGTAATTGCCGAGCAGAACAATGGCGACTGGTATCGCTTGTCCGAGCGTGACTCCTAAAACGAGCATCAGCGTCAGAAACGAATGAGCAGTAAAAATCAGCTCAGCTCATGTTGGTATGACATGTCATCGTAAACGTTGACCTCGCTTGTGTTTGCACCACGGGGAGCAAATAAGCAGATGGCGTCGATGTGAATTCCGTTACCTCATCCTCACACGACACTCTCGTTTTCACCAAGAGGGAAAGATAACTAGGATAATAATGGAGCACGTCCGGTCCGGCAAGTTGCGTTCTTTCTTATTGGCACGTGGCACGTGTATTACGTAAGATTTCCATTCCTTTTATCAAGTGAACGCGATACTTCTCTGTTGACCAGTCAACTTTGTCTCGCTCCATCCTTTGAGTGCCGTCCAAGTCACAATGGTTAGTTTATCTCAACAGAAAGGTGGAGGGAAAAAAAAGAAGTACGATATTTTATCACCATAGCGGTCTCTGTCAATTTAAGTCGGTTTTGCGTTCACATCCCCGTCCAAGCAAGTAGGAATACCCCTTGCATGCCGATTATGTCTCGGTATTTATTACGACTTTCAAAGTGGCCACGTCAAATCTCCCCTCAGGTCGGTACCATCTGCACACAACGGCAACAACGGCTATTGCTAACAGAATCAAAACTAAAGCTTGTTAGAGAAGCCATTGGATTTTTTTTAGTAGACGCTGTTATGTCATAAGAACAATTTGATGGCATGGTACTGTCGTAATCTATTTTCTAAGCATTTGCTTTGGTCTTAATCTGTGTCTGTCTGAGTGCTCGATTTGAGATCTGACGTTGCTCGTGTTGTGCCTTTTAAAGGGGCAGTCTGTTCTGCATGCATCAAGTTGCTGCTTTCGGGAACATCTCATTTTACATGAAGATCAACTATAAAATGAACAAATGTGCTGGCGTGACCAAATGATGATAAGATATTTTCTTACTTTTGATGACATGGTTCGATCATCCCGTTTAAACAGCGCATTTGAGTTGCTGAGCATGAGCAATTTAATTTAAATCTGCAGTACGCATTCGTAATCCACCCCAGCCCCCCCACCTGACCTCACCTCCGCTGAGATACAATGACGCACAAAACATGCACTTGGCATACCAAGTGTCGGGAAATGTTTCAAACGCAAACTATGATTTTTTGTTTTTGTTTTTTGTGGACCAAACAATCAACCAGCACGTCTTCTAAAAGACATCCTACAGCATCGTCTTTGTTCAGTGCACAAGAAGAGATGAGATTTGTGGCAACACAATTTTTGGCTTCTTCACAATGCCCCGCCCCCGGAGCATCCCACAGTTCCTGGCAGGGAAGGAATATCGCCATGCTGGATCTACTCCCCTACTCGACCGACCTGACTCAGTGGGATTATTTTTTTTCCAGCTTTTTCAAGATCAAGAGGGTGATCGAAGGGACCCGCTTTGAAGATGTGTGCAACATCAAGATGGTCGCGATCAGGGATCGACAGACACTGCATGGCATCATGAAAACATGACTTCTAACATATGACACATTCGGCCTGTCCAAATTCATTTGAAATTCCAAATCCAAATTCATTGGAGTCCACGGAGGCGACATGAGGGTGGGGGGTGGACACTGGTCATCGCATTGATGAGATTTTTCTCCATTCTCGCTCTTGTTTTCTGGACATCTCCTTCCACCGCAATTGTTGCGGTTGTCCCTCTGAAATCACACCGCCACCATCTCTCCGATTGGAGGCGCTGTCTGTCCAAATTTTTTCATTTGGGGCATGGGGCATTGGTGCCGTTTGTCATTTCTATTCAAATATATCGTAGGTGACTCCAGTCCTGGAACTTTTTATGACACACCTTTTGTACATCTTCACGTATTCTCTCCCGCGGTAGTGTTTGTTGGACCGCCCTCCCTGTCTTCCTCTCGCCTTCCCTTCTCATCCTCCTTTCCCGTAGTCACAGCTCACTGTCAACATTGCAGGATTAGGAGCATTTGACTGGCTTGTTGCTAGGCAACGGTAACCCTAGAAACCGATTCATTATGAGGACAAGGATGGGACAGGGAAAAATGCAAGTGGGAATGCGTTGACGGCTAAATGTTGTTCAGTAATTAGCGTTTGTTTTAAGGCATCCGGTGCAGCGAAAACAATTTCATTCCATTGGAGCGTTCCTATTAAAATGAGCACAGCAAAATTGATGAGTGATGTCTTTTCGTCTTCGCTTGAGTCTGTTCTGGTGCCATAAACGTGTTATCACCGAACATATATTCTCATTGTGTTCCGAAAAAAAAAACGTCTTCATGAGTCAAAGCAATTGTGGGACAGCAACGTCCGATTGAAGTTGAAGTGATGGCAAACTTTCTGCCTTTTACAGTTTGTAGCTTCCTCTTGTGACATTTCACGATCACTTATAAATCTTGTCATCGTACGCAGATTGCGCAAGAGTTTTGCAATTCCGGTTGTCTGGCATGGGTCATTGTGGAGTCTGATATTTGTAAACCTCGCTCGCTGGAGCTAAATACATTTGTCTGTCAGTCTGTTTGAGATCATCAAATGGAATGTAGATGAAGAAAACTATTTTTGTCCTATTTAGGGCTTTAATCCCGTTCGTTTGGTCTTATTGCAACCAGAGCACAGCAAATGTTGAGACTGACTTGTGACTTATCTGTATGACTCAAATACTTTCCATTATTTTTCATTTTCTTCGGCCCTCTCTGCGGACCCAGTGCAAGTCTCGCTCAAAGTGCAGTCTTAATTGTGAGCATGGGTGGAGTTTTCTTTCTTTTAGTATTTTGGTAAACGAGCGCGTTTAGAAAGTGGCGTTTGCGCCGTTGTGGGGGTGAACGCAGCAACTTGTTTCCAGGCCAATGAAACTGGCTCTACTCATTCCCTTTAGATTCAGCGCAGAAAAGCTGCACCGGAGTCCTTCTCGAAGATTGAAACACGCCGTTTATGACCAAAGATCTCCACTTTCGGATCGTGTAGGCACAGAGTAGAGATGATGAAAATAAAAATGCCTTCAATTCATTTATTTCTCTCAATTTGCTGTCAATGAAAATGAAATACGACTTTCATCACACATACAAATCAAATCTGCGTTACACCACCTGCGCCACAACTTTGACCTGCTTTAAAATCAAGTCGACTGTACTTTCTGTCACCAAATTGGCAGATGCGTACACCCAAAGTCTGCCGAAACGATACTTTTTTTGCCCTCTAGCTAGCAGTCTGGAAATGGTAACGTTGATTTTTTTTATTTATTTTTTTTTCCAGCACATGTGAAATCCCAAAGTGATACATGAGCCTTTGCAACCTGTTAAATCTCGCAGGTAAAGCTTCACACGTGGTTCTGTGAACTCAATTAACACCACACTGGATTTTTTTTCCCCACATGCTATTTTTATCCTGGCAAAAAAAAAAAAAACACACATTTGTTCCAAGTTGTCTGAAATCCATTATAAGCTCGCCACTCCGGCAACCGGAAGAAACCACATGCTAGTGCGCTATGCGAAGGTCTTACTTAGTGCGGACACGAGTACCTTTTAGGAAAGCAAAAGTGCTTGTGGAATTCTAAAAATACCAGATCCAGACCAAATACTCAAATAGATTATCTTCTGTCAAAAAGGAAGTTAAAAAAAACAGCATACCAAAACGGCTCAAATAGGAAATATTTTGAATTCCAAAAGGATGAGGAAGAGATAACGCAGATATATATTTTTTTTTTCAGCAAGCGACACTATTTTTAAAGTTTGTACAAGCACTGCACACCGCTTGCAACGGTCCCACTCACGTCGGCCGGTGCTAACAGCGGACGACATCCTTAATGCTGAAGGATGCCGGCAAATAGTTGCAACGACAAAGACTTAATAAATAATTATTACGCAATTGTTTCACACGGATTTCATTACAAGTTATTTTGAAGCTACTTGCTGACGTTTTAAATTGTGATTTTGGCTAAAAACAAAGTTCATTCATTTTTTTTTGGTGTTCAGAATAGACTTGCTGAGGAATTTGGACGTTGTTTACCTTCTTACATATTCTGGATTCACGGAGACTTTGACCTTCTTCTCAATCATTCACTGTCAGCCCCAGAAAAAAATGAATGTACTTTTTGACGTGTATATCCGTCAATGGCAGCGAATGAGTTCATTATGTTCTACGCCAGTGTGGAGAGCTTCATAATTGATTTTTCTTACCGTCTGGTTGTCCTCGTAGAGTTTGAGGTCATAGCCGCTCAGTTCAACACAGAAAATGATTGCCGTCACGCCCTCGAAGCAATGGATCCACTTCTTTCTCTCGGATCGCTGGCCACCGACGTCGACCATCTTGAAGGTGAGCTCCTTGAAGGTGAACTTGTTCTCTACAATGCCAGTGGTCATGTCGCGGGACCGCAGAATGTCCTCCACTGTCGGGATATACTCGGGCGCAGAAATGCGGTCCAGGTCGTTTAGGTAGTAAGCCGTATTGTCCTCTAAGTGGTACTCATTGGATCGCTGGAAGCACTCCTGGACCCCGGAGTCGGCCCAGAGGCGCTTCATGACTCCCAGCAACTCCGGAGTGATCTCGCCCTTGCTCTCCGCCGGGCCCGTGAGAGCGAAGAGCTGCACGGCGTCATAGGCGCGATCGGGATTGTGAAAGTCAATCTTAAGGGTGGTCAGGGCACGGATGATGCGTGTGAGCGAGTCGATGGCGTTGTACAGGATCAGGGGCTTATACTCCTTGCAGGCCTCAAGGTTAAAGCCGCCGCTGTGAATGATCTTCATCTGCTTGACGATGGTACTCTTGCCAGAGTTGCTGGTGCCAAGCAGCAATAATTTGATCTCACGCCTCTGCCGCTGACTCTCCGATCGCAAGTGGCGGTCGATTCGCCGCGAGCGCCGAGCCGCTTCCTTCTCCTCCGAGCTCTGACGGCATCCCATGGTCCTCCACCACGTGGTGAGAGCAAAGGAACTCGTGCTGCCGCTTGACGGGTCAACAAATTGCAAAGAAGAAGTGAGGGAAGCTTTGGAGTAAGGTGACGATTGTCAGAACGAGAGCGGCCACACAAATGACGGATTCAGGAGTGTTTCATTCTTTTCGCTCCGGGACGTCTGTGAGTCCTGTATGGGCAAAACCCAAACTTGTGGGATGCCCACACAGTGCCTTGCACTGAGGTTCGACTGCCTGCTGAAGCCAAGGGAGGTGGCGATCATAGCAGGGACGCTCCTTTGAGGAAAAGCTCCGGAGGAAGGCAGACCACCTTCAGCGTGTTTCAGTAGAGGAAGTGTTTGCGCTTGATGGCTGCAATCGGGAAAATTCTCTCACTCCATTCCCACATGGCTACTGTGCCGCGTCCTCCTTGTCAGCCCACTGCAATCATCTAGCCCAGAGTGAGCGTTTGCTTCTCGGGCTTGCAGATTCTTCTCAGAGTCTGGTAAAACACAGCAGAGAAAAGAAATTAATCATCTCGCCAGATCCATCAGGCCCAATCAAGGTCAAACTTTCTGTAACTAACCATATTCATATTTTTGGAACAGCAGTAATGGTTTTATTTAGTAGATTTTATTTTCATTTGAAATTTGCATTGAAAAGTGCTACTTCCGGTTTAAGCTATATGCTTTTATTTTGAAGGCAAACTTCCTGTTTAGTACAGTTCACACGTAGGGGAACTGAACAAAGAGTACGGCCAAGAGTTTTATATTGAGCGTCAGAAAAAAAAGAAAATTTCTTTTACTTTTACTGAAGTCCGCTCTGCTTGCAGACATCTGTGATGTTATCCCGCCGGTTATGCTCCGCGATTAGGGGAAAAGTACAAATAGTTTCAAGGGGATCTGGTTTCATTTTATTCGTGGGGAGTTAGAGGTTTACTCCCTTATAAAAAAAATAAATAAATAGCGGACCCTCATATGTTTTAGAATGTTAATAAAATTCTGCTTTGCTGGCGGACACAAAATGAGCCGGGCCGTTCTCTAACAAATCTCAACTTTGTTGACCTCTCAGATCGAAACGGAGACAGAGCATTTCTCAGGTCTCGGAAAGTGAAGTTTGTTGTTCAAAAGAGCGAGAGGACAAACAGAAGAAAAGCATAACGAAGCATCTCCACACAAACGGAGAGCCGGGTTTCTTGGCTTCAGGCATCTGACGACCGTCACTCAAATGACAGACAGGCAAGCCGCTAAACGCACACCTTCCGAGACATTTTGCATGAACTCGTTTTCACAGCGACTGCAAAATGCATCTTTTGAAGTTATACCAAATGAGAGAAGTGTGAGCAAAGACATTGCAAACAGCGCAAACAACTAAAAAGGAAAAAGAAAACGCTGACGTTTAGCGTTGCCTCATTAAATGTTCGATGCGCTAACAACAACATGCTAATGTGCATCTTTGCTGATACCATTTCACACATCTTGGGGACTGTCACATGCACTTTATTATAAATCATCAAATTATTTTCAAAAACAATCTAAATTCAATCTGAATGCATCATGAGGCGAGAGCAGAAGAACAGCAGAGCGGCGACAATCTCATGTTGAGTCCGAAGCTAAAGAATAAAAACGGGTTTTCAAAGTGGACAGAGAGGGGGCGGGGCTTGCCTAACAGGTCCAGCAACAGAAAGTCCTCGGCACCTCCAGCAGCATTTTCGTCCGCAGAGCAAGGCTGGAGGAGCTCCGAGAGGTACTTGCTTTTAGTTACTAAGAAAACATATCGAGGTTGTTAACAATTAAATCGTCATCTGCATTTGAAGAGTAAAAGAAATGGTGGCACAGTAGCTGGATGTGGAACACTGAGGCAGACAATTCTTCTAATGTGCATCGGTGGCTTTAAAGATAAGGCAGTGTCAATGCAGTCTCTCGTTTTTTTTTTTGCTTTAATGAATGAAATCCAATCCGTGATGTCGGGGAAAAAAAAATGAAAGGCGCATGTTTTAGCCATCGTGTTGTGAATTGATGAATGAGGTGTCACAGTCACAGGCTTGCATTTCATTTGGAATTCAATGAATTGTTCCAGTTAGCGTTGACTTGCTGCAGGGCGTGCGTGTATGCGTGGATGCAGCGGGAAAATACGGCAGCGCAGCAAAAAATTTCCGTGGAAAGTCGACAATTGAGCGCTGTCGGATTTATTCATATTTTCAAATGTTTTGCTTGTAGGAGATACAGCGGTAGAATTTTTTTTTTTTTTAGGGTCAACCTATTTCTAGCATTAAATCTCTTTGTTTGGATAACATTTTAACAGAAAAGTTGAAAATATATTTGATTAAATAATTAAGTCAAATAATAATCAACAGGGATGTTAATACCGGAGTCAGCCTTAATGCAGAGCTTCTCAATATTTTTTTTTTTTGTTATGCCCCCCCCAGGAAGAAGAAAATATTGTATGCCCCCCCCCAGCTCTCAGCTATATATATTTCTGTCTATAAAATTGTTGTCAATACACCTTGTGTCCACTCTGACAGTGAGCGCGCCACTGCCACCGACTGTATTGGATGTGTAATTACACTTCATTTTTATGTGTTGAATAATTGCCGCACAAAGCTAAAGAAAAAGTCATAAAGCAAAGAATGAACCATCTGATTCTAAATTGCCTGATTTTTGCTGGCCTCTCGCACAATCACGCGTTGTCACACATAAGGGCGTCTTTTAGAAGAACTTTACAATGATGCCTAACAAAGCCAAAGAAAAGACGTGTTGAGGCGAGCGCTCATGATGTGTGGTCAGATTCTGCGTGACATCATGTGTGACACATTCAATGTTTGGACTACGTGAAGAAAAAGCCACGCGCACAAACTGGAGTAATCCTTGCGAGCTTGTGATATTTACTGGAATCTCACACGTCTTCCAATCCTGTTATATCTTAAGGAATAAGATCGCCAAAAGCTCACAAACAGTCAAAGAAATCCACAGAATTCATCCTTTGATTCATTTTGTTTCCTGACATTTAACTTGGAGTTGTAAATGATGCGACAGCCGGCACAGTCAACTTTGGTGTTAATGCGCCACTGTTGAAGTGACAGCGTGACATACTTTTAGATGGTCGTTCGATAATATTGGAGTGTTTGGACCAGTTGCGAGGAGAGGGAACGTGTGACTTTTCGATGACTGTGCTTCCTTTGTCCGAATTTGCTGCGCACCATCCGCCGTTCATCTTGACAATTGCAGGGTTATCCCGATCGCACTTGAGGATATTTGACAAGAAAGCCTTGCAGTGGGAGCACAGAGCAGGCACACATCGAAAAGCACTCACATGTCATTTAATTAGAATTATTTGAATACCGGGAGCTTGCTTCCTGCGACTTGTTATTCTCCACCTGACAGCGTCTTTGTGAGAGGACTTTTTCTACTCGAACCCAAATCACGAGATAATCCACAAATCAGCCTTTGAGTCAAATAGCGGCAATTTATGACACCATCTTAATATATCAAATTAAATTTACAACCTTTGTGATGGATGACCCAAAAATAGTGCAGTAATCCCTCGTTTATCGCGGTTAATGGAAACCAGAACCACCCGCCAAAGCGGAAAAATCGCAATGAAGGTGGACTTTTTTAATTGTTTTTATGATTTTTAATTTTTATTTAGAATTTTGATTTTGGGGACTGATTTACGGGTTTCACGCCGTTGCGCCCCACCTGGTTCACAACCCTGTAAATACTTGCTACACATCAAATGCAGATTTAAAAAATGCAAAATGTAGAATGAATACAAAGCAACAACTGAACATTGGCTAATATTGGCTAATAACTATGTTCAAGTTTTTATTTTTAATTCTAAAATTTTCCGACCTTTTCGAGAATCCCTCAGTGCAATTTAGCTAAATGTACAATCCGGGTGGATTCATCCGCTTTTAAACCCACGAAGAAGAAAAAGCAGTGTCAACAGAAGTAATCGTGGCTTAATTTTCACTTTGCGCAAATAACATCAACAAGGAACTTTGGAACGCAACAATTCTCGTTAAGGTAAGCTGTTTTAAGACAAACTTTGACGAACACTTTAACATTTTCTCAGTGTTTCGTCATCCTTGTGCTGATGGCCGGACGGCTGAACGCGGTCCGCTCACCGCTTCCGAACACGGCTGTTTACTCGCCGCTTATCCGACCTCTGACGAACTGAACGGCACATTTGAATAACATCATGAGTTTCCGAATAGAACGTCGTTCAAAATTGCCGTCATTAATTCGGAATAGACAAGCAAGATTTTTTTTTTACGAGACAGGCAAGATACAAACAAGGGAAGATGCTGGGTCATCGCAGCCAATCAGCTCACGGGATGAATCCATTAATGCTCGCACCGGGAACCAATCACGTGCCTTGTATGAGTGCAAAACCTCTGAGTCAACTCCTCTCTCCGAAACGCGTCTTTCTGAAATATGACTGCCGATATGTTTTTTTCCCTGTTTTTTTTTTAATGACGATTTTGGAACAACTTACAAAGCACCGAAGCCGTACGTGAAGCGAGGGACCACTGTATGTAATTATTCATTTCATCCTGCATTCCTGAAGCCACGCAAGAGGAACGTGGCCTCCTAAGTGAGACGAGGCCCTTCTGGAGGGACATTATTAATATATGCGATGAACGAGCAATGCATTAGCGAGGTGATCAATGTGCTCGCCGCGCCCGACGACACTTGTCTCCCACGTTGTGCAGCCACCGCAAGGTGACACGTAAGCTTGTTTAGTATAAACACGGCCGACTGGCTTTTCCTGACGGGACAACGGGGAATCTCAATGTTGAGCAGGGATTCGCGTGACATCGCCGATAAGCTCATGTTAGTGTCAAATATTTTTTCACAAAGACACCACGGCCGGTCGGGCAGGACTCAAGGTGACTTTCAGGGATGTGTGACGATTGCTCCGGTGGAGCTCTTGTAAAAAGGTCCAGAGGCGTTCGTGTCTCCTTCAAAGTGAATTTCAATGTCTTGCAGCCGACGCTGTTGACAGTTTAAACACGGCGTTACCCGCGGATGAACAGCAGTCAACAAGGAACGTGCATCTTAATTTCAGCGCGTTTCATTCCAATAAATCACAATTTGATTTCTTACCGAGGGCTGACGATTGAATGCTGCTATTTGTTCTGCTTGGCTGGCGAGTGACAAAGCGGCCCCCCGTCTAATCAGGAGCCCACAAATACAAGCGCCATAAACACCTGCCGTACCTTTTGCATTTTCAATCAAACGGAGCGAATACGTTAAATGAATGCAGCAAACAGTGATCCCTCAAACTTCGCACCGCCTTTTCGTCTTCGAAAACGATCATCAAGCTCGCTGCAACCGACAAGAAGAAGAATGTTGGGCAGTTTAGCGGCGCGCTAAATTCATCGGAGATGATTTGGTTTTGTTTCGGTGACAAAGTAATGGCGCCGGAATTTGCCTAAAAGTGCAACTTGAATCATGACCAATCACGGAATTTCATGTTGATGAATGAGGTTTTCTGGCATTTTAAGGCAAATCATTTTTTAGATGAAGAATCAATAACAGCGATTCCAGTTGTTTAAAAATAATAAGAGCAAATTTGGTTATAAAGAATCTCTACCGTTTATTCTCATACACTTTAGATTCTTGTAACATGCTCAATTTTTTTTTGTTGTAAAACTACACCCTTGCCAAGGTCAAATGAACCCAGAATAAGAACTGACATTGACGTGAATGGACACCTAAATCTCCCCTGTATTTTTTTTTTTTTCTTTTTGAATTGCAAAATTGTGAAAGCGTTCATGGAAAATCAAACATCACACACTCAGAACAAGATTGGGAGACCTGTGATGCGCTGTTTGTGAGCAACTTGTAATTATTGCTCGGCAACATGTGCACGCTGGAATCTGGGCCAAAAAAAAAAAAGCAAACGGTCAATTTCATGGTTTCAGCCGGACAATGATTGATCAGTGTCATTCCGGATTGGACCGCAGGCATTGTCAAATTGGAACGGCTGTATCATGCGATGCCTTTGAAAAACATGCGGCGTGCCTTATTTTGCAGACAATGAGCATAATGTATGCGATGTGCACCTCGCACGAACAAAAACACAAAAGTACTCGCAACCTAGAAAGCGGGCTTTGCTGTGATGAGTCAGAGCTGTGTGTTGGTCCGGTCCCACTTTCCATCACAATCCGAGGAGATATAGGTCAGACAATGTGATTTCTGTCGCGTCCGACAATTTGCGTAACTTCATGACAGTTTTGCATTTTGATTCTTCTACAGCTGAGTTCCATTGCGACAGTGGCAATATAACCCAAATCTGGAAAATATTTTTTATTTTTTTTTCTAAATTACTCAAGGTTATAACCAAACGAAGTTGACGTCGTAGAAACCCCAGAGCGATTCCACAGCATCGGAGGGATCTCATTGTTCAAAAGTAGCAGTCAAGAGAAGGCTACAAAAGGATTTCCGAGGAATTGGTCTCCATAAAGTGGAGACTATATGACACAACAAGGACATTATCTAGATGTTCTTCTAAAATGAATGACACCATAAGAAGAAAAGTGATTAGGGAGGCCACTAAAAGACCAACAGCAAAAATGAAAGAGCTGCAGGAATTTCTGGCAAGTGCAGGCTGTTTAGTACATATGACAACAATCTGCCGTCTTTGTCATATGTCTGGGTCTTGGGATTTTGTAACAAGATGGAAGCCTTATCTTGCAAACGCACAAAAAAAATACACTTGGAATCCTGACACCTGAAAACGCATGTTGGAAAATGTGATCCTGTCCACTGTTCCAGGCAGCCAATGACGGAATGAAGGCGTTCGGAACTTCTAAAGGGAAATGAGTCCGACTTGTGCCTCACTGGGCTTCATTTTAGCCACGCCCAAAAAATCAGGACAACCTAACTAAATTTAGTCTATTTTGTTTTAACCGAATTTGCCGAAGCGCCGGAGGGCATAGCAGGATTTAAAAATTCACAAACACGCTGAACTAGACAGACCATTGCTCCGACACGAAAATGAACTTATGCCTGTTTTTACGCCAAGCGCACGACTGTCAGTCTACCAAAAAAGGGGTCTTATATATATCCACATTTCACGACTAAACATCTCGGTCTTTGCGCATTTTCTTCTTCAAACAAAAATACTGTCATTATTTTTTTAAATAAATCTCAATTCACATTACAGGGTCTTAAAAGGAAAGTATGCCTGTTAAGATTAAAATCCTTGTTGTCTTGTTGTCAGCGTATTAAAAGTTTAATGTCATACTTTGGACTTCTGCATTGATTTTTATTTTATTTTTTTTTAATAACTCAAAAGCGTTGCACAAATAGTATGTCACCTAACAATTCAGATAGATGAGTGTTGTAATATAAATTACTTTCAAGTGACTAATATTTGGAATACAGTGGATATTATTTTTTAACTTGCTCAACACTGGCAAGAATTGGTTGAGCAGCAGTGTGTGAGACTCTGATTAGACACAAAAATGTCCTGTGAAAAGCAAAAATCGTGAGGGATCGTTATGGTGGATTTTGTTCATCTATTTTGAAAGCTTCTTTCATCAACGCATTCATTCATGCTTGATAATCGCAGCAAATCAAAGTGCTTAGCCTAATGTTAGCGTTGGCTGGATTTAGCTTTCTGTACGAAATGCATTGTGATGCAAGTGAATGTGAAGTGTTTCTTCTTTAGTCCTTGGGGAAAGAAGCTATGAATAGTGAAATCCTTGGAAATCATTTTCCACGTCCGTTAAAAAGTCCCCAAACAAATATTCCAAACTGAGACCACCCAAAGTGGAATTTAGCCTCAAAGCCTGATTTTAAAGTATTTCAAAATCTTCTTATGTATACTCATACAAATGTTAACACGCGAGGTTCTGTCTTTGTAAACGGGCGCCTGTTTGCTTGGCGTAAAAACGGGCACATGTTCATTTTGGTGCTATGACAAGTCTAGTTGAGTGTTTATTATTTGATAAGCCGCGCTTCGTTACGCCGTATCCCAATGTACGCCACTGGCGCATCTAGCAATTTGGTCAGCAAAAGTAGACATTTAGACTGCGAAAAAGCAGGTCTAAGTTGTGGCACAGGTTAGGGCCGGACAGATAATTAATTAATTAATTAATAAATAAATAAATAAATAAAAAAATAAATAAATGTATATATATTATTTATTTATTTTATTTATTTTTTTTTTTAATGTGTAGTATAAAAGAGATTGGTTATCTGTATCCGTTTGGAGCGGCAGAGTAAGGGAAAAACGTTTTCGTGCATCCCTATTGTTGAGCATAATGGCTGCCGATAACTTGGAAAACACGTCTCTAGATCTGGAGTGACGCAGCCTGGTCCTCGAGAGCCCCGAGCCAGCCTTTTTTTTTTTTTGGGACAAATGGTGCAAGAACATCATTCTGAGTGATTCCAATGCTATTTCCTGTTTCACGAGAAAGTAAGAATATCAGGCTTTTAATGGGCAAAACTCCAGCCAAGTATTTGCTTTGAAAAGCGATAATATCGCTCGGTAAAATTGGCGGTGCCCTAAATTTCACAATGCCTTTATTTTCGTGCTTGTAGTTTGCAGTGCTGTAGAACTGCAGCATTTGACGCTGACAGCTGAATTGAATATAAGAAACCAAACACAATCGGGATAGTCATCATGAGAGTATCGGTGATAAACTGTTCATTGTCTTGGAAGTCGGGATTGTGAACACATCTCTCGTATTTGGATCTTTTAAAAATTGTGTGAATCGTGTCCGTTATGCAACCATGAAGGCAGACTTCCGAGCCCAATGCCTGTGTACCGTGCGCACACGTGAGGATGCGGCTCATTCATTATAGAAAACAATGAAGAGCAGTGTTCTCGTTGTTCTTCTCCCAAAACAGCGGGACGGGTTGGTGGCGGCAGGGGCGAGCTCTCTTTTGGCGATAATGCCCCTGCTGCTCAGTGGCTGTGTTCCCCTTTCGCCAATCGAGCGGGTCACATTGAGTCACAAGGCCAGCCAGGGGTTGACAATGGCATGTTTGTGCACAGGCAGTCAGATGCGAAAGGATAAGGATGGCATCAGGTGGACACCCGCTTGTCCACCGAATGTCTGCTTTGCTGTTTGACCACAAAAAATACAAATTAGTGATAAACTGATTATCAGGGCAAATATTTGCCATTTTGCCGATGAACAGCATCTGCCTCTTCTTTTTAACTTTCAAGGCCGATAAATTAAAATCTGGTTTATTTTGGCCCTTCTCTCTCTCTCTGTCTCTCTGCTGTGCTGGTGGCCCTGCCTGCAGAAGTAAATTGACCCGCCCACAGCACCATCTGATTGGAGTGGGTAGCGGCCAATCCGCAGTAAGCTGCCTGTTTGCTTTTTCAAATACACAGGATCCACGATTTTTGACACCAAGGCGACGTAACCAATCATAATTACAGCAACTATTTGTAAGAAGAACATTTTTAGGTCGTCAATAACAGAAAGTATGGTGGTAGCTCCTTGTGCCGCACAACCACATCGTTCTAATTAACGTGACAATCAAACATGTCTGCTCATTACTTGAATACGTAGAATCATTCAGATGCTCTTGAGGCACAATATTGATTTGGGTCAAGACAGATAAGATATGCTAACTCGCTGCAGCCGAAAATGGTCACTTTCAGGTTCTTTCGAACCGAGGACATTTTTGATCTTCGCCGCTTTGGATTTCATGCAAGTATCATCTTCAATCTAACTCAAAAGTCCCTTACAAAAATGACGACTTGTTTGTAAAACACTTCTTGGCCAAAACTATCGAACATCCATCTGTTCATTCAATGAAAAACATGACAATTTAGAGTGGCTTCTTTTGCGACTTAGCAACGAATCATGCTACTGCGCAAACTGTATCGTTCCAAATGTTGTTCAATTAAGGTTGAGTGTTTTTTTTTTTTGTTGCATGTGTGAACATGTATCGGAAAACAATCCGTGCACACGCTAACACACATACCTGAAACAGCTTTCTGTCTCACCCGCCGCGGGTTGCTCCTCCCTCATCAAGCCACCACCACCGTTCCCCATCCTCCCCCTTCCTCTCCATCGCCTCCTTGTTGTCATATGACCACTGTTATGTGTGTGCAATGGAACACAAAGTTGGTCTGTTTGTCCCTCTCAATCTGCCCTCTCACATTTGAGTGCTGCAAGTGAAGGCCCGTTCACTTGATGGCCTTCAGAGGGGGGGAAACAGACGAGCTCCTGTATGTGGCCACGGGCATTGACGAGCGAAAGAGCAGGAGGTCAAAAGGGAAAGAAAGAAAGAAGCGAGTTGAGCAAATGTTGTTTTATACAACGGAGATCGTCCTTGAGCCCCGCCCTACATTTGGGGTTGATTCAACACGGACCTTTAGTTGTCTTTATTTCAGCGCTTGCGTAAGAGAATCGGCTCCAAAAGACACAGAGTCATAAGTGCTGGCCATAATTCTTTAATTTTCCTAGCTTAATGCTCAAACCAGACTTGGCCGAGAATTTTCCCTGTCCAGTCCCAGAAAAAAAATTTGAATGACGACAAATGCCGTCACTGGCAGTCGTCATTCCGATTCTCGCTGATTCACGTCATTGGCGATCAAAGTGTTCAGACAAACTAGCGGTACCGTTGAAGGTACAGTTTCCGTTTAAGCTCTTTTTCGCATTTGGCTTATGCTGACTTGTGGTGGCAAAGTGCCACCGCGGGAAACTGGGCATGTACCTTCACCGTTTTGTTGTCCCTTTTAAATCAAGTCTGCCTGTGCCATTATGTCACCCACTGGACTTGAATGAAGCAAGTAACAAAAGAGTTGGAAGGAGGTCAGCTCAGCGTAGGTTTGTGTCGCGGTTGCTTTCGTTTTCGACGCATACAACTCATTTTGTGGCCGCGCAACAAGAGCAAGCAAGCGTTTGCCATTGGCACACTCGCGAACGAGGCCTCATGTTTCATTTATGTTCCTTGGATTTGTCTAATTGAAGACTTTGCTTTTTTAGACCTGCTGAAAGCATTCAATCAAAGTTCTTGACATGTTTAAACATTTGTTAAAAAGCCACTCAAAGGGAGCACCAGATTAGCCTTTGTTCGGTCGCGTTCCAAATAATATAATTGTGGTTCTTTTCGCTTTAATTTTGACATTGGGAGCTTTGGACATTGCATTCCAAATACAAACAGGGGGAAAAAAATGAGAATTTTCATCGTGCTTTACAGAAAGTGAATGAAAAAAGCAATTTTAGGCTGTTCAAATATATATATATATATATATTTTTTTTTTTTTTTTTTTTTTTTTGAGAACTGTTGCACATGTGGGCTTCATAAATTTGAGCGACTTCCGGTGAATGTCAACTGGTATTCCAGCCCAACACCAATTTAGAAATTTAGAAGAAAAAAAAACTGCCAAAGAGGTCGAAATTTTCCCAAAGTAGTGCACTGCAACATTTTATGGACTGATGAAATCAAGCTTCTTCTTATCGGTCGAGCGTCAGATGATCCGCCAAGCACAAATCAAGCCGCAGTTCAACGTGAAGCACGGTATAGTTGGAATTCTTCAAATACGATAATGTGCGGCTTATTTGTCACCAATCAATCGGAATATATCCGAATTGAGCCAAATTAAGTGAATATTTTTGGGGGTCATTTTTAGCGCAACTGCAGAAATAACTCCATAAATGGCGTATCTTTCAGACAATTCTTTTCAATTTTGACATAAAGGTTGTAACCAAGAAATGAGGAGGAATTGTGAACGGTTGACATTCTCCAACACAGATGTCAAGTAGTCCTCAAAAAAGCGGTAGCTACACGAGTCCTTGGTTTACGACGGTCAGCTTCAGAAAAACAGGTGAGCCGTGATTGGGCGTTACCTGAGCCCTGAGCAACTGTGATGTCATTTTCAGTCGACAGGAAGTGACAACATGGCTGCCCTCTGAGAGAAATTGCTGCCTCATTCATATTCCACAAACGCAAGATAAATCAGAATTTCATGTTTAGACAAGTGAAGGCAAATTTCTTGTCGAGTTTTTTTTGGGGTTGACTGCCCCTTTAAGACCAAATTTGTGTTACAAATTGAACCAGAACTATGTTGAAAACGTTTAGAAAACGTAATTCACAGGAAAGCAAAATTAAGTATTTTTTTTTCCCACCATGTATACTAAATGTTTGAGTTTGCTACAAACATGATGACTTTTTTCAACGTTCAAATTTTGATTTGACTCACTCTGCACATCGCAATTGGACTGAATGTCCACTTGGACCATCTTTTCCCCCTCCGTCAGCTATTACAAGCAAAAAAAAAAAAAAAAAAAGTCAACTGTTTCGCGTCGACATGCCACTCAGACGTTACCGAGCTTGCAAGGCCGATGAGATCTTTTGTCACAGTGAACTTGACCTTGCTTGGCCTCCTGTTTGCTTCCTCGCTGTAATGAGGCAAACAGGTGGAAATATGCTCAGATACACAAAATATTATTTCCCACCGCGTTTCCTGCTCGCGCAAATCGCTGTGACAGAAAGTCCAAAAGCTTCAAATAACTCGCATAGCTTTCTCACATCTTGTTTGCGGAAAGCACCTCACGTGTCCATCGCTAACGTTATTCGGACCTGTTTGAACTAATCAAATGGGAGTGCCAAGTGGAAGGAAAAGCAAATGATGAGTTACACATTTTGGAGAACAAAGCGAGCTGGAAAGCTCCGAAATCTGACTTGTAAAAAGCTTTTAACAAGGTCTTGATTAAGAACAGCCACCCATAAAAGCTCGTGTGTCACACCGAGACGGATCAATATTCCTATCGCTTCTCGTCCTTCTCAGACAAGCCCAAACCAAACAACAATTGAGCATTTAAGCAGCTGATCCATTTTGAGACGCTCGGTCGACTTTGGCCACCATTTTTTTTTTTTTTGCTTTAATTCCAAGACATTTGATCCCGGTCGGTTTGTGTACGGTGTCACGATAAGCAGCCGGCATTCCGATAAGAACGGCTTTTCTTTTCCGACATGCAAGTCTTTTTTCCTTCTCTCTGCAGCATCGCAACCTCCGCCCCTCTGCCCCATCTGCCTCCTTACTGTTAACCCACCACCGCCACCCCAGGCCCCCTCCACCTCTTCGCTGCAATGGTTCCCTCCCTGTCTCTCAGGCATGGAGCACAAGCACACAGAACAAAAAAAAAAACAAAAAAAAGATTATTAGGAGTAGATTTTATTCATATGAAAGGCTGCTCAGACGCTCTTCTTCCCCCGCCCCCTTCGTTGCCATCATAATCCATAAATCAACTCAACGATGATCAATGACGATATAACGCAGGCGTAAAGCAGCGGTCGGCGCCGATCCCACACCGCTCCGACAATCTGTCCCGGCGGCTCCAAAGCAAACGCTCAAGATGAATTGTGTCCCCTTCGGACTGTACATTGCCATCCGGTGCCTTCTGAAGCCAACACCTGATCATGTGGTGCTTCTACGCTGCCTCTATTTCCAAGCCCAGCGGCCTGGACAGACGCACACGCTCGTGGCCTACATAAGCTAACCGGTGAGATTTTTTAGCACACGAATGGAGCAAAAGCATCCTGAAGGAGGGTAATGAGTCAAATAGCAACGATATGATAGCACCGTCCACTGTCACACTGCGAGCAGGGTGGAGGAGGGGGCCGGACAAGCTGGTTGCCTTGGTGTCATCTCTGAACATCACCTTGCCTGTTTTGTGCGGGGGATACACACCCAAAACACACACAGGTGCCCCGCATTGGTTTCCCCACAACAGGCCCTTGCAATGGAGCTCGTGAAAAGAAAGAAAAACAGCAGTGGGAGTCGTCGTTAGCCTTACCGTGTTCACCAGGCAGCATCCATTTACAAGGGGAGACTGCAGATGAGCCCTTGCGCGCACAGAACGCCTCTGAGCAATCCAGCCTTTTAGTCGCACGTCTTCATTTTCATGTTTTGCTCATACTCCCAATTATACACACACGCATACGAACATGTCGGTCTCTATCTTTAATGTGCCTTTTGCACGTCTGTATCCTCTCTCGTTTGCTCCAAGGCAGTTGAGACACTGCAGCGATGGGGGTGGAGGGCGTGTATACGTGTACGCGTGTGTGCGTGTATGCGTGCGTGTGTGTGCGTGCGTGTGTGCGTGTGTGCGTGTGTGACAGAGACAGAGAGAGGGAGTGCTGGACAGAAATGGAGGGAGGAGTCAGCAGCAGGGATAGAAAAAGAGAGAAGGGGGAAATGGTCAGGATTAAATCATGAGACTAACAGAATGAAAAAAAAAAAGAAAGAAAATGGAGTCACTGGGGTTTGCTTATTTTACGTTATGGTGATAGAAAATGTGTCATCCATTATGGAGTTTAAGGACTTGGTTTGAATGGAGGTGCTAGTGTGCGTGGTGCGTGTCGACGTTTAAGGTTGTCATTTCATTAATGATGAGAGAGAGAGAGAGAGAGAGAGAGAGAGAGAGAGAGAGAGAGAGAGAGAGAGAGAGAGAGAGAGAGAGAGAGAGAGAGAGAGAGAGAGAGAGAGAGAGAGAGAGAGAGAGAGAGAGAGAGAGAGAGAGGGGGGAGAGAGAGAGAGAGAGGGGGAGAGGGAGAGGGAGAGGGAGAGGGAGAGGGAGAGGGAGGGAGAGAAAGGGAGAGAAAGGGAGAGAGAGAGAGAGAAAGGGAGAGAGAGAGAGAAAAGAAATGACAACAGCAAGAATGGGAGGAGGTTTGGACGATGGTGTAATGTGCTGTTTCCGTGCCAACTGTTTCTGTGACAGTGGGACGGCTTCGTATGTTGCCATTGGTCAAGAGCAGAAATTGACAGAAGCTCGGGCGAATGAGGCGGTGTTCCACAGGGTCTGAATGGGTTGCTCTTTCTTTTTTAAATGGGCTTCCTCCACTTTGAACCTCAGCGTTTAGAGGAACACAGTTGTAAATGCGTGGTGTGAATAAATTTTCAATTGTGAAGTCACACTAAGCGGGCGGTTTTGTCTCAAATGTTGGTATGATTAGTTATCATGATGTCTTCTTCAGTGATGCTAATTTAGCAATTTGGTTACTAAATTAAGCGACTTTTCCAACCCCTCTAGCGACTTTTTATAGTGCTGTTGGCGACTTTGAGACGCCCCACAGAGCCAATTTTCAGACTGCAAATGGAAGCACTTGTGCGAAGCCACCATTGGCTAATTTAACCATATTCATCAAGCATTTTTTTGTGTAAAACTTAATATGCTATTGTGTGAAGAGAATTTAGTCACATTTTAAAGGAGGGCAGGCGCATTTTTTGCTAACAAGCTATAATTATTGTTTTTTTTTATCAGGAAAATGAAATGATTAATTTTCTTTTTCATCGATTAATTTTGGAGAAATTAGGGAAATAAGTGACGACTTGAAAAAACGCCTGCTTTTAATGAGGACTATGGCCACGCCCCCCTCCGCTCTCTCCATGTTTCAGTCGGAGTCATTGAAGGGACGGATTACAAACGCTCCATCGGAAATCATTGTACTTTCCTTGCTTCTAACGTCCAAAAGCAGCGATTAATTGGTGCCAAAATTCACATTGACATCCCTACCTATGACCACTTCAACATATCAAAAAGATTTAGATGACACTGAGGAAGTGTCCTTTTCTAAAGCGTAAAATGTTAATACGGCTCTTGTATTGGCTGGCATGAGAATGTGCAGGTGTTCCTAATGCGGTGGGAGATTCGTCTCGGACTCGCTCATCACTCTCCACGATAATACTGAACAATGTGAAAATCATTTGCCGGTGGCCTTTCAACTCATTGTATTGCTTTACTGGTAATCAGAGGCAGCTGCTCATTGCTTTCGCTCATATTCTTTTCCAAATGGTCTCTTATTTGGCCACCATTAAATACAACTTCCCCTGCTTAATCTTTCTTTTCCCGCTTGCATCGAATTTCCTTTTCCTTCCCTTAGTTGAACCTTTTCGCTGCTCGTCTGCTGGATTTGCAATTGATTTTGAGATTTCACAATTTAATGACATCTCTCCATGGTCCGACTTGACGCGTATGAGCTAAAAGGCCTCCTTTGAATGCACATTCCAAATTAAGGACAACGTTGCATTTACGATACAATATTATTGCATTGAGTTATGCTTAAGAAAGTACTTTAGTACATCGTTAGGCTGACATTCCCATCGTCTTGCATTCCTTTCCCAAGATGTTCTCTGCCAGAGCCTCATGACCCCTCTCCGTCTGCGCCAATGTTTTCACTCTCCATCACCATCACCATCCTTTTTTTTGTCCCTCTCGGATTGTCTGTGTGCCTCTCCCAGCTTCCTGTCTCTCTAATCCTTAATCCTGTGGAAATCGGTCAGGCAGAATGAGCCAGCTTTGATCAGGCCCTCATATCAGGCGTGCTAACAGTGTCTGCACACTCGGATCCCACAGAACCCTGCAGCCCATAGGTGGGGAGTGAGGGAGACTCTTCAAAGAGGTTCGGACCCCCCCTGGCACTGCATAGGCATTCAAGTTATGTCACAAACTGGTGCGTCTTCATTTTCGTGCTGGGACAAGTCGATTTCATCGTGTTTTGTGAAATCGGGTCTAAGTTGTGGCGCAGGTGGCGTAATGTGTTTTTGGTAGATTTGATCCAGGTGTTCCTGCGTCTGCGTTCTGTTGATGTTTTGTGGCTACCATTGTAATTCATTCATAAGATTTAATATAGAAATCAGCCGTGTTCACTCCCACAACGGCGCAAACGGACATGCGTCCGTCCACAAAAATACCGACGGAGAGAAAACTCCACCCGTGCACACAGTTGGACTTCACTTGAAGCTCGACTTGCGCTGAGCATGAAAGAAATATTGAATCCTAAACACAAATCATCAAGGTCAGTGTTTATGTCAAAGCAATCGAGTGAGTCAAGCCCTTATTTGAGTTGATAGCAAAGCAGGTACGCACATACCGATTTGTTTTTGAACATCATAACCGACTTTTGAAATGTGAGAGACCCCACACATGATGTGGAAGAAAAAAAATGGGCAATTGTGTTCTGACTGCTCTTATAGTGTGAGGTGTACGGCAGAAGACAAACACAGCACACAAGACATAACTGTATATATTCCCCAACGAGTTCTCTCCCGCAAACCACCTTTCTGTCATCGCATAAAGACTGACCTGGGATAGGTGGGATGGTGCCACGGGGCAACCGGGCCATCTAAACATGGCATTCTGATGAAAATAGCATTTGTGGAATATGTGTTAAGCAGCAAAATCCAACCGCTTTTAGCCATGTCAGCGGGCGGCCATTTTGTCACTTCTGTTGAAAGGATGGATTTTGCTGCTTAACTAATATTCCGCAAATAACTTTGGAACCAATGTTTAGCATTATATATCATGAGCACTTTGTTGATCAGCTGAACACATAAATCGTCATCGGGGTTTGCAATGTTTTTCCAAACAGGACTGAATACAACAGCATCTGATTTATAATTTCATCAGTGGCCACATACATGTCAAATTGTTTTTCAGCTCTCTCTAATGGGTAATTCACAGAAGACATGAGCATGGAACGCTTTCCTCTGCTCACAGCCACATGATCAGAAGGTTTGGAACTCAGTCAGAGCTGCAACAATACTGACAGTGTAGTCTGCCTGCCCATTTCATCAGTTCATAAGTGTAATCAGGTGCTTTAAATCAGCCTGAGAAATGAAGCATTTTGTGAGGCCATGTTAGAACAGGGCGTGCAGCCTCGTTTATGGGATACCAGGCCCATTCCTCTACATTGAAGACAAGCTGGTGACCACTCAGTGATATTTCTACGACCCGAATTAGGAAAATGTGCAAGTGAGATTTTTCTATTGGTTGTAATAATGGCATCACATGCGCCAAATATCACATACAGTTCTACAAAGATGAGCAACCAACTCCTCGAGGTGTGCATGCGCTTGTGAAGCACGCATTGGTCACATGTTAAACGATGCCATCCCTTTTTAAAAGGAGTGGCTCGATTGTTGTTTTTGGCTTCTTGTTCGGGAAGTGAAGTCTCCCTCTGCTGGCCGTAGAAAGGAATTACATTTTTAAACAGTTCATTTTGTTGTTCAAGTCATGCTGTGAGACCACTAACCTCAGAACTGCTATTCAAGACTCCAAAACACATGAAATTCATTCATTTTGCATAGTAATAAAAATTCAGAACATTTCCAAATGTAGTACGCCTGTGGCGAACTTTATACAACATCTCGATATCAGATATGGCTCAAACTCTGACTTAACTCTTGCTGTTAAAGAACAAGATGGCTAACAAGTTCAGTTTCGGGAGATCAGGAAACTGAAATTAGTTATCATTTTCTTTTTTTATCTATTAATTTTGGAAACATTAGGAAATAGGCGACGACTACTTTTAGTAAGGAATATGGCCACGCCACATGCAAACCTATTATGGAAGTGCCAATGTTAATGTCAGTGAAGTGTCCCTTTAAAGATCAGTGTATGCACCCCAATTTACATGAGCAAATAGCAAAGGTCTAAAACCGGTATTTCAAAACGTAAAGCCACAATGTGCTTTGTTTGTGATTAATTTGTAATTGTGTTGTTGCATGGGTCTCTCTCGGTTGTTATGAAGGTGTATTTTACACCAAATAATCTGGCGTGCTCCCATCAATTAAACCATCACACTTTATATATTATTCATTCATGAGTGAATACTGTCAAATGTAATGAAAATAAAATCATATGATCGAATTTTTCCAGTGTATTAGTGTGCCCATCATAAGATTTTATTTTTATTTATTTATTTATTTTTTTTTTAAACACAGTTGGCATTTTTTACTTGAGCTCGCCTTTGCAATGAATCTTCACGGTAAGGTTCTAATTTAAAATAATGTTACCGTAATCGCTGTGCTGTTCGCTTTTTTGTTGTTGCTGATGTGTAAAGACTGACATCTAGTGGCCATATTTGAACATACAGCCTGGCATCGCTAACTGCTTAGTGTGATTTAACTATCATTCACCATTTTGTTTCGGATGTGCTCGTGTGTGTGCGTGTGTGTTGTTCGGTTTTCTAGTGACAATTAGACTATCAGCGGTGCACCGATAAACAGTAAATACGTCATACCTAAAAAAAAAAAAAAAAAAAAAAAAAAAACGATTGTTATGCTTAAAATTGTACTTTGTTCTTTTCTTTTTTTTTTTTTTTTTTTAGTTCCGTGTCCTTTTTTCATAGCTGACCCTGTTATTTTCTTTTAATTGGATAAACAAAATATTGTACATTCCCCGAAAAAAAAGTCTCTGTGCTGATGGGTGGTGCTTGATTGCAGGCAGAGCAATCATCCAGTAACGCGAGATTTGCGTCATAAAGGACTGTTGTTGAGCGTAATTTGGGGAAAGCTGCTCATAAACCTCACTTGGCCCTTAAGGTTAATTCAGTTTGAGTGTCTGCTGAATGCATGTGGCTCTGTTTCAGAGGACAGATTGGGCATAATCTGGAAGAAAAGCAGCTCTCTGCAGACTTCTGTAATCCTCGCACCCTTAGGTCAGAGAGGGAATCCCGCTGACCTCCCTCTAAACCCCAGTGCAATCTCACCGTCCAGAGACACATCTCAATTTGCCTCCGCTAAGCCGTAATACGAAGTACAATACAGGAAAGTTTGGTTTTGGAAAGCCACAATAGTCCTGACACTGTGTCTCAAATTCTCCCATAGAATGTTGCTTTTCTTCAAATGTTTTAATGAATCAAAGTCAGAGGATGTGTTAATGTCTGGTGGTAAGATTTATTGTTTAAATTCAGTGTTCAATTTGACTGGCAGTCTACGCAGACTGTCCAAGTTAACGGTTTCCCCTTTCAATTCCACATATTAGTGAACTCGACCAGGCCAAAGGGTGTGATGACAGCCGTCTTGGTCACATCTTGCGGGTGCATCGGTACCTTAAAAAAGGTGGCGACCCCCCGCAGGTGGAGAAGTCTGAGTGGGATGGGGTCATGGAGTTTATGCAACGAAAATTGCCACATCGGCGCAAATCCCCGTCAGCCTCGGTCACCATGTGCAGAGGGGACGCCCGAGGGCTCTGTGACCAGCGGACGATGCCGAGGCATTTCACGGTGGCGACCTCCTCCTTGACTGAGCCTACACCAGCAGGCTGCAGTGTCGATGCGGGACTTCAAGCGCTGCTTAGCCACAGCTGTCGAGAATGTGAGCTTGGTGAGGTCAGGAAAATTGGCGAGCAGTCACCGATACAGATCCTTGGTTTGAGTGTGTTAGACAGGAAGAGAGTGCCCGCTTCTCCAAGCGTGCAGGCTGGGGTGCATAGCAAAAATCGATAAGGCAATAGTTCATAATATCCAGAAGAAAAGAAAGTCCATGCCAGCAGTGGCGTAGATACAGCGGCCATTAGAAAGTCCCAGCCGAAAGGTCATCCATAACACACACATATGCCATTTGTGGTGTCCATCCGGGGGCCGTGTCCACCGGCGCCAGTGTCTACCAACTGTACCAGCGGGATGCTGCGCTGACCACCAGCGTGGATCAGCAGACGATGGCCGGATATGAAATCGGTCATGAGCAGCGCTTTTCAGCCCTGGCCCGCACCCATAGTCGCCAATCTCTTCCCCACTGCGACGATAACGCTTGCAACACTGCTTGGACTTGGCACTGTGGGCACACAACCCGCCGTTATGTTGGTGGCATGTAAGCAAACATGCAAGAAGGTTCTGAGAGGCAGTCTTCCGGGTGTCACAGGCTCGTGTACATGCACTGGGTCACCTGGGGTTACTCATGATGTATGATTTCCTGACCTGCGCGTGCTTAAAGGGACTGTTCCGAGCAGTTAAATAATTAAATATAAGAGGGGGGTGTAATTCAGATAAATGCGCTTAAAAAAAAAAAAACAACTGCAGCTGAAACAATGAAAATATTGAATGCAGTTTCAATTCAGTCTGCAGATGAAATTATGAAATATCCTCGAAAATAAAAAATAGCAAGTGGTGAGGGGAATACAATTATTACAAAGAAAGAAATGCGAAACTGAGTCGGCGCCAACTCCATAGCAACGCATTTTTTTGTGTTGCTGTAACAAATTGTAAGACTTAAACGTTTTGTGTGCAGCTCGGCGCTGAACAGAACAGTGACATTTTTAATGTGTTTTGTCACAGTCCAAATAGCTGTCAAAACGATCCAAATGTGTTGCTTTCAGCGCGTTCAAACCTGCGCGGCGCTATAAGTGCAAACGAAGCCGTTTTTGTTTTTTGCGAGGCTTTCGGGTGCACAAAAGCGTTCCAGTCCTCGTCCTACTTGCAAAGCCCTCTCCGCGTACACGCGCAGCAGGGCGAGTGTGCGCGCCCCCGCCACTCCAGTATAGACAACAAAGCCTTCGCGTCTTCCATAACAGCGAGGGCTGCAGACTTGAGGAATAGCCGAATTTATCCGGGCAACGTCGCACTGAATATGGATTTACAGTGGGTGTAGCATCGCTGGAGACCGAGCCTTCTCGGCTGGGGGGTGACGGGCGGCAGCAAAAGAAAAAAAAGTGACGAGCGTAAACAACGATTTTTGTTGCTGTTTTGGGGGTGTTTTTGTTTGGTCCACCTAACCACAGCAACCCCCATCATCGGAGCCGCTGCAAGTGCACCACATTCGGCTTGTGGCTCGGATCGCTGCCGTCGGGATGCAGCACCATGTTGTCACCGACAAGTAGCCGCTAGGGCAACGGACAACGAGGGAAACGCCGAAAGAGCTCCCCATCCCCAACACTCACACACTCCTCTTGATCGAGCTCCCAAAGGGTCGTCGCCGGAGACCCCAATCCGTGTGAGCCACAGTCGCGGAGCCCTACTGTTGTCGGCGATATGGCGGAGCAAGGCTACTCATCTTGGTGAGTGCGCACGGGCACCGAGTTACCCGTTAGCATTAGCCTCCTAGCCTCTTGTGTCGCTCCTGGCCAAAGCCATTCACGGCGTGGACGCATTTGGACCTAAATGTTTACTTCTCCTCACGTAGCAAACTATCCCATGTTTGCCCCAACTGCGAAAAAAACATGTCACTCGTTTAATTATTGCTGAGAGCAGCAAAATGAATGTGGTTAGCCGGCCGCGGCTAATGATGCTGCCGTGCTACCGCCATTCAAGCTGAGGTCAATTCCAATGCTGCTATTGTGAACGTATGCTAACGAGCTAGCCGACCAGCTACTCGACTGTACATTTGTGCTTTCATATGTATATTCTATCCACATTTCGCGTGCGTTAGTTTTCCAACCCCCGGGAGGTTGGGGAGGGGGGCGCCATTGCACGGGAGCGTTAAGCTGATTAGTGGGCAACCAAATTAGCGTTAGCTGACGAGCGAGAGGGCCAGCGTTCATCGACGAGCCCCACATAATAACGATGGCTTCGCTTGTGTGGGGGGGCTAAAAGCTATTTGCAGTGTAGTGGCAATCGTGTCCCAACATGACACCTTTTTTTTTTTTTTTTTTTTTCACGCGTGGCACTCGACAGGTTGCCGCACATCGCGGTTCGAACAGGTGGGGAAAGATGCGAGCACCTGAAGCTACCTTGAATGTTGACACTCAGATTCAGATGACGTGATCGTTTAAAACGCCCCTTGAATGAAAATCACTTCCACTTTGCCGAGGCTAAGATTAGCCTTTTACTAGCTCAGCAGCTTTGTATGAACGTTTGAAAATGAGCACAGTTAGCCCGTTAAAATCTTATTTTGCAGGTTTGGCTGCCCCTCAGCTCAGTGAGCAAGAAGACATTTTCAGACAACACCTTTTTTTGCCCATTGTTCTCATTAGACACTTCGTGTTGTCATAAGTCTGTGGAAACTAGAAATGAAACAATTAAGGGCAAGGTGCAATAAAGCATTTAACTTTTTTTTATAAACACCACCAAAAATTCCCTTGTGTTGTTTGCCAAGGGAACTAATCTAAGAATCAAGACTTTAGTTGTTTGGTCTTTCTCGAGCTTTTGGTTTGGTTTGTCTTGAGATTCAGGATCCAAGTGTGTTTGTTATGTAAATGTATCCGTTGTGTCCTGAAGCACTTCTTTTGAAAGTGGGAATGAAGACTAGTTCCATCCTAGGATCTCTCAGCCCAATTCTGTGACATCGCCTTGGAAGAGTATTTAAAAACTGTGACACGGAGTATGAGCACAATTACAGTTCATGTAATTTTTGTTTAAACACTGCCGTTGTCATTTTCAGAATGTAAAAGTCACACTTTTTCTGTTTTGTTTCATCTCAGGCGCACACAAGAACATCATTTGAGTCTCAGCTTCACACATCAGTCCCACGATTACACTTGCAGCACTCTGATGTGTCTTTCGCTGTAGCATTCGGTGACATTTACTCACCAAACAAAGTGAAGCCGTGTTGGTGCTTGCTCATTTTTGTTCTTTCGCGCTTTCTGCTTGGAGTTTATACCCAAAGCAATATTTTTGTGTAGATCACTTGAAGCGTCTGCGTTTTAAAATGTTTTCCGTAAAACTCTGCTAAACAGCATCTCAACTGGATAGTGTAGGAATCAACATGAGTTGCGTAAAAGCTTTCCATCGAGATTTATTAAACCAGATTTTTTATTTATTTTGTAATTAACAATTTCAGGGGTAATTATGTGGGTTCTTTAGTCTAGTTCTTATATCGGCATGGACGGCGCCACGATTTTTTTTTCTCTCCCGGGGCTAAAGTGGGGTCTGAGAAAATAAGACGCCAATATATTTTAGAATATCAAAAAGATGCTGGAGGATTTTAAGTGGGGCTACACGGATTTCTGAGTGTGTGCCGCGCACTAACCAATGGTAATGTAGTAATTGTTGTAAGACGGGTTTTTTTTTTTCTTTAGGGGCTCTAGACTCACTTTTTAAACTGGTTGCACTGGTGTGTACGTCTTCTTTTTTTTTCCCCTTGGCTGCACCAGCGCTACAAGTTAGTTGCGCCAAATTTTTTGACCTCATCACATTCACAGAGCTGCCAACCTACAGAAATTCTGAATTTTCACATTTTTTTTATATTCTTTTAGAAATGTTACTTACGAGTGCTTTATATAGTGGATATTTAGTATTCCATAAACCACACACAAAATGTAATTTGCCGTGGCATTTAAACAATGCACATTGCACTCTCGTACACACACACAAATATTTTTGAATAAAGACCGAACCCCAACATTTCAGTGATACTAGCCATTTTCATGTCAAGACATTTTCCAGGACCAAAATAAGACAAGATTAGAAATATAATGGATGCCCCCGTCACATGTTTTTGCATCTGCGTCCAACTCACTTGATTTTGAGTATCGGCCGATACCAAATCCCGATCAAAACCTCTGCAAGCAATGAAGACGAAAAAAACTGCATCTCAGCAATTATCTATTTGATTTATTTTGAATAAAGGCATCCTAAGATGATATCAGCAGTGGTCGAAATCAAGTAAAGAGCTAAAATGTTTTATCCTTGACTTGGAAAAATATTTTTTTGCTGCTACAGATGGTCTGACAAGTCCTTCTTTCGGATTGGACAGCCCAAAAAAATGTCACTGCCCGTAGCTGGACTCAGACGTGTCTCTTTGTAATCCAACAAGTTTTAATTACTGTCAGTAAGAACACATTGCGGTGTCATATTTATCATCTTTTTTTCTTTTTTGACTCACTCGGGTCGTGAGTGTGCAATAAAGTTGTCGCTAGTTGTTGTTGGCACCTTGTTGGACAACATAATCTGGTGACGAATGTTCACTTTGTGCCGCTGCGACATTTGCAAACATGACAGAAAATGCAATTATGCTTTTTAAAACAATAATAGATATAATAAGATAATAATAATTTAAGGACACGAAAGACACTTTGTGAGGGGAAAAAATGGTTCAAGTAAGGCAAGACGTACTGTACTACTTGCTGTGAATAATTTTGCACTCGTGTAATTGTGTATATAAAAGTTATTTGTTTTTTTTTAACCCAAGTGTTTAACATCATATTCTTTTTACATAAATATAAGCGTGAATATTTGTCAATATTTTTCCCGTATTTTCGAGACTTAACAGTTTCAAGCAGAGACTTGGAGATTGGCATTATGGCCTGAAATTCAAATCATGGTATTAATTGCATCTTTTGACTCTTCATGATGGATAACGCAGCTGTTAGCTTATTCCGGTATTCGAGCGTGTGCTCAATTGCTAAGTTTTGATTGATTGTAATACACCAGTTTTTTTTCAGAGTTGGCTGACTCGCCGGTACACCTCAGTACTTCTATTGGGTCTTTCCCGTCTCTGAATTTCACTTTAGCGATTAGCACGATTAGCGACTCCTTGTTTGCCTCTTCGAGAAAACGCTGCTCGTTAGTTGGGTAGTTAAATTGAGGGGAACCGCTTCACGCCGCTCGGTGCTGCTGCTGCTGTCTTGTGCGCATACTTGCGTATCGCAAATATATCTCGTTGGTGCGGCGCTAGCTAGCTATCTTAGCACCTAGCATTCAAGCAGCCTTGAGATAAATTACTTACGGTAATTTTCAAAACACTTTTCAGCTCTGGTTAGTGTCACACTTTTTTCATAGTAATATGCCGCTGATTCGTTAACATGGAGTATAAAAAAAATATTGAAAGATGCAGCTTTGACGATGTTAAAAGTGCATTGTTTGAGCTCACCATTTCGGTCCCAAAACGCTGAATCGTTGAGACAGATTTCCATGATTAATAAAATGTCTCTGCAGCTCTGCTTTTGCTCACATTCGACTATCAATGGGCCACTTTGGGCCGCAGTCCGCCCGTTTCTCTGACGTTGCAAATCAGACGAGTGTTGTGAACTGATTTTTTATTTTATTTTTTTTTTCTTTCCTCTTTCTTTCTTCTTTTTTTTTTAAAATATCCAATTCATCAATTGACAAAACAATTGATAGATTAATTAATTATAAATTCCTCCCTAATTGTGTCCCTAATTTTATGTGAAGTTTAGTGACGGTGCTTAATTTATTTTTCACATACTTGACAGTTAAAGAATGCTACTTAAAATTCCTGCACAGATACCCAAGGTTTTTTTTTTTTTTTTTTTTTTTTAAACCCCGAGTGGAAAGTGTCCTACAAAGTGCAGTTTGACCTCAGAATATCATCTGTAGTCGACATTTTTATAAGTACGTTACATTTCTTTACGCAACCATTGATTAAAAAAACAAAAATATTTTTTTGCTGCATTGTTGCCATCTTGCAGTCGTGATGTCACGTGGGAGCGTCATTTCATAACTGTGGAATATAAATCCGAATTAGAATAATTTGTCCAGTCATTTTAATTTGTATTGTAATTTCATTGAACACAATGAAATTAACTGTAATAATTTTTTTCCCCTTTTTTTCTTTAAATCTCCACTTCATTATCACGCTTGTCTCATCAAACAATCAGGACTTTTGATGACTACAACAAGTCCAAATGGACATGTGGAAGTGGGATCACCATACTAATCCAAAAATCATGGCTGTACTTATTTTCTGTCTTGAGCTCGGCGCAGGAAGTTGACAATGTGGCTGGATGTAGCCATTCTATGAATAGAGAACAGCGCTGTCTCATGCCGTCGTGACCTTTCACGCGTGTTTGCGTCACACTGACTTCTTCCGCAACGCCATGTATGCATTCCATTGCTTTTGTGAACACACAAGCATGTAATAGTGACGGCCTTTGTTTGTTTGTGAATAAATTGAGGCGATCTTTCTGGCAGTGTTGCATGGATAATTTGCAGTTTACATTTTTATGGGTTAAATACCCCCGGAAAATGGTGCAGAAAAGAACAAAATGAAGTATTTCAGCATTTTAAAGCCTTACTACTGGTTTTTTTTTTGGGGTGGGGGAATGTGACTTTTTTTTTTTTTCTTTAAGTGCACAACATGAGTTGTACTCTTGTAATTGCAGCCTGCGATACGAGGCGAAAGCCGAGTGTTTTCAAAATGACCGTTTTTGGATCTGACGGAGCAAAAGTTGTTCCCGTCTTTTGCGTTCTGTTGCGTTTGGCCCGCAGTGCCTCTCTTGTTAGCCATCATCATTACCACCAGCATATTTAGAACTCATGCGATCTGGCCTTGTTTTGCCTCTCTTTCTATTGAGGCCAATGTCCGAACTTCAGCGCACGTCGCGAAGACGGCTGTGAAACGTAAACGCGTGATGTTGTGGCTCACAACACTTAAGTGTGGATAGGAGATTTTTATGGTGCTCAGCCACATTTTGGGGGAAAGCGATTTCATGACCCAGTGGCAACCCTGAATTAGGCTAACAACATGGTGTTGGTACTTGTCACTTCCAGGCTCCACCAAGTCGACGATATCGGTGTGCTCCGTCTCCCTAATGTGTCTGTGGTTACTTGAAACGTTCTTTTTTTGTCACCAATAAAGTTTTGATGCAATTGGCAATTAGTATTTCTTCACACATTTCCTGTGGGGAAAACTTGTTTTCTAACACGAGCAACTCGGTGTCACAGAAGCATTTGCGGTCATACAAGTAGAACGAGATGTCAACCGCTGTAAACGTGCTTTGAAAACGTTGACGTGGGCGTAACGAAGTACGAGTTAATTGGAAGGTGTTTTCGGAGCCTCGCTGTCGCCTGCAATCGGAAAAATAAAAACACTTAACACATCTTGAGCTTTAAAGTTGACTTGAGCTGACAAACTTTATGTGCCATCTTAGTCGATGATTTTCCACCGCAGCACATTTAGTGTACCGCAGGAAGGATCCAATTCGACTTAATTGGTCCGGAAATGAACATTCATTCACCACAAATTATGAATTTTAGTTCGTCTATCTATGCCACTTCTTTATCGTGACAGGCGGAGCAGTTCAATTCTTTTCCACCTAATGGCTCAAGTTCTGCATTCGTCTGTTGCCATTCATACGACGATGTAATAGCCTTTGGCCCCAAAAAGTTCTCAGTTTGGGCACCCGTGCTGGGACAAAATTGTGGGACGCTGTGTAAAATGTTGGAGCAGCATTGTGCATTATTGCGGATTTGTGTCAGCGGCTTGTTAGACAAATACAGGAAACTGATCTTCCTAATTGCTCTTGCGTGCAAGCTATTCCCAACGGTGTATTTTAATGCTCCATCTTGTGATTTACCCGTATGCAGTTAAAACATACTTCAACATCAAACATCAGACAGATTGAAAGGTTGTAAAAATTCCGGCACCCATGTCGAGTAAAGTTGAGGTTCTTCAATTCTCCTGTTCAATTTATTTCTCTCTTGTGCATAACTCAACTTCATTTTCGCACCGGTTCTATTAAATATTGTGAATATTGAATATTTTCCGATTAAATTAACCGGCTACTGTTCTGTATAAAAATGGATTTCATTCAAGTTTGTTGCTTTTTGATGTCAACGCGCTGGTTGAGCTCCATCACCAAGGCTTTGTTGGCGTTTACATAGATCGTATTTGCAAATAATACACTCATGCATGAATATAAAACAACGGAACGCAAAACAAACCAGTTCATAAAAACACGTTTGAAGCGTGGAAACGTCGCGTGCCGAGACTGTCGCGAAGCGACGACCTCCTGTTCAAATGTCAAACGGGGCTGCAAACGCGCCGTACATCCAAATGGCAGAGAAGGGGAGGTGAACGTGTTTTAATGGAGGCAAAAAGGTCGCAGTTGATAACAAATTACATTCCTGTTCCTGGAGGATTTAGCCCATTACATCCATAATTGGATTAGACGATGGAAGGAGATGAATATTAATCCCCAATTGGAGGTCTCAAGGCGACTCCACCCTGTAGCTACTGTGAAAGGCTGTTAAATACAGCTAATTGCAACAAAGTGTCACTTTTTTTACCCTTTGTGGGCAAGTCACACATGTTGTCTTATTGGGAGTCAGATTTGGAATTGTTATTTGGAAGGGATGGGAAAAAAACAAAAAACGAGTCTGTCAGTGCACAAGGAGGGTTTATGGCTCCTTGGGCTTGCGTCCAGCCCCCAACAGTCCGGGATTGTATTTTGTTTTTAAATGTTCCATTCATCTACCTCGCCCATGTTCCGCGGGCATCTGTGCGCAGAATTCAGACGAACCAGTTTGGTGCTGGAATATGAATTAGCTCCGTGGTGGATGAAACTCGCCGTCTATCTAGCCGCTGAGTGACGTCATTCTGAATGTGTGAGGAACACGGTCAGGCTTTCTCAAATGCTTTCTGTTGATCTTCCAAGCTCAGCCTGTTTTTTTTTTTTTTTTTTTTTTTTTTCTCACCGGTTTATAAGATGACACCTGAACTGAATTTTGCGTCCTTAACAGTTCAATGGAACACAGTTTTGTTCTGGGATGGAAATGCTGTTCTCTATTCTGCCGTCAAAATATTGTCATCATAAAACATAAAAAAAAACATGTACGGGGAATGTTTTCAGAAACATCATTTTACATTCATGGTGGTCTTGTTGTGTGTAAAATAAACGGAACACTAATTGCAAACCCTCAAAACATTCACAATGTTGAAAGGCAAAACATTGTGAATTCCCCGCATGAAATCGTTCTTATTCTAGCGGAAAAACAAAAGCACAATTACACACGTTCTTCTCCTTTTAAGATATTTAATCAAGACTGTTCCTCTTTTACAATACCTTTTGTGCATAAAAGTAAAGAAAAAAGAACAAGCAAGCCACACCTCAAATTAGTCTCTCGAGGCTTGCCGACCTGAGGTTGCAGGGATGTGTGCTGACATTGATTGTTGAAACATTGCCATTTTGGAGGAACTGCTTCCCCACGATTTTCAAAATAAATCGATTGAAGTGATTTTACACTTTAGAATTGCCTCGGAGTGGTGTACAACTCTGCGTGGGCATTATTCTTTGAGGCGTCTCTTAAAAACAAATTTGAATTGTTCTCATATGGAGCAGCACGAAATGCAAAATATATCAAAAGCATCTATTAATATGATGTACTGGAGTTGTGCATATTACATACCATAATAGCAGTGCCAATTTACAAGATACTAAGTTGTCTTTTTTTTTTTTTTTTTTGCCTTGGAAAAGGTCTCTCAATTAGTAAGCGCTCGTTACTTTAATGAAGAACTTTTCCGGTATTATTTATAAAGCATACAATTAATGTGTGTGCCTTTGCGTTGTTGCTTTAGCTGTTGATAAAAATAAACTTAAACTTAGTTGTCAAAGTCTTAACCAAAAGTGCACGGAGCTCCCAGGCTCAGCTGCATTTCTTATAGTCCAATGACAACAAACGTCTCTTTGACGTTTACTACGGCAAATAAATTTCTTATTAGTTGTGAGTTGTAGTAGACTGAAATGATTCAAATTTCGGCCACGTCTGTTGCCTGTGTGACTCACGGTGAAAAAGCAAACAGGCAGCTTACTGTTGATTGGCTGCTACCCACTGCACAAGGAACCAATCAGATGGTGCTGTGGGCGGGCCAATCTGCTTCTGCAGGCAGGGCCACCAGCACACCAGAGAGAGAGAGAGAGAGAGAGAGAAGTTTTTTTTTCCTAAATTGAATATCCAGTAGCCCTTGGAGGCTTTTGGAGGAACTAAAATGGCCACCGGTTGCCAGAAGAAGAACTTTTCCCCCGTTTATCTGCGGGAAGGGATGTGGAGGTAATGCGCTCGTTTCTTGAAGCGCAATCACGATGTTATATGGGACATGGAGGCTTTACATACACTGCTGCATTCCTCACCCAAGAAGGGCGAGTTTGACAGGCGACTGACAGGTCAGCGTCTCGGTCAGAGCGGCCGTCAGAAAGCAGCGAGCCACAATGGCCGCCTTGTCTCCATCCCGAGCCTGCATGAGAAGGTTGTGGGTCAGGTCCAGGCGCTGTCAAAACATTCAACACTTCAATCAAGGCACTTGATCTGATTTAAGCTCCCCCCTTGCGCATTTGCACTCCTGGATGTTAATCTGAAAGGGAAGTCGTCGCATTAGCACAAGGCGGCGCTCGGAGAAACAAACATTGTGCTTCTGCGTTCAGCGGAATCTGTGCACTCCGAGTTGCAATTCCCACACGTTGGATGCGAATGCTGAGAGATGCTGTCAGCAAGCCAACATGCCAAAGAATGAAATGAATAGTGGACCCGAACACTTGTTCATGCGTCACAGCAGGATATTGTAGCATTCCCTGGATGCCATGCAAATGTGTCCCCTCGGGGATCGGAGCAGTACGACGGCCGAGTGACGACTGATAAGGCTGATTGGGCGCTTAGTAAGTTATTGAATTTTCTGCAATATGCATCCATGACCCCCCTCCGACCCCCTCCCTCTTGTAGATCTTACATTTCATCTTCCCGCCGTAAAAGTTAAATATTGCAGCACTGACCAGTGTTGATCGTGCTATGTCAACAAATGAGATCCTCGTTGTGCTAATGGTATCGTAATTCTGCGTCTGCGTCAATAATCCTGCAGTGAACCGTGAAAGCTCAACTTGTGACTGCTTGTCTCTCTGCATTCAAGTTCAATTTCAAGTGCGCTCCAACCCCTCGGGATCATGTTTTAAACGTTGTGTAGGTTTGTTGACTGCCACGAGCGGCTTTTAATTTCCCGACGAGGTGTGTTGGTTGATTGCAATACCGCTTAACCTTGTTGCGCTCTCGCTCGTGCTCGTGCCGGAGGGCGAGAGAACCGACTCTTACCGAAGGGAAACTCCTTTGATTTTGTGCTAACACGCAACGACCTAACTTCCTCGATAGGCGACCGACCGTCTGTCGTCATTAAAACGGAGCCTGTATTGAACATTTCAGTTTCTTAGTTTTTGTTTTGCTCAAAACATATTGTCTGGAGTTTGAAGAAAAATACAGTCATGAATCGTTGAAAACTTCCTGCGTAATTACATTTTTATTCACTTGTTGTTGCTTGTCCCAATGCTTTGGTTTGGCAGCATTGTTGTTTCTGAATGACTGAAGAATTTACAAAGTCATTGTTGTGGAAATTATCCTCGCTTTTGAAAATCCGCCACAATTTCTGTCTGGTGTGTGTGTGCGTGTCCACAACACACAGAGTTGTATGAGTTTGACTTAATTGATTTTTCAAATCAATTCATGAGTTCTTGCTCTTCTTCTTTTACTTTACAAGCATTTCCGCTTATTCCTTGCTCTTAATAATAAGGTCCGGCAGTCTTCCCAGAGGAGTAGAAGAATATTTATCCTCGCTGTTAAACACCAGCACTTTTTATTTGTGCTTAAGGTGTTGTCACCTTTTATCGAATGTTTGCAATAATGTGTTCAATTGAACATTCAGAGTTACTGTGCTAGTCGCTCAACGTTCAAATTGAGGCAATAGTTCAGCTATTTTTACTTCACATGCTCTTGTGCAAAATCGAACTGATTTGCTTCAATGTATATTTCCATATCACGGTAGAAGTTGGGCTGAATTTAAGTTCAAAGTCAAATATGATGGTTACATACCCCATCGTGTGTTCAAAATTTGAGCGTGAGATTGAAATTATTTAAATGTTGCTACAGTACTACTATTTAGACATTTGCAATTTTTATTTTAATTATTTTGAGATATTGATTTGATTTGACTGAATATTGTTTCCATTTAGATATTTTTTTTTGTACCAAGAAATAATCATTTGAATCATTTGATTTCAATTATTCCTAAAATAATCATGATTGTGTGTGTTGTTTTTTTTTTTGTTTTTTTTTAAATAATCGAGCAGCCTCACTTCTAACACAATTTGTTCAGTGTTGCAAGATGCTGGAAAATGTGTTTGAATTCCTTCTGGGCTCTGCAATGTTATTCTGCTATTGTTCTAAAAAAAAAAAACTTTAGTTCAACTCCAATTTGTAACACTTTTGGGCCATTCCTCTCTGGAGCTTGCACTGAATTTCGAGATTGCCATCTTATTTATCGTCATTTGAATCCTAAAAGGAATAATAAATGGTTTGTCATTTGTTCTTCTTTTTAGGGCGTACTCATTAGTTGACTCCAGCCAGGTGTCCACCTTCCTCATCTCCATCCTTCTCATCGTCTACGGCAGCTTCAGGTAAGAGTCACTTGCGATTATAAATCCCATCATTTGGTTGTACTGCAAAGCATCGTTCAAGTGACACGATCACCTTCCCCCCCCCCCCCCCCCCCCACCCTCAAGTATCACAATTGAGCTATGCATCGTGGCAGTCATTAATTCTATTCTACTGTTGGGGAAAAAACGTTCATAGTTGCAATGTATCTAAAAACACTTTCACTTAGTATTTATGTATAATAAATAGCAGTCAGTTCACATAGGCCTTGTAAATAGTTAGGTGTTGAGTAAGAAAGTTTCTCCGATTCGGAGAATTTATGGCGCTTAGACATACTTTGGTTTTGCCACTGCATTGTGAAAATGTGATGTCTAAACTTCCCGGGCTTCAATCCACTAAATGCACAAATGTTGGCCAAGCTCTGACCCAGCCCAGCTGCAGCCAGCGCCGGAGTTGTAACATGATTTTTGCTACATTATGAGCACTCCCGGTCCGCACCTGTAATGGTGTTTTGATGGATTTAGTTGCGTTCCAAAAACACCC
This sequence comes from Idiotropiscis lumnitzeri, assembly GCF_059441095.1. Lineage (NCBI taxonomy): Eukaryota > Metazoa > Chordata > Actinopteri > Syngnathiformes > Syngnathidae > Idiotropiscis > Idiotropiscis lumnitzeri. Next base: position 6,939,281 of record NC_142408.1, read on the forward strand.
ACAACGCGCCGATTTCCAGCAGCCTCAATGACAGCTACACGACCTCACACCGAGCTTGGAGTCGCATACTGAATTTGGATTTCACGCGTTCATTTGTCATCGAGCACGCGATCAGACTAGCGTCCGGATAAATTGTGTCCGTCTGCTTTGTATTGACTGAAGACGCTTCAGCCGAGGAGAAGCCAGTCTGACTCCACCTGCAAGCCTTTCTTAGAAAAAAAAAAAAAAGTGGTTCTTGTAAGATATGGCCTTTCATAAAAAGTTTCCATCCCAGGTTAATGTATTCTTGGGGTTTGCATTTGTTTTAAACACTGAAATAATGTTTGAATAAAATAATTTTGCTCGGTGCCGGCACGAGGAGATATAGATATTTTGTACCACCTCGATGAGTCCTGTTAATGTCAAGCACGTGCATTCAATCGGCTTAGCTTTTTCTCTTTGCGTCCTCCGCCGCGGCTAACAAGTCAATTACACTTCACACCTCAAGTGTCGGTAATTTGTCCCAATTCAATGGAGTGCCGAATAGTTAAAGAAGCTGTTAAATATGAGGCTGCCTCACAGCATTCTCATCGCTGCAGGTCATTAAACATGGACTGCGAGAACCAAGAGAAGGACAAAGATGGCAACCCCTGCACAACGGGCTCCTTCAACAACAGCAACACAAACAACAGTGAGTGTGATTGCTCTGTGTGGCCTGATTTTATTTGATTTATTTTTTCATATTTTTTTTTTTTTTGGGGGCGTTGCAGGTATTCAGACTATCGACTCGACGCAGGCACTGTTCCTACCCATAGGAGCCTCCGTGTCTCTGCTCGTCATGTTCTTCTTCTTTGACTCGGTCCAGGTGGTCTTCACCATCTGCACGGCAGGTAAGTGCCGTAGAGCACAAAAGCACAGCAAATGAGTGCTTTAAGGCTTCCACACGCAGTAGTGTGTCTTCTTTTGTGTGTGCTGCGCTGATGGAAGTGCAAAGATCATTAGCTGCTCGGTGAAGCGGACACAAAAAAAGGATGAGAATGAGCTGACTGTATCTCATTGCTTTTCTACGCTCTCTCTTTCTCATCCTCAGTGCTCGCGACAATTGCTTTTGCTTTCCTCTTGTTGCCAATGTGCCAATATCTGACGAGGCCCTGCTCCCCACAGAACAAGTAAGATGATTTATTTATTTATTTGTTTTTTTTACATCAGGTTTTTGGTTCAGCGCTCTCTATGCGATCATCTGCAGACTGGTCTGATAGTAAAAACAACAAAGGTTTATGAATTAAAAGTTGACACCATATTTCCTCAGAGTGGCCATTATTTATGCTTCGTAATTTTCCTTCCACTTTATATGCTGTATCAAAGGCAGTGTTTTTCTCTACCATTGAAGGTGCAGAAAGGACTCTGAGTTGTTAAAATAAATAAATAAATTTTTAAAAAAATCCAACTCGCTGGCCACGCCGCCTTCTAAATGTTAAGTTTGGCATGACAGCTGTTCCATGAAATGGGCGACTTGCGTCGTCATTATTAACTTTGCTCTTGCCACCCAAATCCGAAATACATATTTACTTCCATTTCTCCAAATGTTCTTCTGCTGCGTTTGATTGCAGGATTTCATTTGGCTGCTGCGGCCGCTTCACTCTGGCCGAGCTCCTGTCCTTCTCCCTCTCCGTCATGTTGGTGCTCATCTGGGTGCTGACCGGACATTGGCTCCTCATGGACGGTGCGTCACACCGTCGCCGCTCTTGCGCCAGTTGGGATGGCTTCACCATAGCCGAGTTATAGCCCAATACGCACAACGCCGAGTTCCTTAGCTTGTTGTTTGGTAAAGTCTTTGAGTGGGTGTTTTGTTTTTTGGCGTTTATTTATTTCTGTTTCAACTTTATACAGATCAACAACTGTCTGCTTTGGGAACATTTTAATTCTCTGGTAGCCTACCAAATTTTAGTCAAATGGTCGTTTCGACTACAACTCGAGGGATGACATTTCAGTGATTTTAATAATTATCCAGTTCTGTATTATGAAGCACTTTTTTAAGATGTATTTGGTGTTTTTTTTTTCCCCCCCCTCGCAGCATTGGCCATGGGCTTGTGCGTGGCCATGATAGCGTTTGTGCGGCTGCCCAGTCTGAAGGTGTCGTGCCTGCTGCTGTCAGGGCTGCTCATCTATGACGTGTTCTGGGTAAGGACATCGCCGTCGTTGCTCACACACACACACACACACACAGTGCCGGGAGCAAAAATACATGAGGACAAGCTCATTGTCATCAGCTCACTGTCTCCCAAATGAGTTTGAGCAAAAGCATTTGGACGCGGCTGTCGTGTTATTGATTTTGGTGGATGTCGCCGTGATTGATGGACCTCAACTGGAATTATCGCCACTTGCCACAATCATATACAAGCCTGATGATGGAACAATATGCAACAGTCTCCCCTTTTTGCAACGTTTGCAAACAGCGTGCAATGATAAAATCGTCACTCGACGACATGCTTCTCACTGGTTTTCATCAAAAAAACATCCCCAAAAGATTTTTGATGGTGTGCTCCCTTGTAATGAGGCAAATTTCGTCTTTCTCCTTTTGTTAAACAGTCATTACCAACGCTTGTGCTACGGCACATTAGTGAGAGATTCAGGTGTGACACGTTTTTTTTTTTTTTATGTAAACGATAGACGCAATTCAAAGCTCGTCCACTAGAGGGCAGATGTGTGTCGTCCTGTCGCCATTCAGAATAATCACTTTGGTTGAACAAAACATTATCATATTTCACCCGTGAAATTTGATGTAAATTCAATCATTAATTCAGTATGTATACTTTTTTTTTCAAGATTTTTCTGATCTAAAATGTAACTTGGTTGAAGGTTGAGAAACACTGGCGTATAATACTGCATCAAGTCTAAATGTTGTTTCCACGCATCTGAGCTTGGTTTCTCTTTAGAGGGAATGTACACCCAAATTATGAGAGGCAATTTATTTCAAAACTCAGGCAAGTTTTGTCAGCACATACTGGCATGTACTAAGCTGATGTCTTGATTAACAGACGTGTTTTACTACTGTTGCTTGGTAAATTCCACAGCAGTCGGGGGATTTTCGTGTCACATTCGCATTAAAGTAAATTGGGAAAGGGATGCATCACACACGGCAATAAATTGAAAAAAAATAAGAAGGCGCTGCAGTGAGTCTCATCTTCAGCATACGTGGGTGCCTAGCAACCGCCAACGTGAGCCGACGAACATAACGCGCCGTTGCCTCTGTTGCCCTTTAGGTGTTCTTCTCAGCGTACATCTTCAACAGCAACGTGATGGTCAAAGTCGCCACCCAACCTGCTGAAAATCCCATCGACGTCCTGTCCAGGAAGCTACACCTGGGGCCAGGAATGGCCCGTGACGTCCCCCGCCTCTCCTTACCCGGAAAACTGGTCTTTCCCAGGTAGGAATGACAATGGATTCCTCAAGTTTCTCCTGATTACAGATTTTTTTTTTCTTTTTCCGTATTGAATTTATTTATCTCCGCTTTTCTCTCCATGCGGCTTTTAATTTTCCGCTAGAATGAGCATTACAGCCTCAGTGGGCTGTTAAAGAACATTTCTCCACCAAATTGGTCTCTTTGTCCTTTAGTTGCACGCAATGACAAGATATTGAAGACTTTTAACATTCCAAACGTGGTTGTTGTCTCTCGTGTTGTCACAGCTCCACGGGAAGTCACTTCTCAATGCTGGGAATCGGAGACATTGTGATGCCCGGGCTGCTCTTGTGCTTCGTCCTACGTTACGACAACTACAAGAAGCAGGCAAGCGGGGAGGCCTCGGGGCCCGGTAACGTGTCGGGACGCATGCAGCGGGTCTCCTATTTCCACTGCACTCTCATCGGATACTTTGTGGGTAAGTGAGCGATTGGCGGGCGGGTGGCTGGATTTAAAAGACTTAATGGGCATACATGCACTCTTTTAATAAATTAGATTTTACGCGGAGATCCTGCAAACTATTTGCAACCAGAGATGAACTGCGATTTCACACAGAACCCAGTGAAAGGGAATATTTCATTGGGATGCTGTAGTCAATAACATTCATCTATTATCTGAGCCATTTTATCCTCACGAGGGTCGCGGGCATGCTGCAAAAGTGTTGTCCTACCTCTCGTTGCTCTGATATCTCATATCGGTGACGCGTAAGCTGATTAAACCGCTGAAGTATTGAATGTAGGGCTGAAACTCAAATTACTTTAATAATCAGTCTGATGATTATTTTGTCGATTAATCAAATGAATTGGATTAAGAAATATCTGCATTTCCATGTCTTCTTTCTCTTGTGGGCCGCTAGTCACCACAATATTGTGTGTGTGTGTGTGTATATATATGTATGTGTGTATATATATATATATATATATATATATATATATATATATATATATATATATATATATATATAGATATATATATATATAGATATATATAGATAGATAGATATATATATATATATATAGATATAGATATAGGGAAAAAAAAAAAGATACTACAGAACGACTGGTATAAAGCTGTGTTTTGTTTTTATGTTTGTTTGTTTCGCCTTGGGGTTTTTCCCCCCCATAATTGCAACCTTTGCAATTTTAAAATTCAATTGTACAACTGGTACATTGCGATTTGAATTTGATTAATTGTTTAGTCGTGCTCCGGGGTGGTTATGTAATTTAGTCAGTTACACCTCATAACAGTGAGTTGAAAGCACAGAATGGCGCACAAATAAAACAGAATGAATGCTCACAAACATATTTTCCTGACAAAGGATGGAACAAAAGATGGGTTGATAACCAACTATTTGGATACAAGCCATTAAAAAGTACATTTTCCCTAATGTGTTTTTTTCTTTTTTTTTTTTTTTTGTGCGTGACCAGGTCTTTTGACGGCCACTGTGGCATCCAGGATTCATCGCGCTGCTCAGCCTGCTCTGCTCTACCTGGTGCCCTTCACCCTGCTGCCTCTGCTCACGATGGCCTACCTGAAGGTACGTCCGCGGTCTGGCGGTGGAAAGCTCGTTGACTGATTGACTTAAGATGTGCGTCAATGCCGTAGAACGGACGACTTCATTGCCGCGGAACTTCATTTGTTCCGGTGCTGCTCAAACTCTGATTTGTTTGAACTGGACCGGATTAAAAGACGTGGCCATTTTGCCCACCCACGATTGTAAACACTTGACATGCATGTGCGTGCGTGTGTTTCAGGGGGATTTGCGGCGCATGTGGTCCGAACCCTTCCACACCAAGCCCAGCTCCCGCTTCCTGGAGGTATGATGCACCCGGGCAATTAGTGACCAGCAACCGGGGGGAGGACCGTGGACCTCCACTCCCATGGAAGGACGGCGGGGGGAAGGGATTTAGGGGTGGGGGGGTGGGGGGGGGTTAGAGGGGGCGCCCTCACAGTGAGGCCATGTTGTCATCACGCCTTCATGCTTTCCACCCATCTACAAAGAAACAACCTCCCCCCCACCTCAGCAGGACACAAGTGTGTGAGCGTGTTTGTGAGTGTGTGTATGGTTCACAAACGCCCCAACGCACAACTCATCTTCCTCCTCTTCCTCGCCTCTTCATTATAGCACATCCTGCTCATGTTTCACTTCCCCTTCCTCCCGTCTTCCCCCCCCCCCCCCCCGCATTGATATGTCACACGAGATCACGTGACCTCCCTCCCGCCCCCAACATGACCTCCCTCCCGCCCCCGCTCCCTTTGTGGACTTGCAGTTGTGAGACGCGGGGGGTTATATATATATTTTTTTAGCATTGTTGTGGTCATTACTCTTGACATTAATATTATTTCAGAGAGATGTCAAACAAGCACGGAGCGTCGCCGTGGCGACGGGAGGGGGAAATGCAGAGCAGGAGAGGAGGGGATCACGCACAGACCCACACACACACACACACACACACACACACACACCCCGTTGTGCTCCTCCTCTCTGGTCATCTGCTCTCCTCACCCCCCAGTCCACATAGGCAACAATGTATTTTATTTAGAAAAGGTTTTATTCTCTGCATATACAGAAAACGATGCATTATGAAATTGTGAAGCCACACCTGGCGGGCGTGGCTTCCGTTTGTATATATGTGTACACTTGTATTTTTGCCATCTCTTGAATTTGTATTTGTGTTTGAGAGCATGTTGAGCGGCGGGCGGCTTGAAACTGACGGTCGGGTGACTTGTGAGCTCTCGGTGTGTGCTTGTGTGATTAGAAACACAGATGAAAAGAAAAAAAAAATATCCGCATCAGTGTCGGCGGCCGTTAGTTTCGTGCTCCTGTTCTAAAAGTGTGTGTGTGTGAGTGAATGATGATGTGCTTTTATTTGCTTTTAATTTGAACTGGCTGTGACAATAGTCAGGTTAGCATCGACGCAGGCGGACTACTCTGACTCACCGCTGTCAACCTTTTTGTAAAATATGTACTAAATGTTCTTTTTTGGTTTGTTTGTTCGTTTTTCAAAATAAGGGGACAAGTCCAGACAAGCGGAAATGTAAACAGTGTTTTTTTGTTTTTTTTTTTAATAAATGTTTTCTTCAAATAAATGAATGTTGAACTAATTTGAAGCTATGTTACGTTCATCTAGGAGATCTTTTTGTCCCACAATTTTTTTTTTTTTTTTTGCACATCCTTAAAGGGACATTAAAAGGCCACCAACACGATGATGGCACAGAACAAGGCGATGAGGACCTGACTATTGTGAGAAGTCGGAGGGAAATTGCACGCGTACTCTGGTTACATGTACAGAGACAGCTGAGTGAGTGTGTGTGCGCGTGCACGTGTTGGACCTGAGAATGGGAGGAAATCACTTTAAAAATCTGAAATGGATCAATGGAAATTAGAACTAAAAGCTAACATGTAAGCTGTTTTTATTGTTACCAGTCTTTTTTTGTCTGTTTGCTTTTTTGTCTTGCCACAGTTTTGTGGTGCTTGTCAGTTAATTTCTAATTTATACCGCAAGAGGCTACGAAGCCCGTGGGATGGCACGGTTATTTTATTTTTTCTTTTTCAATGTTTGCTTTTTATTTTTATTTTTTACTCTGGACGTGCATGTTAAGTGTACATTGTAATCATTTTGGAGGGCTACTGCTGAACTTTTTTTGGAGGCTGGACTGGACCTATCCTGCCCCACCCCCACCCCACATCTACACAGCAGAGTTTGTACTCGGGACATTTGTGACTGGGGGTGAGAAAAAAAAAGGCTTAGAATTTGGGACCTGAACTGTTGAAACCACAAACTCCATCACCTCTCCATGGACATGGCAAGAAAATATATAGATTTATATACATATATAAGTATACATATATACCTATATATATGTGTGTGTATATGTGTATATATACATGTATAAATAGCTGAAGACGATCATTGTGGACTATTTTTTTTAATGAATTTATTTTCAGCCCTTTCATTTTGTCTCCAGCAGAGGATTGCAGCTCTCTAGATATTACGACTGAAAATGGATTCTGTATAGACAAATGGTGACTCAATAAATTAAGAACCGTGTTGTGATGAAACATGAATCCAGAAGCGTTCTATTCCCAAAAAAGAAAAAGTTTCCCTCATTCAGGATTGTGCTGTAAATAAACATGACTAACTGTAAATGGTGTTGTCTTCATTTGGGTCAGATTCCGGATGGAGGAGCCAAGCCAACATGCAGAGACGTGCGGGGGGGGCTCACTTCGTGTGACAAATAAAATAAAATAAAATTTAAAAAAAATGACTTTCCATTTTAGTTCTCTGGTCTATGTGTCATAAGTTGTTTAAATTCTGAATCCACTGTCCATGAATGATTATTCCCGGTTCAAATGCATGAGTGAGAAAGTGAGGCAGCAAGCAGCTCGCTTCAGTGTGCAACCGTTCAGTAAAAAAACGCAGAAATCGCATGGTCCAAAAGCACAACCTTCGGAAAAATGGCTACGAAAATAGAGGTGGCTGTTAGTGTTGGTTCAGTCTCTCAACGTTTCCAAAATATTTTCCATAGCCAGCCGAACGTATTTGATATTTCTGTGTTACAAATTGGTGTCGGGCGGAATCTTTGAACTGTCCCTCCAAAATCATCACTTTTGGAAGACCCAACAAAGATTAATTTGTTCAACCAGAAACTTATCAGTGAAGCCAATCAAATTTCGACTGATAATGACGATGATGACGTGTATTGGAGACCTCGGTTGCTAATGGTTCGAGGATATAAACGAATTTTCTGCCGCATCGTAGTTATGTATATGCGCCTTTAATATAATGGCAGAATGTATCTGACTTGATAATAATTGAAAGCCTCTAATTATTTTTTAATAATGAACTGTATAGCGCACTAGCGCAGTTTCCGACTTTTTACCAAATTCGCCGTCGTAAACCGAGGACGCCGCATACAATTCGGTACTGTCTAAATAAGGTGAATGTGGGGCGTTTGTCCAGCAGAGGGAGACACAATACAAATATCTACTTAGGAGCATGAGAGGAAGTGCGGCTCATTTTATTTATGTTTTCAAATTGAATAATATACGGAAATATTACAACGAGCACTGTATCTCCAAATTACCATCTTGTGTAGGAATAGTTTTGTCAATTTTATTATTAAAAAAAATAACGAGGTTTATGTTTTAACAAGTAAATATAGTCATACCATTGACAAACAAAAAAAGCTTTTAATATATAAGATGGCAATAAAAGGAAAGGACGATGATAAAATTGTTAGAAATTAAACATTCTTTGAACAGAACATTATCGGTTCCTTCACGGAGTGGAGAAGTTAGGAGAATGTGGGAAGGAGGAGGGGTTGACTCGTTGAAGACTTCATGTAGAGAAAATGGCCGAAAGAATGACAACGCAAAGACGTTGAGTCAAGAGTTTCAACTAAAGCCTCACAAACGCAGACTTTTCTCGCTCTCTCGAACAATGGAACATGTCTCCAAAATGTTTTATGCCACTTAAGATAACACAAGTCCATTTTTTTGTACTCGCTGAAGTTTTTGTGTCCACGCCCACGGAATGACACGATTACCGTCCGTCTGGTCGTCACTCTCTGTTAACAAATGTAATATTATTATTATATTTTTTGGGGGGGAGAGGGCGGCGTTACATTTGTCAAGACTTGTGCCGTGGTGAAGGTCTGTGTTCTATCGAGTGACATTATAATTAATATTGTATGTGTGTTCGTTGTAGTCATGATTTACATTTAAAAAAAAAGATTAAAATAAATAATTACATTTCTGTAATAATGCTCTAAAACTGTTGCGGATCTTAACCGAGGCCACCGCAAAGGACAATTGGGTTGATCACATATGAATAAACATGTACAGTGAAAAGTTGTAAGTACTTAAAGTCACAGTAAATAACAAGCAAAATAGTCTTATAAATATTCTTTTTTAAATATTCAAACGTAATGAAATATTTTTAATCAACAAATAAACCAAAATCAAGTTTTTTCTCTTGTACAGTGGTTTAAAAAAGTTATTTTATACAACAATGTTTGTATAATATCTAAAATGCTTCTGAAAAAAATGTGTATCCATATTAAAACATACTTTTAACCTCTGTTTAGCCATTCAAACGCAGGAAAAAGCAATTCTAATTCGAATATTGCATAGTCTGGATATTTACACAAATGTGCAAAATAATGTCATTGAGTAATTAAAATGTGCAATTGTGCAGTAACATATCCTCCGCTATCTTAATCCTAACATACAGTGGGAAACACTATTAGCACATGGGCTAACAATTAGCATCTATGTGGCATTCTTTATACTCTGTGAAGATCAACTATTATTACCGCCTTACCGAGGAGCCAAGAGAGGAGCTGTGTCTCCAGCGTAGTAGATTTGTATGTCTGTCTTATACGGCCCTCAGGTGCCCAGAATGAGCAGCTTCATGTGCACTGCAAACCTTAGCACGCAGTTGTTTTTCGTGATAAATTGGGCGTAAAAGTCTGGAGACGAAGTTAAACTCGCAATCTCTCTGCTGCTGGTATGAATTTAGCAGCGATCAAACAAGATGAGATGATCATGATCCACCTTATTCGGAGAATAGAGATCGTCCTCATTTTTTAATCTTGTTGCCTCCAACAAATGTGTGTGACAAGTACCAGTGATAGTACGCCGGCTCCCTCTAGTGGTACACAAAAGAATCACTGATTAAATGTGAATATAATAGTGTTTTTTTTTTTTTTTTTTTTTTTTTGCTCTTTTGTTACTGTTGGACTGTTTTGCTCATACTGGACCTGTTCTCCATTCACACCTGATTTTCCTGTCAGAATTTAGTCCATTGTTTTTTTGTTTTTGTTTTTTTCACCGTATGAAGGACATTTAATTTTTTTTTTATACATTTTGCATAAGTAAAAAAGTTGAATAAATAAATATCATATTTTACGCGCGTGAGTTCACGTTGGACTATGGCTCGTTCAGACGTGTACAAATTCGTATTACGCCGACGCAATAGGAACAGAACGGCGTCGTATACCGAAGCTGCCCCTGGATTTGGGGACAAAATGAGTTTAAATTGACAGGCGTAGCCGATTGTGTCAAATATTTCTGATGAAATAATTGCAAAGCTCGAAACGTATGCGATTGCTTTTGTTTCGTAGTCCGAGCATTGGTTCAAAGTGACAGATGTTGATGTCGTTCGCTTTTGGTGGTTTTACTGACATGGAAGGTGGGGGTTGAAGAGCACGACGCTGGGTGGTGGGATGGCGGCAGGGCCGAGCGAGAGGGGGGAGGGTGTCGGGGTTGGGTGTAAGGTCAGGGAGGTCAAGGCAGGCAGGGACCCGCCCCTCGTCCATCATTGGCCGCTCGGCCCTGCTCGGCCCGGCCGGCCCTGTGCTGCTTTGAAGTGGCCCGAATTCCACCACGGCCATGGGGATTGTAACATGTCATTTGAAAAGAAATTTGGCGAGGTGGTCCTAAAAACGAAAAGGGGCGGGGGTGTGGGGGTTGCTGCAAATGCGGGGGGTTTTTGTTGTCCAGAGGTGCTCGTACGTCACATGACCAGGCAGGCCAGGTGATCGTGGCCAGCTGCTATTAGGACGCCTTCATTTACATTTAGAGCTCTGTTTCATTCATTGGATACTGACACCACTCCCACCCCGCCCCCTACCACACACACTCACTCCCACACACACACAACTAGTGAATTGATTCTTGAATTGATTGATTCGGATTGCTCTAACCGACGAGAGAGCAAGAAAACCCCCCCAAAAAGTGCCAAAAAATCTTCTGCCATTTTCATTTTGATGACAGAGCCCATTTTTATATCATAAGACTGGATTCAAATAAGAGGATATTTACAGCTGTGATATTTATTTCAAGTTTGAATATCGATTTGAAAGAGCCAGTTTTGTGTCAAATCACTTCGCTCTTCATATTTGACGGTTCGGCCTGGAATCTTCGGATGGACTTTTTTGTCGATTGAAAAATGTTGTTTGTTTATTTATTTTCATGTTTAGTTTTGGTATTAACAAAACGCTGATAACAAGACAAAAATGTACTTCAACATTGTAAATTCTTTATTTTTTTTCCGTAATGTGACAAAACGTTACGGCTTGTCACGAGGAGAAAAATACAGATGTTAAAATAAAAAAAAACTTTTGGTTATAAAATGAGTCATTCATTTTGTTAATATAAGATTTGCATTTTTTTTTTAATGAATCAAAATCCAAAAGTGAAAATCAAACCGAATCAGCCCCATAGTTTCTTTTTAAAAGAGGCTTTTTCACCTGTTACATTATAATACAAATATAATTTACCAACATAAATCAACCAATCTGACGGTGTCCCAACATGTTGTTCAATATCGTACAAAAGTCTTGACCAATTTCTATTTTTGCCGTAAAAGATAACTAATTAGAATTCCGCAGAGAACACCACATTTAATTGTGATGTTTTATGTTGCGCACTTTTGTAAATCATTCAAAAAAATAGTCAATGAAACAGTTTTTGTGTGAATTATATTTATATTTGTCTTTTTTTAAGTTTCTTTTTATATTGTAATTCATAAAAAGAAAGGGAAATAATTGTATTTATCGCGTCAAAACATCAAATTGAACAGTGTCCTAATATGTTGCACAATATAAACACTCAATCATTGAAGTTACTGAAGTTTGGCAAACTTGGCTGGAGGGCCTCTTCTAAAAGGGCCTGCCCAGACCTCAAGAGGAAAGATTCAAGATCCAGAAATAAAAAAATACAAAAAAATAACCCAAAAGTGCATATAAATGAAAAGAAATATCTTTATGTGCGTAAATGTCAGACGAAGGTCCTCAGCATTACTTGTTGGAGTCTTGAATTCAACTACAAATTAGACTTGTTGCTTATTTAAAGAAGACTGCCGAATCTTTCCAAACGCCACAAGGAGCGAGGAAATTTTCCATTATTTGTTGGGAACAATTTCCAAAGATATTTTAAAGCATATGTGGCAATAAAATAAGCAGTTTGAACAACAGCAGACCATTTTAATTGCCAGTGCACTCACCGGCCATTTCATTAAGTACACCTTTGCACAATCTAATGAGATCCAGTCCCGAAAAGAAATCTGCTCAGGATTATAAAATCATAGCAACAGTTTGGATCGACTCTGTGAAAGAGGAATTCATTAATTAATTCATTAAGTAAAAGTGATCCACGCTGAAGTTTGAATATGTTCATAACAATTTTTCAGGATGAAACTTGTGGAGTGCAATCAGCAATGTCATGTTTTGGAGTTTTTCATAATTGATTTTTTTTGGGGGGTTGTTGTTGTTGGTTTATTTCTTTTGGATACTTTTAAACATTTAAATGTTGTCCCTTTGGTCCAAATTGGTCCTGGAGCATTTGTGGTGTTTGTGAGAAAGAGCGTAATATGTTTATTATTAGATCTGTAACTTTCTACTATTTAGCATCTTTAAAAGTCGCTAATTACGGGCAATCCAGTGCAAAAAAAAAAAAAATCCCTTTACTGTGACTTTAAAAGGCAACTTTACCTCATTGTAAGCTATATTTTATAATAATAATAATAATAATAACCACACACCTCTGACCAATAAAAAGTCAGCGTTGTGATCTTTTGCATTGCATGTGAATGCCGTGTTGAGGCATCGGAGGTCATTTAAAGACTGTTGCAATTTATTGGCCACTGGTGTTCATGTTAATAGCAGAGAACTTCCTTCCTTCCTCCTCCTCTTTTTCTTCTTCTTCTTCTTCTTCTTCTTGCATACCAGCAAGCAGGCAAAGCAGGCATTCCAGGCTTGTTTAAATAAGGCCTGCCTGCCCGGGCGCGGGTGGATTCCCCTCTGGCCCTTTGCCCTTCGACCCCGAGTGCATTCCGTATGTAAAGTGAGGAATTCCTCTGAAGTTCACTTAAATGGGCTTGAGTTTTTTTTTGTTTTTTTTTTTTCCTGTTGAATGCAGGGAGAGGAAGATGTAGAGTTCTGGACGAGGCTTGTTGTGGATCACGGGGATGGCCTGCACACTCGGAAATAATCGATAAGTAATCGATGCGCTCGTCAATAAGCGAGCGGGGCGAGTGAGTGTTTCAGGGTGTCTGTTTGCTCTTCTGTTTGGTTGAAGTTTCTATTTCAATACGACATCCAGGTGCTGATATCTCGTTTTATAGTTTTAGAGAGATGTATTTTCACAATATGTATATGTTAAAGAGTTGATGAGAAGGCAAAACGGGCCACGTGTATCGACGCTGAAATATTTTTCTAATATTGGATTCATTTAGCGACACTGGGAAAAAATTTTTTTTTATTGAATTTACTTACATTTATTTCATGAAATGGTTTTCACGTAATAAAAGCTTTTTTTTAAGTGGAGTCAACTTATGAAAAACATCTGGATCCAGATGATTTAGTTTCTGCAAGAACTTGATGAAATGAAATCGTCAAATCAACGCGCCGTTTTTCGCAGCTTGTTTAGCAATCGGTAATGATTATAGTAATAATAATAATTTAAAAAAATAATAATAAAAGTGGTTCCTATCATAAAACCAAATAAAATAATTCAAATTGCTGTGTGATTTTTGGCTGTTTCTTCTTTTTCCTGATTCAAGAACAAGTCCATGTTTGATTTTCAGTGTTCGAATACAAAACGAAAAAGATTCTTCTGCTTGTGCTTGTCTTACTTTTTGTCCTTTTTCCGAACTTTGTTAGCTCTTCAGGCTGAAATAACAATACAGCAATCCTTTTGTTTAGTTATTTTGTCAACAATTTTGTTTTATAAAATGAAGATTTTACTCATCGAAAAGAGTCGCGAATAAACAAGGACTGCTTCTAATATTTTAATTTCTGCGGAAGGTGAAAAATTACCCGGCATGCATCTCAATCCAAATTCAAAAGTTTTTTTTATATCGGCAGAATTATTGGCGCAGTGACTCACAATCTCGTATTGTGAATTGGAAGACAAAATCTGGATATTGTGGCATCATATCGCCGTCATTTCTCATTGTCTCGTATCGATACACGAGCAGCAAATGTCAAAAGTGATCACGGGTTGCCAAATGATTTTATTGTTTTGTTTTGTGTTCCCAGATACTCCTGTAAGACATTCCTGAGGCTCTTTTTGAGTAGTTACTCATTTCACAGTTATTTCTTCAAGATCGCAACGGTTTACTGCGATAGTTTGTACAAGACAGTCAAGTCAACATTTTAGAAACAGCTCAGTTTGATGAAGTGCGGTTACATACCCACTGATAATTAATTGAGTCGCATTAGCTTAAAAAAAGTTTACATGTGGGCTCTCAGCGGAACGAGCAGGAACGGTAGTGGGGTTATTTTCAGCCCGTTAAGAGAGGCGGATGCTTGGGCGGCGGCGCTTCTCGTACTGTTGGAGACGCAGTAAAAAAAAAAAAACCTGCCACCCACACAGCTGGAATGTCATGCATGCAGTCCATAGAGTCTGTTTCAAGGGGGAAGGTAGAAAAGGAAGGGGGGGGGGGGGCTTGAGGTGAGGTCCAGCCGCTGCTCCTTCATGAGAAAGGAGAAGAAACCTCCCACAGCCACCCAAAACGTCACCATTAAGCTTCTTCCAAATTATCAATGACGATCCATCACAGTGCTTTGGCCTGGTGGGAGCGTCCGGGGGTGAGGAGGAGGTGTGTGCCGACGTATATGTTGGGGTGTGTGTGAGTGTGTGTGTGTGTTAGATGGAAATGGGAATGGGGGAAGGGAAGAGGTCAAAGTGCAGAGGAAGAAAGGCGGTACATTTTGGGAGGATGGGAGCTGCTACGTGGGGGGAAATGCAAAAAAAAAAAAAAGACGCAACAATAAGCAGCATATTTTAAAAGGCGTTGCACACCCGGGCCCACATGACACCTCACACACACACACACACAGGCAGGCAGCCATACTACTGCTGCTGCATGCAGGCCTTAAAGCCCCCCCTCCCCCAACCCCCAACCACCACCACCCATCCCCCCAATACATCCCCTCAGGCTCCTTTTAAACAGAAACATTTTCCAAAACATGAAAGTGATTTCTTTCTCTCTCTCTCCATCTGCTTGAGTCATAAAAACAAGCTTATTTCCTTACAAAACTTTACTTTTTCCAAAAGGTGAAAAAACACTTCCAATTTAACTATCTCTTTCCATCCCAATTATTATAAAAAGACATGATAAAAATACGAATAAAAAATACAAATGCAAATACAAATAAAAATACATATATACATACATATACATATTGTGAGTGTAGAGCTACTAAAGCTACTAAAATGTTTGAGTTCAAAAGCTGCTTTTAAACACACAAAAAATGTGTTCAATCCTACATGTCATTTTCCAAATTTTACAGTTTTTGTTTGAAACTTTTTATTTTTATTTCACTGCTTGATCTGCTTAGAGAATCTCTTTCACTGTATTCTAATTCACATGTAAGCAAATTACCCAAAGTAACCAAGTTAGAAGCCGAAACATGAATCTATTGTGATATCCATGCATTATTTCATTTGAATTTTAATTGTATTAGTTATGTAATCCAAATAAATTGTGGTGACATGAAGCAAATTTGAATTAGCAAAATGACTTGAAGGGCACAAGCAGGTACAGTTAAAGAGTTTGCTTTTATCCTCATTTTAAAGTTATTTAAAACCAATAAAAAAAATGTCTACATTTTTGTTGGATATGTTGTAGTTTTTATTCAAAAAGTAAACTTCATTCCTCGAGGACACTTATTAAACAGTTTTATGGAAACGTTTTATAATGTTTTTTGTTGTTCCCCTATGAGTTTGTTAACACAATTATTAACACTCATTAATTAAATTTACCATGTTCATTTGATTGACTTTATTGTGATTTTAGGGGGATTTAAACTTGCATGTAAAAAGTAGACTATTGTTCCAGAAGATGATTTCCCACTACTATTAACATTTTCGGTTTCTTTCAGCTGATTGTCAATCTGCGTGTGCGCGTGTGCGTGTGCGTGCGCGTGCTCCCACAGTAATGAATGAGCTAATCAGACGTTTGCAGCATTAATTCCCTGCACGGGTGTGCGTACTGGTGCAGTTTGTGTATTAGCAGCAGGACGCTGTGGACCACCAACCGTCACGATCAGAACTTATTATTGGAACTTGATAGACAGACGGAGAGAGAGCAGGAGAGTTTTAATGTCTCCGTACCTTAAATTAACTTGTGTGTCTTGACGGGACACTTTTAGGAGGGGGTGGAGGAAGCAGAGAAGAGTCGAACCTTCATCACGCCCCGCCTCATACATAAAAAAGGGAAAATTTGCACCGAATGGCTGCACAATCAGATCTGAGTGGACCGAGTGGGGAGGAAAGGGGGGAAAGCCGCGGGATAATGCCATTATTTCAGCTCCTCTGAGCCAGGAATGCCAAATTTCACAGGCGGCTTCTCCTCTCTGGGCGTCAATCAAAAAATAAGGCTGGCCGAGCTTCCATTTTGTGCACTGACTGGGGTGACAAATTGAGCCACTCGAACGGCGCGTTTTGTCAGTCCGGTGGCGTCACGTTTAGTGCCCCCGCGCGCAATTACACAAAAAAATATGTCTGTATTTTTTTTAATTCAAAATTTTATTTAATGTGATCGGTTGTTTTAATCCAGATTTCGTCCGGAAGTAAGCAAGGTGAATTCAGAAGGAAACGTCCACCCTTGATAACGTTATAAAAGGCCTGACAATAATATCATAAGCGCGATTACAAACGGACCCACAAAAAAAAGTGAATAAAATAATTAGGATACCGCGAGGGGAGGAGGAGGAGCTTGGGTAGATTTTTGTGAATGGGATACATTTAACCAGCGATTCGCTGCGCCTGGTGACGCGTCGCCGTGATTGACCAATGAGCGACCCACAGGAAGTGGGGCGGGCGCCGCGTGCCGGCCAATCAGTGCGGACTAGCGCAGCAGACAGCCAATGGCCGCGCGGCAATGCAAAAGCGGCGACTCGAGCCTCGCCAGCCTGTGAATGTCAAGTAGTCAAAGATGGAGTCCGGTATGCTCGAGGGCCGTGTGTGTTACGTGTGCGTGGAACACTTTTTCCACCACCACCGGGTTATGAGTAAGAAGAGGAGGTTTTTGCGGGATTTCACGCTCGATTTTGGAAGCTTTTCGGCTCCGTTTTGTGCGGTTATTAACGACTCGGGGACAACGAGTACCGAAGCCATAGCCCCCCCCCCTTTTTTCCCCTCCACCACCCGCCTTCCACGCGGCGTGATTTCGAGGAAAGAGGCTCGCTTTTCCCTTGTCGTCGTTGTTTTTCTTGGCCTATCCACGGATTCTCCTGCTGATAGTATTCCGTGGGAAGACGCGAGGTAGAATAAAAGGGGGTGCGTGTGTGTGTCTGTGAGAGAAGAGAAGAGAGGAGGTGGGGGGTGTCTCCACGGTGAGTTGTAGCTTCTTTTTATGCGTAAATCTTGCGCGCAAACTTGATTCCACGCGTGGAAAACAGACTGAGATCGGGTCGGCAGAGTGTGGGGTGGGGGGGGAGGACTTGAAGAGGATAAAGTGCACCTTATTTGGCCACCTAATAGGTATCCGATGATTCGGAGGGAGTGAAGGGGGAGGGTTGGGTGGGTGTGGGGTTACATTTTCACGTTGCGGGCGTGTGCGTGCAGCCAAGCCTGTTGTGCAATCTGACAAGTCGTCAGTGTTGCGCCGTGAGCTGGCAGGAAAGAGACTCCGGGCTGGCTGGCTGGCTGGCTGGCTGGCTGGTTGGGTGGGTGGGTGTCTTGGCGTGGAGCGGAGGAGGCGCATAGGCTGCGCGCGCTCCTCTTCTTCTTCTTCTTCTTCTTCTTTAGAGACATGGCGGAGAGAGAGTGAGGGAAAGCAGGTAAAAAGCACCATGCGACCACATGATGTTCTCGTTTGTAGCCGTTCAATGGCATGCGTCATGCTACGGATGGTGTATGTTGTGTAACAGCCATGGACGGCGTTGCGCAAACGCCTCATGTGCACTTCTTCACTTTTTCAAAATGAGCTTCTCTCCCTTTTCCAACTTTTTTTTTCCTCACATCCTTGTTCTCGATACACTCTGTAGTCACAAAAGTTGCAACTTGGGACAATGTCGGACGACTAGTTTGCTAGTCAAGGTGTGGAAGGCTTTAATGTGCACCTCCTCCCTCTCGGCTCCTTTTCTTCCTCTCTTTAACCCCCACCTCACTCCTCCTCCTCCTCTTCCCCAAATTAGAATGCATGTCATTGACTGAAGAGAATAGTATGGGCCCACATGCTGGGAAATTCCCATTCGCTCAGGGCGAGAGTATAAGCAACACTGTTAAATTTAGGAAGTTAATTCAACACTCAAGCAGCTTTTTGTTATTGTGCCCCCTCAACCACACAACAGGGTATGGACTTTTTTGTGTTTTTAAAACATGTGTTTATCCAAATTGTGTATTTTTTTTCCACTTTCAAGTTTTTATGTGCAATGGAGGCTCCATGGTTGTTGACCATTGCCCTTTTTCTGTTGCACTACTGGCCATTGGGGATGAGCAGTGCAATATTAAAAGGGCATTGGTTGATAGACCCACACCACTCTTTGACTCATGTACATGTATAAAAAAAAAAGTTTCGATGTGGACTGGGTTGGGGAATTATTTTTTTCAGTTACAGAATTAATTGAAAAACATGACATTCCCATTAAAAAAAAACCGCTGTTGCATATTGTGTGCATTTCTGTGCTTTTACAGAGGTTTTAGTTGCTCATGGATGACTTTTTGTGTTTTAGCGAAATCAACTTCCAACATCAGATTTTCTGTGCTTTTCATAAGGAGGCAATTGCTTTTAAAATGGCCTTGCGGCCTGGATTAAATGCCCCGACCGACCGGCCGCCTATGGTCCATCAGTTCTACACTAAATTTCTGTATACAATAACCATTTGATTTTTCTTAATATACAGTTATGCACACAATGAGCACACAATTATAAAAGTCTTATTATATAGTATATTTGAATGATCCCAATTAAATGTTCTGATTGACCACAAAAGGTCCTCCAACCGTAGCTTTCCCTCACTTGGTGTATTAGCTAAAGCAACCTCCTAAATAGCCTGCAAAGATTTAAATACATTCCCACAATTGCAACTGAAGCTATTTAAATGTAGATTGGCAGCAAAAATAATGGCCGCCGCCCACAGCCCCCCCCCCCACCACTCCCTCTTCTCGATCTCTTTATTCTGTCCGTGTGCTGACACATGCTGAGGTCAGCTGCTTTGACAATGTTGCACTACTGTACCATCCATTCTAGCAGTGCAATAGTATTGTCATAGCATTTGGCCTCAGAACTGGCCGGTGGAAGTGGACTGGTTGACTTGACTTGACGGCTCATGGCAGGTGGTGGAGCCTCCTGCACACTTTACTAACTTTATTTTTTTTTTTTATGACTCAAAAGCAACTTGAAAGACATCCTCCAAAATAGCATAATTTGTCCTTTGTCCAGCATGTTTTGATTTTTTTTTTTTTTTTTATACACTGAGAAATTCCTTGAGAGATCTCAGAAATCTTGGATCCACATGTTTATCCAATTCTGGTCACTTCTTTGCCCCACTTGCCCAATACTTTGGACTAGTACTTTTTTTGCTTAAAACAAACAGAATGAAAACTGTCTCCACAGTGGATATTAGCGTGGGTAACGAAAATAGTTGCACACACATGTCCACGAGGGCAATATTCAACACTTTCTTAGCTACTGCCTTCTGCAAATGTCTGAATTTCGTCCTTCGGATTATCTGCACCAAAATGGAATGGCTTCTTCTTTTTGTCCATTCCTCAAGCGGTTAGGGTCATGTAGGTAAACACACGCGCGCGCGCACACACACACACCCAATGAAAACCATCTCTTGTAGTGGATGCACTAAAAGCCACCAAGGCCAAACAATCATAATTTAAATCAAAACACCGCCTGCGTGTCTCTGAAATTTCACATTTTCTACCCTTTTTTCTCAAAATTATAAAATACGAAAAATAAATGCCACAAAATGGAACATCTTCTCAACACATTTGTTACCCCTGAAAGTTTTGACTTCACCGTGCCATCATATGACATTATGAAAATAAGCTTAGTTAAGCTAAAATGGTCTAATAACTTTTATTTAAGGTGTACATTCTCATAAGGACGGACTATATCATGTTTAAAAAATAACATTAAAAAAATATGCCACTCAACGGAGAAAAATATCTTGTCTGCACCCTTTATCCTGATTGGTCCCCAAAATAATTGTATTGTAATTAATTTTACTGTGTTTTATTACACAGCAAAATTGGTAATTTAAAAAATAATAATAATTTAGAAAAAGGTGAGGGCTTTATTTTTAAAAATATTCCAAATCCGTTTTGTGGGTATAAAGTGCACAATGCTACAAAATAGAGCGGAAGTTGCTTTCTATATTTTGGCCTTCTGCATAAACTAATGCTAAAAATTCATGCTCAGATGAAGTCTTTGAGCAGTTATGGAAAAAGGACATGCCCAAAAAAATCTTTGATATACTTTACCAGGATTTTCCTAAGAATAATCCTTTAAAAAAAATTACATTATCTTCACAACGCTATGTAATAATTTGAGTAGAATTTGTGTCATCCTACAAACCAACAATGAAAATGTATTATTTGCAAAAGTGCTCAAAACAAATTGTGTATTCACACTTTGACCCAAACCCAAATAATTCTTTCTGGATCAACTATACCAACTCTTTCTCATTTTATCATTACAAACATTTGCATATGCTTGAATTGTTCTACAAAATGAGCCCAAAAAAGTCCCACTCGGACACTTTTCAAGAAGAATGTTGACCAGTGTTGGTTTTCTTCACTGGTTGGGAATCCAGACCACAAAAAAAAAAAAAAGAAAAGAAAGTTTAGTGGAACCGTAACGTGACGTTTATTTACACCACACCCGTGTGCTGTTATGTCATCAAACACGGTGACGGGAGTGTGAGTTAATGTGAAAAGGAAGCAGCGGAACGGAGGAGGGTGGGCCTCCGTGTGTTTTTGGAGCATCCTTGTAGTGTAGAACAGGTTTGGGAGGAGGGGGAGGGGGGGGGGCAATCGGGGAGGAATGCAGGCCCCTCGCCCTGCCCCCAAGCCGTCTCTTTCGTCCTGCTCTTCTCTCAGGTTGTGTTGAGATTTGGTGTCATGTATGAGCCCTGAAGGCAACCTGACGAGCAGAGAGCTTTGTTTGTTTGCACCTTTGCTAAAAGACCCTTCTTTTGAGACCACTGGTGCATATCTTAAAAAAAAAAATTTAAAAAATGCATTTATCACAACACAAAGTGATTCATTCACTTATTTGTGCGTTTGCACGCGGCCACGGTAGGGTAAGCGTTCGTCGAGGGCCCCCCGAAAAGGAGAAGCCGGCTCAAGTCACTTGACTGTGTGAAATTCCGCCCCAGCGCAAGAACGTGACTTGTTTGGGCTTGCTTGCAATGCTTGCTGGGAAATCCTGGAATGTGTGGAATGGGGGACGGTGGTGCTTCTGCATCTGCAGGCTGCACAAGCGCGCTCACTATCCTGCCATGAGAGACACACATGGCGAGACTTTCAAGTTGCAAAGGAATGACAAAAACAACGGTTTAGATAAAAAAAATAAAAAAAACGACGCATTTTCACCTGTATGTGTTTGTAAATGTGCTTCAATAAAACTGCATTTTAAAAAAATGCACATTATGCCTCTTGAGTGCTTCGAAACACTTTCATGCTCATGTAGATTCATCCTGTTAAAATATTCTGTCAAAGCATCTACTCATTAGGATGAAAACTTTTTTTTCTTTTTATGGGCAGTCAAAAAATGTTTCGATCAAGACATGGCATGCCACAGAAACATTTTGACTTGCATTTGGATCAATTTCAAAAGAAAATAATGGCATTTATATCTTTCAATGTATGGTGGCCTGTTGCAACCAAATGCAATCAACTTTTTTGTTTTTACAAACATAGCAAGATTTCTGCAAAACACTCCAATGTGTTAATTATAATAATTCAGGATGGATGACGTCACTGAAAATTGAGAGGCAGAGAAAAAAACGATAAAAGGACGCCTGGGTTGTAAAAGCAAAGTCACGATTGCAAAAAAAAAAAAAAAGAATATAAAGTCAAATAATTCCACTAAAGAAGAAAAGTGTAAAAGATTCATTTGTCTGAGTCTAATATTTTAAGTTGCAGAAAACAAAACTTTCAAAAAACGTTTGGGGGAATGCCTCTTTAATCTACTGTGTCGTTTTGCACATTGAAAGACACTTTAAGGGAACTAAATTATTGTTCAAAGTAAAACTGCATCATTACACAGAGTGACCTCTGTGACGAAATTCTAGAATTATTCCAAAAGATGAGAGTTGAAAACACACACACGAATTTGTGCACGAGTGATGTTGTTCGTCCATTACTTTAGTCAAAAGACAGTTGACATGCCACCAAAGTAACCCTGCTATTAGATTTCTTGGAATCAAATGATTGAAAAAGATGGACTCTTTTTTTTTTTTCTCAGCTTAAAGTATGCAGAAAACGCTCAAGTGCATGAAAAGTTGTGAAAAGGAACATTAGATAATCATGTTTATTCCAAATAACAGAAAAAGTAGAGCCACCTATTTAGAAGAACCCAAAATGATGATCCGTGTGAATTTAACACTAGTGGTGTTAAAATAAAACAACACAACGGTTATTAAAAAGGAGAGAGGGGAGAAAAAAAGACACCACCAAAACAAACAGTAAGAATAATAAATCCCGCCGACAAGCAGACAATGAAGAGGGAAATCCAAATAAACCAAAATAGCCTCTGATACAGGAAATGAAATCATCTGGGAAGTGTGTGTGTGTGTGTCTGGTTGTAGAAGGAGGCGGTGCCAATAAAAGAAGGGGGTGTAACCTTCTTGTGGACGTTGCACTCATGTTTGAAGCTATTCACATCCAATTTGCATCAGCTTGGGATGTGTTCCGATAAAAGTGCCGGCGGTTCTGATCATCATAATTTTTATTTGGATTGTACCGACCTAATTTTTTTAATAAGACGCACGCAAAGTTTCACACGCCTTGGTGACTTCCGCAGAAGAGACGCATTCCATATGAGCACTGAACCAGCTCCCCAAACTTGTCGGGTGAAGTTTTGCGGCACATGCGGAAAAAAAATAAAGTGGAATATGGATAATTGGTTTTGAAATCATCCATCTATTCGTTATTTCTAAATATAAAATCCGAGCAGCTTCTCCTTGCAAGGGTCGCGGGCGTGCTGGAGCCGACCCCAGCTGTCTGTGGCCAGTGAATCAATCACTGAAATGAATTTGTTCAACTACACTTTGTAACCCAAAAAATAAAAAGACGCATGATAGCTAAACGTCACTAAAAGTGAAGAACATTTTGTAGCTTTGACACTAATCTGAGCAAAAAAAAAAGAGTAGACCCCATAAAAATGGGGGGTTGGTGGAAGTTTTGGCGAGTTGATAATTGTTCCAGAGATTAATTAAATGTGTTGAATACTTTGATTATCAAATGGGAGCGATGATGTTAATTTGGAATGAATAGGGGTTATTTTAGTGGTGAAAATGTTGATTTTCTTTTCTTTTTTTCGGGGGCGGGGGCTGTGGGAATTTTTGGCAAATTGAAAGTTGTTTCCAAAGTGAACTGAAGGTGTTGAATGTTTTGAATTTGATATGGGAACAAAGTGAATATGTTATATTGAATGTCCCATCGAAAGCGAATGTAGAATTTTGGGTTGAAAATGTTTAATTTGGGGACTTGAATTTTTGCCTTAAATCAGGCACTCCCTGGGGTAGACTCTACTTCCTGTAGTGTGCGCGTGCGTGTGCGAGCGCGTGTGTGTGTGCGTGAGTGGGTGAGATATTGATTGATGAGTAGGTTTGCTTGAGAGGTGATTTACTGCCATCTAGTGGACATCCAATGAACAACTGAACGTTGTTGACTTTTTAAGGGCTATAAGCATGCAAAGTACTCGACTCGTTTGTGGTTTTACAGTCGCAACCTTACCACAAGAAACAAATATAAATCTGAAACACTTTATTTCGAAACAACACTCTGCCAGTGTTGACATTTTCAATGTTTATTTTTTTTAAGTACATATTAAAACAAACAAACAAAGAAAAAAACTACTGAAATGAATATCTTGCGTGCCATACACATAATTTGTTGAACTGCACGAGTACTTGGGGGTTCTCTCAATAGAGGGTGCAGAGCAACTCCCATCCAGATGGGGGCGCCATACACATCGCAGAACACATCGCCTTAAATTGCTATAAAAAAAATCCATCCCAACATGCAAAGTCTTCACGCAAAGGCCCTTTAAAGTGTCCTTCTCATGTTCTTGTGTTTTTAATGCTGCATTTGAGAAAGAAACGATTCATGATCACAATCCTTTTTCTCATATTTTAAATGTCTGTTGTAGAACAAAACAAAAGCTACCTTAGCGCCTGCTCGCACTGACAGCTGGTGAGCGCCGTCGAAGGAAAGTCAGCAGTGTTGAGCGTCGGGGCCTCGTGGGGCATCTAGGAAGAGCGACACATGACGTTTGCGGCTGACCAATACGAGGCAAGGGCTGCACTGTACATCTAAAGAAAAAAAAAGACTGACCAGCACGGGAGGAGCCATGAAGAGGTAATTGAGGGGGTAGTGCAGCAGGCTGAGGCAGCTGGCGGCGTAGAGGTCGGCGTAGCGCATGAGTTGGCTGGCAAACAGCGTCTGTCTGGAGCCGTTTCGAAGTAGGCTGCCCATGCGGCCGTAAGACATGTCGATCCAGGTGGTCAGAATCTGAGGCCGGGGGTTACGCGGACAATCAAACCATCATCAACTCAACAATTGCCTGGCCTAAATCTTAAAAACAGAGCCCATCCATTTTCTAAATGAAAATCTTCACTGATGATTAGAATTATTATATTGAACATTATAGTATTATTAAATTACAAGCACACCAAATTAAAATGAAATGTTTTAACTTCCGAGAAGACTTGAACTTAATCCAAGCTAATATGTGCACTTGAAAGTTTCCTTACCTTCATTCTGGTGTGAATGTTGCTGACGTCGGGAGTGTCCTGACTGCCACTGTCCAGGTGCCTGCGTGCAACGACATCATCGTTCGTCAATCGTCAATGCCAGGAACTTGTGGAAATGCAACAAAGGTGATTTTCTTTTCTGCTGATGACTCTCTAAACTCAGCGACTACTTCGTGTTTGAAGCTTCGCCATCGTTACAACTCTCGTCTCGGTCTTATAATGTCAAAATGTTAACCGCGTTACGAAGAGGACTGGGTAAATATCCGTGGAAAGGGTTAAAAACACAATGATTAGAATGCGGACATACTTGTAAATCTCAGCGAGGAAAATGTCAAGACCTTTCAGCTCTTCAAACCAATCTGAAGGGGAAAAAAAAAAACAAAGATGTAAAAAAAAAAAAAATCAACAAAAAATGGGAGCGCGCCATACTTTTCTTCTCCTCCCACAGTCGTAGCTCTTTGGTGAGCTCCGGAACCACCAAGAACGTTTTCCAGCCTTGGCGCTTCTTCGACTTGAGGATGTCGCCAAAGATATGATCCCCCACGTAGAGGATGTCCTTCCCTTTGACGTCCAGCAGGTCGGACACGATGTCTGATGAGCCTGAAGCCATAAAAAAAAAAAAAAAAATCAAAAGTAAACATGCAAAGTGACAGTTGACAAATGGCAAGTCTTTATTCAGCTCACCTCCGGAGTACACGGTTCCGTGTTGGAGTGCGCCGGTGTACGTCCCGATACGAAGTTTCCCTGTGTTCTGTATCACAAACATACAATCGTATCTTTGTATTTTTTTCTGGTGTTTAGTTGTTGAAGACGATCAGCAGTAGTCAAGCAGTTTGCTCTGTAAAGTTATGTTCAGAGCTGCTGCTGGTTTTAATTTCTTAAACGTTTTTTTTTCTTTTTAAGAAACTCCACAGGTGTTAAGCAAAAAGCCGCTGTGAGTGTGCTTATTAGTCTCATAGTGCAGATGTTCTCAACTTTTGAGGGGAGAATTTTCAAGCACCCCTCATCATCTTGACACGACTTAAAGATACTGTAGCAGAGTTAATAACACGATTCGGTGCTTTTCGAGTCTTTAGCATTCAAACCGCCCCCCTCAAAAAAATCCGCGATTCTCCCTTGAACTTTATATTTACTGTATTAAGTTGATAATACGGGAAAGCCATTTTTTTACATGAGCAGAACTTAAAATATTTTGGTAACTGACCAACTTGATAAGTTTCTTGCCTTGAAATTTTAGTTCATCTTTTTTTTTTTTTTTTTTCAGTGTACCAACCATGCTTGCCACTTGCGATCAAAAAGTGGTAGTGTGTTATACCGACTGTGTGTGCTCTGCACTTTACGTGACAGCAGGGGTTGATTCATTCATACGCCTTTGAGTTAATGTGTGACATTGGTTGACGCTCCTCAGTCGTCAGGAGTGTTTAAAGTGTGTGAAACTGTTTTGAAGGTTTAACGTTAAGAGTGGTTTGCTTCCGCTTAAACCTGAATGGTCAGTAATGTTAATATGTTACCAACTTAAAACATTGCCAACGTTGTTTATGACTGTGACGCTTCAGACCAATGTTTATCAAAGTGATGGTTCGGACTGAATTATGTTAGAGTGGCTTCTTTTTTTAAATCTAGTACAATTAATTTTTCAGTACAGTTGGGTTAGATTTGACTTTTTAAGTCCATTCATTTTTGCATTTTTTTAGCACTTACCGTAGTTTCACGGCCAAAAGGCGCCCTTGTATCAAAGGGCGCAGCGTCAGTTGTGGGTGCTATTTCTGTATCTACATTAGCTGTGAAGCACTATGAGGCGCATGCTAGCTCGCGCATGCTAGCTCGCGCATGCTAGCTCGCGCATGCTAGCTCGCGCATGCTAGCTCGCGCATGCTAGCTCGCGCATGCTAGCTCGCGCATGCTAGCTCGCGCATGCTAGCTCGCGCATGCTAGCTCGCGCATGCTAGCTCGCGCATGCTAGCTCGCGCATGCTAGCTCGCCTTCGCGTGACTGGGCGCCTGTCTATTTTGTGGATTTTTTGGGACTTTAAAGTGCACCTCTAGGCGTGAAAACACTGTCATTTGTTTAACTTTAATGGGAAATGCAGTTTAATTGGATCTTTATTTAATTGTTTTTTATTTCCATACATCTAAGCGGAGTTTTAATTTTCAAGCTGCATAACGTTACAGTGGCTTATTGTAATATTTATATCCTCTTCTTGAGCAAAAACTGCCACATTTTGATGAGAAATTGGGCCTACCTCACGATTGCATTTTAATCTTGGCCATTATACTTATAAATCACATTTTGAGAGAGAAAAAAAAACGGGATTTTTTTTTTCAGCGATTAGCTCGGCTTTGTGCGCTCACATTAGAAGTGGCGTTTGTTTTTGTCATGCGAACAAGTAAAAATCCCAAATTCTGTATCACACCTTTCCGTGTCAACATAAACTAGGTTAGAGTGAACTTCAATTACATAAAGTATTACTGTAGTATGATTAACGTGTGTATGGAATTGATCTTTAAAATGTACTTTTATATAGTCCAATATTGATATAAGGTGTAAAAAATCAGGAATTTCTTCATACCGTGTCGACTTGTCTTAGCACCGTGCCCCCTGCGAAGAACAGCGGCTTCCTCGTATCCACAACGATGAGGTCAAAGAAGGAGCGCCACGACTCTAGGGTATCTCCAGACTAAAGTGGGGCAGAACAGCCAGCAAGAAAGTGCTGAGTTTTGTCCTAACAGTAACAATTTCAAGCCATGTTGCATACTTTAAGGAAAGCCTCTCTGGGTGGTTGCCATGGCAACAAAACTACACCTAATTACCTGAAGAAATTGTGCGTGTTTATTTCAAGTAGAGGCGTGTCTAGCCGAAGCAACCGTCAAGACATTTTTGTGCATATTCAAGCTAAAATGATCTTACCCTGGCGCCGTTTTCAAGTAGGTATCCCATTACGGCCTAGATGAAGGGAGAAAGAAGTTCAGAGTCATTATTCGTCACCTTTGTCGTATTTTTGTATAGTTTGAGTCTTTTTGGAGGCCTACCTCGGTGTAGTTGTAGTCACTGTTGGTGGCAAGAAAAACCTTGGCCACCTTTTTAATCCGGCTCAAGAGAACAATAATATTGGGCTAGAAGAAAAAAAGATTTAGAAATTTATTAGGTTGATTTATTTGTGTATTTCAATCAAAATGTTTTTTTTTTTTAATGATCTGTCTCAGTAGCCAGTTTATGCATGTTTTTGCTAATACGACAAACGTCAAACTATTCATTCAAGTTAGCTTGTCTTTTTTTTTTCTGTGTACTTTTGGTAAATTTACCAATGGAGTTGTGAGCAAAATGTTTTGTTTTTTTTGCGCATCACTGGTTAGTTTATTACCATTTAGTTTTATGTCGATTGTAAATTTGACATCAATTATCTGATCCGCTTATCCTCACGGGGGTCGTTGGCGTGTATTAAAATAAATATGTCATTTTGTATGTGGAAAAAGTCTCTGAGGTCAGCCCACAAACAAGCAAAAACAAAAGTTGCATTTATATTTTTGTTCAGAATCATCCAGTCAATATTTTCATTTATTGTCTTTTCGCTTTGAGTGGACCACTCAGTACTCACATCTTGGATAATATATTTATCAATATTCTTGATGGTCTGGTCTTTGAGGGTGCCCTGCACAAACCGAGAAAGGAACGCTTATTATGCATAAGAGTTGGAAAAAAAAACAAACAAGAATTTTATGTAAGAGGTTACCGTGTCATGAATGAAGTCCATTGCGTCTCGAACATCCTGGAACATGCTTCGGTATGACATGAAGAGGTCGCCGTGGTGATAACCTTTTTGCACGCTGTTTGGAGTGGGGGGGGGGGAGGGTAATGTTGTTATCTTTCATTTAGTTTGGCAAACCTGGTCAAGCAAGGAGTTTCATCAAAAGTGCATGCTCACGATTTGTATCTGCTACATTTGGCAAAGAAGTCCACAAGGCACGAGTAAAGATACGTCTCTGCGAAAAGGTAGAAAACACACAACCGTTTAGTCAGCGGTAGGCGTTTATTTGTCCAAGCACATTTTTTTTTTGAGTGATGGCAAACAATACTATGTACAGATTTGCATCAGGCAGACGGCAGTGGCGAAGTCGTATTGTTCCCTGGAACATAAACACGGACACACAAATACACACACAACATTGTGGAGTAATCATGTGTGAGTCTTCTGAAATGTTCATCAAGTTCCCGCGTTATACTGGTCAACTCATTTATTTTTATTTAATTTTCTTGAAACATGGCTATAAATTTGAATGCATGGAAAAATCCGTTTTGCGCAAGCTTTAATAGGTCGAATTTATAAACAAAAACAAAAAAAACGACACGTAAAAGCCATCTTTGATTAAAGTTTGCTGTTGACCTGTGTTATCTTTCAAGATGCTGTAAGACGCCATACTTTAATTAATTTCTTTTTTTCCTTGTAGAACAGTGATTCTGAAAATGTGACATGTTAAGAATCACTGAATTAAATGTTAAAACAGTACAAAATTTTGCAGTGGCTTTTCCTTTTTTTTCCATCCGGTTTGCCACATTTTTTAAATTTAATTTATTATTATTATTATTATTATTTTTAAGCGTAAGCTTATAACGAGGCAATTTTCAGCATTTAAGCAGCTCTTAAATGCTCTCTTAGCGAGTCTTATGCAGTTGTTGGTAAACAAGAGCTGTGCTTTTTTTTTTTTTTTTTTTTTACTTTCTGTGTGTGACTATTCCGTTATGGTTTTAGCAACGCTCCCAAAGCCCAATGTAACAACAGGTCAACATGAGGCCAACATGTTTACTGCTTTGAGTTGCCCGATACACACCTCGTCAGACATGCCTTCTGTTTCTAATGACATTTTTACAATGTCGTTTTCACACGGCCATGTTGGTTTCTTACAACTCAAGCTCAAAGGCACAAGAACGGTGAAGAGAGGAGTGAGGAGTTCTTCTCAGAACTCACAGAGAGACATTTGTGATGAACACTTGGGCTTACTATGCCACTGTATCGTAAAAAAGTTTAAGAACGACGGTCGAGAAGGAGCAAAGAGCGATAAATTTTGACACCTGAAAGGTTGAAGAGCGTGTTGAGAATGTAGAAGCGGTCCGTGTCGTCTCTCCGGATGAACTTGTTGGGGTAATAGCTGTGAATCTCCTCGCTTTAAGGCGCCAACAACAAGAAGGACGGGTCATTGTCGGAACGTCGATTGCGGCTTGTTTTCACATTACCCTTTGAGGAACCAAAAGCCGTGACTGCACACGAGAATGTTCCCGTTGGAGTCCACCTTCAGGAGGTTGCCGTACGTGGTGTCGATCACTAAGCCCCTGAGGGAAACGTGGGCCACGTGATTGGTGGCAGCCATCAAAGCCGGGAAGATATCACTTACTGAAGAATATCATTTGCGGGGAAGAAAAAAAACCAACCTTG
This sequence comes from Idiotropiscis lumnitzeri, assembly GCF_059441095.1. Taxonomy (NCBI): domain Eukaryota; kingdom Metazoa; phylum Chordata; class Actinopteri; order Syngnathiformes; family Syngnathidae; genus Idiotropiscis; species Idiotropiscis lumnitzeri. The sequence goes on from NC_142408.1 coordinate 6,970,099, forward strand.
TGGGGAAGCTCGGGTCATACGTGTACCGCAGAATCTCATGAGGGTAACCGACAGACACCATTCTGTCCCGTATGAGTTCAAATCCCAAACTCTCATAGTCCGGAGACTTGTACACTACAGGAAGACAAAGACAAGAGCATGACAATTTAAATTTGCACACAAAGGCATGAAACGTTTTACAGATAAGCAAATTTCAAATGATTGTAACTGATTTACAAATTGAATTATTTTTTTGATTTCATTTGTCAGAACGGCATGAGAATAGAACAACTACAAAGACAAAATGAAACCAACATAAAACGAAATGACGACGTTCTACCAAATTAGAAATAAAAGTGTGAAATTTTCTGGTGACTAGAATGTTAAATTTGATACCATTTCATCTTTGGATGACTTCCGGCGGCGTGGCTGGACTTACTTGCCAGTGTGTAGTCCATGTCGAAGCCGTAACATTTGATATTTTCCAGCGTCAGGCTTCTGTTGACAAAAATCCTGTGACCGAAAACAAGCACAGAAAGATCACGACTGAGATTTTCTCAGACGAATTATCGCAATGACTATCGCAAGTTGCATATCAGATAATTATTTTGAAAAAAAAATGCCGGAGTGTGTTCAAATGTTTTCCACGGAAGGCCACAAAACCAAGAAACACGAAGCGTATAAGCGCGTCACTTTGTGTTTTTATAACCAGTCCAGTCAAGATAGGAGAGTTTCAATTTAAAAAAAAATTAAAAAAAATAAATAAATAATTTAGATTACATACATATTTTTGTCATCATTTTAGCAAGCAACGCAAGAACCGCAAAACGTCCTCAAAACGATTTCAAGGCCTAACACCTTTTTGAGCTTGTTTATGCAGTTTTTCAACAAATCTTTCTGGTTTGTGCTCTTATCTTAATCTGCAGTTGTCAGCAGCCGTCATGGCGGCACGTCGGCCTGGGTGGAGACAATAGCTTTTATCATCTCCTCGGCATTCTCGGCCTTGCCTCAATTGATTACGATTCACGGATAGTCATGAAAAGACCTCGAACCGGGATGGCCGCAGTTTCAGTCTCCAGCTCGTGCGAATAACGTGGAATAATTAACACACACACACACACTTGTTTGAGCTCTGAGGCGCTTTCTCCTTGAGATCTTTGCTTCAAAAATACTCAATGAGGCTGTTTAGTTGAGTATCATCTGATGCACAAATAATTCGTCCGAGATCACCGAGGCAGTTACACGAGCGATCATTTGAATATTCATCTCGTGTTCAGAATCTCAGCATTTCAACCAAGACAAACGAAATACTCACTTTTGTCCGTTGCTTCTGGTTGTCTTGGCGTCATTACACAAACAACTTTCCGTGTCCATGGCGTGTAAAATTGCGGACATTTAAAAATAAATAAATAAATAAATTTTTAAAAAAGCAGCCTGTTGCTTCGCTGATGCTGGATTTAACTTGCGTCTCTCTGACCTCACTCCACATTTAAATTGGCCGAGTGACGTGAACTGCAGAACGAAGGAACTCCTCCTTCCTCGGGTTTGTTTACTGCCGCACATTAGTGACTTGAGAAGGATGCTCTTACAGATTGTGTTATCAGACGTGCACATGCACTTGCTGCACCCCCCGAGTGGCTCCTTAAAACGCAGAGTTTCATGTAAATATTAAAAAAAAAAAAAAAAAAAATGCTCACTGAGCACTCCATTAGTGCACAACCTAACAAGTTCCTTCTTTTTATTCTCTTTCGATTTCAAATTTCAACATGCACACCACGTTCATATTTACTCATTTTTCTTTTTGAAATGATGACCTTATTTGATGCCCAAATTTCCGTCTTGGCTCAATAATTGATTCATTTTATTGATGTGAATATTCAACGCTTAAGAATGAAGTTTGTCGTGCAAGCAGAAGAATTCAAGATGTTGGTCCGTCCAGTTGGTCGAGCACGAGGAGGTCACAGCGATTGTTACAGTCAAGTACAACAACTTAACACAAACGAAGGCGTTTATTGTTCCTTGGATCACGTTTGAACATAATAAAATGTAAAGTGAAATGATGTCACAATTATGCGAGCTTTCAAAATCAAGGAAAAGTAAATTTCCCAATAAAAATAACTTTTGCCTCGTGTCAAACATGCTTGCTGCATGTGCACGACTCAAAAACTCGTGCGCTCTCACTCACAAGCATATTTTTTTTATACAAACATTTATGATTATTTGATTTATTTTTTAAAAAGGTTTTCTGAAGAAAATGTGCCATGCAATCATCTTAAATCATGGAAATCAAATCAATAAGTTTAAAATCATGCAACAAATAAGCATGTTTACTTATTTCATTTACTTTCATGTTTAAGAATGCTGAATTCTAGGAAATTCATTGAACACTGCCATGTCAATGATTGGAAATACTAACTTTTACCCAAAATAAGTTGAAGGGTAATTTAAAGTATGACAACTACATTTACGTTTTTAGTAACAGATCAATTGTTTTATTCATTTAAAAAAAAAAAAATTTTACAGTTGAGTTTTATGCTTGAAACATGTTATGTCAAATTTCCATCAAGCTATAAAAACACTCATGTATAAATAAGAGAATACAGTCATTTTACCATCCTTGATTTAAGATATTTTACCTTTAAGATTTCAGGTTTTGCAAGTTCAACTTGACGAGTAAAGCTAAAATTTGGTCTCACACATTTTACGGACCTCACGTGGCAGCTCATCCCTTTTTTCCCCCTTTAATCTTCCAGACTTGCTGTGCATCCGTTCAAACATGTCGGCAATCTCCCGAGCTGTTTTATTACTCATCTCAGGCACGTTGAAGTACACGTACAGCCCAGAAATCAAGCCCACGACCAAGAAGATGACAAAGCAGAAGGAATCGAGATTCTCCTGGAAGTGAAACGATGGCGTAGTGGGTGAATTTGCCATCCCGATCAGAACTTTGAAGATGTGAAGGAACTCACCACTAAAATGGGGAAGATCATCCCCACTAGAAACATGCTCGTCCAGTTGATGGTGCAGCCGACTGTGTAGGCGCTCGCTTTGAAGGCCTGAGTAAAAACGATGCCCGGAATCGGAGCGATTGTGCCACCTGCAAGGCAAAAACATATGGACAATATTCATTCCGGCAGGAAATAAGCAAAATGGGACCTGCTCAGTTAGTAACAGCAATTATTATTTTTATTATTATTATTATATATAATATAGATATTGTTCATATAAATATTATATATATATATATATATATATATATATATACATATATATTGGGGGTTTTTTTGTTTTTGTTTTTCACCCTCAACTCTCTTCAACTTAGTTTCTTGGAACAAAAAAAAAGATTGGGACTTTGTCTATATGAAAGCCCTCAACTCACTTCAATTTATTTCCGTGAGACTAAAATGCCACGCAATGGCGGCAAACTAATACATATGTCTAAATAAAATAAATAATAATAATTAAGTACTGAATACTGTATTAGCTTCACTTCGCTCAATTGATTCTTATCCTTTCATCAATTCATTTGTTGTAAAACATACCTGGGCCGATGGAAAAAGTGGAGAGGAAGATGAAAATGAGGGCCATGCTGCAGTAGGAAATCCAGGAGACGCGATGCTGGGTGAGAAACAAAGACATACTCTCAATGTCACTTGTAAGCTTTTGATTTGAACGCCTTCATATCGAGAAATCCGCTTGTTGTCGTGGCTCACTTGCAGGTAGAGAGTGACAGTGAGCAGGATGAGTGTAACAGTCATGGTGAAATATCCTGTGCAGAGGAGTACTTTCTTTCCTGTACGCTCAATGATCATGAACTGCAGCAACAACATACAGAGCAAAAAATGCACACAATATTGTAGCACAAAGACGATTACCATACACAGAGAGAAACGACCACAAGGTGGCGCTATCATTACACCGCAGCCTCTTGGTTCGAATGTGTTGCCTTGGGCTAAAAGTGCTAAAAGTGCCCCACGGAAGTGAAACATCATATTGCTCTAAAGGTTTAAATGCAATTTAAGTTGTAGTTGCACTTTTTTTTTTGTAGGTGATGTTAAGGTGATCATCGTCGAGTCGATGCTGATAAATGTTGACTATTTCCTGATATTCAATCAACCTTGCGGTTTGTGTACACAAAAGAGTAGAGATGAGATGGCACTTACGCACACGAGCGAGAACATCAATTCACAAATCCCCAATCCCAAAGTGGCATATCGGAGCTGGTGTTCGGGAATGCCGGCTGCACGGAATACTTCATAAGAATAGAAGTACACCTGCAGTGAAGCAGAAGAGTTGTTTATTTACTTATTTATTTATTTATTTATTTGTTCATACAAACCATTTTAGGAAAAAAATAAATCAATCGTATATAAGATTTTTGGGCAAAGCAGACAGCTTAACTGTTGACAGGAACCTCTCCTTTACTGACATTTAAGTTCGTTGCATTTCAATGCAGCGGCACACAACATCAAAGATTGTGGAGCAGAGAAGTGAGATGAAATCTACACTTTCCCTCTGTACGTGTTCATAAAAGAGAGCTGTGATGCTCTGCGGAGTACCTGGGCGCCCTCTAGTGGTACGTGAAAGAATGACTGGATCAAAAATAGAGAAGAGTTTATTGATTGCGTACAAAAAAAGTTTTGTACGCAAGTACAATGCATTTGCCATATATTATCTTTAAGAACCGTGTTTGAAAAACTATTAAACTATCATTTTTATTCAATTATATTTTAATTGAGTCATTATTAAGTGAGAGGATTATTACTTTATTGAACAGTTACAATTATAACATTTGTCACGTGTTGATGAATAGGGTCGTACTGCAATTTTTTTTCCCGTTCTTTACATGACGTGACTCACTGCGTTGATGCCACAAAGTTGCAGCGAGAAGAAGGTCACAATGACGGTGGTCAGCTGCCAGCGAACGCCTTTTTCCCGAAACAGCTCCATCACTGAGCGACTTTGGATGTTCTGGAGGGCAGCGTTCTCCTCCAGCATCTCCTCCACCTCCCTGCTGTGGTCCTTGTTCCCCCAAAGCCTCGTCAAAGCTAAGCGGCCGTGCCGTGACGAAGATGTGACTCGGCGGATGCGCTCGACATACAGTACGTTCCTGAAAACCGAGCGATTTGCAGCGTGTGGTCGCACCTTTCTCGCAGGCCTGGCGGTCCCCTTGGTCCAGCAGCAGAAATTTGGGAGACTCCGGCAGGAAGGGGAGGGTGACGAGCTGAAAGAGGGCCGTGAAACCACTGAAGCCAAGCAGCCAGGGCCATCGATCCTCTGTGCCGAGAAACTCACTGCAAGGAGAGCGTCTATGAAGTCGCACCAACATGTGATCGCGTCAGCGCTGATTCCAAACCCATCCATCCATTTTTTTTTCACACTACCAGTCTACCATAAGAAAATCTCCCAGCGCATGTCGGGGGGACATTTTATGGTCCAATGAAATCAAGGTTGAACTTTTGGGCCATCAATCCGTTCACATTGCTCGTTATCAAAGTAACACTGAACCTACAGTGAAGAAGCGTCATCCTTTGGGTCTATTTGTCATCCGCTGGCCTTGTGGCCTTAGTCAGGATTCATGAATTAAAGAACAGTGCCAGAGAGTAGCCAGTGTTAACCAGGGGTATCATAGTTTTGTTTTTTTTTTTTATTTCCCATTAGTAATTTTTTATTTGATTTAGATTTTTTTTCTTTAATTATTTTTAATTTTTTAATTATTTTTAATTATTTGTTAGTTTCTATTTGTTTTTATTTTTAGAAAATAATCCATAGGTTTAGTATTAGTTTTGTAGTTTGGTTTTTATTAGTTTTAGTATTAGTTTTATGGTTCAATTTCTTTTTTTAAAATTATTGTTTGTATTATATATTGTCACTGTCCCGAGGAGAAAAAAAAGTGTCCAATTTCCTCTTTTTTTTTTTTTTTAAACATGAATGGGATGTCCGTAACATTGAAACCCCATTCACATGAAAATTTTTAAAAAATGAAAAAAATGAGTGTTTTTCATAGGACAGTGACTCACTTATGATGATCTTTTCAGGTGGCACGGAGTGAATTTCCATCATTACACCAATGACAGGCAGCGTCTCTCCCCATCACATAAATCCATTGTATGTTCTTTTTAACATTTTCTCATAAAAATGATCTTACTCCTGAGCAACTTGTCGCACACTATTTGACTTGATTGAGAAGCACTTATGTTCCTCTCCCTCCGCTGCAAGTCGCACCTGAGCCCCAAAAGCTGACCGCTGAACTTCCCCATGGCGATGAAGGTGGCGATGGAGACGCCAACCATCCCTTGCAGTATCTTTGGGGTGCATTCGATGATGTACACGGTGTGAGCAGAGAGACTGATCCCTGAAAGTGCACAAAAAGAACACTTTAGCCGCCGTTTGTGACCAAAGTATCTGAAACATCACACATCGCAGTTCCTCCTGTCTCGCTTCCCTGCGTTCGGGTCCTCCCCCTACTCAACTTGCCACTCACCGGCGTTGATGCCGTACAGAAATCGGCCTACCATGATCATCTCAAACGACATGGCTGTTTGGCTCAGGAGCATCAGCACAGCTCCAATTACCGCCACAAAATTGTTAAACAAAAGACATTTCCTCCTGGGCGAGATGGGAACACAGAGACTTGCGTGAATGCCAAGTTTCATTGCGGAAGACAAGACTTCGTTTGAGTCCTCACCTGCCGACTGCTGACAGGCAAGGAGCAGCCAGGAACGAGCCCAGCAAGCCCCCGATGCAAAAAATGGAGACGGTAAAGGACCAGATGAGCGAGACCTGCCAGTCTTGTAGGTTGACGTCATATCTCCGGATGCCTGTTTTGTTCACCAGCTCCTTGATGTACTACAATTAGCACGGGGAAACGTTTGTCTATCGCCACTTGTCCTGGCTGATATGCAAACTTGTCGGACTTACAACGGAAGGGGACGTCACCGAAGAGATCGCGAATCCGTACTGAAATGTCCCGCCGATGCCCATGATAAAAATGGCTACGATAACAAGAGGACAGTCCAGCTGCAAAGAAAAAGAAGAAAGAATGTGCTTTTTTTTTTTCTCATTGAATATGCAAACAACAAAACAGCGCTTTTTTTTTTTTTTTTTTGTACAATAGAATGCAAAATGACATTTTGAAAAAGAAATTAGGACCTACCAGTAGTGTTAGGTGCCGTTGCATCGTCGGTCTGTTTGCCATCTAGTTGATGAATTTCTGACATTCTAATCTGGTGTTCCACGTTCATAACGCGACCCTGAAATGATTAACTTTACCGTCGGGCAAAAGCGTCCCCCATGACATCTTTGTGCGCGCGAGTGGAATTGTGTTGCACAGAGATGAGAAACACCTAAAGCGGCCTGCATTTGCTTATCATCATATCAAATAAAGATCCTGGATGAACTTGTTTAATGCTAATGGCAAACGACAAACTTTCTTTTACAAGATGTTTGCAGGCATTCCTGGCGATAATCTTAGTCCAGAAGCGTCTCGACAAACTTTAGTGGGAGCGCTGTAAACATCCGTCCATTTATCTAAACTGCTTCTCCTCACAAGGGTCGCGGGCGTGCTGGACATATCCCCCCCCCGATCTTCAACTGGTTGCCAGCCAATCGCAGGCGTTCAAAGCAGCCATTGGGAGAATGTTTCGTGTGGAGATGAAAGTCCTCTCAGTCGCCAAACAAATGCTTAGCTCCACTCATGTAATGTGTAAACGCAACAAACATTTTTCTGGCTCATCCATTTCCAAATCCAATCGGGCTATCTGATTCTTTTTGTTGATGACTCACTAAACTCGACAAAACAACTTTATTTCTAGAGCGCATTTCACCACAGCTGGAGCGGTAACAAAGCGCTTTCCATTCGCCGTCATAATAATTAGCGGGGAAATTCCAACATAAGCTAAACCTCACCAGTTGCTGGAGTGCTCACGGATGTCCAACAGGAAAAAAAACGCCGAGATAAACATCACAAACAGTAATGCTGACTAATTTAGAGCTTTAGTTACTCGGTCTGCACTGAACCTCGTAGCTAAATGGGTTAGCTAGCTAGCTAGGCTACTAGCTATAGCTAGCTAGTTTACTAGCTAGCAGCACCTTGACATTGTTTTACAATTCATGATCACTTTGTCAGCATTTCAAGACTGGGGTGAAGTTGAACCAGAAGAGTTTCTCTTTTATTCAAGACATTCCAAATGGTGCATTCTCCTCTGCTCTTAATGTTTGCTTAACAACAAGTGCAGCTAAAAGGCAACGTTTGAGTAATTAGACACACCCATCAGGCCCGTGTTCCACTAGTTCTGTTCACTTGAAGAGGAAGGCATTCCTGTGCTGTTAACGCATCAAGATGTATATTCCGTGAAATAAAAGCTGGAACGATGAATTTTGGTTTGATAATCATCTTTTCACCTGAAACATAAATCTATAATATCGTTTCTTTTTCTGTCACTAATGAGGTTCATGGCTCGGCCAAACAAAGTGTTTGTTGACCGTACACTTGAGGGTTTCCCGTGGCTAACATTCTCCATTGTTAGCCTTGGGGGGGGAAAAAAATCATCACACGACAGAATTGCTCACTGTTCTTGATTGCAAACGAGGCTCAGATTTGGCCCAATTGTCCATCGGTATACATCTCACCCTTGGAAATGCGTTGTGTACACGCCGACAGGCAAATAAGAGTCGACTGCTGTTACATGCGTGTTGGGATTTTTAATATCAGCCGCCCACATACAAAATGATGTGCTGTCTTAAATGCTCCCCACATGCCCGTAACTGCTGCTGAAGCCATCTCGGCGCTGCCGGCTCTGCCGAAGGTGCACTTTTTAAAGCAGATAAAAATGGGAAGGGAAGTCCACATTTCTGGATGTTGAAGGCATCAAAGTGTGTTGACTGCTAAACAGTGCTGATCTGTAACGCAAGATGTTGTTTTACACTCTGCCTGTCGCAGTTTATTTCACGCCAGTGGCTCGCAAGTCGCGCTGGCTTATGGGGAAAATGAGGACAATCTGTCCTGTCCCAATCGCCCCTCCACGTCTGAGGTAATGATTAAACCCAGAAAAAGTTTTCTTTTTCAGGGATGAGTGACATTGAGCCAAAGGAATGCATGTAAGAAGTTTCAAGTTGCAAGTCTCGATTGTACTTTATCTACTACGTTGCAAAAATAAATCTGTTATCAGGTCTTGGCATTTTCATTTAAGGTACAACAAAAAAAAAAATTTCAATAATTTTTTTTCTGTTCCATCCATTATCCAAGCTTCCTGTCCTCACGAGGGTTGCGTGTGTGCTGCAGCCAATCCCAAAATGTCGTCAAAGTCAAAATGTTGCGTTATTTAAAACCTTGCCTGTATAGCGATTAAAGGTCGACAGTGCATATTATTGTGAAAACATTTATGGTGGCATACAATCCAATTTCAGTTTCGGGCGCAGCTCGAGCATCTCCTCTCTCGTGCCCATTTTCTGCCTACACACCTTCTTGAATTAGAATTTAGCAACACATGAGCACATTTGCCATCTATCAGTCTGACAGTGGACATAAACCTGCGAGTCCAAATCCCGCATGGTGCCATCATGGCCTTGAGCGGAGCATTTAAGGCAGATTGGCCATAACTCTTCTGAACAACTTAAATGGCCGTTAAGTCTGTTGCAACGTGTCTAAGAACCCAACTGGATTTCAGGTATGAGACACCATTTAGAGGAAGAAGTGGAGATAAAATGTCAAAAGATGGGCAGGACTCCTTTTGTCTCTTTTCTCGGATGTGACCAACTGGGCTGGACTGACCATCGGACGTAGCGGACGGATGCCCGGTGGGCCGCTGTCTTTGTTGGCCTTTGCGGTGCTATTTAATTATTTTCCTAAAAATAAATAAATTAATTAAAAATTTGTCTTGACAATGGCTTGAATTTTTTGCTTTGAAGTGTCTTCTCAATTCTGGATTTAAGCAGCATTTTAAACCCTTCCACGTGTGGATTTGCCATCTTGTTTGTGGTAATACTGAACTCAACCACTAGGTGGTATCTGGAACTCTTAAGGACGTGACTTTCTTATTAAATCAATGACTAACTTTGACATTTGTCCTCTTGACTGGCGAGTGGTCCAGCGCCTCTCGCCCAACCTTCAGCTCGGTTGCCATGGGGACAAGCAGTCGAGAAAATGGTTGGATGGATGGTTGGATGCCTTTGGCAGTGGCTGCATTTCAACGTTGTGGCTTGCCGAGGTCGGAATGCTGAGCTCTTGTATCTGCTTACTACCACACAATGTCCTCCATCACTTCCGGCTGTCGCTTTTATTAAAGACGACTCCATCATTTCCATTCCAGTCTGCAGCAGCCCAAACTGGAAAGGTGTGAACGTGCTAAGTACACGGAGGAGCAACTTTTCTGTTTGTTTGGGGGGTTTTTTTTGCCTCTGCGGGTGTTAAACATAAGGACGTTGTCACCAGCGACACTTTCAAGATCTGTCAGCCAAATATAAAATGTCTCATTAAAAACAACAAAAAAAACCCAAAGAAATATGACAGGGGTGACCCTCCTGCCGCTTAGTCTGTCATCCGATTTTGTCGACAAATGATGAAGTACAGAGAAGTGACAAACTTTATAATCGCTCTCTCGCTCCTCCTTTCGCACTCGCTGTAGCGTCTCGCGTTTAATTGATGCTCTTAATCTTAATAGCGATTCTAATCCTCCCATCCCGACTGGCATGTGTAATCATCCCATTCCTCGAACGCCTTAAAAGAGAAGGCCCGAAGCGAAAGAAAAGTTCTCAGCATAACAAGTCAAAGTAATTACGCTACTTGCCATCATGAGACTTTTATTCCCCCCCCCCCTCCGAGCAACCTCTTCCGCGAATAACCTCGTCGGAATTTGACCAGGTGACTTTGGTGATCAGGCACTGTACCTTTGAAGACATTTTTCTTGATTATCCGACCACACAGAAGGAGACAACTTGGCGTCTGTAGATCGGGTTTGAAATGTTTCTGTTGGGACGTTTGTCTTGGAAATTTTCTGACACACCTCGTATGTGTTTTTGGAATGTGGGGAGAAGAGCAAAAGAACCTCACAATCGCTGAGGCAGACAAGTTAGACACATAGATCCTCTTTATACCGTATTAATCATTTGCTTTAATGAGTAATTACATACATCATGTTTTTTATGAGACGCATGCATGTTCAGTGTGTTTAATATTCAATAATACTAGCCTTGAATAATATTAGAAAGTTGGGGTTCTTTTATTCAGCCTGTTGGGCGTTTACCGTGTCGAGTCTTTTAAAAGCTGTTGCATCAATTTGGCTTTTTTTTCCACTTAAATTGACTTTTCAAAATGTTATTTGGTTGTATTTATTCTTTTTTTATTCATCTTCTGACATCAAATGCTTGGTTTATTGTCATAATAAAACGAGTCCACCAATATTCAACAGTGAAACTCAAATCCCTAACCAAAACTGCATTTTTTTTTTTTTTTTTTTTAGATTTTTTGCGCTACAAACTTTGCATGGCAGCATTAAAACTAGTATGACAACCAGACACTGACAGACACTTTTTTTCCACACACGCAACGAGGAGGGGAAGGTAGCAGGCAGTGTCACATGATGTGCTGATCCAGCCAATCTGGAGTAAGTGCGCAATGCGATGGTGTGCGGAGGGACACTTTTGGGGACAGTTTTTTTTTGTTTTTTTTTAAGGGCGCTTCGTAATCAATGAGCGAGTGTGTGAGAAGTTCATTCGCCATGGAGACCTCACGTGGAAGGAACATAGTGTGACACCATAACTGAAGAAAGGATAACATTTAAGAGTAAAGAGAGACTCCAAATAGTCTTCAGTGTGATCGACGATGTTTATGCAACGGCCAGCAGGCTGCAGCGGTCAAATTATTCCGGGGGGTCTGAACACATTATTGGCCCCGGTCACATCCACTAAACTGCGCCTCTGCTGACGTGACCAGCAGCCCATCAAATGAATAAAGTCGCTTGGCGTTCCTCTCTGAGGCTGCAGGAGGCGCGCGCACTTGTAGCCAATATATGTGCGCTCTGGAATTTAGGAGGAGCCATTGACGCCTGTTACAGGTGTGAAAACAAAGGTTGAATTTAGATTTGTAATATTGTTGCTAAAGTACAACGTTTGATAATCAAATTAACTATCTTTAAAAAAAAAAAAAAATCAAGTTTGCAGGGGGTAAATAGAGAGGGCTATTGGATGGACACCTACTGGATAAATATTTGATTGATACATTTCTTAGATGGGTGAATTAATATTTCATAGGTGACTGGATGGATAGATCAATACATGGGTTGGTCGATTGCAAGATGGACAGAGAACATTGATATATAATCGATATTTCATAGCTATGTAGATAAATGTTGTAGTCTTACTAAAAGCTGGAGAGACAATGCAAAAACAAAGTGTTTTAATTGGGCTGGAGAGATCGCTGCTAACTAGATTCATTTGTAGATAATAGAAAGTAAAGTAGTCAAGGCGTCTACGGCACATAAAAGTACTATAGATTTGGGGATTTTTAGCCTGGGTTTTATTTATACAATTTGGATCAAACTGGAGAGGAACTTTTTGGGGCGTGGAAAAGTACAAGTATGAAGTTTGGAAAGTCGTTGTGTGAGTGCTAAATATTCGACATTGAATCGTGTGTTGGCAAAGCCATAAAATGACTTTACATTAACGTGCGGGTATATTTTGGATGAGGTGGGGTGGAAGTGGGAGGGGTGGAGGTGGGTAGGGGTGTTCAGAACAGAACTCTATGTGCGACCGTGTATACATCAGGCAGAGTTATCCCGTCGCTGCAAGCGTTTCATGACGTCGAAGCAGTTGTTTTGGTCCTCGTTGCCCAATCGAATCTGCTTTGGTCTCTTACAGGAGCCGAAATGGCTCCGTCCTGGTCCGAGTAGCACACGCCTTTGCCGGGTGCTCGTGATAGGCCGATTGCTGCCGCTTTAAAAAAAAAAAAAAAAAAAAAAAAAAAAGGGGAAGCCGTGACATGGGAAGCCCGTTGCAGCTGCGGAACCATTTCTACCAGGAGCAGCAGTTGGATCCGAGTCAGTGCCACCGGCACCCCTGCGGACAGCCGCCGCGCGACACCTGCACCGGCACCTGCACCGACGACTGCGCCTGCCATGCCCGGGAGAGCCGCGTCCTCCGCGGGACGTCTCCGACATGCACCGCGGTAACTTTGAGGACATCTTCGGAGACGTCTTCCAGGCGAGGCGTCCGCGACCCGACTCCATCTAGTCATGCTACTTCCTCCAGGCATCCCCCTCCTACACCTCCTCCTCCTCCTCCTCGTCGTCAGCAGCAGCAGCATCCGCAGCATCTCGGGGCCAGCCACGCGAACGCCTCCCACCATGAGACAGCCATGAGCAGCTGCAAATACAACGGCGGCGTCATGCGGCCGCTCAGCCACTTGAGCTCGTCCCGCAGGAACGTGCACGAGTTCGATTCCGAGTCGCAGCCCCTGTCGGCCGCGGACGCGTCGGACACCTTGGCGGTCTCCAAGCCGGAGAGCCACTCGGCCACGCTCATGCCCTACGGGTCCGGGGACGGAGGCGGGGGCGGGGGCGGGGGCCACAGCGGGGGGAAATCAGGCAAGAAGAAGAACCAGAACATTGGGGAGAAGCTCGGCCACAGGAGGGCCTTGTTTGAAAAGAGGAAGAGGCTCAGCGACTATGCTTTAATCTTTGGGATGTTTGGGATCGTTGTTATGGTTATAGAGACTGAACTCTCCTGGGGAGCCTACGGAAAGGTGTGTATCTTGACATTTTGCCAACTTTATTTTTATAAAGTAAGTGCAAGAGTGTGTTCAGTCCCTCAAGGTACGGTAACCCTCATTAGTGGGCACCAAGGTTACGCTTACTCTTGCTCAATGAGTTGTTCACATTTCAACGTTCAAAAGCAGCATCTTTGAGGCTGATGAGCCTTTAATGGACTTGTTTCCCCTCAAAGCAAGCTAACCAAAGTGCTTTGCTATAACCAGCTGTCATTTTTGATTCATCCAGCCTTGTGCTATTTCTTAATGGATGCCACAATGTTGTCTTGGGTTTTAGTGTTTTCGCTCTCTTTCAGGAGTCCCTGTATTCATTAGCTCTAAAATGCCTGATAAGCCTTTCTACAATCATTCTTCTGGGACTGATTATCATCTACCATGCGAGAGAGATCCAGGTAATGAAACACACCTTGTATTTTGCTATTTTGGTTTGTCCTCCACAAACACACTTTTTTTTTTTTTTACATGTTGATGTGGCCAAAGGGGATAGAGGTTCATATGGGATCATTGCAATTAATTCAAAGAAAGCTATTTTTAGAAATCAAGCAAGAACAGAAGGGAACGGTATTTGCATAACTAACGGTTAGAGGCATTCTTGTTGGGGAAGGCGTCTATTGGGTAGGTCTTTATTTCTGTAACGGTATTTTTAGAAGAATGTTTCTTCACATTTATGTCATGTGAAAGTGGAACTAAAACTTCATTTAAAAAAATGATGGCGGGATAATCCACCCGCCAATGCAAACAAAGACACACTCGTTGTGGGGTGCAACCTCGTTTATAACATCCACTCAGTCTCCACCCCGCAATTCATCTGAGACTGTTTACTTCACTTGGTGCTGCTGTTTTGGTTAGCTCAAAGTTCAAATGTTCTCAGCTGTTAATGCTTAAACCGGTACTAAGCATTGGGAAAATTATGTGTAATACATTTTTTGATGGGTTAAAGCAGTGCTCCTAGATTATTTTCTGTTAAGCCCCCCCCCCTTCCCCTCGGCAAGAAGAAAATAATTTGCGCACCCCCACCACCACCCACTCTCCGCCGCAACTATAAATAATCGTATTTTCGTTGCAAAACAAACCGACACCGTCCAGTTAATACTCGCTGCGCAAAATGGGCAACGAGAACGCCACTGCCACCTACTGGAGTGGATGTGCAATTACACTTTAATGTAATACGTTGGGAAAAGGCTTGTTCCCCAGTGTCGCACGCGCCCCCCCCTTCCTTGAAAGGGAAACAACTTGAATGGAGCCAACATTCCAGCTTGACTCGCGTTTGCCTCGCAGTTCAATATTCAATTCAGATTCATCGTCAGATTTTGCGCCAGCCTTCTATTTTTAGAATTTACAAGTCTCTGGCATTGGAATGGCCCACTCGTTGTAAAGCATTTTTTTATGAGCGACGAAAGAAACGCACATAAGCATATTTCGATATTTCAACCTAGTTCCATTCCCTCGCGTTGTTGTTTTTTTAATTAGAGCTCTTCCGTTTGCATGAAGCTACCACTTTCGCGGTTTGCATCCTTTATAGTAGTAGTCCGGTTTTTTTTGTCTTTTTTTACCAATTTGTTTATAATTATAATCATTTACAAGCTTGTTCCCAATATTTTGCCGAGCTAAAGTGGAATAGCACTTGGCCAAAACAGTTTTAATTTGAGTCAGTCCTTGTGGGCATTTGTATATCGATGATTTATTATGCATTCATTTAAACATTGTTTTACATTTATGAATTAGTTACTTTTAAGGGAAAAAATGTCATAAAATAGGTTATTATGCAAGCTTTACAAAAGTAAACAGCCCAAATCCTGAATCCACGGGAACACGATTTTATGGGTTTGTCCTTTGACCTGCGAATTTTGGGCGAGGTGATTTTGCATAATCCTGCTCACGTAGCGGCACAGCTAGACAAACGGAGATTAAAAACACCCCCCCACTGGTGGACTAATGCTGGTAATTAATACCCTAAAATATGCGCTTCAATATGGCTGCAAACTAAAATATGTCATTTGTGACGATGAGGCTTTGCAAGACTGACGCGAACGCGTTTTTACGTGGCAACGTCCGTTCAAATGGGTTGCGTCTGTAAAACTCAAATTTTCCATTACAAATTTCGGAAGTTTTGTTTCTTCAAAATCAGAACCGTCATTTTAGGCCTGCCGAGATGTTGCAATCAAATTCATTATGCATTCACGTCTCTGTATATTCACAGATGTCCGTCACATCTGAGCCATAAAAAGTCGTCGTCGCGATGAAATGTTCCCCTCGCCACTCCCAGCACTTTAAAACTGATTCACTTGTCAAGCTCAGTAAATATTACTGCAGCTCATTTATCTGCTTTCAAACAACTTGAAAGGTTTTTGCTTGCCGAAAAAGGTCACGTCAGACCGGAATGGATGCGGGCCGCTACCTGCTGTCGTGAGAATTTGTTTGGGAAGCGTCTTTCGTGCTCAGGTGGCCTCCAGAGGCAAACGAATTACCACAAAAAAAAAAAAATGAGGCGGGGTGTCCGTGAACTAGATTGGTCTCGTCATCTCCGTTGGCTTTCATGTGAAATCCTGCTTTCCCCCAATGCTGATGTTCATCCTATTTTTAGTCCCCCTTGAAGTGTTCGCAGATGATCAAGTTGCCTCGCGTTGACACATGGCCACCCGCCAAAGGAATTTTTAGACTTTTTACTTGAGCTGCGCTTGCTGTGTTGGCAGGCAGCGACTTAGCGTACCGGTGGAGATTGTGTTGCGTCCCCCCCCCCCGACTTTGATTTGTCATTGTGAGCCTGCAAGCATCATCCTGCTTTGAGGTGGACGGCGGGTTCACCTTGCTCCCCACGGGGGGGGGGGGGAACAGACACGGTGAAGTTTTTTTTTTTTTTCGCCAACGCTCACATCAAAGGTTTTTTTTTTTTTTCATTTGTGTTCGGGCTAACTTTGAGATGCTTTGTGGTGATCGTTTTGCTGAGTTTCTTGAACGTGGACTGCAGCTAAATTCTTTGGGGGCTCAATGTCCTTAATGCACGTTTAGAATTTGCATGGTGTTGAAGTTTGTTTCACAAACAGAGCAGCTCGACAAAGGGCACCTTCGAATTTGGTGATGTCACATCCGTTTAGGGGAATCTTGGCTATATTTTTTTTAACCTTTGTTTTTAAATTCAGGTAGTTTAAAGTAGTGTTTGGAGCAAGTTTGTTAGATTTTTTTTTTAAATGCTTGATGTTAATTTCTTATTAGTTTTAGCATTAGTTTTTGTCTTAGTCTGTTTGACCTTCCTTCTTCCGTACCGCAATACCAAAATGAATGCGCTCAGAAAACATGACTTTCGTGATTCAATGTAAAACATCTTAACTAGAATACATTTTTAGCTAGCAAAGCAACATAGATCAACAAAATGACTTTTTCTTTTTGCATAATATTGTAGTCTTTTAACATTTAAGAAAACAAATGTAGTCACAGTCTGTCACAGAGAAGATTTAAAGTGTCTCAATTTGCCTGAAGAAAAAAAATCGAATAAATGAGCACCACTGCCACCTATGGTAGTGGATGTGTAATTACACTTTTTTCTTGTACAACAACAAAGAAAGTATTTTCCCCGGGACAAATAAAACTCCAAATCTTCTTGAAGTGTCAATGTTTCAATTGAACATAAACTTGTCTTTGGAAAGACTGAAAACTGTGGGACAAGATTTGTATGCGTTTAATGTTCAGTCTGGACAAGGACAGCAATGCCTCGAGTGGTCAGTAGAAGGAGTCGTTACTGCGGTTCAGAAGAATTGTGACTCGCCTTGGTCTATCTCTAACATACGCTAACGCCACAAAAAATATTTGCATGAAAAACACTTCAAAGCCATAAATATAAGACAATCGTGAATCCGGTTGCCTTAAAATCTCTCAAAGTGACGTTTCTTGACTTGAAACTTCGGGCTGAACTCCGGTGACTTTATTGTCAACTGACCTCAATGTTTTCTCTGAACACACGAGCTTTTGGAGAGACATACTTCTTTGCTTCCCGTCCAGAACCCTAAAGATTATTTATTGATGGCGTCCTCTAAACCGTGCTCGGCATGGCAATGTGAACATGCGGGGAATTTCAGTTTACCTCAAGTGTGCATCTTGGCTGCCACAAGAAAGGAAGTGAGATTTATTCAGGTGCTTACTTTGCTTGATTAAAAGGACTTTATTTGCATGCATGAAACTTGATTTCCAGAAAGCGAGGGATGGGGAGGGGGGGGAATTCAAGGAGAAGGTGCGACAGTTCCAGATTTACAGAGCAAAGTGGCCCCTCAGTGGCTCGCTTTGATATCATAAATAAAGCATTGCATTAATGTCTAATTGGGCCGAACCTCTCAACTTTGTTCGCTAATGAAATTGAGCGATTTCCTAGTGGATGGCAAGATATATGTTTCCCACTCCACATTACACAGATTAAATATTGAGCTGGACTCCATTAGTTATATTGAGCGTGGTGAAAGCGCTAACCAGCCCAGCTAGCAGAGCTGGTGAACGCTCCCTGAAGCGACCTAAACCCAAAACTTTCTCAAGTTATGTAGAATGCAGAACTCTGTTGAGTTGGGCCTGGTCACAAAAGTTTGTGCTAAATATTTTTTATTTTTTTTGGTCTGACCCAATTGTGGACATGATGATGACGTTGTGAGAAGCGTTTTGGCCTCATTTTTGGCTCTCATCTCCACTTTGTTTTTTTTCATTAAACACTCTAGCTTGTCCATTTGCATCAATGTGAGTATGATCAGGAGTTTGTCTAGATCAGGGGTGTCAAACATACAGCCCGCGGGCCGGATCAGGCCCAAGAACTGGTTTAATCCGGCCCGCAGGAAGATTTGATAAAGTCGAAAAATTAGTACAGCCCAACTGAATTAACAGCCGCCCCAAAAATCCCAAATTCTACAAATGGTCGATGTATGTATGATACATCTGTCAATTTTATTCAATGAACTCAGATTTTTTAATATCCACAGTAAAATTCAATGTGGTGGATTTCTCCGTAAAATAAATGTTCAGAGAACTATACTTGATATTAAGAAATGCCCAGATGAGTTACGCATGATTGATCAAGGAATTAGCCTCGACCTCATTATTTGAAATACAAACGGAAGTCATGGTTTTATTGAAAAAAAAACATAGTACGACATAAATGTGTTCAATATGTCACATGCAAATAGCCATAATCTGTGTAATATTTATTTGTAGCTTCTAATTTTATGTGTCTGTGCCGTGTGATTGGCTGGCAACCAGTCCAAGGCTTTTTGCCTCTTGCTGTTAACTAGCTAGCTAACTAGCTAACTAACTCACCGCGGACAGTTTCTTTGGATTCAGCTGTGTTGTAAAAATGCGCAAGATTAGCGTGTGTTTCAGGTGAGTGAATGTGCTCTTTGTGAGCACAATGTCCACTACTTCCTCGACTTAGCTGACTGGTAATTGGATCCAGTTGTTTGTAACAAAGCGCCAAACGTGTCTGTTGTTGAAGCTAAAAGGCTAATACGGGATTGATGCGAGGCAATACGGTTAATCCACGGAGGTCCGCTTACTCAATTTCTTAAAACGCTTTTGTTGTCTTTGATAGGAATATGATGATGTAAACATTTTGTAGACAGATGTTTGAATGCGTTGACAAACAAAGCTGCGGCATTTTGCCTTCATGCAAATGTCGCTCATCTACGTAATTCATCAGGTCTGTGCTCGTTGCAGCTTGAAAACAATTATTTTTCTTTCTCCTGTTCAAGTTGGTGAGTTTGATATCAGCTACGCCGTTACAGGCGAACACACTGCCTATTTAGAAAAAAAATTATGATAATTATTAATTATTCTGTTGATGAATACAGTTTCTTCCAACCTGTAAACAAAAACATGAATAAGTCATTTTTCAGTGTTTCCTCACGCCACACTTGATTTATTTATTTTTTTTCTCCGGAAGGTCCCATTAGAATTTAATAGTAATGGTCCTCCGTGACAATCCCGAGAGGACTTCAAGTCGCCTTTCTTGTGCCGTGATCAAACTAGAACGCTTGGTGGCCAACCAAACAAGACAGTCTTCATTCATCTGGACGAGCCCAAGAGCACAAAAATAAGATGGTGATGAATGAGAATCGCAGTTTGCTTTGGTTGTTCCAATCTCCACTCGTCCTAAAATATTCATACCGGCAGGACCACGGCACCGGCAGCGAGTAACAAAGACAGTGGCATCCAGTCAAGCTCCATCTTTGTTGCTATGAAATATTACGTCCCGTAATGTGTGGGCAATCCGACTCAACTTTCATCACATTACAGTTGACTAAAACAAATCTGACTTTAAAAGTTCAACTCGTCTCACCAACAGAAAAAAAAACAAAAACATGCGGCCGTCATGACAACGGGTTTCTGTTTTAGTCTTTAACTCTGTGCGTTATTTCTTTGTATGCGCCCGCGCGTCATAACCGTTGTTCTCGTGCCACCATCGACTACTTGATGCTCTGCGCTAAAGGGCCCTTGAGTATTATATTTCAGGTCAACCATTACTCTAATTGCATTCAGCCACCGTGTAGACTCTCCTTATGCAACCGAGGTCTAAATGTTTAATTACATTGTTTTGAGCTAACAAGCTCTGTAAACGCTTCACACAAGGATGTGTGTTGTTTAAAATGTCAAATAAAACGCAGCTTGAGCCGCGTGGAAAACAATACATTTAGCTCGTGTGAGGTTTAGTGAGAAGGCGGCGGGAAAAGCAGGAGGCCGGCCGCCGTTTGTGCGTTTGTTTGTCTACATTACACCAGGCAGGTTAGAGTTACGCGCTTCTCTGACAGATGTCCGCTTGTCAAAAGAGCTCGGTGTCACGCTGTTGATATGAACAACGGCGGCTGAAAATTGAATTGACGGCGAAACGGATTGTGGCTTTTAAATAATTCTCGATGAGTCGTGCAGCCTTTGTGGGGCCACTCCAGGGAACTTGTAGCTTGCTCCGTTCTCGTCCGATCATACAACGCTGCCTTTGACGTGTGTTGAGCCCAAGCAGGCGACAGCCGTTCCGTGCCGCCTTTGTGGCGTGTTCATGTGTCTTATTGATTTGTCAGTCCCGTTTTTTTTTTGTTTTTTTTTTGTCCTTGGCTTGAAAATGATGAAAAGGAGTGTCCAATTTCACATCGGAGAGAAAAGTCTATTCAGCATTTTAATTTTATGTATCACCGCTAAATTTACAATCTAGGTCAGTGATCCCATTAGGCCTGCAGGACTGTTTTCACCTCCATAATGAGAAATCTCAAATTAGACTAAATGGAAACTTGCTGGCAAGTTTCCGACATGAGCTTGCAGTGTCTGTTCCGTATGATGGATATTATGGTCTCGGCATCCTCGAGATTGCTGTTATGACCTCTTTTCAACACATTTTCCGTGTGATTATAATGTAGGGTATGCCGCAGAACTCAATGCAGTTGAAGTTTGTTTGTGTGCACGCCGACTTGGCTCGATGAAGACCAGGAGTTGTAAATTAGCAAAAAGCTATAAAGTCTTTGTGAGGCACCTCCGTTTCATGACCTGTCTTTGAACTATGGTAAATTGCAATCTCCCCGATCAAATAAATGAAGGGAGTGAAATACAAGCACCGTCGCGGTCGAGCAAAAAAATATTCCACTTGAGTTGTCACTAAATGTCAGGTATTTTTTTACATCCCATCAACGGCTGTCACAGATGCTGCGTGCCTGTCGCAGTGACTCTGTGAAAGCGAGTTATGACGTCCTGTTTTTGTGGATTGTGTGCAAATGGCTACCGCCTCTACTGTCGCGGCTCTAATGTTGCGAATAAAAATAGGTTACCGTTGGATACGTGTGGCCATTGCATGGATGCAAAAAAAAAAAAAAAAAGAAATTACATAGACGTTTTAAAAATTACACACGTGTTCTTGCATAAAAACTGGCGCAGCTTAATTTGATGACTAAAAGTAGATTTGAATTTAAACCGGGTGAAAACTGGTCTAAGTTGTGGTGCAGGTTGTGTAGCATGATTTGAGTGGATTTTATCCAGACTTGTCAAACTCGATCAGGGTTCAAAGGTGGTCTCCAAGTATGCACTTAGAAGCGTCCAAATTTACACCATCCACAAGCGGCGCTCTTTTTGCAGTTTCTTATGAACGTACTTTGCACGTGCCGGTTTGCTGCAAGTCAGTTATGCCTCTGCCGTGTATACGTGCACCACTGAATTTAAAGGGTCTAAGCCTTAAAAAGCGAAAAAAAAAGCGGCTCCCCTTCGAGTCTAAGGGGAGCCGCTTTTTGGCCGGGAATCAAGTCATCTGTGCTCACTCCCACAACGGTGCAAACGCCCATTAATAACGGCAACCGTCTTTGTCGATCGCAAAAATCAAGAAAACAGCTCAAATAATAGACCCCTAATGCGCATGAGCACGTCCAATTCATCACGTGCATCTTTTTTTCTCTCATAAGAAAGACTCCTACTTCTCAAGGCGGAAAACAGCCCACCGGGAATCTCTCTTTGCTTGCTGACGGATACATTTTGTCAAATATCCGCTGCTAGCCCTGATGGCAAGTACATATCGGTAGAGGAGGACCGTAATGGGACCTCCAATGTCTAAATGTATTTGACAAATGTAGTTTCATGGGCTTTAATCTGCAACAGGGAGCGTTCCAGGTGTTGCGTAAACGAGATGAGAGCGCCGTGATCGGACGGCTGCCATTAGTTGAGGGTGAATAGACTCAGTCGTCGTAGATCGCTGAAAATTGCACTGAAAATGATGAAAAGGAGAAAGGATGGGCCTCTGTAGGAACGTGTGTGTGTGTTTGGAGTGGGGGGGGTGATGAAGGGTGTTCAATTACAGCCACATTCAAGTCCCCGGAGAGATGACTTCACCGGTGGTCACTGGCACCGTCCACGCCGAGGCAAGCGCTTAATGTGGCGGTAGCAGATGTTCGCATCAGTGCAACTTGCTGTGCAGCTGAAAATGCTGACTGCACGCTGCTAATGTTGCACCTTTTTTTTTCCTGCTCTTGTTTTATTCAAAGAGTCCAAGTGGTGAGAGAAATCACAGAAGTGGAAGAAAGGGGGAAAACCGCCAGTCGTGTAGGAATGCATTTATTGCATTGGAGTGCAAACGGCACGGCACAAAGTGTTTTCAATTCTTTCATCTTAATATGAGAAATAAGAAAACATTGACTTCAATTTGATGAAATTCTTGTCAGGACCTCTCCTGCCTGATAAAGGAAATTGTGACAAGTATTTTTATATGTTGCACAAGACTTCCTGCATCAATCAGGTGACCTGATTGCAGGATTCCGTGTCACGGAGTAAAAGTGCACACAGTTGCAGCATTATCCCACTTGGCTGGGTTTTGCATAAAAGGCAGATAATTGGTGGAAGAATAAAAGGTGCTGGTGGTGCAATTTCCCGCATTTGAGTGCAAACCCCAGCGCCCAAAGTGCTTTCAATCTTTTCACATTCATATGAAAAATGAGCAAACGTGGCTTCAATTTGCAGGGAGGGGAAGTCAAATGGAAAAGCAATCAGCTCAACAATTCTGTCACCATATTTGAGCAATATGCATCATTTAATGACACATTGTAAAAAAAAAAAAAAAAAAAAAAGATTTTGCAGCCATTTTCTTGACCTAAATTGGTCTTGTCCGAGTTCGCTTTCTCTCTGGTGGACGAGTACAGTTTTGTTGTTGTGGGCATTCGGAAGCGATTTCTGCCATTTAGTGGCGAGCACTGTTATTACAACTTAAAATTACTCCGCTTCGGGAAACATTTTCAAAACTCAACTGAGGGGCCAATCCGTAGGCTGCAAATTGTTCATCGGTCTAAATTTGTGTGTACCGCACTTTTAGCTCTAAATTGCCCCGATGAGAGATTCTCATACTCAAATGTCTTGAATCAGTGTGGACGGTGATCTACTGAAGCCCGTCTCTGTCCCAAAAGTTACGCAAACTTCAACAATATTGTTCAAAATACACTTTTTCTAACCAGTGCATCGATGCAAAAGCTGATTTTTTATTTATTTATTTTTTTTTTTTTTTAGTTCCCCCCATATATCTTAGATTTCTTTTATTGCAGCCTCTCCTGACCGTTGGCTTGCATTTTTATTGGCTTGCCGATTGTCAGAGTGAATTGCTGTCAGCTGTTTTATTGATCAACGAGCAGGCACGCGATTTCTTGGCAAAGGGCTTCTTTTTTTTTTTTTTATTCCCATTTGTTGTAATACATTGGTGTTCTTTTTCATTCATTTTATACGCACATGTCAATGTCAGATCAATATGTAATTTATTCGCCTAAATTAGACTTCTGGGGAGGAAATTTCTCATTTGGATTTTGACCCGAAACGGAATTGGATGTTGTGCATACTCACAATCAATTGTCTCCAGCGTAATGTTTTGGCCCAAATCAGAACTCAGAGTCTTTAACTAATGTGAGTTGAGAAATGTCCTTTAATGACCTGCGGCCATTAGTGACATATTGTTTTGAAGCTTTAATGAGTTCCTGTTGCCTGGTGTGTCACAATGATGAAAATGTTGGCCGCTGTGCTCGCAGTTATTTATGGTGGACAACGCGGCCGACGACTGGAGGATAGCCATGACGTACGAGCGCATCTTTTTCATCTGCCTGGAAATCCTGGTGTGCGCCATCCACCCCATCCCGGGAAACTACACCTTCACCTGGAACGCCCGTCTGGCCTACTCGTACGTGCCATCCCAGACGGACGCCGACGTGGACATCATCCTGTCCATCCCCATGTTCCTGCGGCTGTACCTCATCGCCCGCGTCATGCTGCTGCACAGCAAGCTCTTCACGGACGCTTCGTCTCGCAGCATCGGGGCGCTCAACAAGATCAACTTCAACACGCGTTTCGTCATGAAGACCCTCATGACCATCTGTCCCGGGACGGTGCTGCTGGTCTTCACCATCTCGCTGTGGATCATCGCGGCGTGGACTGTGAGAGCTTGCGAGAGGTGCCTGGATCTCTGTTTTTTTTTTTTTTTTTTTTTTTTATCTCACGCTATGCTGCGCCTCTCGGCATCAAACATAGATAAGGCACAAAAATAGACCATTCCCATGCATCCGGGAGCTCAATTAACATCCGGCAACAAATTGCACTTGAAATGTCAAACAACAAGCGTTATGGGACGCTGTGTGCTTAACCTCTGATTGTCTTTTTGGGTTCCAGCTCGCCCTTTTAGCGAGGATAACCATTGCAGAAAATGAATCATCGGATAGAAATGTAATCAATTCAAACCTCAAATAATACCGTAATTAAATAGCATACAAGTGTAAAATTAAGTTAAGCACTAATTTCCGGTTGTACCTGAAGTTTAAAATTTTTAAAATTCAATTTCGATGCCTTGTTCACAAGCGGCTCACATCAATTAAAACCTTGCTGCACACAAATGAACAAAAAATAATCGGAGGTTTGCGGGGGGGGGGATAAAAGGGTGAAGGGTGTCTCATCTTCAACCTTCCTGCGCTTTCTCTAATTTCGGCTCTGACCTTCAGCTCGGTACCACACCGACCACAAAGGTCACAATCAGGTCACGTAAACCACTTAAGTCATTTCAAATTATTTGCAAACTATTATTTATTTTCTTTTCTTTTTTTAACAATTGAGAATCGTTACGAGCCCAAATCCAATCGAGCAACCAAGATCGTTCGAATTCGGAGATGCTCAGCACTAGCTGATCGGAACCTGAAAAAGAAAAAGTTCTCAGTTTGACGTGTCATAACTGTAAAAAGAAGCGTATGTAAACGTCAAGCGAGAAGGTTTTTTTTTTTTTTTTTTGTGGGGGTGCCTCTACATCCGCTATTAGTAACTTGATCGAGATTCTTCAAGAATTGTCAGTCACCCAATTGTGAATTTACTTGTGAAATTCTGCAATCCAGTATAATAATGAAGGCTACCGGGCCATCATTTCTTGCAGGTACCACGACAACCTGGACACCAACAGCAACTTTCTCGGGGCCATGTGGTTGATCTCCATCACCTTTCTTACAATCGGATATGGAGACATGGTCCCAAATACGTACTGTGGGAAAGGAGTCTGCCTCCTGACTGGCATTATGGTGAGAATATTGTCATGACGTCGACAGATGAGGCAATTGGTATAAGCGAAATAACTTCCACGCTGTGACAAGATTTTGGAGTCTGTGTGAAATGTTGTCCATTCATCCTGAACAACATTTGTGAGGTCAGAGCGAGGGACTGGCTCACAATCTCTGTTCTCGTTCATTCCAAAGGTGTTTGGTGATTTAAGTTCTTCCCCACCGAGTTCATCCAAGCATGCTTTTATGGATCTTGCTTTGGGCAGCGAGGGAACAGAAAAATTCCTTCCTCTAACTTGGCACAAATTTAGAAGCTTGCATTGCTCAGAATGAACAATTCAGCTGTCTGGCCCAAACCTTGATTGATTTGACCACTTATTATGCTTCCGATGGTTCCTCCACTTTTCCCAGTCAGTGTCCTGAGTTTTTTTGTTTTTTTTTAATTGAGTTGCATCCTTCAGTTTCTGTATGTGGCCCTTGGAGGAAAAAGTTTGCACACCCCTGTACTGCTTCGACCATTTTTTTTTTCACTTTGAATCCCCCAAATATTTCGCTATTTTTATTCATTGAAATGTGAATGAGTTGCATATTACGTGGCGCTTGACTGCCTATTTCCCAGGGTGCAGGCTGCACCGCCCTGGTGGTGGCTGTGGTGGCGAAGAAGCTGGAGTTAACCAAAGCGGAAAAGCACGTTCACAATTTTATGATGGACACCCAGCTCACCAAAAGAGTGAGTCCCCCCCCCCTCGTCCATGCGCGCTTCTATCGCCCGGATTGCATTGCGTCGGGTTATGATCCCACTTTTATTTTCCTTCGGCCCCCTTCAGGTGAAAAATACAGCGGCGAATGTTCTCAGGGAGACGTGGCTCATCTACAAAAACACCAAACTGGTGAGGAAGATGGACCATGCCAGAGTCAGGAAGCACCAGAGGAAATTTCTCCAAGCCATTCATCAGTAGGTGCCAACCCTTCTCACACCTTTCATTCCGTCCCAACCGGAATCCTGAATTGTTTGACACCTGTAGCAAACTAACGCAGCGCTCATATGGATCTGAATTTTTTTTTGGACTCGCTTTCATTTCACAGCAAAGAAGTTGATCTGGCTTTGTGCGCTCACTGCATTGCAATACGCGTTAGAATACGCAACGGCACCTCAATGGATGTTAATCACTCTCGCTGCCACATATGTAGAAGACGCTTTTGTAAGCCATTTACATTAAAGCCATGTTGGCTTAGTCAGCGTCAAAGCTTATTAAAAAGGCTTTTTTTGGATTGACATGGAATAACAACACAAAACGCTGTGGTGTGTGTGTTTGTGTGTGTGTTGCTACGGAGACAAAACATCATCACAACTCATTTTGCTGTGAGGTATTGATTCATGTGTTACTGTCACTCCGGATGCTTCCAGCCCGGCGCCAGGCTGACCTGAGCGTTTTGTTTTTATGCTTTTCCTAACGGGCTCATTCACACTCTTACCTGGCAGCTGCTCTTTCAGCCCAGGCCTCCGAGGAACGCCAAAGTGCGCTGAGACTCCACTAAAGTATCGATCGTAGCCTCACCTCGCTCGTGTTATTTTTCTTCCTCCATTGACACCGAAGCTTCTTTCAGCAGCAATCAGCTCGGTGCTTTGTTCAACAAAAGGTGACTGACTGTGCTCGTATTTTGTTTTAGAAGCGAAACGATGTGCTGCTGTTTGGTTGATTTCTGTAAATGGACCTTCATGTGTGATTTTCATTTGATATTTCCGATTGGGTTTTGAAGGCTGGTTCCTGCACAATGCAATCCACATTTGGCGCCTTTTTTATATTTTATCGCGGTCACCTCGCCATTTCAATATATCCACGCCGTTTGAAGCGATGATGACACACAGACCTCATGCTCTCATTTTTTTGGGTCTCCCTTGGCGCTAAGCTAAATCTGCAAAGGAAGCAGATCGAGTAGGAAAGAGACACATCCACTCTGTGTGGTGGTGTAGCGTTCGGAAGCCTGAAGAGATCGTTACATACACGAGCTGGTGTGTACTGTGTGTGTGTGTGTGTGTGTGTGTGTGCGTGTTATCTCAGAGCGCCTCAAGTGTGAGCTGAACTGAGTGTGATGCTTGTATCGAGATGAATGTAGGACAGGAAAAGGCCATCAGCAAGCAGATGAAAGAAGCCCGTTTGAAAAGACTGTGCCGCTCTGTACAGTGCATTCCGACAGTATTCAGACACCCTTCGATTGTAATTGTATCAACTTTAGGGATCCATTGGATTTATAATTGTCCGTCCACTGTACACTGTCAAAATCAAATCTTGTTTTTTGGGGCCTAAAACTCTACTTTTATACCATCATACCTTTTTTTAGTTCTATTAAGTCATTCAATCCATAAGACGTATATATAAATTTTCAAAATTGTAGTCCCTGCCTCCCAAAGACGTATTTGTCCGTCTTTTTTTTTTTTTGCATCATAGCTCCATGTTTTTATCTTAAGACCACAATATTCTGTAGGCCTTGCAAAATCAGTCAAAATCCAGAAAAAAAAACCGCTGTGGTTGAGGTGTTTCCTCTTGCGAAAACAGTTGGGATTGAATAATTTATGTATATTGAGACTAAACGCATTTTTTTTAATTAAAACATTCTTGCCTTTAAAAAATTGCACTTAAGTTTAATTGGCTCAACGTGACAGGTTTTAAATTTTAATCCATGTACTTCCGGGCCCAAAGGTCGTCAAACTACTATTGTAACATGCAGAAATCATCAAAATGTGAAAATAAATTGTGGAATATTACAAGAATATTGATACATGTGAGACCCACGTAAAATGAGCAGAGGTGAAAAAAAAAAAAAAAAAAAAAGCTGAAGGAGTTTGGAATACTTTGAGACTGCCCTGTGCGTCATGCGGTGCAGCGACGTGAAACATCAAATCCCGTCGCCGTGAGACGTCCTCCCTTGCGGCAGTGAAGGATGCGAGGTGCAAACAGCTGTAAGGCCGTTAACGCTTTGAGGCACCGTCTGTCTGTTTGGCCAAGCGTAAGCGTCCTGACGTCAGCAGCAAGGTTGTTTTCGTTGCTCGAATGTGTGTGTATGATGGCTTCGTGCAAGAGAGGAGGGGTTGGGGGATTGGACGCAGTGAAGAGAGCAAGCGCAGCAGCAAACAAGTGAGACTGCAGCGAGATAACAGCGTGGTTGCTGAAGCAATGAGTCAAAACGTTGCCCATGAGGTTTGCGCAGCAACCCCACTCCCGAGAAGCAGATTATGTTGCCATTTGAATAGATGTCGATGTGATGTTGCAATAATTCATTTGTCTACTTCATGTTTCCTTTTTTTTTTTCCTGTTTGTTGTCCACCCTCAATGCAATAGAGCTCGAAAGTAAGTGTTCGCCTCCCATCCGGATCCAGACTTGTTGTGTGCATGCTTAACGAGAGCTTGTCCTCGAACCCGATAGTGTGACTAAAAATGACACACCCTCATTTGATAAGTGAAATTCATGCCACACTTTGTTTTGGGTTTTTTTTTATTTTCTTTTTTATTATTTTTTTTAGCACATTTTATGTTGCAGTCAAACGGCTTTTACGCAGATACTCGTCAAGTGAATTTCAATTATCAGTGATGGATGGTATCGTTTCCATTTCTGCATGGGTGTGATGACAATTTGATATTTAATCAGAAAGCCACTGATTAAACTCCAATCAACTGTGCTTTCATGTACCAAAGGATGACGACGTCGAGCTCCCCAGTTAGCTAGCGCAACAACTTTTCCACCACATTCCTTGTGTGTTTCGTTGAACAGCTTTGTCAGCCGATCAAGGCTCGGGCGGTCATCTTTCGGTGTGTGGAACCATTGTTTGGCCTTTTCCTACATTTCCTCAATTTCTCTGTTGGACGGCACGGTCGCAAGGATGATCGCAGCAGCTTTCTTGCATTTCTCTCGCTTGAATTTTAAGTTCTTTTTGGAATTAGCAATTTGCATTACGAATTGCGTCAGAAGCATGCAAAATACAATTTGCACAAACTGGACTATTTTTCAGCCACATGAGCGTCCACATGCATGCAAAACTCAATCGACTATGGACCCGCTACAGTAAATGAATATATTCCCATCATTTCAAAGCTGGGGAGTTGTTTACTTTTCAAAAAAAAATCTATGAAATTCTCCTAAGCACTTATTAGGCCCTAAAAATACAGCGGTAGCGCCAAGCAAGGTCACCCAAATTGGCAAACAGGTACTCACTGTACAAAAATCAAGATGTTTAAAGTAGGGCCTTGCATGAAAACGTTGTTCAAGTAATTTGGAATTGGACTACCTGAGAGATGTCCGACTTGAGAGGTTCCATTGTAACTGTTCCATTCGAGCCGTTGTCCCTCCCTCTTCCCAAGGTTAATGTGGGAGTCAAGGCGAGAGCTACGACGGTGAAGTGACGCCGTGCCTTTTAGCCGTGAGATATGCGAGGAGCAACGTGACCCTAGAGGAAGGTCAGACCAAAGCCAGCAGCCCATCATTTGCACGGCCCAGTGACAGATGCTATAAAACCGTCAGCTGAGATAAAAGTATGACTCGGTGGCGCAAATGTCCATGTCGTCCTTTTATGCTCGAGACAAAATAATGAAGAGGGCTACAATAAAAGCATTAAAAAAAAAACAATAAACAATAGCACAGCACTAAGTGGGAGTGACATGCTGAGGGAATTTGTGTTGCCTCGCTGTCCTGATGAAGAGCAAGCAGATTTTGAGATGCCGTTCCTTTGCACGGTTGCTCATGACGGCCGATTGTCCGAGGAGAGTGGACGTACAGGGAATAAAAACCAGGGCCTGTCGGACCCCGTGCGCTGGCCTCCAAACTGTTTTCAACGCTATTGCTCATCCATCTGAGTCAACTGCAGTCAGATTCATGTAACACAGAACCTTACATATTTTCTGCTGTCACATTTTCCGAGTTCCATATGAGATGTTTCGGTTTCAAGGCATTGGTGCTTTATGGTCTCCTGTGGCGCCCTCTGCTGGCCATGTGTTGCCTGTCTCCAGGATAAAGATGCTCTTTCCAGCTTGAACAGGAGAACAAGCTTCAGCACATTTAGTTCCCTTGTGATTGTTCTTCCGTTTACATAACCAAATGATCGCATAAGTGTATTAAATTCACCTTGTGGTTTATTTATGAAGATTTTTTTTTTACCCCCCCTCAAAAATAGCACTCGTGGTCAAAACTCAACAGCTGGTTTATGAGGTCATTGAGAGGACAGCAGCGAATCAATTATATAGTGGGCAGTAGTTATTGTGTTGACTTGAGAAATATGAGTTGAAATAAATTGTTCTTGTGAATTCAAATTAAATTAAATATCACGTCATTAGATATTGGGAGTCATTAAATTTTAGTAAAATAAGAACAAGAATAAAATTAAATAAAATGCACTGAATACGTAATTTCCTTAAATTATTCTTAGGTTGGCAAATTAAAGTACTTTAAATCCCAGCAGCTTTTTGGTTATTAAAAAAGGGGTAAGATGTTTTGTTGTAATATTTCATGACTCTTATATCGACCAAATTGTTCTCCCGAATACAAGTTTAATTAATGTCACTTTCATGTATTGACCAATGGAGCCGATTTTGGGACTGAAATTAAATGTTTAATTAAACATATGTCGTCATTTGTTTGGATGCACTTTGCTTAATGGGGCCATCTCAAAACATCGCACACTGTGAAATTAATATTATCGCAATTTGAGGGGAATAAATGCAAAGTCATTCGTCTTTTCAGAACCATTCAAAAATATTAACAACTGAAGTCTCATTTTGGTCAGCAGGCTGTCCAATCGTGCGATGTTCAGAAAATCTCAAACAGGCGCAGTCGATAAGCAGTATGGCAGCACCGCGTCGCCTTCCACCTTTCAGGCTCTTTCCCACTTGCATGCAAGCTCCAACCAAACCGAGTGACCCCTGCATTCTCTTTCTTTCCACACACATCCTTGTGCATGTCCCGGGACCGTGCCGCGCGTGTATGCCCTGTGTGTGCACAAAGCTAACGCCGCCCCACTATTGATGGCAGCGTTCATTTACTGGCCTCTGGATGGTCTTGTGTTCAGATTGAGAAGTGTTAAAATGGAGCAACGCAAGCTGAATGACCAAGCAAACTCGCTAGTGGACCTTGCCAAGGTAAGCTATATGGACTATAACGCTTCTCTGCTGCATTGCACATGAGGAAAGTCTGCTACGCTTCTCACCTTAATACGTGTGTGCGTTGTTTTTGTGGTTCTTGTGACTGACGCATCCTGCTTCACTTCTCAATCAAAAGTCTACAGGTGTCAAATGAACAGACAGGCCTTTCACATGTGTGCCAATTGCCGTTATGTGCACTCACCTCTTGTCTTTTCTCCGACTGTTTGTTTTGACAATAGAACCCCCCCCCCTCCGCCCTCCACCCCCATCCGTTTGTGTGTGTGTGCGTGTGTAAAAGTGTATCTCCAGTTGCGCTAAACAGAACCTTTAAGGCAAAGACCGGGCAGTGGGCCAACCTGACACAGCAGAACTAGTAACCTGGGAAAACGACTTTCTGGGTTCTGATGATTCACACACACACACACACACACACACACACCGAGAGAGAGATAGCGAAAGATGGAGAGAGTTTGACATTCAAAAGAACACTGCAGTCAAACTGGATCCGGGCCAACGTGTCATGAAGTGCAACATTTGGCAATGTTTCACGCTATTAAAACGGCTGCAAGATGCATCGTACGCACGCAGGAATTGGTTCTTGGTTGGGAGAGTTTGTGGCCGCAAGAGAGCAACGGCAAAAGGAAATAAAAACTGGTGAACGGCACTTTTTAATCAGAGATGGCTTTATGGGTCTGTCATGTGTTTTGATGCTGATATCACAAATGTCTTGACTTTTTTCTTAAAAATCATCTCAAAACGTTTACTTGCATCTCTGATTTAAAAAAAAAAAAAAAAAGTGTTCAAATTTGTTGAGTATGACTTTGGTTTGGTTCTTGTTTGGAAATAAGAATGACTTTTCTTCCGATTCATTTGACATTTTTACATTTTTCTCTTTTCAGTTGCTTTTGTTCCACGGGGAATAAATCCACTTTCAATCCCTTCTTTCCAGCTCCTCACTAACGTTCTTTGTCCCCTTCCAGCGAGGCGTGTTTTCTTCTCGTCTTTCCCTGGTGCCTAATTCTTTTGGGGCGTCCGTGTGGAAATGTTTCGCATCTTTGTAGCAGCTCTTTAATCTTTACAGATGCCACTTGAGCTCTGCCGGTAGCATGTGTTGAGCTGACGATGTCACCCGTGACGTGGTCCAATCGGTCATTTTAGGAATATTTACAGCCACCCATTTTTTTTCTTTAAACGGTGTGTATTAATGTGAGTGGATCACGTGATAAAGGTTTGTGAACAACTGCAACCTTTTTTTTTTTTTTTTTTTTAATGGTCAAGCCCATATCACACAGAGCTCATGTGCTTAAATGTGAGTACTTGCTCATATAACAGGAGCTCTTGTGACCTTTTTGGCCCTTGTGGCCTTTTTGGCCCGTGGCTTGTCCAGCAAATATGCTGCTGCCTGCTTCCGACGGTGACGGCTATAAAGATAAGTCATGTGCGCGGTTTATCCGATGTGTCTCCAACCATACCGGACGTGCTGTTCTGCTTCTAACCTTTACTCCTCTTCGGATTCACTCTGTTAGGTCTTATTGCTTTGGGGGTTGATGCTTTTTTTTTTTTTTAGTTGCCGTTGCAGATCAGCGATTAGCGTTTAGAGGCAACAAGGTTATTTTTAATGGGTGGCGATGATCTGACATAAACTGTTTCAATGAATTATGGTATGTGCTTTGCCTTTTTTTCGGGCGCTCGTTGAGATATAAACAGTCAAATATGAACGTTTGATTAAACCAAAGAGACCCATAACACTAGTTAAGAATTTTTTAAATCATATTTTAAATAGATTTTTGTAATGGATGGAAGTAATATTTTCTAGATTACTTTTCTTTCCACGCAGCATTTGCCTTCATTTTTTTTTCTCCAGGACATCACATTTACATAATAATAAAAATAATAATAATAATAATTATTATTATTATTATTATTATTATTATTGTTGTTATTTTTATGATGATGATGATGATGATGATTATTATTATTATTATTATTATTATTATTATTATTATTATTATTATTATTATTATTATTATTATTATTATTATTATTATTATTATTATTATTATTAGTGGATGCTCTGGCCAATGACTAGCTTGAATTTTGTTACTATGGCAACCAAGGGTGGAGCGTGTGTCCTGGAAGTAGAATTTCTTCTATTTGCAGTCGCAGTTCAAACACCACCCAAAGTATGTAATGAGTAATGATTTATATAATCTGGATCCATTGAAGTATGTGTCACGATACGATTTCCAATTTTGTTGTTTGTCTGATATGAATGATGTATTTCTTCTGATTATAATATGCAAACTACACAAATTGTTGAAAAGGATTTGATGTGCAGCCTAAATATCATTCTTATTTCCTTCTTTTTCAGAAATCTAGGTTCCGCCCGCTGCTTTTAAGTCTTGTTATTAAAGCAAAAGTTTCGTGAGCAATGGCAAAAGCGGCGTGCGAAGCTCATGCTGCGTTTCCTCTTGCTTGTCCCAGACTCAGAACATCATGTATGACATGGTGTCGGACTTGAACGAGCGGGGGGAGGACATGGAGAAGAGGATCGCGTTGCTGGAGACCAAACTTGAGACTCTGCTGAGCAACCTGCAGGCTCTGCCCGCGCTCATCAGCCAGGTGATCAGCCAGCAGCACAGGGACTTCCTGGAGGTGCAGCTGCAGCCTTACGACAAACGCAGCCCCGAACGCCCCCCGTCGGCGGCGCGGCGGCGCTCGGCGTCCACGGCGCCACCAACCTCCTCTGAGAGCAGCTAGTGTCCGGAGGGAAGGCCTCCATTGAAGACTTTTGCCATCATATGGCCAAGTTGCATTTATCTTAAAGCCTTATGGCTTCAATAAGTATTATCCAAATTCTGTTGACAGAATCCAATGATAGTGGATACATGCAGTTTTCTTTTTTTTTTTTTTTAGTTTTTGCTTTCTATTACCTCAGTGTTGGCATGGCGCTTCCCTCAACTGTCATTGAGTGGGAAACTACTGCACTAAAATAGTGCTTCCCACCTGGAAATGACAGCGATAGTGGGGGAAAGGGTTGAGGTGGATGACAACGGAAGGCAAATACATGCAAGTGTAATCTTCTAGGTTAGAAACAGCATCAACATCAGTGCCCTGAAGCACAATGGTGTGCAAAGGTCTAGTGATACCCGGGGCCAACTCTTTAATTTTATACCCCCACCAAAGTCTAAAGCCTTTAGATATAAGGCCTAGTACAGTGAACCCCTTCAGATTTGAAGATTGCCACTCTTGGATGTCCTCTATTATTAACTGGAAAAGTCACAGATTTGCTCTTTTTGTTCTCAGGCCAAAGCAATGTCAAAATGTATCACTATTGCGCTGCCTATTGGTATCTTGGTGCCAAGCAACAATGTTAAACTGAGGAGAGGAGCTCCATTTATTCAGATCGAATGGGGGTGGTGCGGCACGATGTGCATTGCTGCCCTCTTGTGGCATCTTTAGGTAAATCTTTACATACCTTTTTCTATGGGAATCATTTTTTGCGATTCGTGGCGGGACTTGGCCGCTCATTTTTGGCGGGGGTTCACTGTACTGACAACAACATTTTAAAAAAAAATGTAAACACAGATGTGTTATAAATTAACATATTGTTCAATCAATCAAATGTATGACTGGCTTTTTTTCCAACTTATAATTCCCCGTCACAAAATTCTGAACTCCTTCTGACAATTCTTACCTGAGCGATAAGAAATATTTTTTCAATCCTTATTAATGCCAGGTTGGTTAGTCACCCCCTGTGACAGTGAAGACCTGACACTTGAGTTTTTATTCCTTTCCGTTTTGAAAATGACCTTCCGCAATTTGGAACTGGTGTATTCATCTGCAACTGGGCATGCAGTCGATCAACTTGACGACACTGAACATCCAATGCTTGATTTTGGCCTGTGTGGTTTCCTTAAAAATATGTCACAATATTTCCGTGAATCTTAATGTATTTGCTTAGAGCATATAGCAGGCTATATATATATATATATATATATATATATATATATATATATATATATATATATATATATATATATATACTTTATTACATAGATATTTACTGAACTTTATGGAGAAGTGAATAGTGTCAATATACACTACACTATACAAAGAGAAATACTGTGGCATTAATGTGACATAACACACAGGAAAAATGACAGCCATAACATTAATTGAACAGTGTTAAAGAACCACATTCGGGCATTTTATCCTGACCATGCTACACCCAATAACGCAGCGGTCAGCAATATTTCACCCCACAGTGCTCAAATTCATCTGACGTGAACAGAAATACAGTGAAGACTGAACACCGTGCGCCAATCAAACTCGAACCGCATGTACATTAACATTGGACATGGGAAATATTGAATAAATTTAACAGTTGTGATTGTCGACCAAAACGTTTTTCGAGTAGATCGGAACAGAAACAAATTACTCTGACACACTCCAAACCACAATATAATCGGTCAGAATAATCTTTTTCCGACAAGTGACAATTGGGACTTTGCCAACTTTGATCAAAAGAGAGCAAAAAAAATGCACAAACTTGGTCTGATGATCGGTGTGTCCAGCAAACGTTATTAAAAATCCTCCAGTCAATGTAAATGCATCAAAGTCTGTAACTGCACTTTTATTAATCAATGCACTTAATTGATGACTGATTTTTGATGATGTGTTCTAATTGAAGAAGATTTGGACTTCTGGCAAGGGTGTCAAAGCTCCCCGTTTGTGTTACACAAGCTAAAGTTACATATCTACACAGTACAGATGTCACAAACTCAGTAATAATGAATCTTGTCTTGTCTTGCTGTGTTTCATTTCCTCTTCCTCCTCCTTCCTTCGTGTGCTCCTCATGCTCAGCTGGACAACAACAACAACCGATGCTGAACAACTCGCTGAATACCGTATCTACCTTATAGAAAAGTACTATTTTTGTATATTTTGATGAGGACAAGCACACCTCCTACAATGTAATAATGAACAGCAACTTGGATCTGGGCACAAACAGATTCAGCATACCAAGCATGTGGTGTTAGACTCATCAGAATGGAGTACATACATATTTATTGAGTATGAAATAAAATCTGCGAGGTTCTTTACACAATGTAATTATGGACCTGTTTTTTTGTTTGTTTTGTTTTTGATTATATCATCATTCAAAGTGCGTATATTTTTCCAGAAATTGGTTCCACCGAGGCGTATTCAAGAGCAGAAATGATGAATGTGGCTGATAACTCATTTGTGATGTGTCTGATTTCAATTCATGCAACACTCATCTTCTCGAAACATACAATACAATGCAATTTTATTTAATAGCGCATTTCACACCAGATGCAGCTGTAACAAAGCACCTAAAATAAAATATAACGCTTTGTAGCAGTAATACAACGTCAAAGACAGCGAAAGCAGTAAATTAAAACTCAAATTAATGATATTAATATATATACAGGAGACAAAAAAGCCAAGTTGGGTCGAAAGGCAAAGAAAATAAATAAATAATATAAATGCGTGAATAGTATAAGTTGCCAAATATATATATTATATATATTATACTGTATGCAACGACAAGTAAACTTATCTGTGGGAAAATGCACAATGAAAATACGTTAGCGCCAAAAACAAGTGATACTGCTTAACATTTCTAAAATTATTAAAAATAAATGCCATCACTATATTTCTCTGTCACTTTTCGACAAATTTTTCATCCGACGTGCAGTTTATAACGCCCTAAAACGAAAGGCATTCTGCGAGTCAAAATACGGGATCGTGATAATTTCTTCTCGCGAGATTTGGCGTCAGGAAGTGTACGCTGACGCCTGCACACGTTTTGATTTTTAACTTTAGACACGTCTGTTTGGCATTTCTCTAACGTTTAACCCCAACGCAGGAGTGTGACACAAAACCTCAGTCATCATGAGCATACTCGCTAAAATAGCAGAGATTGAAAATGAGGTAAGCGTGGAAGGAAACGTAGCGCTCGGGAATGTCAAGTCCCGTTGTAGCTAACGGCTAGCTTGGAATGCTAACAGAAATTAGCCACGCTAACACAATCAGGCCTTCTGTTTTATTACGTCGCTCGTTAAGGAGAAAGTTCTGTCTTTTTTATTTTGCCTGCAAACTTTAATCGTTACGGTATTGGCGTTTAGCGTTACCATTCGGTTGAATAGAGGTCAAATGGTTGTTGTTGTGGTAAAGTTCGCCGGTCAACGTTGTCAACTTGTGGTGTTTTGCGCTTTGGGGCTCTAGATTGGAGTTTTGCGCTCAAATAAAACTATCTCACTCCATTTCGAATGTTATCAAAAGCCAAAATGTATATCTTGGCTTGCTTTGTATTTTATTCTATCTGACAATTCTTTATCTGATGCTGGCCCAAAACCGTTAGTGGCGTCTGCTACTTTGGAACAAAACGAGCTTTTTAAATGCATGTAATACATTCTTCTTGAATTTAGTATTTAATATATTAATAAAGTGTTTAGCGGGGGTTACGGGCGGAGTCCTACTACGAATAGCTAAAATCTACCAGTAATTTCCCATCGATGCCACAAGATGGCGGCATAGCAACCCTTGTTCCTATTTTGATGAGTATGGCCTGTCTAAATGAAACTCCTCCCTCCTCGTCAACTTAGTTCCTTTGGCACAAAGGTGACAGCAAAATAATTTTATGCAAGATATTTTAGTGTTGCGGCAGAAATGAATCCATTGCACTCAATTTGTAAATTGGAAATATAAATGCAGTTATTGCTTGTATGACAATCACATCTAGGCTGTAAATGTAAAACAATCAAATGTAAAACTGTATGACATGCCGCATTGCCGTGTGATGCTGTGTCCGCTCAGTATTCTTATCACTAACGTATGAATGTTGTTGTCAGAAAAATTCTGGGATTGGTGTCACATATGATAGTTTTCAGAAAAGTAGAACATTAAATTCAGTGCATTCTTAGTTTAAAGACCACAACTTAAATCAATACTAGGAATGTATTGTTTGATGAGATACCTCACGGGGGCTGTCGCTTCCGTTCTTGCAATGCTTTTTTTTTTGTAGATGGCCAGGACGCAGCGGAACAAGGCCACCGCTCACCA
Source organism: Idiotropiscis lumnitzeri (assembly GCF_059441095.1). Taxonomy (NCBI): domain Eukaryota; kingdom Metazoa; phylum Chordata; class Actinopteri; order Syngnathiformes; family Syngnathidae; genus Idiotropiscis; species Idiotropiscis lumnitzeri. Next base: position 7,009,065 of record NC_142408.1, read on the forward strand.
CTTGGGTCTGCTCAAAGCACGTCTTGCCAAGCTGAGGCGGGAGCTCATCACGCCAAAGGGAGGCAGCGGTGGCGGCACGGGAGAAGGTAACGAGTGTGGACTTTATGTGGTGTTTAAGCGCAGCCTAACTACAAAAAAAAAAATAAATTAATTTACAAATTAAAATGAGCCAATTCAACATTGTTGATTTTTTTTTTTTTTTTTTATAATATTCACGTTTCCAGTCACACTGTCTGATGTGATGTCTCTATTTTCAGGTTTTGACGTAGCAAAAACTGGCGACGCCCGTATTGGCTTTGTTGGTTTCCCCTCAGTGGGGAAGTCGACATTGCTTAGCAACCTGGCGGGCGTCTACTCCGAGGTTGCTGCCTACGAGTTCACCACCCTCACGACGGTGCCCGGAGTCATTCGCTACAAAGGAGCAAAAATCCAGGTACATGAAAACCCATACAAAACTAATTACCAGCTGCGGACAGTGTTCAGGGTGTGATTTTTATTTTGACTTTGTCTTCCTGTTACGCTGTAAAGCTTTTGGATCTCCCGGGAATCATTGAAGGAGCCAAAGATGGCAAAGGCCGAGGCAGACAAGTTATTGCAGGTAACGCCAAATCCCATACGACGCCGTGCTAGAATTTCCCGCATCATTGAGTGAACGCTTGTCTCCCTCACTCTGTGCGCTAGTGGCTCGAACTTGCAACCTCATCTTGATAGTGCTCGATGTGCTGAAGCCTCTCTTGCACAAGAGGCTAATAGAACACGAGCTGGAAGGCTTTGGCATCCGACTGAACAAGCAGCCGCCCAACATCGGCTTCAAGAAGAAGGACAAAGGCGGGATCAACTTTACCGCCACTGTAAGTGTCTTTTTAGGCGTATTTAGCAATGCCGCTCTCAAGCGGACATTTTAGGTTGATCTTGAATGTCGTCAGCCGTTAAAAGAAATCATTCCACTCCACACCGCAGTTTTTAGTCCTGTGTGTAAACCACATTAGTTAATGATGAATATTGGTGTGTGTGTGTTTTGTGCTCTGCAGTGTGTGCAAAGCGAACTCGACAGCGACACGGTGAAGACAATCCTGTCCGAGTACAAGATCCACAACGCCGACATCACCCTCCGCAGCGACGCTACGGCGGATGACCTCATCGACGTGGTGGAGGGAAATCGGTGAGACGATGTGTCGCCGCCGGCTTTCCCTTTGTCGGTCCCCGTGGGCGTGGCCGCTCTGCAGATGTGTCGCTTCATTCGCTTCGTTCGTGTCGGACATGTTCCTAACGGGATTTATCTCTAATTTTTTCACAAGGGGGGGATGGACGACACTCAACGCGTTCCACTGTGGGCCATGCTGCACTTTTAAAATTGATCGCACAAACGTTAATATACTTTATATTGTGGGCTAAGAAAAATATGTGATATTATGAGCATTTGTGAGTTAAAAAAAAAAATAGCATTTGTCGCTAAAACACCTCATCAGCTTTTAGTTTTGCCCGATTCCACAATGCTTTTTTTTTTCCAAGGTTCCAACAAAGACAAAAAACGTCAAGACCAAAATGCGTAATTTGTCACACACCCCCTCGCAAAATGAGTCATTATTATGCTGCGCCCCGAGTGACGCTCGTCTGTGCTTCCTACAGTGTCTACATCCCTTGCATTTACGTGCTGAACAAAATTGACCAGATCTCCATCGAGGAGCTCGACGTCATCTACAAGGTGCCGCACTGCGTGCCTATCTCGGCTCACCACCGCTGGAACTTCGACGACCTGCTGGAGAAGATGTGGGACTATCTCCAGCTTGTGCGCATGTAAGGTGTTTTTAATTTTTTTTCTCTCCCCTTCCCATCTTGCCTAACCTGAGGTATGTGTTGAAATGCACAGCTACACCAAACCCAAAGGCCAGCTTCCCGATTACACGTCACCCGTCGTCCTGCCTGACCAACACACCACTGTGGAAGACTTTTGCATGAAGATTCACAAGAACCTCATCAAGGAATTAAAGTAGTGAGTACCACAGCACGCTATTCACATTATTTTGGTGCATCATTGGCCACTGGCAATTACAAGAAAATGTGCAAATAGTTTAATTGTTCTGTGCAAGATTTAGATATGTCTTTTTATCCGATGGGATTTAGCCGATACTGCAGAGACGTATTAACTGCAGGCGTTTGGATCGGGCGTCCGTTTCAAAACGGGATCGCCCGGCTCGTCAATCAGTCAATACATGAGTGCTGCCGAGCATTAGTGAGCCTCCGGGGAAGCGGCGGGGGCCAAGCGGTGTCACGCCACATTAGAGAGAGTCTTTTGTGCCCCTGAAGGCCGACATTTTGCTCTTGCTTACCTTTTGCTTTCATCCCACGCGATTGATGAGATGCCATCAACTTCTTTTCAGCGCTCTCGTGTGGGGATCGTCTGTCAAACACAACCCTCAAAAGGTGGGCAAGGACCACGTGATGGAAGACGAGGACGTTATCCAGTTGGTGAAGAAGTGATACACTAAAAAAAAAAAAAAAAAGATCTCTCTATCTGAGAGAGGCATCAAGTGCATGTCTGCAGTCTCACAAAAACAAACACGATCCATCAGAACTTCTGTGTCATGTGCTTATTTTAAAACGGATGACATGAATTTACATGTCACATGGAAACACTTCAACACCATCATTAGTTCATATTGAATATTGGTTAACGCTTGCAAATGGAAAACAATAAAAAAAAAGAAATGAGTCTCTTAACTTTGCAAGAGATTGACTTTGATTTGTGTCAACACGTATTTTCCAACTCAGCCCGTCTTCCTTCCTACCTGCTTATCGACCCATGGATCCTATCACCTGTGGTGGATATAAAAAGTCTACACACCCCTTAACAAATGCCAGGGTTTTGTGATTATAAAATATACCAGTTTACACCATTTATGACTTTATCTGGTCCATTGCAATTGTCACAGAAATTTTAATTAAAAATAACTGATAGTTTGTGCCCATGTCGCTTATGGCCCAAATGGACCAGTAAACGTTCAAACGTGTGAAATCAATGTCAGCCGGCAACTTCCACAAGAAATGTCTTGGGTGAACCCCAAATAACATTTGGATGTTCAAGTAGGCTTTCCCTGACATTTTTTTTTTGCTTTTTAGCAGAAGCCTGAATATGTTGTACTTTGAGCGACCTCTTAATGTTCATAATGCCTTCCACCGATGGCCCAAGTTGCAGCTGAAGAAAAGCAGCCTCAAAGTATGATGTCGCCACCACCTGCTTTCAATGTCGGTGTACTTTTGGAGTTATGGCCGAAAAGTTTCACATTTTTATTTATTTACTTCTTTTTTTGTGTGTGCAATAAGCCTTCCATCTTACGACTTTACCCGATACCCCAGACATTTGATGAAAATAGTCGATTGTCCGTTATTGTTCCGAAAATCCTGCTATCCCTTTGATGCTACTGTCAGCTTTTTTTTTTGCACCCTCCCTGACCAGTTTTCTTATCGTCTCTTTTGCAATTTTTTTTTTTGGGGGGACCTCCAATTCATGGTAATTATGTCAATTATATATTATGTTTTCCTTGTATTGCACAGGCCTCTGCAGCAACACAACCACTCGAGTCGAGCTCAGTGGAGGGCAGAAGTGGGGGGGTGGGTGAGTCTCATTTAAAATGCCTGTCCAGCTCAGTGATTTACGGGACATTGATGATGAAGGCACTTATTCAGCCCGGTGCCCCCCCCCACCCCCGCCGGTCGGCACAGCCACTCAGGTTAATCAGTTCATTCACTCAGACGCAGTTTGGGGACATCATGCAGCAGCTGTTCACTACTAACAAGACTCCATTGAACGCATACACATGCGTGTAAAAGCATTTTATCAGATTCGGGGCGTGCGCTGCTTCTTGTAGATAAGGCGCATCCCGCGAAGTTGAGCGGCCATTTTATGCTCAATGGACACTGCTGGTATATCGACGATGGTTCTTATCACTTCGGTGTACGCTGGACCAGCCAGGTGGCGGCTGAAGTCTTGTACTTGACATTGAAACAGTAACAGTTTTACTTGATATCACCGCAATGGATTTGAAATCGAAAAATAATTTTTCATTGAAGAGGTTTCACATAAATTTGCCATGTGGCTATGCCAGATCGTTTTAGGCAGAAAACTATAAAGTCTCAACAATAATAGGCAAATACGTGAAGATTTTTTTAATAACCAAACCAGTGACCAGATTCCAACCCAATGGAGCATGTTTTACAAAAGAATATGAAAAAGTGCATGTTTTTTGTTCGGAGATATGTCAATTTGGCTAAGTACTTCAGAGCGACATTTCTAAATGTCATTTAATTATTTTTATGTGGAACCGCTAAAATGATAAATCCGTTAAAAACTAACCTGGTGTTTATCTAATATTTTAAAAATAAATGTTTTGGACCAGTACTCAATATAATCAAAGTTGCAATAAATGAACAGCGCTGATCATTTTTTTTTTTTTTTTGGAAACGTTCAATTTTAGAAACTAAACTGAAAAACACAATTATTTCCTGATTAAGATTTACTTGCATTCATGAGCAGAACAATTTGTTTGAAGTTTGAATGTTATGCTTGATTTATTTCTGATTTGTCAGGTTTGGGCAAAAAAACGTCATTGTAAGTCGCCATTGGCTTTCCAAATGGTCCAATGTCAAAAGCTCACAGAAATGGAAAGCTGATGCTGAATCATGGTCTCTACTTTTTATAAACGTATAATAATTTTACGATATGTAATAAGAAGCATTAGAAAGGGTGTAAAATACACGCACACACACAGCGAACATGCTGAGAATCAACCCCAGAACCTCTCCATTATGAGCCCGATATGCCAACCACTAGGCAACCGTGCTGCGTGTTTCAACTCCCATCCATGCCTTCTTTTTTGTGTTCCTCAATTAGTTTCAAACACAACCTTTCCAGTTGTTTTAGCAAGCACGAATCCAAGCACTTGAAGGACTCTTTCCAGTCGGTCGGCATCCTCACCGATCAGACGCGGCCTCCAATCCACCCCCCACCCCTCCCTCGTTTCTCTCCTTGTAAATTATAGCAGCACTTTAGCTAATGAAAGAGTTGAAGACCGGCCACTAATAAAAGCCATTTAGTGAATAAAGCACTCCCACTCGCCCCCCACTAACAAAATTAAAGAAACTAGCCATTTAGAGAGGGCGGGTGCGGAGGGAGGCCCTTGTATTAATATTTATGAAATGCGGAATCGGAGCCATCCTCCCTAAAAAAAAAAAAAATAATAAAATCCCCCCCCCCATCTCCATCACCATCTCATTTCCAATGGTAGAGTGTAGCAGCGCACCTATCCCGAGAGGAGAACATCGCTGACCCCTCCTTTAGCTGGAAGGAGGGGCAGCAAGGCGATGGTGACTTGAAGGGTGCTGAGGACGCAGTCGGGACAGTCTGGCTCCAGTCAAGCAGCCTGGAAACATCTTCTCAACTACCGCCGACACCGTTGTGCAGTCCGGCGCTCATCACCTTCACGAGCGGCCTCGCAATGGAAAAGGTGAGTCTTGGTTTTTTTGTTTTTTTTTCCCACATGATGGTTTAAAAAGTCTCTAAAAAGTTCTCTTTTTTTTTTTTTTTCGTCATCAATCACTTATTTTTGCAGCGAGCGCCAAAAGTGAATGTTGGAAAGCAACTTGGTAAGGATGCATACTTGAGTATCACAATCATCCATGAACTCATGAAATCATCTTTTCAAATGACCACTCAAGTGGTTGACATTTTGCCATTGGTTCACCACCAACAATGCAAGCTTTCCGCTCGTTTCCCAAAACATCCCACAGGAGACGAGAAACACTCAATGGAAGGTAACAAGGTTGTCGTTTGACAAGGTTAGCGAAGAAAATGTCCGACAGCGATTTGCTCGTCGATTTGCTTGGGAACCACTTTGAGGGGCGATCAGTGAAGTTGGAACAAAAAAAAAAAAAGAAAGAAAATTCAGAATTTACCGAGATTTTTATTTTTTTTAAATTTTTTTGGGCGCGACTGCCAAGAGGCGCCGGATAGGGCGTGGGTGGGGTTTGTCGCAGTTTGTCCGCAAGAAGGGTGGAGCCCCGCTTTTTTTTTAACTGCAGTGAACTGCAACGATGAGTAAGCTTTTTATTGTTTGTTTTTTTGGGTTGTTTTTTTTAAATTCTTTAGCCCAAAATAATTCACTGCTTAGCAACTTTCCATTTCAATTTGTTGGAAAAGGTCAAAAGTTTTTTTTCATTTTCAAAATTTTGATGAACAAAAAATTTTTCATTTTTTTCTTTTGCTACCCTAACGTTAAGTTGAATTAAAATACACAAATTTTAACAATGTTTGAATCTATAATTTTTTTTAAGGATGGGCTTGGTCTTTTCTCTCATAATTTGATATATTTTAATAAAATACTTTTTTTTTTAAATAGTTGAGCATACTGCAGGTCACATTTAATCATGAACGCGTTTTGTCATGCACGTCCAATTAGACTTTTTTAAAAATATGAATATTCGATAACAAACCTACTTTTTTTATTATGTTTTTCTTTATTTTATGTGTCTTAAAATGTTTGTAATTTAGATTTATAAATATATATATATATATATATATATATATATATATATATATATATATATATATATATATATATATATATATATATATATATATATTGGGTTTTTGTTTTTTGTTTGTTTTGTTTTTTTTCCGGCGGACAGAAAAGGACAAATGAAATTGTCGCCTGATTGGACTATACAATTAAAATGTTATTCATGTGCTGTGTACACACCAAAAAAGAAATAAAAGTTGTTTTATTAATAAATATCTTGACACTTTCCTGTGTCAAACTCAAAATGGAGCCAAGGTATAAAACCTCAATATTGCTTTTTGTTTTTAATTCCATTGGGGTATTTTTAAGACAGTATTCCTCTTCCCCATTCCCACCTTTGAGACGTCGTAGGTTGGGAATGACAAAATAATTTTTAAAAAAAATTCTCTATCATGTTTTCCTTTTCAAACCTAACCCAAGTTGTCGCCAATATTTTCTTTGTTTCTCTCTCGGTGAGCTCCTGTTGAGATTCTTCTTGTCGCTTGCTTGCCCGGGGCACCATTGTGCTTGATCTAACCATGCAGTGGGTCTCTGTCCATGGTTGTGCCAAGCACTTTGGAGCCTTGTGAGCACTTGCTGCATCCAAAAGAACCTCCCGTGGTTCTTCCTTACACCACTTTTGTCTTTTTTTCCATATTCAAGACTGTTTGATTTTCTTCTTGTCTATTGCAATAAATATCATCCAAACATCCCGTGTCTGCAAATGGTGACGATGGGCCAAAGCCAACATGGCAGATTTGTCAAGTGTCTCAATTAGAGTAAGTGCCTGCACCATAGGGCTAATAAGCGCAAGCCGGTGGAGGTCGTTTTATGAACGCTGTTAGCAGAGCCACAAATCAAATGGAGCAGACATTGCGTAATGAGACATGCACGGCGACGTGCGCGCTTATGGCGATGATCAAATGTTATTACAGTACTCCACTTGATAGATTACGCACATCTTGTTGGAAATGTTCAAAAAGGAAAAACTGGAGCAGAATGAATACATGCTTCGCTTTAAGCCACAAGTGTCTGGTTCCAAAAACATTTTTCATTCTTCAAATCATAAAGAGTGGATTTGAAGGGCGAGCTCAAGTGTGAAAGGCGTTAGGTGTTTTCTCTTCGCACTCATTTAGTTTTCTTTGTTGTATTCTAATAGAAAATCTCACATTGATTTCCAAATGGACACAACACAACTTTATAAAGAATTCTGCCTTTTTATATATTGAGATATTACATATGCATTATTATGTTGACGTTGAGAGACATATTTAATTATCGTGTTTATTATTGTAGCATGCTCGCCATCTTTCATTTTGACGCAATGCGGCTGCAGATGACGATAAAAAGATTTCTGCTAGTGTCAATCAAAATGGATTCTTATTATCACTTTTAAGGTCATCTGCATCGTGTTTATTAATAAAGTAGTAAAAAGCACGACAGAAATTTGAAAATTCCAAATGCACTTTCATTTCTGTCACAATAGCCGACGGAAATTAGGATTGAAGTCCACAATGCATGTTGTCAGCGTGTGTTCTGCTCGCCTTGACCTTTATGCCAGACTCCAGACAGAGAAAACACACTTTCCACACTTGATCCCATTAGGCTGCACTACGGCAGCTGTCTTGGACAAACTAAAATGCTAATCGCTCATAGTAGTGAACAGAATGAGAGGCGGTGTGCAGCGACAGCACACCCTGAGGAGGGAAAAAAAAAAAAAAGATAAAATATTAAGGATCACATTTTGTACGCGTTGAACTCAGTGGTTGTTTGCGCTCGAGATTTCAACTTTTAAGATGACTTTCAACTTACATTTCCACTTCACATCACAGATCATGTAATTTAATGTCAAATACTAAAGTGGTGTGTATTTTGCAACCTCCCCAGGACCAGGGTGAGTCGTAACACGACTCGAGGAGGGATGTAAAAATTACATAATTATGCGTAAAAACTAATAAGCACTTTATTGAATCCACAAACTTGTAAGACTACAATAATAATAAAAAGTCTAAATTAAATACAATGAATCTCTCTCTCTCTCTCTCTCTATATATATATATATATATATATATATATATATATAAATAAAAGGAAGTCACTCTGTGCAGAATGAACACTCCACAACAACAAAAGCAATAACATGAAGGCGCACGTGTTGTCGGCCACATTGCCAGGCTGTAAACGTTTTATTTCTTAATTTGGAAGCGGCACGTTATTCGTACATTCATTACAGGACGAACACAGCAGAATTAAAGAACAGAACTCGTACATCTCATTTAATTCCAGTTAGGGACAAATTTGTCATGTTAAAAATCACAGTGAGAAATTCAGCTGCTACAAAAGAAATTGAAATGCGCTAAACCCCCCCCCAGTTATTTTCTATCGACGTGAACGGATTGTGAAGTGCTGTTTTTCCCCAAACAAGGACTACCAAGTGCATGTGTACCATTGGACGTGAGGATTTCCACGGTTGTTATAATAAGACACTTTGCCCCTGCTGTGGAAGGACTGGTTTCGACACTTTTTAAAGCCCTCTTATTGTGTGGACATAATAGCAGAAATAGAATCACTGTGAGTCATATGAAGAAGATGAAGGGAAGGGCGAAGAGAGCAGAGCAGTTCTCCCATTGAGGCCTTCATGTATCAGTGCGGAACTCGCTATTCTACTGGAAATACTGCAAAAAAAATAAAAAATAAAAGCATGTCCACCGAAATGTCGATTGAAGGCCAACAATAAATGTTTTGGCCAAAGCATCTCATGTCAGTGGGACCACACATCACACGTTGGCCAAAGTCCATTCTTCTGACACTTCATCTACCACTAAAAAAAAAAAAAAACATCTTCACACGCAAGGTGCCCACAAAGTAGGCTTGGAGGGTTTCATTGTTGAAAAGTCATCAGCGTCATCGTCCACATCAAGCGAACATCTGACCGGGACCGCCGGCGTGTTTCTTCTCGGCGCCGAGGCGCTCCTGGTTCTGCTGGCGGTTGGCATTGTCGTTGGACTTGATGACGCCGGCGTAGTCGTGGATGCCCACCTCCAAGTTTTTGGCCTTCAACGCGGCCGTGTGAAGCTTCTCCAGGAAGTCCGGCATGCCTGTCATGTCGTGATAAGACACATCCGTAAATGTTTTTGGGGTTTTTTGGACACGGGGAACACAATACAAAATGCCTGAAAAGAATTGATTTTTCTGTACATATTCTACGCTTGAAAATGGTCATTGATATTTTTTTTGTTTTTAAATATGCGCTTCTAATAACACATTTTGAGCTCAAATTTGCATTTAACATTTATTTTGAATTACAGGCTATTAAAATGTAGGAATTTCAAACACAAATGTAAAACCATTCAAACCTGCCAACTAAGTGATTTCTGCATAACTATTCTGGTCATACATCTATGGAAGTCAAATGAAAATTTGTTCCATTTTAAATGTTTACAAACAGTTAAATACAATTTTTAAATGTAAATTTGATTACTACATTAAATCTATTTTATTCTTCTTGGTGCAGTTTATGGAAAGGTACACATCTGGATATTCATTACATTCTAAATGTATTGCTTTTATATTAGAAAAATAGCTTACATTATACAATTTGTATTTAAGGAGATACAGCCCAAGTGCAGTATTTTTTTTGCTCAATTCCAAATTTACATATTCAATTTGAAAAAATACACACAAATTAAATATAAAATGCAAACTCTACAGATGGTACATTTTAAGTAAAATGAAAATTTAAAATAATATGATTCTGTTCTTTTATTATTTTTATTATTATTATTATTATTAAAAGGCACGTTTTTTGGCACTCCGGAACACCGGACAATATGTTACAATATTTCTTTTTTTAGTTTGTTTTTTTTTACAATATTTTTATGATCCAAGTTAACTTTTATTGGAACGTAAGAAATATAATATTTTCTTTTTTTTAGTCCTTATTATAATCCAAAATGAGAAATACATTTCAATGCCAGATTAAAATACAAAACAAAGTCAAAATTCAAAAACTGATATTTATGTCTGAAAGTTACTTCTCCCATTAACACGTTGAAAATGCGAGATGCCGAGCTTACCACTTGACACCATCCAGCTCACACAGTAACGAGGGAAGGCGGTCTGAGGGTCGTCACTGTACGTCAGCAGGTAGTCAAATCCATTCTGTCAATGTGGGTTCAAAAAAGATTTACTTTGGATTATGCAACCTGAAAGTATGAATCTTTTATTCGGACATAAAATGATCAGAGTTGAGTCAAACCTCATCAAAGGACTTGTGAGGACGGATGACCATCTTGGATTGATATGAGTGAACCCTCACAAAATCCTGCGACTCTGGAACTCGGGGATGCTGCACGGCTCTAATGAGTGCAGTGACAAAAAAAAAAATGAAGGCTTGCTAGTGTTACCGAACGTAGACAAAGATTTTTTTTCGGCGGAGTTTGTTCAAGGTTGTAAAAAGTTGCAAAGACATTTGCAAACTGTGTTCATGGTAGTAAAGAGTTTTTCTTGTATCCTGTAGTAATTGTTTCTTACCTCGAGACTAAGATCATCAGGTTGTTTTCCAAGTCGACCTCATAGCGTCGTACATAAACGTAGTCCCGGGAATACATAGGATACTGTGGAGAAAGAGTTGACATCATTTTCGAGAAAAATTTGTGGTCCAGACCAGTGGATTTCAAACTTTTTACACTAAGAAAAAATACCAAAAAAAAAAAAAAAAAAAAGCTACTTCAAGTACAACCATCAGGACCAACATTAAGTACGCCTAAGTGTTCATCAATAATATTCATACAAGTATATTTTACTTTTACTGCAACACAAACAATGTGCTAAAATGTATTTGTTTAATTTAGTTTAAAATTATTTCATATGTATTGCACAAAAATGTATCAACAAACAGTTAAGGATTACTACTGTAAATGCAAGTGTACACTGGAGTGTATTTTGGCAGTGGTTCTCTCTCTTACCACTAGAGGGCGCCTGCGTACCGCTACCACACTTTGAAACTCAATGATTTAGTAGGTATATTTAGAACGTAAATACAGAAGAAGGTGAAGGGCAACTAACAGGGAAGTGCGTAGCCCAGTGTACAATTTCCGAGCCGGTGTTGACGTCCCGGTCCACCACTTCCAGTTTGATCACCAGAGCGTCCCACTTCTTCCTGTACTCTGTGTCCAACTTTGGCCAAAGACAAAGCAGCGGTCAGTCAAGTGTAGTGCTATTTATATTTCAAACTAGACTGAGAAGACAGAAAAAGAGATTGTACCTGCACATTAAAGAACTGCGTTGGTGTGACATCCGTGTATGAGCCCAACACTGGAATAAAACACAAATAGAAACAAATGTTGAAAGGTCAAACAGTCCACATGGACGACAGGCCACTATTTGCCATTGCAACCTCTGTACTCGTAGAGGTGACTGTCGGGGATCGGTCGCTTCCACACACGGAAGTCCTTCTTCTCCATCACAACTTCCCAGCCGGGCACCGCCAGACCGCTCGCTGCGCCTGCGTTGAGACTCTTCACAGCCTCGAGGGCTTGCAGCTCCAGCCCACATCTGCACAAATGTACAAACATCACATTGTTCATTCATCTTTTACAGCACTGGTGAGGATAAGCGGGACAGGAAATGGATGGATGGATGATTTAGGAATCATAAATATCAAAATGCAACACCAACACATGCAAAAAAGGTTGAAATTTGTACCGTAGTCAGAATTTCTCTTGCAAACAAAATAAATGACATTTGCTCTTACCTGAATCACGCTAAAAATAAGATAAACACATTTGAGAAAATCCCAATAATAGAAAATAAACGATTTAAAAAGTAAATTTCAGATACATTTCACATTATTATTTGTATTCATGTCAATTAGATTTTGTTTATATATTTTACTTCATACATAATTAAAACAACTTTTAGTGGGTGATTGGCATTCCAGACAAATGGTTTCATCACCCAGTTCCAAAATGCCATCTGCGCCCCTGATAACATTCCTTTATAAAAACACGTTGTCTCGTCACTGGTGAGCTAATTTTAGGACAGACTACAAATGTGGCCCTTTGTAAACATGTTGTTTGTCCCTGGTGCAGATGAGCATAGATGGGGTGCATGCAGGACAAATGAAGGAATTTATTTGGGGTGTCGGATTTATATAAGAAGAGCTTCCAAACCTGTGCATTTCCTCATCTTGAATCTTCTCACTGTCCCACATGAAGACACCAGCAAGGGCCGCGATAAGCTTGCACGGGGATGGATGCTTGCTCTGGAACCTGCGCCACAAGCTGCCCACCAGGGTCCATCTGGTCCTCTCCGAGTAAAGGTTAGAGTAAAGCTCGGCGATCCGACAAGCACGCCGCAGCCTCTGGCCGGTGACGAAGCCGCAATGGTCCGCAAATAAGGAAAGCAAACCTTTGCTCTTGTGTCCCGATCTAGTGGCGGTCTCTGCGGCGAGGACACCCACCCGGTGGAGGGTGGACAGCAACAGGCCTGCGGCCCTGCCGAGCCACGGCGCCGAGCTTCGAGCGTCATCTTCTTGCGCAGCCCGCCTGAACGATCTGACCCCGGGGAGCCTGAGTGTCCTAACACTGACCTCGGTGGTGACACGACGGGGCACGGAGTGAAACATGACAGACGGCTTGATACGAACGAGGCACAAGCTCCCAGCAGACAGACTTACTCCTCTAAAGCTCCAATAGCAAAGTTGTTAGCGGAAGTTACTATCTATGAGCACTGGGCGATAGTTTAAATTAAAAGTTTATGTGGCAGATTTCAAGTCGCAAATGTCCATTACATTATCGCACAGCGAACACGCGACATTTAGCATCAGCTAAAGTTAGCACGACAATTGTTCACCGTAACTAGCAGAGCTTGCTCTGAAGTAAACTCGGTTCTATGTGCACTTGTAAATATTATAAGAGCCTTTTAATCCATCCCAAGAATATTCCAAATGTGATAATATCTTGAAGACGCGCACTGTTACACACGTTTCGCATCCTCAGAAGCTGGTTTGACCTCCTCTTCCCATCGCCAGTAGACACGCCCACCCGGAACTTAAACGCTTACAGTCTTCTAACAACCTTGCTGATTGGAAAAGAACAAACATTAAAGTCGATTTTGATTGGTCGAGATGGGAGATTATCTTCAGCGAGTACGAGCATGTGCGTTTGGTCAATCAAATGCAGTTTTGATTCATTTACTTATAATAATGGCAATTCGGCATATACATACGTGTAGGTTTATAGGAACGACCACATTTTCTTAACGATGTCAACCGTTATATTTTTCATTCGTTTGCTGCATTCAAGGAAGATGGGTACTCGGACTGCCGACATAGGAAAGGTGCACGAGCACGCCCCACAGAGTGGTGGTGAAATGTGGTGAAATTAATGTGGAATGAATGTAGTGGTAAAACGAGACATTCCTCTATTTATAGATATTAAGGAAATTATGAATAAGGTTTGCTGGAAGTCAAAATGTGTTGAACGACATCAACAAACGACTTGTTGCGAACAAGTGGTAGGTCTAAATAAGTATTGTACTTCCTCGTACTCCCTTGAAATGAAAAAAAAAGATAATTTTTGTTCAATAAATTAATCAATCAACCATTATAAAAAGTACATTACGAATAATAGCAAAATTATGTTTGTTTTTGTTTTTATTCAAATGTAAAAAGATCAGTAAGTAGCTTTCATTACGATCAAATATTAAACTGACAACTGACAAGTACTAAAAATTCTACAACAAATACAAAACAAATACATTTTGAAGTTGAAGGCTCTCGAGACGTAACGTTTGCTAAATTGCCGACGCTTTCACTCTGCATTTGAATGCATCTTCACAAACCATGTGGTTGCATACTGACGTCACCATTTAGTCGAGCTCCCATTGGTCGATGGGCGATTATGAGGAGGTTAGCTGTTTAAGGAGATAAACAATGACGCCGAAGCTCCTTCCGCAAAGAGCCCTGTTTAAAAGTTCAGAAAAGAAACGCAAAAGGGGCGAGTTTGAAAAGCAGCGATGGTGGAAGTGTTCGCCGGCCGCACTTTGCTCAACAAAGACGGCGACTTCGTGGAGCCCGAGGAGGCGCTAAGGAACAAGGTGGTGGGCATCTACTTCTCCGCCGGATGGTGTCCGCCGTGCCGCGACTTCACGCCCGTGTTGAGCGACTTCTACACGGAGCTAGTGGAGGAGGGTGACCCCCCGGCGCAGTTCGAGGTGGTCTTTGTGTCGTCGGACAAGTCCACCGAGGACATGGTGGACTACTACCACGACATGCACGGCGACTGGCTGGCACTACCCTGGACGGACGATTTCAAGCAGTCAGTGACACACACATACACACACAAATAATATAACTCAAGAGTGAGAGTAAATGCAAATTTCGTCTTGTTCTTTGTTTATTATTTGCCTTTGTAATTTGTCTTTAATGTCTGTTGAAAGTCGTATGGAGGTCACCCTCGCTTTTTTAATCCTCAACGCAAGAGCTAACTGCAAATCCTTATCGTGCAGCCACTATTTATACACCCCCAAATTATAATTATACGCAGTACAGATTGTATTTGAGTCATTTGTGACTAGGATGTCTTACAGATTTCCCAAATCTTTGATCTAGTAAAAAAAAAAAAACTTTTACATACATTTATTCTTCTTTGCCATCACAAAAAGATTACACAAAAGCACATTCATAAGAAGCTCACTGATCCGATGTTGTTGCTGTCATTGCAGCGAGTTGAAAAAGCGCTACAACATCACAGCCGTGCCCAAGCTGGTGATCGTGAAGGAGAACGGCAGCGTGATCACCGACAAAGGCCGCAAGCAAATCCGAGACAGGGGCTTGGCCTGCTTCCGTACCTGGCTGGACGCCTCTGAGATCTTTCAGAACTTTAAAGGCTAGAAGGGTATGGCATATTAAGAAGAGCTCTACAAACCACAACAATAAGCATTGCTGAAGCAATACCTCTTCGACAAACTGAGCATTTATATTTTTCGATAAGCAAATATTGGCATAAAAGGCCAGAGCACTGAAAATACTTCTTTAGTTGTTAATCCTATCAATTTTGAGAGAACGCTCAGGCACATTTGTTTTTTGCTCTACGTCATTATTGACATGTAATTACCTATCAAGTGTACTGTCTACTTTTTATAATCTTTTTATGTGTTTAATAAAATAATATTCAAAGGGCATGGTCTGTTGTTGTGTTTAAGGAGACTGCGGTGATGTCAAACATACAAACAATAGATTCCCTGTGGCCTCGTTAACAACCACATGTTGTTTCCAGTATGCAAGCTCATTCTCGTGTTGATACCCTCCAGTGTGTGTTTTGTGCGCTGACTTTGCTGTTGTCACGACACTCCGAGCACCCAACAGGTGCAATAATTCAGCACAGGCCATGCTCTCTTGATGGCCAAATTTACAATAATCTCCAGAGGAACTTCCTGCATCTGACATTGCACTTGTGTTGTGTTTGATGAAGCACAAGCACATCCATGCATTTTTCCATTCTTTTTCCTGTGGTGGTCATGTTTTAATTGCACAGACAGAATGTCAACATCCAATCTGTTACATAAATAGAATTGTATTTTTAAAAAAATCTATTTTTAATCTATCTTCCTAATGTCTGATGATACAATGACGTCATTACTTGTAGTGTGTTTCTGTTAATGACCACCCTGTGACGTCCATAATTTTGACAATGAAACGTTTTATCTCAAAACAACAACAAAAACTGACTTCGAATCTTTTGAGAGTGCCAAACCGATTTTTTTAGGCATACAAAGTTCAGCCTGGAGGTGGCGGTAATACAGCCACGCGTTGGCTTAGAAACGGTACAGCGACACAAAGGAAGTGACGAAGAACCTATTGACGGACATTCAACATGGCGTTCAATTTTGGCAGCGGCGCAGTTCCGAATCCTGCAGCAAGTAAGTGTGTTATTACCAAAATCAATGTGATACTTAGGAGCGTTTCCTTCTTTTTGACGGTGTCTCATCGGTATTTCCAAGCCTCGCTTTTAATCACACACACACACACGCCAAGGTATAAGTTACCCTCGTGACTAAAATATGCATTTCGCCATAGCTGGCTAACGATAAACACTAAGTGAAGTGCGAATCATTTTCACATTTTCTACTCCACAATCACGAATTAGTTATGGAGGTTTTTATACAATGGTCAATAGTATAGAGTTCCCTCATAATACATTAAAAACGTAAAAGTAATTATCGATCACTACTTGAACGCGTCGTAATTACGTCATTGCTGTCGCATGATTATAACGTACACCATTATCTATCTGTGGCGCCTTCGATGAACTAAAACTAATAAATTACACTAATGTCATATTTTTTTAAGTACAAACATACCATTTTATGTCTGTTGTTGTCGTGATTTGTTGCATTTTTGTAGCATGGTAATAAACGTCAGGTAAACTGTAACGACAGAACGGACAACCCCGAGTGCTAGTACAGTGTGAAATAGGTGCATTCAAGGACCAGTAACAAAATAGGACATTGCAAACGGGTTCGAAAAAATACCATCAATGAATTAGACCCAACACCAATATTCAACAAGTAATAAGTTATTGCTTTGGTGTCTAACACAAAAACAGCACAAAGGTGAATTTTTCAACAAATAGAAAAGGAACGGTTCCCCCAAAAATCTGTGAATGGATGAATTCAGTATTTTGAAATTGTAGCTAATGGCATGAGGGATAAAACTTTTCTGTCTTTTTTGTGAAGGCACTACTGGGTTTACATTCGGGTCGTTTGGTGCGAAGACCACAGCATCAACAGCTTTTGGCTTTGGCACCCCGGCGACCACCACTACAGCTGCCTCTGGATTCGGCAGTAAGTCTCCTTCTCATAAACGTGTGTACAAAGAGAATAAAGTTGTAATACAATGAGGGGAAAAATTACATTGCATAAAGAGAGAAAATACTATTAACTAAATGTCAAAATATCCCAGACAAAGCAAATATAAATTACAATCTTTATCAGTGCGCTGTTTATGGTTTCAAGTGTGCCCCGTCAACTCATTATTATAAGCTGTTTTCGTCATGTTCGTTGTGTTTTTAGCTCTCACCGCTCCGAGTTTTGGCACGGCGATAACCACCGCTGCTGCACCAGCAACAGGATTTTCCTTCGGCCCCACCAGCACGGGTACGTTGCGGCACCTGTTTGAGTCCATTATCTTCTTTATTTTATCTTTGCATTAACACTTGTCATTTTAACTCCCGACTGTGTCATTTTCTCCTTCTCACTGCTCGCCTTTGCTGGCTCGTAGGATTTGGGGGGCTGGGAACCGGAGGCACCGCGGCTGGTGGGTTTAGTCTTGGGGGTTTCGGCTTAAATGCCAACCCGACGGCAACTGCTGTGGGCTTTAACGCGGGCTGCTTTGGCGCAGCGTCCACCGCCGGCAGTGTTTTCAATTTTGGCAATAGCCTTGCTAGCACAGGTAGATGAAACCTTGTGAGTGATTTGAGTCGTGTAGAGAACGCAAACATCCATGTGTCACGTCTGTGTGGTCAGGTGTCTTGCTTTTTCATATCATGTGCCGTCGTGCGTTGGCCTTTGCCATAGGAGGAGACAATGTATGAGGAGCCGTCAGGGACGTAATTCAAGATTGCCGCTCAAATTGACTACTGGAAAAACAAACGCTCAGTAGCCTCTTGGCTTCCAATCAAATAATTGAGAGAGGTCTTCTGACTCGCTTTTCTGGTCTTGTCGCCAGACTTTAATGTGTTGTGGAGGCGAAAGGGAGTTGGCACATTTTTCATACGTCGATTACAAAAAATCTGAAGCTGCGCAATCTTCGGTGTACAGTAGTGTATGTGTGTGTGAGACGTTATCTTGAATTATGTTTGTGACGGCACCTCGTAATGTGTCAATGCTCTCATCTACGAACCACTGATAATTGCTTTCTGATTTTGTTTGTTCGGGACATGTTTTCATTTCTCCATACATATCCACACCATTACAATCATTAACAGAATTGATTTATCGTGATTTATTGATTTATTTATTTGGGATCCTCAGGCACTTTTGGTGGCTTTGGCACAACCACGACAAGTGCGGCCGTACCAGGTTCCACTTTTAGTTTCGCGCCCTCTTCCAGCACCACAGGTAAGTTGATGGAGGAGTCTCCGTTTGGCTTCTGCAGCCTGTTTTCTTTCTGCATTGAGTCTCTCCCTTGAGATGCGTTCAATGTGACATATTTCTCACAGTTTTGTTTTGAAGTGGAACACTAACCGCTGCGTTTGTTCCCTGCATACTTTTGTGTTCTTAGGAGGACTGTTCGGCAACTCTCAAAACAAAGGCTTTGGTTTCACTTCTGGCCTTGGTACCGGAACAGCGGCCGGCACCACCGGATTTGGAACTGGACTAGGAACAACCACTCTGGGTGGGTTCGGTGGATTTAATCTCCAGTCCACTCAGCAGCAGCAGGGTGAGTGTCGGTAACGACAGCTTCACTCACTCATTTTAAATCGACATTCAACAAAAGAAATTGGAACATGAGTCTAAAACAAGGATGGGCCGAACCGCTTGTTTCTTAGCAGGAGGCTTGTTTGGTCAGCCCGCCCAGCAGCAAGCTCAGCCCAATCAGCTGTACCAGCAGGTGACGGCTTTGTCGGCGCCCACCTTGCTGGGGGACGAGCGTGACTCCATTTTGGCCAAATGGAACCAGCTGCAGGCCTACTGGGGCACGGGCAAGGGCTACTTCAGCAACAACAACCCCCCCGTGGACTTGAACCAGGAGAACCCCTTCTGCAGGTTCAAGGTAATGCTGACTTGTTGGGAATAAGATCATTCAGTACAAAAGTCATGTTTACAGTAAACAGGCTGTGCAGGTTAGGCACAGATTTAGATGAGAATGGACGTTTAATACGCCCCTCGTGACCGAACCTGAGGGCGGCCATCTTACGTTGCCGCTGTTGCTGACAACTTGGGCGTGTTTTATGTTTGGATTGCTTCATGGCATGAAAAAGCACAAATATGTGAATCACAACTAGGCGTTTATTGTGCCCGCCAGGCTGTGGGCTACAGCTGCGTGCCCATCAGCAAGGACGAGGATGGCCTGGTGGTTTTGGTCCTCAACAAGAAGGAGGCGGACGTGCGAGTGCAGCAGCAGCTGCTGGTAGAGTCGCTGCACAAGGTTCTGGGAAGTAACCAGACGCTCAGTGTCAACGTGGACGGCGTCAAGTCCCTGCCCAACGACCAGTACGTCTCCCACACACACACACAGTGAAATTCTAACAGCTACAATTTTAAATTAAACAATCTCAGATCTTTTAATCATCAAAATAATGAATTAATTTATATATATATATATATATTAGTTTCTATTAATCGTTGCACCTCTAGTGGTCACGTAAGAAAATATCAGTTGTACGTCTCTCAGGACAGAGGTGATCATTTACGTGGTGGAGCGCTCCCCTAACGGCACATCCAAGCGCATTCCCGCCTCCACGCTCTTCACGTACCTGGAGCAGACCAACATCAAGGCTCAGCTGACGCAGCTGGGCGTGGCCATGTCGGTCACGCGCACCGAGCTCTCGCCAGCGCAGCTCAAACAGCTTCTCCAGAACGCCCCGGCAGGTGAGCGTTTGCACGCCCCCGTTTTGCCACGTTGCTTTTATGATGACTCCGAAATAATATTTGTCCAAATCAGGGGTGGACCCCATCATTTGGGAGCAGGCCAAGGTGGACAACCCTGATCCAGAGAAGTGAGTCACTTTGCTGTTGTTTGTGCTCATTTGCAGTGCTAAACAGGCACCAATTTTGTGCTCAGGTTGATCCCAGTGCCCATGGTGGGCTTTAAAGAGCTGCTTCGTCGACTTCAGATCCAGGAGCAGATGACTAAACAGCACCAGACCAGAGTGGATGTGAGTGAACATCGTTGACTAGGGTGGAACCGTTTTGAAAAAAAAATTGCAATTGCCATTTAATGTGATTACATTTTTTTAAGGTCTCGCTTTCCATCTTTTTATTTTAACCATGAACCATAAATTAATATGAAAGTCAGTTAATTTATCTACTTCAATTTGAGCGTTTATTTCTATTCTACAAGCACCTGGTCCACCAAGTCATTCACGGGTACCCTGACGAATATGTGGACTTTGCAGATTGTCTCCAATGACATCAGCGAGCTCCAGAAAAACCAGGCAACCACCGTGGCCAAGATCGCCCAATACAAGAGGAAGCTGATGGACCTCTCTCACCGCGTGCTGCAGGTTCGTTGCTCTGCTGCCGCCGTCCCGTGCGTCAACTGGTCTTTTCTCTAATCACGGCCCCTTCTGTTCTTTCTTCACAGGTGCTGATCAAACAGGAGATCCAGAGGAAGAGCGGCTATGCCATCCAGGTGGATGAGGAGCATCTCAGGGTGCAGCTTGACACCATTCAGTCGGAACTCAACGCCCCCACGCAGTTCAAGGTGAGTGCACAGCCAAGCTTTAACGAGTTTGTTGCAAGCGATTCAGTAATTGTTGAGCTAGACTATCACATTTGTATATATTTTTTTTTAAACCTACCCACTGCGACCTCTAGAGTTTCATGCCACCAGGGTAAATTATTAGCATGGCGAGCATCATGTTACGTTACAAGACAGACCAGAGCAGTTAGGCTTATTTTTTTTTGAGAAACGGGTGCCTTTATTGTTATACTACATTTGAATTTTACTTCGGGAAAAAAATTGCTGATTCTAGAAGACTAACAGCAATAGACCAACTAGCTTGAGAAACATTTATGCTACTTCCTGGTAGTCTACTTACAAACCTCTTCCAAATATCAGCTTACTTGCACCGGAGTGCTATTGTCCATGAGCCCTGGATCACAGTTATTACAAAGAAAAATAAGTGCAGTGTGAAAAGGACTTAATGTATACCCATGCTGCAGATACTCGCCCTAATAACCCAGGCTAAACTTCGCTCCTGCCATCCATTCAAAGCTCATCAAACGGTTGAAATGAATCACATGGGAACGACGACTGGCCAGTTTGGACATTGTCTAAACGTGTTTCATCCACCAGGGTCGCTTGAATGAGCTGATGTCCCAAATCCGCATGCAGAACCACTTCGGGGCCGTGCGGTCGGAGGAGCGCTACAACGTCGACACGGACCTCCTCCGAGAAATCAGACAAGTGAGCGTTTGAGACGGGTTTTTATTTAGGCCTCCATTTTCAAAGCCGTGTTCAAGGCTAACAACGTGTTTTTTGTGTAACTTCACATTTAGCATCTAAAGCAGCAGCAGGACGGTTTAAGTCATCTAATCAGCGTCATTAAAGATGACTTGGAAGACATCAAACTCATCGAGCACGGACTGAGCGACAGCGGGCACGTACGAGGTGGCCTCCTCACATGAGCTGACTGGAACGTACACATGCGCGCCCACACACGTGCAGACTCTCAAAATCTAACTTCTTGTGCGTGTCTGTGAGCACGCTGCTTCAATGAGGGCACGATATCAGGATATATTTGTGTGCGGGACCCATGACTAGCAAATCTGTGCTTTCTGGACTGATACGCGAAAGCTTCCAGGTGCCAAATAGTACCCCTTGTCATTCATGTCAACTCAGATCATGGATGTGAGACTTTGAATGCATACATCTTTGTATTGATTTTTATTTACGCTCGAAGGTTATTAAAATGACATTTCAACGGAACCACTGTCGTTACATCTTTATAACTCCATATTGTACATTGTGATGCCAAAGTTTTCAGGCCCACTCATCTAAAATGTGTCCAGTGAGCCCGCCATAATATCTACTTTTGTGCCGAGATGCCCACCAAGCGGAATGCCTCCATGAATTCATTGATATCGATGACCCCGTCCTTGTTGAAGTCAATGCTGTGAGCCAAGTCTGTCACCGACTTGTCGTTGATGTCTATCTTGAGGTGAGAGCTCAGCAGTTTCCAGGTTTGACGGAATTCCTCCAGCGAGATCAGACCTGGAAGGAGAATGAAAGCAGGTTACATGAAGGACTCTAATAGGGCCGAGGGTTACACGCTCCTACGGACCGGAGTGATCTGTGTCTATCACCCGGAAGATGGTTTCAAGACTGGAGTGGTTCTTGTACATGATCTCCAGGATGCTGGTGTCTGAGATCTGTCAAAAAAAGATAAGGAAATACTTTGATTGCAGATTTACAGAGCAACCACCATAATACGCCCACAGCAAGACCTGAAAAGGTACAGCCAACTCCTGGATGTCAAATATGTCTAATTGTTGTTAGAATTTCCCATCAAGTCACCAAAAAAAAAAAAAATGGTTTCAATTGAGTCTTAACGAGGCACCTCCGAGCGAGGTTCTGCGTGAGAGAGCTCCCTGATCCAATGCCGGTATTCCACCATGCCATGCTGGATGCTGCTCAAAAGCTGAGGGCGCAGGACCCTCCAAGGTAGACCCAGCTTTAGAACACTCTCAGTGGCACTGGCCCAGTCCCTCATGGAGATCAACCCTGGTGACAAAGAGCAGCTGCGATGCTATGATCCTGCCACCAGGGGGTGTTAAACGAGCACTTTGAAATTGCAGCTTACCTGTGCTGTTTGCATCAAGCTCCTGAAAGGCACGGGTGAGGTCTGACTTGTGGATGAACAGTTGTTGCCGGAGAGCTTGCAGGGCCGACCTCTCAGTCCACCCGACACTGACAAGAACAATCGCCTTTTTAAAGGAAGACTCTTTCCTATAACGGCGGGGTTGCGCCTGTGCCAAGGCCTCAACGCCAATGTAAAGAGATCAAAACATGGTTGTGTGGTCCACCATACCTTTGTCGCAGGGTTAGGTCCCTGCACGCCCTGCTGGCTTGATACTGAACCACGTGAGGGTTCAGATTGGGGCCCATCCTGATGTAGGCGCCTCTGTTGCTGCCCACTTCGTAGTAGTTGGAAGCTGAAAATATGGTCAGAACCTGCATGGCAAAGATCGATGCTCAATCTGGGATTCACTCGTTCATGTTCCCTACGTGTCGCGCTTACCCGACGATCGTGGCAGAATTCGTAGCCGTCCTGTTTGCACGTGTGCGAGCGGATGAGGAGCTGCAGGTTGTGAAGTCCCAGAATATTCTCTGTGACGTTGGGGCCCCAGTAGCAGCCACCGCCTCGCACCTCATTTGGGATGCAGCCATTCTGGGACATCGGGTCGCTCCACAACATGTCCGCTATCTGCTTTGAATTTCGTCTGTCAGCCGACCCACCAAATGAGTGCGTGTACCGTAAATATATTTGGAAATGCCTTCTTACTTGTTTCCACTCAAAGTCATCTGTTGTCCTGTCCCCAAGGTCTGGGGAAGAGTCATAGTTGGTAATCTTCATATCACCATACGATTGGTCAAAACTGACATGTTTGCATCTCTTCTTCACCTTCTCTGCTGACCAATAGAGTTGGCCGCTCGTGGGCGGGTTTTGAAGCGAGCGCCGCGGGACGTTGTGCCTTCGCGCCAGAGCCGGGCTCTGGTTGGACAGGGAGCTAACCCGATTTCGACTTTGTATCAGTCTTTCAGAGGCCGCCGTCTTACTGTCGCTTTGCTTCGGAGGCCTCAGGATGGAAACATACTGCCCCGGAACGCAAATTAGTGTTCAGTAATCTGTGGAATGTTCCAGTTACTTTGCCATCGTTGGCCTTCTTACTTTGTGTCTGTCCAGCCTGGCGATTATATTAAGATCGGTGGATTCCGAGATGCCTCCATGCACAATGAGCACTTTGCGATCCACCACAGTCGCCAGCGGCAGCCAACTGAAAATCTTCTGGAGAAGCTTGAGGATCTTCTTACCGTGCACCTGCAACCCAATTCGGAATCATACTACAATGCTCCATTAAATGTTGCTTCTGCTGCTGCTGTGCACGGAAAGGAGTTGAAATCATTTATTCATTGTGATTATTTGGATTTTTAGTTTGGATGGGGCCACCCATACCCTTGAATACTCTTGCTCACTTGATCGCTGTTTAACAGTTACTAATATTGCAAGATGAGATGAAAGCGACGTAATATTAGGATATATACCCTGTATTTTCCCAGGACTTCTTTGGTGAATCCATATCTGGAAGAACACACAAACAAACGTGTTAATTAACATCTGTATTGGCTTTGACGGAAATATTAATTTTGTCAAAAAAAAAAAAAAAAAAAGCATATTGACATTGCACCTTAAGTTCACCATGTGGTCCTCGTGGTTGCCCCTGTTCAGGTGGACGTTGTCGGGGTAGACCAGCTGGAAGCCGAACAGGATGAGCAGGAGCTCTAATGAGTTTTTGCCCCGATCCACAAAGTCTCCGTTGAACACGTACGGTTTGTCCGGGGAAGGCAACCCATTCTGGACGCATTGGAGACATTTTTCACAGAACGTCGAGTTGCCTGGGTGACCTTAGCGACTACCTTGTAGAATATCAGGAGTAGATCTTCAAGTTGTCCATGTAAATCGCCTGTGAATGAAAACTGTGTCTTTTGTGTTCTTGCAGTAGTTTGCATTCAGAGGACCGTGAAATGCTAAGTCTGTCTCTGAATTGCTGTTCTTTTTTTTTTTTTTTAAATGTGAGCTTGAGGCTACTTACCACAAATGGTGAGCTCGCTCATCTGGCAGATGGAGACGTGGTTGATATTTGGGAGAATTCGCAACAGCCTCCAAGTCTCTCCAAGGAGCTGCAGAACATAGCGAGCATGGAGCTGCTACTGGTAGGGAAAAGTCGATCAAACCATCGCATCAGTTTTGTTTTTTGTTTTTTTTTCATCACAATCGTGTGTCATTGCTTCAAGCGTCTACTTGTCTGCGCTTGAAGGCTTCCACGAGCTTGGACACGCCACAGAAGGTCATGGGAAAGGTTAGCCGTGGGCCTGTGTAGCTGTCGGGCACCTCGACACTCTTGTAGCAAAAATACTGCTCCCACTCCGTATCACGGCCGATGTCGTTTTCGCTGAAGATGTGCGATATTAGCTTTCCTGAATCAAAGGTTTAGTAAACGAGAAGCGGATCAGTGTTTTAAGAGGAAGCTACATTTTCACAAGTCTTACGCTCGCTGCTGGCGGGGGTGAAGTGGTCCATCAGGAAGCCAAAGAAATTGTACAGCTGCAAGGATGGAAGACAGTGTGATGTTTGTTGTTTCGAGTTTCAAACTAGGATCAGGGTTTAATGATCATAAATGACGTCACGAATTGGATGGCAGCAATTACAGTTGAACCAAATTTTGTTTTGTAACAGTTAAACTAGTTCAATGAATCAATTTTATCGCGGTGGATTCTCTATCCACACACACTGCATGTTCGGGCCAGAATTGTTTTCTGTCCCCACCTTGTTTTGGTCTTGCTCGCCGGCGTATTCAATGGACTGAAAGATATTCCAAGTGCATCTGCGTCTTATCTCCAGCCGGGCAACATACCGACGGTACCAGCGTTGGATCAACAGAGCTGCTCTGATTGCTACAATAAAATGAACCCAAACCAAAAACTTATGGTATGAAACTCATCTTGAGGTAATTGTATTCATTATTGGGTAAAAAAATATATATATATATATTCACCGGTGGCAGCTTTGCACAGCATGTAAAGTTGAGCAAAAATTAATATTAATACAGTTTAAAAATAGAATGTGATGGAATGAAACATTTACCTGGAACGGAAATGCTTTCTATAAAAGATAGAAACAACACCAATGAACGCTATTAATGTTAAAAAATTATGAAAAAACTATGAAATAAAAGTGGCACCTGTGTCACATTGCTTCGGCTGCGGTTTCCCCACGCCGCATCCCATGATGCCTTACACTTTTTCCTACCCCAAGATGGTAATACTTTACATCAAGCAAAATGTAGCTTTTCATGTTCAAACAATAATGAAGTGAAAATGCTACATTAGTTTTTACCTTGCCAACAGAGCTCGGCGTGAAACCTCCCCACTTTCTCACAGTATGCACAGCTGCAACTGGTTTCCTCGCCTTCCTATGTAGCCGTGCAGCTATCGCTGGCGCTATCAGCTTTGCCAAGTGTCTCATCATCGCTTAAAAAACAAGATGCAAGAGGATTAGGATTAAAAAATTTGCTGCGCACACGGATGAAGGCTCCGGTAAAGGCCAACAGCTGTCACTGCAATAATATCTTAACCTTTACTGAGTCAAGACACGAGAATGTGGAACAATCTCACACACCGCGCCAAACAAAAAATGGCTCAAAAAGTATAACTATCTCAATTCAGAAACAAATTTACTATGTATGTTTGGTCACACACAAAACAAATGTTTATTTGTTTGCATAGCAACACGATCAAGATGTTCAGCAAGATCAACTGCTGGTGATGATGATCACCCCAATTATGTTGGACACCCCAAGTCAAATAAAACTATTTATTTATTTATCAAACAATGACAACTTAATTTCCGAGTGGCCAAACTGCGTATCAAAACGAGTTGTCCATCGAAGGTCGTCAAATGCAAACATCTACAGAAAATACTAGAAGCTAAATAAATTCAACTCACACAGAAATTGATTTCAATATTTAGCAAAAGTCAGCGGGCAAACGCTTTCTCTCCACTGTGTGTTCTTGCATGTATCTTTAAGTTTCCCTTTCTCGAGAATCTCTGACCACAAACTGAGCAGGCAAAAGGTTTTTCTCCAGTGTGCGTTCTGCTGTGGCTTCTCAAGTTTCCTTTTAATGAGAACGTTTGACCACAAACTGAGCATGCAAAAGGTTTCTCTCCAGTGTGTGTTCTCTTGTGGGATTTTAAGTGTTCCTTTGTGGCGAATCTCTTCGTGCAATCTGAGCAGGCAAAGGGTTTCTCTCCAGTGTGGATCCTCATGTGTATTTTTAAGTATCCCTTCACTATAAATGTCTGGCCACAAACTGAGCAGGCAAAAGGTTTCCCACTGGTGTGAGCTCTTGTGTGGATTTTCAAATATCCCTTTGTAGTAAACCTTTGGTCACAAACTGAACAGGCAAAAGGTTTCTCACCAGTATGGATTCTTGCATGTGCTTTCAAATGTCCCTTAACAGAGAATCTTTGACCACACACCGAGCAGGCATAAGGCTTCTCTCCTGTGTGCGTTCGTTTGTGAATTCCCAAATGTCCCTTCTGAGAAAATCTTTTACCGCAAACCAAGCAGGAAAAAGGTTCCTCTCCAGTGTGTGTTCTTCTGTGAATTCCTAAATGTCCCTTCTGAGAAAATCTTTTACCGCAAACTGAGCAGGAAAAGGGTTTCTCCCCTGTGTGTGTTCTTGTATGACTTGTTAGGCTCCCCTTTTCAGAAAATCTCTGGCCGCAAACTGAGCAGACAAAAGGTTTCTCTCCGGTGTGTGTTTTAGTGTGTGCCGACAAATGGTTTCTTTGAGCAAATTTCTGGCCGCACACCAAGCAGACGAACGGTTTCTCTCCAGTGTGCGTTCTCATGTGTGTTGTCAAACTGTTTCTTTGAGAGAATGTTAGACCACAAACAGAACAGACAAATGGTTTCTCTCCGGTGTGTGTTCTTATGTGTCTTCTTAAATGTCCCTCTTGAGTGAATCTTAGGCTGCAAACTGAGCAGGCAAAGGGTTTCTCTCCAGTGTGTGTCATCATGTGTTTTTTCAAAAGACACTTGTAGACAAAGGTTTTCCCGCACTGAGAGCATTTCCAGCGTTGGGTGCCATTGCAACCTTCGGGATCTTCATCAAAATCATCATCATCAGCTTGAGAGTGAGTCGTTGCGTCATCACTATCTGATAGTGGCGCCATGAGTCCATCCCATGGTGATTGTCCATCGTCATCTTTTGTCATGTGTTGATTTGAGCTGCTTCTGACGCTGCTGAGAGGCTCCGCCTCTTTGCTGATCTCTATTTGATCTTCATCATCTTCACTTTTCAACGCAGCACCAGTAAATTGCAAGGTGGCGATGTCAACATCCTCTTCCTCTTTAATGTGTGGATGCACGGACACCTTCGTTTGGATCTGAGCGGCTTCTTCCCCCTCCTCCTCCTTAATGGAAGGGTACTCCGGATCGTCCTCTTCTTTGCCCTCTTTCTGCTGTTGCCGCTGTCCAATGTCACCAAGTGTTTTGCTCATGTCTGCAAGACACTAGAAGACAAAAGTGTGCTTTCAATAAAAGGTGATCCAAACATTATTGTTGTAATCATGTGTAACAGGCAACTTCATGAAGAAATAAACATACAGTATATTGTTTGGTCAATGTTTATTTTTTGTGTACTAGTTTTATCATCTATGGTATTTGTGTGTTTTTTTATATGCAACCACACAAGAGTTGTGCATCTGTCTCTTAATTATTTTCTATGATCGCAATATGGGTCATAATTTTGAAGTAGATATTGCAAGGAACACCAAGGAACCTTGTTGAAAGTGATACAATATTGTCAAACATTGATAAGGAAGGATGGTGACCTTCAATTCGATGTTCTTCTTTCGCTCATTCTCAGACATTCTTCTCGGTCTTTATTTCCTCAACGAAGAAGCGAAAGAAGTGAACAAACCTGCTGAATGAAAGGAAACTCGAATCTTCTCGCGAACTTGATGTTGTCGCTCCTAGTCGTCTTTTGCTCCGCAAAGTTCCTCCTCCGTGTACTCTGCTGTCCTCCTTGCGCACATTTCCAAACGAAAATCACGAAAAGTTTGAGGTCTCAAACACATCTGTCTGTTTAGTAGCTAGCGAGCTAGGCTAGTCTAGGCTATGCCGAGAAGCTCCAACCAACACCATACTTTGATTGATGTTGTTTTCATTCAGGAAAATGGTGACGGACGTTGACTGTGCCAAGGCTTCAACTCGTCGTTCGACTCTAATTGAAATGGAGCATGTGTGCTTACGTTAAAAAGAAAAATACGAATTGCGGCAGAAACTGCAGAGCAACGCCGCTTGGACGAAGCTCGTGTCATTTTGGGGCCAGCAGCAAGGCTCGCAGAAGCCACTACGTCACTTCCGCTGACGTAGCAACCGCTGTTTCGTGGATGATGAATGGGGTATATGCCACAAAAGAGGCGGGACTTCCGGCAAAAGAAGTAGTTAGCCCAACTACTTCCGGATCACCGTTGTACCACAGCTTGAGTTGTACAGATAACATCAGTCACGATAGTTGGAAATAAAAATGATAAAATTCAAGTACCATCGAACAATGAGTACTAAATTTCCCCCGGATGAAGAGACTCGACCACGGTGGGTCGTCGCCATCCGGCGGGACAGTTTTGATATGGAGTACAAGCCCTCCTACAAAGGATTGATGACCGACAATGTTTTTTTTTTGCCTTAACAAAATCGAAACAAGCAGATATGCGAGTAAAATATGTACTGGTGTTGCTAAATATCTATTGTTTTGATTTTATTCATGCTCCTTTGTGTTTTTTGGATGGACATTTGATTGTTATACTTTTGAATGCACTTTATCTATTTTAGTTTACGCATTGTTACCAAATTTGTATTGTCATCTGTTAGTGTTAGTAATTTTCAATGTTCATTAAACTTAAATTAAAAAAATGTAAAAAAAAAAATTCTGGCAAGATGTAGGATGACACAGCAGTGTTTGATTGTAGCTTCTACATTTAATTCCAGAAATTGAGTTCAAACTCTCAAGTGCCAAGTGACTCAATATCCGTTCTCACGTAATAGCTCTCACATAATCATGAAAAAAAAATTGGTACAATTGTTGTGCGGCCATACAAAAAAAAAAAAGCTTGTGCAGGAGAGGACGATGGCTGTAAAAAACACGCACGTACACACACCCCAAAAAATTGGGATGTGGTAGTGGTCTTGAGGGCGATTATTAGAATCTTTTTCGCTTCAGGATTTCCGGTTTCCAGTTGACAGGATGGCTCTCTTCCGTCTGTAAAACACAAAGAAAAGCTCACATTTTTTCTTCATGAGAGAATAGAATTATGCAGGAGCTGTTTGGAGGCTCGCTGGCGTTGCAACCCAGTGAGCACAGCACAGCCCATCCGACCATTTTCATCCACACCAGCAAACACAATACAATCAATACGTACAGCGGTGTCGTCCTCTTTGTACACTTTGACCGTCTTGTCCGCTTCGGCTGTGATCAGACGGCTTTCTGAGTTGTCAAACACACAAGCGAAGATGCCCGACTCGCTGTCCAGTGAGCCAGGCTGCACGGCGGCGTGGATCCGCTGAAAGTTGTAGCCGGTCCTCCAGTCCCACATGTGGATGGTCCCGTTGTCAGCTAGACACAGACAGTGAGTGGGAGACCACACATCGAAAACTGGTCGGGATCAACACGTAATCGACTGGTCGGGATCAATACCTCCGGAGACGAGAACACCGTCAGAGTTGACAGCCAGGGTGTTGATGATGGCGTTGTGTCCCGACAGGTTCTGAATGAATTTGCCATCCGGGAACATCCACTCTTTGATGTTGTCGGCGGAACCGGAGGCAAACGTGTACCTGGCAGACGCGACAAACACTTCAATGGCGACATTCGGATGGCTGAGAGCAGAATGGGACAAACGCTTTGCGCAGCCGGTTGGAGAGTAACAGAAAGTGTGTGAACAGAATGGCAAGTTGGGGGCAGAAAGTGAAATTGGCAGGGACTGATGGAGATGTCAGGGACTGAAAGAGAAGGTTAGGTCAACCCTGTAAAAAAGTTTGAATTTGGGAAATTGTCAAGATACCAGGGACGGGGACTTGGAGCCTAGCTAAGAGCAAATAGTGAAGCTTAGGTCTTGCTGAACAAAAAGTTCCTCGGAAGAGTTTGGCATTCGTCCGGTCTTAGGCTGACTGACTTACTGTCGGGGATGCAGGACGATGCTCCTGACAGACTTCTTGTGGTTGGTCAGCGTTGCTCTGGTTCTGCCGGCGATTAAATCCCACAACCTGATAGTTGAGTCATGACTTCCTGTGGGAGGTCAAATGACATTTATCAGGACTGACATTTGCGCGATCGTAGCATTACTCTCATAGGTTGTTACTGCAAAATTTGTCATGCCAGTAATGACTTGCGGCTCCGCAGCTTGACACCGGACTGTGGCCACCGTGTTGGTATGACCAGTTAGCGTGTGCGCATTCGCTTTGGACCTGATGTCCCACACCTAGACGAGAAAAATGTGGTTGACGCACATGTGGGAAGTGTGATTACGAGAAGACGGCGGCGGAGGAGGGGCCTACCCTGGCCGTGGCGTCTCTGCTGCACGTCACCAGAACGTCGATGGTGGGGTGCAAGTCTAGGCCGTACACGGCGCTCAGGTGGCCGTGGTAGTGGCGGATCACCTGTTGGGCGGCCATGATCACTTCATATGGCGAGGGAAAACCCTCCATCGAGACGGAAACACTTGACGACCAGGCCGACTCACCTTGTTGTACTCCAAATCCCAGCACTTGACTTGCTTGTCTTCTCCGCAGGAGAACAGGTAGGGGCTGCGATTGCTGACCGCCACGCCACGCACCGTGCTGATGTGTCCAGTAAGAGACAACTTCAGCTTCCCACTTGCCAAGTCCCAGATCTGCCCATACAAAAAGTGACAAGATTATATATACAAGCCCCCCCTCCAAGAATATTTTATAATACTTAACAACAAATTCAAATCACATCTCAAGGTAGCGCTGTAAAAGATTTCTTTTAAATCCATTTGAGCAAAAGTCACCTTTATGGTTCTATCAGCTGACCCGGTGACAAACCACTGATTGCCGGGCTCCACGGCGATGGAGCGCACCCAGCCAAGGTGGCCGCTGATGACCTGTCGCAACATCAATACACATAAATAACTCCTGGATAAAATATGAATAAGCGCACGGATCCTGTAGGAAGCAATCACCCGGAAGAGTTTCCATGGCGGGTGCCACTGAGGCTTAGGCATGGTCGGCGCTCGCCTAATGAGCACGGAAGTCCTGCTGCCGCTACTTTCCATGACTGCCTGCAAAAAAGAAAATAATAATAATAATAATTAAATACTGGACAGTGTCTTGCCAAAGACATTGCAGTCAAGCTCGGGACGTACCAATGCACTCGAAGGCGGATGAGAATGCTCAGTGGCCCCGGCGTGCCGATGAATCTCTGGAACGCTGGCAGCGGTGTGACTAGCATCTTGGCTGTAAGGCGGCAGATTTTATGACAAATTCTTCAGACGTGGGGCCGAGATGTTAAAAGGAGGACAAGACCCAACATGGCCCATTTTTTACTAACAAGCTCAGTTTATACATTTTTGATCAGGAAATTGAAATTACACATAATTTTCTTTTTTATCTATTCATTTAGAAATTAGGAAATAAGTGACAACTTGAAAAACCCCGTCCTGCGGTCTCCCCAGGGTACTCCAGAGTCAGTAAAGAGGCCGATTGCAAACTCTCCATTGGAAATCATTGTACTTTCATTGCTTATAACATCCAAAAACGGTGATTAACAATTCAAGCAATATTATCTCGCTTGTTCCGATCGATTCTCCACTTCCAAAGTGGACAAGATCAAGAATGT
This sequence comes from Idiotropiscis lumnitzeri, assembly GCF_059441095.1. Taxonomy (NCBI): domain Eukaryota; kingdom Metazoa; phylum Chordata; class Actinopteri; order Syngnathiformes; family Syngnathidae; genus Idiotropiscis; species Idiotropiscis lumnitzeri. The sequence goes on from NC_142408.1 coordinate 7,041,996, forward strand.
GCACACAAACCCCAACTGCTTTCATTTCGGACATTTAGCTACGCTAAAGTCGTGTTCACTCGAAGGAGGCAAACAGCAGCTGACAGCAGCCAGCAGGCAGGCATGGAACTTTAGTGGAGTGGGGCGTGGCCATATTCCTCATTAAAAGGAGGTGTTATTCAAGTCCCAATATCTCCAAAATGAATGGATAAAAAAAAAGAAAATAACTAATTTCAGTTTCCCAATCAAAGGTTATTCGTACTACTGCTGCAAACATTTTGTAATACATTAAACAGCCGATTTTCCCCCCATGAACTGATTCTAAAGCAGTGATATTTATATTCCAAAAAAAAACAAACTTGTTTTGTCTTATTTGGATTCAATGCAACGTTAATCAGTCTGATACCCCAAGTGTGATGCCGCCATGGAAAGGAGGTGGTCATTTTGGAATGTTGGCAACACAAATGCTGGACTCACCTGGCCTGTGATGGCGGCAGCGCCAACGCCATGGAATGGACGCCAGCCTCGCTGGGGTTCCTGTGTATCTTTGTGTCGGCAGTCAGCGCCACTCCTCACCATTTGATTGGAATACATTTTAAATCATCAAGAGTTGCAAAACACACAAACGACCCTCAGACTTAACATGAGGATTAATGCACAATATAAAAAAAACAGCGATGCCTTCACTTAAGAGTTTCGTTGGTTTGGGGACCAAGCTCCCAACTACGGCAATGTTGCAATAAAAAAAGGGCCACACCATTGTCGTTGTCATGTTACGGTATGAAAAGCAGCACATCCCCGTAAAAAAAAAAAAAAAGATGGACTTTTTGCCCCGCTCGATATCATAAGCTTTTTCACAATACCGTGTTTATGCAGTATTGTGAGCTTTTTTATAATATGGCAAACGAGCACACAATATTGTGACATCGTATTGTGATGTTTGTTACAACACAAACACATTTTCAAATTGATCTGCCATGAATCCGACCCAGCCCACAAAAAAAGGCAACATTTTTTGTATTGTGTTTTTAAATACAAAATGAATAAGTAAATCACACTGTATTTTATAAAAACAGTCAATGAGAATGTAAAGGAATAAAACTGTTTGAATTATCTGAAGCTCGCTCATCCGCAGAACTCTTAAGTCAAGGTACCACTGTCTTTATTTATTTATTTTTTAATTATTTATTTTTGGGTAGGGGTTGATGAGCATATAAAGCTAATTTAGTTTGAACTTACCCGGTCCAGTTGGGTAAGCATGTGTTCCAGTGATTGCATACTCTGGCTCATCAGACACTAGATTTGAAAAAGTAAGTATTGACTCAAGACAATACAGACCAGCCTCCATATATGTGCAGTGTTTGTTTATCTGCGGTCACCTGGCTGCGTGTAGCCGAGCTGAAGCTGCATGCTGCTGGCTGGCTGAGGGACTCGCTCCTTGGCTTCCTTCAAGACGGGCATGTGTAGGACAGCATCGTAGTCGGCTTTCAATTTCACCGCCATCTTCAACTGGTGACTGTGCAACAACAACGTAAACCCAAGGCAAACGCAAAGACAATTCTACATTGTGTATTTAAGCAAACTGCATAACAGTTTTTAAGTTGTTTTTTTTTTTTAACAATAGTTGACTTTTTGCCAAATTGCCAATTTTTATTTTTGATATTTTTAAAGTCATTTTTGTGTTAATTAAAGGTGCCATACCTTTGTTCGTCTAATGTAATGTACTTGGCTTGGTCGGACACAAACATGTCATGAGTCCTCTTGAGCGAGCGAAAGACCAGCGTGTGGACTGAGTGCTTTTGGACGTCCTGTGAACACGTGAAACAGAGCGAAACTGTGATCAAAACAGAGAAAATGTTTAGTATCTACAAAAACGAAGAGATGGCGAATTGGAAACAGCTAATTCTCCCCAAGAATTAGTCGGGGCCCGGGTGTCTCGGCGGGAATGAGCAGAAAAAGAGCCACCAAAAGTATCAAATTTTCATCTTACCTCCGTCATTGTGATGATAAATACCGTACAAAAAGAACCACTGCGCAAAAATCCGAATGAGGGGAAAAAATCTGTTTTTATTTGAAAGTTTGGGGCATCATAAGAAAACCAGCAACGAAGCACACGACAGAACGACGACCCTCTGCGAACCGGAAGTATACTGAGACAATGCATAAGCCTCGGTTTGACTTCGCGCCATCTGGTGGCAATGAGACGCCATTCACTTCCACGAATCAATACCCTAAATTGAAACCCGGCGGTGGTGCGGCGGATGGGAATTTTCCCAAATTGATGCCCCCCTCAACATGCCCATAAATAATGGTTGACGAATATGATCTTGAAAAATCTTTTGTCGAAAATGCTAAGACGTTAGCCACGTTCGTGAGATGCTAACAGAAAATGTTAGCCACATTAGGAAAATGCTAAGTAAAAGTGTTACGTCAAAATAAGGAGAAAACATTTTTTTATTAAATAAACATTTATTTTTCTTTATCAAAAGTTATCATGACTGCTTAGAAGATCATCACAATATTATAATTATAACAATAATAAAGCACAAAGATGGAAAGAGCAACAGATATGGAAAAGTTGTGCTCAAAAGGACAAATATAAAAAATCTGAAAAAATATTGCACTTTAGTCATCTCCCAAACTTTGAAGGACGTTTGAGCAAATTCTCCTGTAAACATTTCATACGTTTTTTTTTTCTTGATATTTCAGCGTTCTTTGGACACGCAACGCACTCATAAAAAAGTATACTCATTATTATGAATAATAATATTTAGCTCTGAGCAAACGTCAAAACAGGCGACTTGTGGTTCTTTGAAGTTGGTCATTTGTGCTTTTCGCTCAGCACGTGGACACCCACATACACGCACACGCACACACTTGTTTTTCATCACACACACACGTTGAAGTTTAAGTGCATCGGGTGACATCTGCAGTCTTTTTTCGTTGTCAGCTTTCAAACTGTGCGCATGTGCGCAAAGACAGCACACGCGTGTGTGTGTGTGTGTGGAGAGGGAGTCTCGGTGGTTTCAGGCGGTGCGTTCACAGGCATGTGCAAAAAGCTTAGAGGAAGAAGGACGGTGGCAAGTGGGCGGCATCCTGTCCCGTCCAAGGAATCTAAGTCCATCAGTCAATCAAGCGGTCATGTGAGGCTGTCTCTGCTGCGGGTGTGGGAGGGGGAGCTCCACCTCCCCTCTTCAGCGTGACGGACAAGTGTCTGGGCGGCCGTGTTCCACCGGGTCAGGATACGGGTCCACCTGACGGAGGGCAGCAGGTTACACACTTGCAACCAAAAACACACACGGGTTTAGAAACGCACTCGCACACACATCATGAGTACACGCTGCACCAAAATTGGAGCATGCCGTTAATCATTTGAGCAGAAGCAGGAAGTGCGTCTGTGTTCACCTCGGCATAGAGTGGAGGTGGCAGGTATCGGAATTCTGTGATGTACGTGAGCAGCGCCGCGCTGGCGTGTTCTTGTTCTTGCTCGCGGGCGCCGTGCAGAAAGTGGCGGCGGTGCGACTCTGGGATGGCTAGCTCATTATAGCTGGGCGGCGCTAAAAATAGTCAAATAATTATGTCAAGATTGAATGTGGAGTTTCAAAACCCTAATCCCATATATATCGACACACATCTTACCCTCAGGGTGCTCTGGCACACCCAGCCAGCCGGAGGCGCTGCTTTGGCTGCTGATGCTGGAGGTGCGAGAGGCGGCAGTGTGTAGAGGGATGGTCCCGATTACCAATGGCAACGACAGTGACAAGTTGAGACCGCCTGGAATATCCACATACACCTAAGGGAATATTTATTCAAAAAATATATATATTATCAAAATATTTTCAGAGAATCTATATTCACCAGGAATATTCGTATCAATTAAGTTAGCAGACGTGCCTACAAAACCTCTATTATGGTTTGGTTGAAAGTTTTGGTGTTTCAAATCATGTTTAACGCTTGATATAAAGTCAACTTCAAAAGGGAGTGCCACAAACAACAGCTTGACGGCATTAGCACAGTAAGCTAACAATGCAAACCAGCCTAATTTTATTTATTTTTTTACGTCAGTGTGATTCGTATGCTAAAAGCTAATAACAGTTTGTTATTAGAAAGGTATGCAAATATTGCAAACAGGTTTGCACATTTTAAATTGTGAAAATTTCAGCATGCTAAGCTAATGTGACTTGCAGGTTAGCACACTGAATTGTAAACCAATTAACTCATTCACTACCAGCTGAGTAAAAAAAAATAAAATATTATCTTTGCCGTCTTTAGCCGTCAATGGCAGTAAATGAGTAAAAAAAAATGTTGACGGCGCTGTCATTGGCATGCTAATGCTAAATCTGAGTTTCGTTTAGAGGTTTTTGACCTTGACGTCCTCAGTACACTAACGGGCGGCGGCGGGGCTCACCACGAGGGCATACTCCACGCGTATGATGGGACAATCGAGGATGGACGGCGACACGGGCGGGATCTTGAGCATCCTCCCCTCCCAGCTTTGACTCTTGCCCTGCGCCAAGGCTTCCCCTCGCAGGTTGGACACCAGCTGCTGGATCTCTTTGCCTTTGCCCTTGGCGAAGAAGGTCTGCGTCTGGTATAGCGCCGCCTTGGGTACCACCACACGGGTGGAGCAGTTCTCCACCTCAGCGAAGATCTGGATGGAGTCGCCTGGGGGAGAGGCAGGAGGCGTCAGTCTGCCGGGAGACCAGGCAGAGGACAAACAGAGGACAAGAGGACGGGAGGACATGAGGTGAGGACGGGAAGGTTGTGAGCAATGTTCCCTCTAATTTTCCATGCGTCTGAGCATTCAGACAAACTCCCTTGAGCATCCATGGGACCACAGTGTGCGAAATCAGACACGCACATGGCGGCCAAACCAGTACCACGTCTGCTATATGATGTAAAAATTACGCAAATAAAATCAGCCCTACTTAGAAAAATAAATAAACAGCAACCATCATTTCAAGCAGAATTTATTATGTCGGAATAGAATATGGTCCCACATTATCCACTCAAAAATAACTCAAATCATGCCATCTAATAAAATACAAAGAAGCTTTAAGGGAACATTGGTCGTGAGGGTATGAGATGACGCAAGGCAAGGACGGACAAAAGTACAAGAGGACGTGAGAACTCGGGGTGAGGACGGCTCAGGACGTCCAATGCTACCTGGCGTGTATCCTTTGCGAGCCACTTTGACGCTGAGCGAGATCGGACCGGACGCGCAGAACCAGCAGCATAAAGTTTTCTCCTTGCTGCCCGCCTGAGGAGCCTGAAAACACAACCACACACACTTGAATCCCTACCCCAGGCTTGAAATAGGGTTACAAAACCCTCCTTTGAAACCAGCATGGCAACTTCAAACACCAACTTGAAACCCCAACATAAACCAACATTTAACACCCAAAATAGAAACCCTAACCTGAGTTGAAACTCCACTTTTAAAATCCAACTCAGGCTTGAAGCCCTAATTTGAAAGCGTACTCTTCATTTTAAAGCCTAACCTAACTTGACGCCCTCTTTGAAAGGCCTGCCGACTTCAAGCCCCCATGAGTTTAAAGCCCCCCCATGGCTCAAAACGTGAAACCCAACCACTCACTATAGCAGTGGGAAGCCAAGATTGAGGGGGCGTGGCCTACCAGCAGCAGGGGCGTGTTGATGTCGATGTGCTCAAAGACGATGAACTCCTTCTTGACCTTGATGGGAAGCATCCAAGGACGCTGAAGCTCCGCCTTCACCCAGTACCTCACACTCCCGTGTTTGCCCTCAAAGGACGTCGCCAGCGCCCTGCATGCACGCACACACACAGAGTATAGAAGTAAATAAGGTAAAAAAATCAATCGAGTCAATCAGACTGCTTGCTTCCTTCCACCCTGCACACCAATTTGTTTGCAAGTAAACACATCCGCCCCAAACTATTTCCACTCATTATTGATTAAAAAAAAAAAAAAAAAACACGGACTGATATTCTAGAGGTGACAAAATGCCGCACGGCTTGCACACAGTGAGAAAGGGGCGGGATTAAAGGCAAGGCCAGACGGCTTGTAGCATGAAGAGAATTGTGACGTGCCATGACATAACGTGGCGTGACTCACATCTGCGGAAGGTGGAAACTGAAGGCAAATTCATGCAAGCCGGCGTGCAGCACGGTGACACCTTCATCCGCCGTGTCATCATCTGCAAACCAAAAACAAACAAACGGCAACTCAAACCTCAAAGAGATTAACAACTTGATAAGAACCCTCTTGATACCCTGTTTCCAAACTCCAACAGGAGCCGGAATCGAACCCTACACCTCTGAACTGTGAGGCCATTGCACTCACCAGATACCACCGTGCCTAATATGAGACTATTGGTTTTAAATTCCTACACCACCTGACCCACAAAACAATTTTCAGCCTAGTTTGAAAGCAGTTCTCCTTCAAAGGCAACCACTTGTTTACATTTGTGGCCCTTCCCGCTTCCCAACCGCGTGCACGTATGTAACAGGAAGTCTCCGTGGTGTCACGCGCATCTCACGCGCACCCCTTCTTCCTCGTGCTGGCCTAGGAGCGGCCCAGTCTGCTGCAGACCAGTTTGAACCAGTCCGAGCAGCCTCTCACCGACCGAGCCCGGCCCCGCCCCCCGCACCAGCAGCTTGCACCCGTCATTGGCGGCGGGCCTGTGGAACTCGCTCGTGATTGGTTGCGGAACCTTCGAGAATTCCGCCCACCTCCCCGAACAGCCATGTGGCAAGGGGAGGACTACGAATCCTCCAGTGAACTTAACTCGGCGCACAAGTGTCACGCAAGGACGTCCGATGATAACGCGATACACAAGCCCCCCCCCCAACCCCAAAAAATGTTACTCAGAAGAATAAACGAATTTAAATGGCAAAACCTCACATGTTTGACTCCGAAGCAATTGAAACGTCGAAATGCGGCAAATAAGTTTTCTAAACAAAACAGGACACACGATAGTCGTGTTTTTCATCCAACCAGAGGTTGCTTTCCCATGTCGTCAGCCTCCAAAACGCTACACGACTCGATACAAGGCCAGACGTGTTTGGAATCAAATAAACCCAACACTCGACGCGACATTCTTGTTTTCCTCGTGTTTGCGCAGCCTGCCGCTTCTATTAATCGACACTTTTGTCAACAGTGGTGTGCAAACTTCAGGGAAACTTTCTCACCATCATCAACCTCTTTGACGTTGCGTTTGACTTCAAGTTCAAATGAATGCAATTCAAGTTTATAATAACTATAGGCAGGGACGGGGGTGTGCGCGATGCTGATGAGAGGAGGAAGAGGAGGGTGATGATGTTAGGCAATATACCAAGTATGCTCGCAAATACGGACGACTAATATGAAAAGGAGAGTTTGACCCACATTGGGGCAGACATCAACATTCTTGTCCTTCATTGCTCACATTTCCTTCAGCAGACTTCTTCTAAGGTGAAAGAATTAACCCATCATTTGGGCATTAACTCAAGTCAGAGCTGTTGTTACATGTCCTAATTCACCCTCTTGATGAGTTATGAGGTGTTATGCTATTTCTGCTTATATACTGTCTTTGAAAGCTCGAAAGTTGTTACTCTCAAAGGTGCCGCCTATGCATTATTCATCTAAGTCACACACGTGTGCAAACATTTCACGTCGTTCCGAACTTGAAATCCATCCTTGTGCCAGAAATCGAAGTCAGAACCCTCGATTGGTGATGTTGTATGCAAGTTAATTCGCACAAACTTTCAACAAAGCACATATTCCGATTTAAAACCCTCACTTTTTCATTTAAGTGATAATGCCTTGTGTTGTTTTTACGCAGCGAGTAGTGCGCCCCCCTTCCCGGCTCGCCCCAGCGTGATCAGGTTTGAACCGCTTCGAGCAGACAAAAGGGAGTTGCCTCCTCCTGCCTTGTTGTTGATGTCATCACTTGCCATGTTTGTCCCAAAAGTGCCAAGCAAAGTATCGCATGGACACCCGCTTGTGACGGCGAGGATGTCACGTGACAAGGCAGTTGTTGTTTATGGGTTTGTATTATGATGGTTATAAGGATGATGCGCGCCTCACCTCGCTCCTCGCCGATGAGGGTGTCGCGATGGTGCAGGTACTCCACCTCCTCAGTGTAGTTCTGCGTGTAAGCCGTGTTGGCTCCGGCATTGCGGGATTCGGTCCAACGGACCTTGGCGACCCCGCGTGCGGTCACGTCCAGGCTGCGGACGCGCACATGCCCGGCCACCTCCACCACCACGCGACCGGACACCAACTCTCCGCCGGAGAACACCGGCAGGTTGCTCTCGTTCAGCGTGTCGAAGCACACGGCCAGCGCCCGAACTTTGCCCAAAACCATGACGACGACGGCGGTGGCGAACGCTAAGACACCAAGCCAAAGTTCCCCGTGGAGGCGAGTCCGTGGCCGGGCATTCAAGAGCGGAGCCGAGTGGCCCCTAGCTCCCGGTGGCCCGCTCGGAGCCTGCCCGCCGTCGGGGCTTGCTCATCGGGGTTGGGTCCCGCACCGGTGATGCTCGCACCCCTCCGGTTCGGTTCGTGCGAGTGCTGCCGCGTGCGGACTGGCACGCTCGTCTTAAAGGGTTCCGTGCGCAAAAATAACCTCACTGAGCATGTGCGCGCCACGCGAAAGTGCGTGGGGCGCGCGCGCACTCACGCAGGCACAGGAGGATAACTGCTACGCTCCGGCGATCAGCCGTCATCAAAGAACTGTGGCGTTCCTTGATAGAGACGTGCTTTTCGTCATTCGCAAGCAAAACCCGGAAGTGAAGCTCACGCGCACACACACGCACGTACGCGCGCGCGATCTTCATCTAGACTCTCGAATCTAGAGTCTAGATTCTAGACAGAGCAACAGTGTCTTGGACATTTCATGACACCGTAAATGTTTTGCATGCACGTATTACTCATTTTGTACACCGGCTTGGGAGAGATGCAAGAGTTGGATGAAAGAGATGTGCGCAAGCACGCACAAAATAGACCATTCTCAAATTCACGCGGAAATGGTGATTGGCAGTATGTACAAAACTCTGAGAGAAAAAGTACACACCGAGCTGAGGACATACGATTGTTACTAGAACGCCAGCCCAAAGTTGTTGCGCAACATTAATAATAGTAGCCCTGCTATTTGTATTTTTCATACGGACAAAATACATCTCGTTCGAAAAAGCCATTTTGTTTCTGCTTCTGTACTCCACTTATTTACTAAATGTGTGTTTTGGAAAACAAGGATCGTATAAAGTTGGGAAAGTATCATCTGTGCACATGATTGATGGCTTACCGGAAAGTGGAATTCCTTCGAATTCCTCGACACAAGCAGTCAAGCGCCATCGCTTCTAATTACCTCGTGCACTCCCGGTTGAGTAATAATTTTTATTTCTTGTATCCGACGCACACAAAGGAATATCTTGTTGTAGTTGACATCTATGCCAGCAGGTGTCGCACTCGGCGAAAGCCCAAGTACACTCTGTCCTCACTAGTGAGACAATTGAGCGCACGACTGTGCCTCGAGTCAAAGTTAGTCTTTTTGCTTCCATGTTGGTTGTGAGACAAAACTGCACTAGTTCACATTTGTAGGATATTAGTGCAAAACACGTGGACAAAACTTTTGGTTAAAGCGGGAAACGAGTAATTTCTCACTTGACTTGAGATGAAATGGACAAAAGCGAAACAAAATAGACAGCTTTTGATATCCTGTGGCACCTTCCCCTCCAGAAAACCTCGACGGTGGCGGTGAAAATTGTACCACAAGTTTGGAAGCTCCTCTGGACAATAAACATGCTTGGAAGGCCTACTAGAACAGCTGGACTTGATTTGGACCCGTTTAGTTTTTTAATTTGATTGGTTCATTTCAACCGCACTGACAATCGCGGACGGGGGTGCTGGGTGGGGGGGGGTTGATTGCACATGTGCAACATGTGCGCTTTAGTCTTCCCTTAAAAGTTTTTTCACAGTTCATGTGTCACTTTCATGGTGGGAACCCTTTGGAGTAGATTGAGCTTGTCTTCGCTTGTTTCTGAACACTGCATTTCAACAGGGGTGTGTAGACTTTTGATATCCAGCGCTTGTCACCTCTGCCTACCGATAAGTTCAAGGTGTGCATGAAGAGAAGAATGAGCTGCGTGTCAGTGTGACAAAAAAAAAAAAAGAAAAAAGCTTTTTTTGTGTTTGCATGTGTCGCCATCAAGTCGAAATGACAAATTTGAAACAAGTGGAGGCGAATAATCGCCCCAGCCTTCCCGGTTAAATGTTCTAAAATTAACTTTGAAGCAAACTTGGAGGGCATTCAAGAGAACCGGCGCACGCGTCACATAAGATGAGATAAGAAGAACAAAAACGAGACGCGGAAAACATTCTGTGGCCAGGTGGGGGGCGTGGCCTATGTACATGACTCCTCCCTCTCCCTGGCGGAGGTATTTGAGTACAGTATTTGTTAAACTTCCACACACGCGCAGACACACAAACACACACACACATACATATGCCTTGATGGAGATTGACAGTCTGGTGGCCAACAGGGCTCTTGTCAGGGCCAGAGAAGGTACGCATTCCATTTGTTTGGTTCATCTTCTGGTTGCTACGCTAATGCTAATGCCAATGCCAAGCTAAGGTTTACTGGAGGCTTCACAAGACTGCATGAAGTTCCTCCATGTTACAGCTGTGCTCAAGTGAGCACAAGGAGCATTTGCCGCATCGGTGGTCATGACCTCTTGGGTCAAGATCATGCTCACCTTTCACGCATGTTACAAGGTTACATTTGCATTTACATGCCGCCAGGAACGTCAAACGACACTAAAATGTGGTCATGCAGGCTCGACCTGAGAGACTAAAAATAGAATGAGCACAGCCAAACTTTGTGTGTGTGTGTGTGTGTGTGCGTGTATATATACAAGCACACTTTTACTCTCTGTATGTGTATACAGCATATGGTAATTTGTGTATGTGTGTGCGATTTAGTGTGTGTTTAGTTGTGAAAATGTTGAGATGTGTGTATATGTGCGCGTGTTTACTCGCAGTGTAATTGGATGTAAAATGTGTGTGTGTGTATACTTACGAGTGCATGTTTTTATGTGTGTGTATGTTTGTATGCACGTACACTTAATATATGCAATATATTAAGCGATTAAATTTTTTAAACTAATTAATCGCAAAAAAAAATTCTTAATTGCAATTAATCATTTTTCAACTATTATTTTTTGTGAAGCTTGTACCAGGTATTTACTTGAATATCTTGGAATCAATGTAAAATCACCAAATACAAAGTGTAATTTAAATCAAATACGGTTCTGATCGCATTTGTTACAGCTCCATCTGTTGTGAAATGCGCTATACAAATAAAACTGTATTGTATTGTTTTCTTTGATCCATGAATATGATATAAACAGAGTTTGGCATTTTTCTTCGAAGCAATTCTCCAAAATTCCACAGCACATTTAGTTTTGCTAGGCGCAGTGGTAACTTGAGCACAGTGTTTTGTTCTGAGATGATGCGCTAAAGATGTACAGCTAATATTTGAATTTGGCTTTGCAAAGTATGCAAATTAATTTTGAAGTAAATAAAACAGAGTTAAAATATTTAATCACATTCATTTTGTAGAAAATGAACTCGAGTTAACGCTTTGATTTTGACAGCTCTAATATATATATAAATATATATATGTGTGTGTGTGTGTGCGCGTGGGGGTGTATGTGTGTGTGTGTACATGTACTTGAGTATGTATGTTCATTTTTGTGTGTCCACATATGCAGTACAATGTGTGCTGTGCGTTAATATATTCAATTGTATTCATCTGTTAATTATTTTTTACGATTCTTCGATAAATTGGTTTAAAAAAAAAAACACGTTTTCATTTTCATCTCCTTTTTATAAACAATATTTCAAATTGACGTGTAGAAAGTGCACAAACAAATGATTTATATTACAGTTCTTGGTTTGGTCCGTAATATGTCAGATAATCGGCCAAAATGCGATATTTCACCAAGCAAAAGTAAGTGTTGCGTTTTGATTCAACACAAAGATCATCAGTCGATGATGTGTGTCTACAAGTGCATGTGTTGTGCGTGTATGTGTGTGCGCTTCAACCTGTATTTCTATATGTTCATGAGGGGTGTGTGTGCATACACATGTATTTACGAGTGTGTGTGTGTGCGTGTAGGAGGCGGGACCAAAGGCCGAAGCTGGAAATGGCAGGAGATGCTTCGCTTGCCGCACATCAGCCGATGCACCGACTTGGCCTCCAACATAGGTGCGTGTGTGTCGGGTTGGTCGGTGTGCGCGGAGGATGAGTGCGCGTGTGATGTGACCGAGAGACTGTGTGTGTGTGTGTGTGTGTGTTCAGTACGGGACTTCTGGGACATATGCGTGGTGCAGCCCATGGGCCGAAAGCTTTTTGACCAGTTCTGTTGCAGTCAAGACAATCTACGAAAGTACGGGGAGCTGCGTGAGGCTCTGGTACACACACACACACACACACGAGCACAAAAAACAGAAAGACTGAATGCTGTCACATCCACAAACAAGGCTTTGAAGTCAGGATTCCAAATGACGGTTTTGAATTTAAAGAAGGATTACGTTTTAAATGAAGGGTTTCAAGCCTGGTAGATGACATGATTTGAACTGTAATTTCATTTCAAAGTCTAGTTCTCAGCCTGGCTTGTTAAGGTTTCAAGTGTCAAGGATGAGTAGAAAGACGTTTGTGCCAGCCGGCATTTATCTGGAGCGTTTCAGTCATTCAGGAAGTGTTGTAAAACTATTGTGTTGAACATTTGCAATTATTTGGACCTGTTATAAAATTACACATTTGCATCAGCAACAACTGATTCATCTTCTTGGCACTAAATGAATCAGGTTCTCCTGCTTTTCTTACATGCTGGCCTTTGTTAAAGGCACGCAACAACAAACTCTTTGGTGGAGGTATATTTGACACATTGCTTTGTTTTGTCCACAGGACCAATTTGAGATGCAACAAGATGAAAACAGACGAGCAGTTGGACTACACATCATTCAAGAGTTCTTCACCATTCATGTGTGTGTGTGTGTGTGTGTGTCCACACATGTCCTCACTTGAGTGTGTGCGCGTGCTCACCAGTTTGCGTGTGTGCGCGTTCAGACATCCAGGTTTGTCCCCGAGGTGTCCAAACACAAGCGAGGCTGTATGTGGAGTCTGGATCACGAACCCTGGACTGACGTCTTCAAGGCCTGCAGAGAGTACGTCCCAGCATGCATTGCTGCTGTCAGGAGGGGGCGGGGCTCCGGGCTAAGATTGACAGATGTGTTCTTGTGTTTAGTGATCTGCACATGTTCCTCAGCGAAGAACCTTTCCAGCAGTACCAATGCAGCATGTACTTTGACCGCTTCATCCAGTGGAAGATGGTAGAAAGGTGAACGGTTGACTGATCCATTGACTGATTGATCGACAAATGTCTGTCGCCTGGCTCGTAGACTTCACCCATATTTGTCCTGCAGGAGGCCAGTCACCAAGAACGAGTTCCGACAATACAGAGTGTTAGGCAAAGGAGGATTTGGGGAGGTGACTTCCTCATTCTTTTCCTTCATCTGCAAACCTTCATAATGAGTTTCAGCTCAACCGTTGCTGCCAATTAACTGTGGTACTTGGAGAACTTTAAAGGTTTAGCGTTTCAACAATGACTTCAATTTTCATAATAGAGTTCTGGCCTGGGTAAGGGTTTCAAGTACAATTTTAAACGAGGGTGCAAACACAAAAGGACCAAGAACAGATCCCTGAGTATCATCGAGAGTGAGAGCATGATCAAATGATAATGTTTGCAGCATTAAAGTCTCTTTGGAGCTTTCAAAAAGTACTATGAACAAAACCCTGAAGATTTGTGAGCATCTAGTGAGTTTAGTGTAGATGAGTCCCAACGTTGCTATGTTTACAAGATTTCCATCAGGTATTATAGTTATATGTAATGTCTTTGGAATTCCCCCCAAAATATAACTGAGAAGGACCAAGAACAGAACCCTGAGGACCACCACACACACCCTGAGAAGACGTTTCCATTGTTTTGCTTCCCGCTCAGGTGTGGGCATGTCAGGTGCGGGCCACGGGGATGATGTACGCATGCAAGAAGCTGGAGAAGACGCACGTGAAGAAACGGCGAGGCGAGGCGATGGCGCTCAACGAGAAGGAGATCCTGGAGAGCGTGAACAGTCCCTTTGTGGTGAGGAACTTTTTCCTATAGTGGACCACATTGTAAAATTTGGTTATGATGGTGAAACCACTTCCAGGTTCCGTGCGTACATTGGATTTAAGTTGATGTTTCGGTTGACAGTGGGTATAGCAGTGGTTGTTCCCGGTCACATGCAAAACAATGCGAATAATTGTTCCGCTCATGCGGTCTGACAAGTTGCTAAATATAGCCAGCAAATGGCAAAGTCGGCAATACAGTGTTTTTGTTATCTACAGTATCTCCTTCGTGCGAAACTTACTGCCAATGGATGACTGTGACTTAAGACTTGAGACTCTGACGCAGCTGCTGCGTCTTAGGTGAATCTGGCGTACGCCTATGAGACCAAACACGACCTGTGCTTGGTTCTCACCATGATGAGCGGCGGGGACCTCAAGTTTCACATCTACAACATGGGCCAGGCCGGACTGGACCTGAACCGAGTGCAATTGTACGCCGCCGAGGTCTGTTGTGGCCTTATGCACCTGCACCACAAGTCTATCATTTACAGGTGAGCCAAGTCACATTTGTCAGTTGCAGAAAATGGTGATAAGGCACAACTCCTGGGGCCGGCCGGACTCCTTCTGCTCGGGGGGGTCATGCAATAATTCATTCAGATTTGGCATCTTTATTTTCTTTTTTAAAGCCTCTGAGAAAATATTTTGACAGAATGACATGTCGCAAGAAATACCAGTTTTAGCGATATTTTAAGCCAGTGACTCAAGCGTTAATGAAAACAATATGCTCCAACGAAATGATAACGTGGTTTCTTGCAAACATCGTCTGGCCGTCGATTGTTAACCTGATAACTGCAAAAAAATGTGCATTACAATGGCGTGATCGATTTTAGTGGATAAAAGTCCAGTCTGGGTCTGCAAGGTATTTTCTCACACGACAAAGTTCCATACCTGGTCCAGGGCCATTATTAAATTCAAGCCACACTAGGCAGTGTTTCAACACCTTTGCCGTTACTTCACCGTTGGCCTCTCACGCTTTCAAATAAGTGAATATGAGGTGTGGTCAAGTGCTTTGGGCAACACATGGTGAAGATAAAGCTCTACATAAATGCACTCCATTAACCCTTCGGATCAAATTTTTAGTTTTTTATTTGTTGGACTACAACATGACTTACTGGTTCCTCAACTTTGTGTTCTTTTAAAGAATATAATACTGAACTATTTCCTCAATTTCATATCTTCCTGTGGCTAGAAAGCAAAGTACGGCGAGTCGGTCGCCAAAGTCAATAAGACGAAAATAGCCACGCTCTCCTCTACTGTGAGACATTTCCTCAATTTGCTCCTTCCTTGACAACAAACCTGTCGAGTGTTTGTGAAGCATTAAAACCTCATACAGTGTCACAGTTTTCCCGAGATGCGCAGTGCTTACTATATATATATATATATATGTGTATTTAAATATATATTTTAAATTAATTTATTTATATATATTTATTTTTAAATTCATTTATATATATAAAGTAATTAAAACATATATATATATATATATACATAATTAATATATATAAATATATATTATATATATATGTATATATATATATATATATATATATATATATTTATTTTTAGTAAATATTTATTCATACTCAATTTTTTATGGGGATCGAAAATGGGCTAGTCTGCAGATAGGAAAGATCTGCCAGTAATTGATTGATACGCCATTATAACCGAAAAAAAAAAACAATCTCTGTAAATTCTGTCCTAATTTTAATCTAATCTAATCCCAATTAGCAACACATTTTTTTGGACCCTGCCATCTCAGCCCGCATGCCTCCACGCCCGCATTGCATGCCTCTGTCCATTCCACCACCCACTGACGTCAAACGCCATCTTGTCTTTCAGGGACCTGAAGCCGGAGAACATCTTGTTAGACGAACATGGTACGTAAACACAAACTATTTTTAGCTGCGACACCTCAACAGGTTTTTTTTTCCTTTCTCTTTTTTTTCTTTCCCCTGAGCAGGAACCCAGGCTGAAATTGTGCCAGCCGGGCGTGGTGGCCTACTCTGTATAATGTGTGACCTCGAAAACACCCTAAGCTCACATTCCTGGTTAATTACAAGCAATCTTACTGGAAGAAGAAAAACGAAGTTGTGTGTGTTTTGTCGGCACAGGACACATCAGGATCTCCGACCTGGGCCTCGCCATTCGGGTGTCCGAGAGCGGCGTGGTGCGAGGCCGCGTGGGCACGCTGGGATACATGGGTCAGTATCCAACAGGATCGCGATTCACTTTCAAGAAGGCTTACCTCCATCTTCAAATGAAGACTAATCAAACTTTGCTTACTAACGCAACCCGAAATCTGCGGGGGCAAGAATAGCAAACCGAGACAGTGTGTGGTTTTTGAATTTGTGAAAAGAGGAGAGCAAATACGCGAGGGAACACATCTTGTTGGTGACTTGGGACTGGCTCAGATGCTCTTCCAATTCGGAGTTTGAGCTTTACCAGTTGTTTTGTTTTCCAGCTCAAATAAATCTTCCTCGTGTTGTGTCCCGTGCGCAGCCCCGGAGGTGATCGGCCACGAGTATTACGGCGTGAGCGCCGACTGGTGGGGTCTGGGCTGCCTCATCTACGAGATGACGGCGGGACATCCCCTCCTCAGGATCAAAGGCGAGCACCCCAAAAAGGCCGACATGGAGGAAAGGATCAAGACCATGCAGGAGGAGTACAGCGAACGATTCGGACAACACGCCAGGGATATCTGCTCGCGGGTCCGATGCCATCATTCTCGTTGCCATGGCAACTGCGGATGCTGAGACGGTTGAATGCCGGCAACGGGACTTTTTGCAGTGAAGACGTTCCACCTTCGATCCAAAACTTTTATTCCCTCTTAAAATGTAATCATTCATTCAATTGACAGACCAACAAAACAACCAATCAACAATTAACATACCAAGTCAAACAATCAAGGAATCAACCAATTATATGAGAAACCTAATTCCTAAACCCAATTCATTTGTTGTTCAGTTGTTAACATTTCTCCTAATTATGTATCTGGTGGGCGTGTCCACTGGAAGCGTTATCACCAGGTGTGTTTAATATATTGGTGAGACAATTTTGCCCGTGGCCACTTTTCCCAAATCTTTAGGGGAGCGTTGTCAGGACGTTGCTGGAAGCGACGACATTTGGATTAGATGCGAGACAAGTTGAACAATCAAGAAGTCCAGTTGCCTCCACTCAACTTTTGTGGGTTGCCGTTAACTCCAACGATTGTGAAGATGTCGACTTTGATGTTTTGTCAAAAGCTGCTCGTCAAAAACCCAAACAAGAGGCTGGGCTGCCACACGTCAGGAGGCCGAGACGTTCAGGCGCATCCTTTCTTCCGGGAAATCAACTTCCGCATGCTGGAGGCGGGGCTTGTGGAGGCGCCGTTTAAACCTGACGTAAGCCACAATTAAATGTTTTTTGTTGTTGCATTTTTCACTAGTTGCGCAGTTGTGAACGCGTCCATTTACGGTGTGGTGCAGCCCAGGTTGGTTTACTGCAGCGACGTGCATGACATCGAGGAGTTTGCTGCGGTGAGGGGCGTCACCATCAACCAAGATGACAACAACTTCTATGCCAAATTCAGCACGGGAAGCGTTCCCATCACCTGGCAGAACGAGGCCAGTCACCCTTGACTCGCTAGCCGCCCGGCAGTCAGTCCAGCCCGGCCTGAAGTTTCTTCTTCTCTTTTCCATCTTCTTCTGCAGCTCATCGAGACGGGCTGTTTCGGCGAGCTCAACGTTTTTGGACCCGACGGTGCTCGGCCTCAAGACCTGCAGTGGACGCAAGCGCCCGAAAGTCCAAGGAATGGCCTGCTCAACAAGATCTTCCGCAAATTCGTGAGTTTGTGTTTGGTTATTAAAAAAAATAAATAAATAAAGAAATCACATTATCTTTTTACTTGGGGTATTCCAATTGAAACAGAATATGAAAATGACCTATTTGCATTTAACTGTTTATATTTCTTCATTTATTAACCCTGCTGTTACACAAGTTTACCCCCTGGGTCATTTTGTCTCAGAAGGGGGCAAACATGAACTCAAACTACATGAAGTGAATCATTTTCATTTACGACTGCACACGGTGAGGCCACGGAGAACGAAATCTGGACGACTTGGAAGAAATTCTGGTTCGCCATCTAGCGTCTCAGGATGGAGCACTGCTGACCTCGACTCCAAACATTGTGGCAAGAAGACTTCAATTGCACCGACGCACCTTCCCATGACGATGCAGAGTCTTTCCCACCTCCGGAGTCGAGGTCACAGAGGTGCTTAAAAAGCTCCTTGGTGGAAGGGTCCTCAAGACTCTGGATGTTGGAGGACTGTCCTGGTGGATGAGCCTCTGCAACATGACATGGGCATCGGAGACTGTGCCGGTGGATTAGCCGACCCCCCTTCGTAAGAAGTGAGACCGGAGGGTGTTGGATTTGTTTTCCAGTGAGGGATGGACTCCGCCAAGGTTGACAAAATTTCTATGCACAGCTCAGGTGCAATTTGGCGGCCTCATTTATGCATCTCTGCTTTTTTCCCTTGATGTGATTCTGTTGTTGTCATCAAGCTGTGATCTCCAACTCTCACTGGATCGGAGCATTTGGGATAAGAATCAGCGCCTCCAAACGTGAGACCATGGTGCTCAGTCAGACAAAGGGTGGAGTGCCTTCTCTGGGTGTGGAGGAATTGAAAAATCTTGGGGCCTTGTTTACAAGTGACAGGTGGATGGGTGCAGCGTCTGGAGTGATGTGGACTCGATCATTTCATTGCATGCGGTGAAGAGGAAAAGAAAGATAATGATCCTGGAGACAAGCGAGAAAATGAGTTCCCTCCTTTAGAGACGCTCGGTCATCTGGGAGGGGCTCCGAGTCGAGCCGCTATGGGGAAGATGGATGGATACTGCACTTGTTCATCACAAGCACAGCAACACTGAAATGTACCTGGGTCATTTTGACCCATTGTGTGTATAATAATCTTCAAGGGTCACAAACTAATATTATATAATTAATATTCCTGTAATGGTGTTCCTGTGTCAATTGGACACACTTAAAGCAGATTGGTAGCATGCTGCTTAGCCGCACCCATGTTAAACTGTGTCCTCTTGCCCCACAGCATCCCTCAGAGGCGACCGAGGAAGGGCGACGGAGCCCCCTGCCCAACAACTTCGCCACATCGGGAATTCTTTCAGCGCCAAATTGAAGAATGCCAATCGAACGTTGGTGCGCGGTTGCACGGTTTAGCGTGTACACGTTAGCGCGGCCTGGTGTTCATGTGATGGCTTTTGTCACAAATTCTGTTTTGTAAATGTACTGTACAGTGAACCCTCGCCGTTGGCCGAAGTTACGGACCAAAACCCTCCGCAAATACGTTTGCTTTTTTTTGTTCTGTCATTAATTGCTCATATTAATTGTTGACCCCAAACGAATCCCCTCACATTTTGATATCATTTCAATCATCTCACAAAATTAAACTTACAAATAAATGAATTTGATTTCCAAGTGTGAGGATGCTGGCATTTACATTTGCTCACAAGTGACTACATCTCTTGCATTTTTGTAAATATTTGATTATTGATCCAACAGTTAGGAAATGTCAGCCAGTGATCAGTTTAAAGGCGATGGACTGGCCAAGCATGTTTCGAGACCTATCACTTCTGCTCCGCCTCGGATGCTGGCCTTCTTGGTAGCACTCTAATCCTACTCCCAGTGTGCTCGCCATGCCCACTTTTAGCTCATTAGCAAAATCTCTGCTAATTGTTTGTTGTGGTCGATGAGGACAATAATACTCTGATGGTCCATATGTCATCCATGTAGCCTATTTTTATTTCAGTCTCACATCAGTGAAAAGAAAAGAAATTGTGTACAGGGGACGGCGCAGTGGATGCAGTGGCGTGAAGCAGCACGTCAGATTCAAATGCGACACGCTAAAAATGTCGCACGGTGTCAATTAATAATCAAAGTGATGAATTACATTTTTTTTAACTGAGATCTAATATGGTGAAGCCCACCAAGAGCACTTTGCCAGGGAAGCTTACAGTGGGAAATTATCCAATTTCACTTGATTGGTCCAAAGGTATGTGCTCACCACAAAAAAAAAGGATCCTGGCTCGTCTATCTATGTCAGTGACGTATAATGACAGGCAGAACAATGAAAAGGTCTTCCACAATAATAATAATAACAATACTAATAATATTAATCATTCTCCCGCTAATGGACTTTTATTGGACATTGCCGTTAAGGTTGGGAAGCACTGATCACTGATTGACTTGACCTCCCTGTCGACTCGTGCGTGCGAAAAGTCCAAATAAAGACAAGAAGCTGCCAGTTTCCACGGATGCATGCATACGTGCGTGTGTGTGTGCGTCTCATCCCTCCCAGGGCGGGCTGCGGCGTCCGTCCACCTCCGTCTCCACGTGGTACAAAGCGTCGGCCAGCGTGTGCTCGATGACGGCGCCCCAGCCCATGTCGCTCATCTGCGGACCAAAAAACAATATGGAAAAGGTGCCACGGCAACGGCGTTGCTGAAGTGCAGCGCGGCGGGCGCTTACCGGCTGGAAGGCGACGTCCTTGGGGGCGTGCTTGAAATGTGGCCCGAAGTTGACAGACACCTGAAGGCACGGCGCAGGCAATGCATTTTTACAAAGGACTGCTGTGACAGCTTAAAATTAATTCCAAAATAAATTTAGAATGTGTTTGGAAAATAGTTTCGTTTAAATAATGTGAACTATTGTCACTGCTGGTAAATTTTACATGTATTTTATGCATTTAAATAAATTAAACCAATTATTTTATTTAGTTATGCATAATTTAATCATAATGATGCACTTATTTTTAAAAAATGACTTTAGTATTTTTGTTTGTAAAACAATAAAATATGTAATTAAAAATGCTAAGTGTATATGTAACATTATTGCTATATTGATTGAAATAATAATATTGCGTTTGCGGAATATGAGTTAACAGCAAAATCCAGCAGTTTTTAGCCATCTCTGGGGCGGCCATTTTGTCAGTGTGTCAACATCCCAGTTGCTCGGGGCT
The DNA here is from genome assembly GCF_059441095.1 of Idiotropiscis lumnitzeri. Taxonomy (NCBI): domain Eukaryota; kingdom Metazoa; phylum Chordata; class Actinopteri; order Syngnathiformes; family Syngnathidae; genus Idiotropiscis; species Idiotropiscis lumnitzeri. Next base: position 7,063,175 of record NC_142408.1, read on the forward strand.
CAGGTAACGACCTACCACGGCTCACCACTTTTCTAAAGCTGAGCCATGATTGGTCGTTAACTCCCCCTGAGATAGACAAAAACAGAAGGATTTTTATTCGGCAACTGCAATATTAATAAGAATGCCGTGCTTAAACTAGTGAAGGCGAATAGAACATTTTATTGCAATTTTTTTGGGGTGGTTGACTTCCCCTTTAATACAATCTAAAACTATTTTTAACGTCTTTTTTTTTGTAACTAGTTTTGGTTCCGTTGCAATAAGCCACTTCTATAAACACTAAAACATGAAATTTTGATGTCAATCGTTTGTTACTAATTTGTGTTGTTACTTTATGTAAATAACAGAATGGAAGTAAGCTGATTCATTGTTTCTTGAGATAAATGATCCATTTGAACATACCAATTTTAGGAGAAGAAAATTTGATTGCATTCCAAATAATGTCAATGAACGGGCCATACTTTGCACAGGCGTGACCAAAAGGGAGGAAGGAGGTGCACAAAAAGACAAAAAGAAAAAAAGGCGGGACCCACCGTGCAGCTCTTGTAAAGGGAGATGGCCGGGAAGTAGATTCCTTCAAACAGGTTCTCAAAGGCCACGCCTTGGCTCGTGCCGTTCTTATAGAACACCATCTGCCGGTGGGCACATCACAAGTGTCATCAGCGCCACCTCCTCACACTCGCTAAAAACAAACACCGTGCCTCAATGACTAGCCGGGCTGCGCCGTCCACGTCCCTATAGCGGATGCTAAGCTAACGTCAACATTTGAAGTAGAGGCGTCCAAAATAATCGAATCATCGACAACTAATCCATTATGAAATTAATTACCAACAATTTTAACAATCCAGTCATTGTTTCAGCCTCCCAACAGTAATTACTTTCTGTTCTTCATGAAAGCAGATCGATTATTGTTCATTCATTCACTTTGCGAACTGCTTGCACTCACTCGGGCTTCGTTATTGTTTTTCAAATCAAGAAAAAATACCAATTAAAAATTGTTTATTCAACAGTAAAAAAAATCATTCTTCTTAGTAAGTCACTTTTTTAAGCCCAGTTGAGTAATTGCCCCCCCACTTTTTTTTTGTTAGTTTGTTCTCACCCTGCTGGGGCTCATAGTTTTCAGGCTCTTCTCAGCTTTGTCTACATAGTCCTTCTCTTCAAAGTACAAGTAGCTCTTGAACTTGATGAGTGCCTGCAAACAACAAGAGCAAGTGGTCAGATTGCGGGCGAGGCGGCCTTTCCGGGGGCATCACCTTGTCCTTGTAAGTGTCGGGCAGCGCTCGAGCCGTCTCGGTCCGGTCGGGCAGCTCAATGAGGAAGCCCAAGGTGTCTCCTTGGCCGTAGCCTGTGGAGTAGTGCTTGCCCATAGACTGGTGGAAGCGGGTGCCCTTCTTGCTGCGCCACGAGTAGCTGAACTTGTCGTAGCCCAGCGGCGCCTGCAGGTTACCTGGAAGAGTACATGCGAGGACGCAGCATAATTCAAAGACGCAGCCCATGCGTTCGCCACTGACATGTACCAGACCTGTTTTCAATCCCTAAATATTGCCCTCTGAGGGTAAATATAGAAAAAGCAACTGCATTCTTCGGCCTTTTTAGACGTTGATGCTTATTACACAGTAATGATAAATTTGTTTTAAGCCCTGCAGATACTGACAGATGTGCTCCTGAATGACGAGTATGCCCCGGCGTGGACATCACACTAAGGACGTTAGCAGAGTGACGGAAACTCACCAAGAGGCTGGGACCAGCCGAGCCGGGAGGCAGTGTCGGGCGGCATGTCTTCCACAGACACTTCAAAGTACCAGGAGCCCTTGCGCACGCCGTGGGAGGCCCGCACCATGGAGTAGCCTTTCTCACCCGTCACCGTCAGACGGTCGTCGGAGATCTTCAGCTGGGGTGCTAAATGCGAGGCGAGCACAAGTTTAAGTTCAACACTGGAAATCAGCTTCCTGCTAACACCCAACAGATAACCGGGCCAAGACTGTGCCACATGCGCGGACAGAATTCAAGCGGAAAGTTAAACACGTCAAGATATATGTATGTGTTAAATACAGAAATAGCCAGAACTCAGACCGGACCTTTTAATACGAAAAGCCCCATATGGTCATGAAAATCCGCATGCGCGTTAAGTGCCATCTTGTGGCATGTTGGTGTCAAAGAGGAAGACTGAATATTCCAAAAGCATACTGCAGGTGTTGCGTTCATAACCATTTATATGGCCATTGCAGCTATAAAAGAATGAAATTGAGATTTTCTTTTTTATGGCCTAAGTTGAAGTTTGTGTGCTGACCTCGGTCGTGCAGAGCCAGTAGAACGCGCTCATAGAGGCAGGCTCGGTACAGGTCGCCGGGGATGGGCTTGCCGGCCCAACAGTCCAGCTCCAGCTTCTCTGGGTCGGGGGCGTGCGGGTCCGGTTCGGCCAGGATGTACCGGTAGCCGTCTTTGTTGAAAGGGTGCTCCAGAGGATAGCCGTGGGGGGGCAGGCGCTGAGCCGAAAACAGCGGGTCGCTGCGGGGGGAGGCACCAAAATCAGGTCATGTGCAAAGCGCTTCCAGAACACTTGCGCTTCGGCACCCACAGGTCCACTTTTAGTTTTTTTGCCTTTCAATGTATCAATTTTTAAAAACGACTTTGTGTTTACTTCTGGTTAAAGTCGACTGTACATCTAAGCACTTATTTTAGGTCTTTCACAACTCTGTATTTCACTTTAGCGATTAGAACGCTTAGCGACTCCTCGTTCTCGTTTTGGAATGACTTTGCAGTGTTTTCGGGGCAGCTGTGATTTTGGTGAACGGAAAGCACTTTCTGTCCACTTGTACTTAAAAAAGAGCAAGGAAAAATTGCAAATTGTTTTCCAGAAAATATCAGCAATTAGGCAGTGGCTGCATTTTGTTTGACGCTTCCATTTCTGGCAGTTGAAAAATCCACCATCCTTTAAAAATAAAAATAAATAAATAAACAAATGCCACCATCCTGTACCTTCGTGTCCTTTTGGTGGCGCCAGCAGTGGCGCCCTCTTGCTGCTGTTGCTGTTGCTGCTGCTGTTGCTGCTTACGCTTGGCTCCTCTGCCTTTGCCCGCCACTGGAGCCAGAGCACCTTGGATGGATATACAAATAAACTTGCCTTGCTTTGCCTTGTGGGGGTGGTCAGGAATGCGATAAACAAAGGATTAGTGTAACCGCAGGACCAGGTGATTATAAAACCGATCAGGATAAATGTCTGGTCGATTATGGCGGCCAGCTGTGAGCATATTTACTCCTGACAGAAACGTGTGCAAAAACAGCAAGCAGATTCAACTTGTTCCTACTCGACTTGATTACAAGTTGAAGAAGTCGGGCATGGTGTCATTTTTCGCCAATTGAAGCGTGATACGGACCACCGTAGCAAGGCGTGAAACTTGTTTGGATCTGATTCCATGCATCTTACTATTAAAAATATATTTTTCATGACCATCCATAGGTGGCGTGAAATCTAACTGGAGCCAACTTCCATCCCGCGGGTCACATGACACCACCACCACAACAAGAGCAGCATCAGCCATCTGCCGCCACAAAATCGAGCGTTCACCTGAGTAAGAGGATCCACCTGGAAGACAACGCCAATCGCGGTCAACGGCGTGGTCTCGCATCTGACCTAAAGTGAGCTCAAAGGAAACTTTGACTGACCGTTGAGGCCTCCGGCGGTGGGCGCGACGGCCGACTGCTTCTGGGAGTCATACGAGGGGCCGATGGTCCCCAGGTCCTGTGCCGCAACAACAGCAACAACAATCAGCTGCCAGACTCAAATCAATACACAATACAGAATTCTTAATTGACTATTAAGATAAACTATTTCTTATTAAATCAATGATTTATTCTGTGAAGTAGACGCAAATGACCTGGCCCATCCATCAATCTCCATAATCAAATGTGACCCCTGCACACCAAAGTGTGCCAATCCCAAGGTTAACAATACCTGGTCCAGCAGGCCAAACTTGGGGTAGTCCTCCTCAGAGTCTTTGCTGCCGGGGTCAGGGTGTTCCTTCACCAGGAAAACATCACGCTCTTTGCTCTGGCGGAAAAATAAAAAGCAGCGTGACGACACGCCAAAGCCGATGAGGGCCGTGTCATGTCTGGCTGGCGACGCGCTACCATGGTCTTCACAATGTTGTTGGGCCACGTCAGCTTGCCGGGTCTCTGGCGGGTGGTCATGCACTCCCAGTACTTGTCAATGAACGGAATGATGTCCTGCGCCCAAGAAGCCAGACCGCCATTATTTTAATCATCAATTAAGAAAACGAATCAATTAATGTTGATTAGTTGATAAATCATATTAAAAAAGTGCACTTTAAATTTCCATCTTTTGAATGAAAAAAAAGTCATTATTTCAAATTGAAATTGCACAAATAAATTCATAATGATTTTTGCCAAAGAAAAATCTATTGTTTTATTGGGATTCAACACAAAGGTAATCCATCAGGAGGACGGCAGAAATTGCACAATATTTACTGTTGATAAACTAAAATTCACAGCATATATACAACTTGAAATGGAAGATGTCTGAAGTATTCATCAATTTTCCAAAATAATTATCCATTTTGTCTGATAATTAATTAGTTGTCATTGCATTGGTAATGTTTATAAATACTTCTCAAAGCAGGGGAAATGTTAAATTATGATAATTAAAAACTAAATTGACACCAAACGGCTGAGCTTGCATGTCATCTTCCTATTTTATTCTATTTTTTATTTTTTTTTGCAACTCCGGTGGTGCATCATGTCAACTGTACGACTCCCATTGAGTCCCCCCAAACGTTTGCGTTGCTCACCTTGTCTTTGGAGAACATGGTTTTCGGATGCTCATCTTGGCTCCTGGACCTCCAGGTCAGGTTGGCCAGCGCCGTCAGACACATTTCCTTCAGGTCTGCAAGCACAAAACCAAAAACCAGGTGAGTACTCGACTGGACCGAAGCGGACCCGAGTGGAATAGAGCGCCGCAAGGAGACCTACTGGCTTGTTTCCTGAGGAAGTAGGTGTTACCACTGTGATGGCAGACGTTGCAGTGGAACACATAGTTGGTCATGAAGGGAAGACAAGTCCTGCAGAAAAGACGGTGGGCGTAATTACAAGTTAATGGCATGTAGCAGGACAAGACTAAATGGCCGCCCAGCCCCTGAGATGGACATCAGTTACTCTGACTTGCGGTGAAATAGTCGGGGGGAAAAAATGGTACAATTAAAATGCCATAACGGCCTATAAATTAGAAACAATATTTGGTTGAGACCCAGCCCTCAATGTTTGGTTAATTCCCAAGGAAATTGAGCGAGAAGTGGGTCGCTATGGCTTACGTACGCGGTGTTGATGGCGAAGGTGTCGGCAGTGAACCACTTGGTACACAAGGCGCACTGCAGCTCCACCTCCCCCAGCTGCCGCCCGCTGTCCTCGTCCCCTGAGCCGGTCAGCATGTCGGCGGGCTCAGACGCATCGCCCGCCCCCTCCTGTGGCAACAGGAGCCCTCGTCAAAAAATGTCATCTCCTCATCATCATCGTCATCATCCTCCTCCTCCTCCCCTCATCAGCATCAGATACTTGCCAGGCGCTCCTTGCCACTGGAAGACTCCGTGTCCATGCTGGCAGGAAGCTCAGTCGGCGCCGCCTCGCTACAAAGTTGCACAATTCACAAATCAACAATTAACAACAACAACATCAACAACGTATTTCCTAGGTCATTGTGCATTCGTAAACAAAAAAATGCATTAATTTGCAAAGTAGGACTAAGCAACTTTGAAGATTAAAGAACCACCCTCCCCTGCGATATGTTGTTATTGGGAATCGTTTACCTTGTGTTCGCTCACATTACATGTTACAAACATTTCCCTGCCGAGTGTCGCTAAAACGAGCGTCTATCCAACCACAGGCCAACAATATTGCGCATAGTATATTTGTCCTTATAAGAATAATCGGGAAACTAGTTTGCTTTTTTTGTTGTTGTTGTTTTGTCCCCCCCCCCCCCCGCCGAACAAAGCTCGCCGCTCTCTCGCCGGCTCCTTCTGCACTATGACATCCACTCGGGCAGCTTTAAAGGCAAAGCGATGTCGAGACTGCTTTAAAATTACTCCACTCGAAAATGTAACATGTGCGCGCCATTAAAAGTGTTCTGGAGCGTAAAAATAATCAACGTACGTTGTGGGTGCATCCGCTTCAAGCCCAACGGTGCTGCCCGCCTCTTCTTTTGACGCCATGTTTGAATTAATTCAATGGGAAATATCGCGATGGCACAAATGGGGACGCGAGGCCCACTTGGCTACACAGCGACACCGCAGGCACGGAGACCAACTGACGCTTTTTTTTTAAGGAGGTGAAATTATTTATTGAGAATGGATATCTAACAAAATGTGTAAAGATCACCATGATAGGAAAACAAACACGTGTAATTTGTAAAAGTTAAAAAATAGAATAAAATAAATCAGCCGAGCTATGGTTTGTAACTCACACCCGGAAGTTAAAGTAGCGCTGTAATTAAAGAGTTAAAAACGGTTTTGTTATTATGAGAAATAGTCTGAATATTTGTGTCGGTACGTGTTTTATGTGCAGTCCAGCTTGTTGCTCAGATGTTTTTCCCCCTTCCTCTGGCGTGATTAGAAAAAGTCAGCAATGAGAAACAGATGAAGGAAACAAAGATGCAGATGGGCCGCTAGAGAAGATGCGACGAGCGGGAAAGAAAAGAGTGAAAACGATTATACGCACCGGTGAAATATATTTTTTACACTTGGCAAAAAAAGAAAAATGCGTCTTGTCCGTAAATCACTGTGCAGAAGACGACATACCCCGAGAGAATCCAACAAAAACAAACATATTGGGGCTAATGATAATTTCAAACCCCAAATCCTGCCTTGAAACCATACCACTGGCTAATAATTAAAACAATTCCCAACACCTAATTCAGAGGTGAATGCATCTTTTGCAACCTTCACCCTCATCTTGAGACTCTCAGGTGACACCCAGGCCTTGAAAATCCAATGAGAAGTCCTGATAATTTGATTTGCATGAGTAATATTCTTTGTTTTGTTGTCTGCCGATAGCAACAACAGAAAAAAAAATCCCAGATGTGACTTGCAGTCGGTAGACGAGAAGAGCTGCTCGTCACGTAACCCAAACACAAACTCTTTTCCAGATGACTCAGCAGTTTTTTTTTTTCTTCTCCTCAGCTGGAATGTCTCATATGTCTCCACAAGCTCCTCCCTTGGTCGGGACAGAGAAAAAAGTCTGAAGAAGAATTGGAAGAAGAGGAGGAGGAGGAGGCAGATCGCAGACTTGAAAACAATCAATGTCTGGTCCCCCTGCATAGGCCTCACGTCCGCCTTGTCAGGGAGGCACATCTGGCCCTGCCTGTTGGGGAGGCACATCTGGCCCGGTCTGTGACGCTCGCTCGCTCAGCTGCTTCCTTTGCTTTTTGTCCTGCAGCCATGAGGAGCCTTTTGGTGGCAGCCTGCTTGCTCCTGACGTTGTGGGGCGTCCTGCTATACAGTAGCCAGGACGACGGGGGACGGGAGGCTCAGGTGAGGGAGGCCCGGGGGCTTGCGGAGAGACGGGTGCTGCCCGAGCCCCTGGGCGACCCCCAGGACCAGGCGGCTGACGAGCCGGTGGCGGAGGTGGACAAGCCAAAAGCCAAGAAGAAGAAAACGCCGGAGGAGGTGGAGGCAGGTGAGCGCTGTCAAGTTCCCACAACACAACAGGAAGACAATTTGCACTTTCAAAATGCAAGCCAAGCCAGGTAGTGAAGTCGCTCACTGGAGCGGCTGTCCACTCGGCACGCTTAACCCAACATGACCTTTTGCCGCAGAAGCGGGATGCAACCTGGACAGGCTGCCAAACAGCAGGCTTATAATAGTTTGGAATTATTCATTGTACATCCTTTTGACTTTAATTCAGTTGGTGGTGGGTTGGTAACTCCCGCCCCCTTTTTTTTTAGTTTTGGGAAAAAAATAGGACAACAAATCTGACGTTTCAATTCATTCAAAAAGTCTTCTCATTTGCATTTGATTTTGTTCACAAAAAAATACTTTTTCAAATTATGTGATATGGTTTGTTTTTCATGACCTACAAGAACCTCGCACAGGGCACAGATAGACAACCAAACCCACCTGAGCACATGCAAACTTGAATTTGGAGCCAAAGGTAGTCGTCATGTCGTCATATATTGGCGCAGCGTTGGCGTCACTTCCTTCGGTTGGCAAGCTTGGTGAGGATGGGATAATTGTGGTAACTGTGGCAACGTGGAGGCGCTGGGTGCCGATGAAGGCACTCCCGACAAGTTTGCTAGCCTGCGGGCGCGAAAAAATTCCGCAAGCAACAGACAGGATTGATGTTGCGGTTTGCTTAACGGGACACAACTTTCCACTGGAGGATGACAAATTGACTCTGACTTGAAACAAGTGTGTTATAGATTTCTTTCAGGCAGATGGCAATTTCAATATTAAAATCATGATAACCAATATATGCTAATTAATTGGTCTGATCCTATCCGGAGTGATGTTCTTCATTTGGCAATGTTGCCCAGTCAGGTTATTGTTAAGCATCCCATCAATTTGCCCGCTTTGATGTGATCGGCTGCATGTTGTGCTTCCATCAAGCCAAAGCCAGGAAGGCGGCGGAGAAGGAGGCCAAGGCCAAGAAACAGAAGACGCCCAAGCCCACCAAGAAGCCCAAAGCCACCAAGAAGCCCAAAGCCACCAAGAAGCCCAAAGTGCCCAAAAAAGCCAAAGCCAAAGCCACCACCACTACCGCCACTGCTCCCGTCACCACCACGGTCTTGCCAGACCCACAAGTGCTGACTCAACATGCCACAGACTCAAGTAGTATGTGCTTTTTGTTTTGGTTTTCCATCGAAACAGGAGTTGAATGTTCTACGGGTGGTGACATGGAATAATACAGTATTCTCGTTGTTTCCATAGCAACCAGACAATTCCCCACTGAGCTGCCCAAGTGGGTGGAGCCAGAAGAACCAGACCTGGTCAGGAGGATCCCGGGTCAGTGGGTCATGTGAGAAAAAGACATTGGCTTGAAACGTGCTCAGATGATTTTTTTGTTGTTTGTGCTGACCCCTGGTGGCCCAAACAGAAAATGTTACTTACTCATGAATCAACGTAGGCTGCAAGTATCAGCATTTACCGCTGGCAATCCATCCCATCCTAATGTGTTGTTCTCACCTATGTATGTGGTAATGTGTATTTTTTAGCCACTCTTAGGACCAGCAAAACAATCAAAGAAAATCCATCATTTCCTAACAGTTTGTTCGTGAATTTCAGGCAGAGACAAAAATCAGCAAACCACTCCGGAGGTGATCGTGTACATCCCAGGTATTCCCCGCATCCGGCGCTCAGGTAACTTGCTGGAGTGGTGATTCCCTTTGAAGAATCTTTTACTTGTGTTTCAGAGGAGAACACCGACGTCCCCTTCGTGATCCCCTGGTACGAGGAGTACGACTACGACGACCGTACGTACGACTGTGGCGCCAGCGCTGAGGCGCAAGTCATCATTGTCAGCCTGTGCATTTTTTTTTTAGTCTCCACAGTTGCCAAGAAGAAGCAAGAGCAAGAGGAGGAGCAAGCACGCAAAGAAAAGGCAGAAAAAGGTCAGCAATGATCACTTCAAATAGAACCATTTGCATTTGGGCTTTGTCCTGAAATGTGCGTTTTTGCGAGTCGTGTTTGCACTCTGACGCGATCGAGGTTGCGGAGACTGAAAAGTCATTGCATCGTCACATGACTCTCCCAGTTTGAATGCAGTGTGGGTGTGTGTACACATGGAAGTCGTTTGTGCAAACGGTCATGTGGTTCCGTTGAAGCCGAACGTCAGAGGAAGCTATGGGAGGAGGAAGAAGAGGAGAGACTGAAAAACACCTTCCCGCCACCAGAACCCAAAAGTAAGATGAGGTCACCAAAATATGGAGATTGTATGTCGCTCATGCATGGAACGATCTAAAGCGCATCTTTGTGGCGTCTAGAATGTCCTCCTCTGGGTTTGGAGTCCCATCGTGTGGAAGACGACCAGCTGCTGGCCTCCTCGCAGTCCCAACACGGATTTGCCGCTCAGAGGGGAAGACTCAACATGCAGGTAACACAGTTTTCATCGTCCAACATTCTCGAAGACCAGAACCCAATTAACTGAGTAGGACGCAGGTCCATACTTGAACACCAGACTGCAAAGGACTCAACTATACGGGACCTCCAGATCATACTAGACTGGACTACCAGATTACATCAACTGACTCAGATCACACTAGACAACTACAGCGAAAACAAATGACTGACCACCAAAGGCCACACTGGACTCTATCAGACCGGACTTACTCTTGTTCTCCGAACAGGGTTCCACCAACGACGAAGATCTTTATGGGGGTGCGTGGTGCGCAGAGCCTGAGGAGACCAACAGCTGGTTTGAGGTGGACGCTAGACGGGAGGTGGAGTTCTCGGGCATCATCAGCCAGGGAAGAAACTCTGAGCAGATGTGGGTCTTTCAAACCCTTTTGTAGCCTCGACATGGAACATAAGTCCAAAATGAAAATGCTTTCCTGTCTATCAAAGGGATCTGTTCCAGATGCAACAATCATAATTTCTGTTTTTCATGCTGTATACTGGTTGTATTTGTATCTTCTTGCAGGGAGGACTTTGTATCGTCCTACTTTGTGGCCTTCAGTAATGACAGTCGCGATTGGACGGTTCTTCATGATGGCTATGCCGAGTGGGTAAGTAGTGGGGCCGCCACCAGAACTTTCACTCCGGAATAGTGACAATGAACACAAATATTCTTCCCTTTCAGTTGTTCTACGGGAACGTGGATGGAGATACTCCGGTTCTGAACCAGTTTTCTTGGCCGGTGGTGGCACGCTATATCCGAATCCTGCCGCAGAGTTGGAACGGCAGTTTGTGTCTCCGGGCCGAGATTCTGGCCTGTCAACTTCCCGGTCACTATGCCAAGAACATTCCCACACAGCCGCTTTGTCAGATGTCACATGTTTGACGACGTAATCCTGTGACTGTCATCTTCCAGGTAGCCAACACAGCGAGAACGAAGTCAAATCTTCTGACGATCTCGACTTCCGACATCACAACTACAAAGACATGCGACAGGTCACTTGCCTCTAGATCGTAGCTCAGTCAAAACATCTCTAGTACCAAAGCATTAAACAGATGGACTTGTGCTCTCGAAAATATTCAGAAGTTCAGATTTTGTAACCTGTAGTAACAATATTGTCGGCTCCAGATGATGAAGGTGATAAACGAGGAGTGTCCCAACATCACCAGAATCTACAACATTGGTAAAAGCTCTAAGGGTTTGAAAATGTACGCCATGGAGATCTCCGACAACCCTGGGGAGCACGAAATGGGTAAGAGAGCGCTTGGTTGTCAATCACATCAACAAAACATGCTGATTGAGGTGTTTTTGGTTGTCTAGGCGAACCAGAATTCCGATACACGGCAGGTCTCCATGGTAATGAAGTGCTGGGCCGAGAGCTCCTCCTTCTATTGATGCAGTTCCTGTGCAAGGAGTACAATGATGAAAACCCTCGAGTGCGCCGCCTGGTGGATGGAGTGAGGATCCACCTGGTGCCATCCCTCAACCCTGACGCTTACGAGCTGGCCTTTGAGGCGGTACGACGACTTGGAGAAGCAACCTTGTGTCACTTCTGTGTCATCTTGGAGACTTGATGCCGTTTTCTGTCCTTCAGGGATCTGAGATGGGAAACTGGGTTCTGGGCCACTGGACCGAGGAGGGTTATGACATTTTCCAAAATTTTCCCGATCTCAACAGCGTTTTGTGGGGGGCGGAGGACCGTGGCTGGGTCCCACGCTTTGTGCCCAACCATCACATTCCCATGCCAGAGAACTTCCTCAATGGATCCGTGAGTTGGATGTGCTTTCTGTTGCATTTGGTCGATGGGAATTTACGTCATCGGTCTGCTAATAGCAATGCAATGACACAAACCATCAAAACTATAAAAAAAGGGCAATATCATCTGGAGCAGTTTGTGATCAGTATTTACCTTAACACATGACAAAAACCTAAAAACCCGCCAATATAATACATCTTAATCACCAGAGATGCTGATTAAAGGGGAAGACAACCCAGAACTTTTCTTAACACTAATAAAGTTCTATGCGCCTCCACCAGCCAAAACACGGCATTCTGATTAATATTCCATCTGTGGAATAGGAGTGAAGCTGCAAAATACGCCTGTTTTTAGCCATCTCAGGTGGCGGCCATTTTGTCACCTCAGTTGCTCAAGGCTTAGGTAACGACCAATCACGGCTCACCTGTTTACAGAGGATGTGCCATGATTGGTCATTACAAAGCACAAAAACTAAACAATTGTCCGTTTTCTTTCTGGCCTTCAGATGGCTGTGGAGACCAAAGCCATCATTTCCTGGATGGAGCGCACCCCCTTTGTGTTGGGAGCGAACCTGCAAGGTGGCGAGAAACTAGTCACGTACCCTTTCGACATGCAGCGGCCGCAGATTTCGGTAAGGGCGACCACTCGGGAAGCAGAGGTGGGGGACTTGAGTCATGTGACTTGCCTCGAGTCAGATTTAAGTTTCCAGATTTAGGGCATGTGACTTGCTTTGCCTAAACTAGAGAAAAACTCTGCTTGTCATTGACTTGATATTATGAGATTCGACTTGACCTCGACTTAAACTTCAGTTTTTCCTGGCAACCCACTCGGATGCTACGATGTGGCCTCTAGAGACCACTTTGTGAAAGATCACGGAAGTAGATTTGAAGATTTTTGGATTTGGATTCAATGTTTTGGTTCTAATCATGAAAAACAGAATGACGACAAGCAAGGCTTGTGAATTACAGTTATCAGACACACCAACAACATCTAACTTTTCCCGACTCTGAAAAAAAAAGAAGAAACTGTAACTCGCTCAACATGCTCGAGTCCACTCTACTTTTTATTGCCACGATGACTTGGGACATGCGTGGAACTTGAAGATCAGGACTTGCCTATGTGGCTCACTCATACCTCTGTGGGAGAGGGAGCCATATCATGATCTCAGTATCCTGACGACCTTGTGCTGTCCAAGATGAGTGACAACCGCCACTGGAACGCCAACGGCGAGATGAGCGAGGACACATGGGCCCGCATCCAGCGTCAGAACGAGGGGGCCCTGCGGGAGACACCCGACGAGGTCATGTTCCGCTGGCTGGCCATGTCGTACGCCCACAGTCACCTGACCATGACCGAGGTCCAGCGCGGATCCTGCCACGGCGACGATGTCACCAGGGGACAAGGCATCACCAACGGCGCCAGCTGGAAGCCCGTGGTGGGAAGTCAGTGTCCACGCCGATTTTATCATTAGACTGTGTATATTCTCAATTTTGGTAATCCAGAAAAAAAGTAATTAGATGGAAAGTAATAGAGAGACACAGGAGGAGCTTTACACTGTGACTTCTTCCCTGCTTAAAATGTACTTGCTTATTGTGAACTTGCCTCCCCAGGCATGAACGACTTCAGCTACCTGCACACCAACTGCTTGGAGATTTCCATCTTCCTAGGCTGCGACAAGTTTCCACACGAGAGTGAACTTCCTCTGGAGTGGGAGAACAACCGCGAGGCTCTGCTGTCTTTCATCGAGCAGGTCAGAACTACAGCGACACCTTCAGGCCGCCAACGGACACACAAATCCGCTTCATCCTTGCCGTTGGCAGCCAGGTCTGCATTGTAAATGAGAATCTGCTCTCAACGGTGGGCTGGTCAGAAGCGTGATTGTTTGCCTGGATAGCTGGCCTGCAACAACTTGTCAAATTCCTTGACAAGATAACGTTTGGGAAATAACTGCTCTCCCAAGTGTCACAGCACTTGTGGTTTTTGTGTCTTGTGTCCCAGGTGCATCGCGGGATAAAAGGTGTGGTCAAAGACATGGAAGGAAACGCACTGGCCAACGCCACCATATCAGTGGAGGGGATACGCCATGACGTCATCACCGGTATAAATACCACAAAAAATTCACCGGCCCCCTATAATGTTTGGAATTGCCCATATTAATAGTTTTGACAGTACATACATACATTATTTGATTTAGAGGAAAAAATGCAAAAAGTGCGTTTAGGTCATCTCAATTGCCGGCTGATAACGAGAACTTCATTGGTAGCTGCCCTGCAGGATACCCCAAAAACAAAGGGGCTCAATTTAACTTCTCCCAACATCCCAAGATCTTAATCTGTCAACGAATTCACTTCAACACACTTCTTTCCGTTCAAAGACTACTTTGCTCTTTGCCAATGCATTGACACCATCTTGTGGCATCTTCGGACGTTACAACCACCCCACCCCAAATAAACGGCGATAGTTGCAAACGGGTGAGTTTTGATGGGCTTCAAGGAAAACGTGTGTAAAAAAAAACTATCACAGCCGGAGCTATGTGCTGTAATAGTGTGTTAAATCAAACACAATATAGAGTAATGTAAACAAAACAATATCAACAATGAAATAAATTAAAAACAACAAAACAGGTACAATCTCATGTCGAGTTCGAAGCCGAAAAATAAAAAACGAGTATCATGAGTCACTTCTACAGAATTCCGTGGCTACTGGCGCCCTCTTGTGGCATTTTAAAAAGCCGACAAACTGCGGATGGGCACATTTTTCTGTGACTCTAGTGGGTAAAAAGAAGTTAAAAAAAAAGATCAGTTTGCAACTACTTCTTCGTGTTGGAATGTGAGGGAAGGTTGATGTCGTGGTCTTTCTTGGCAGCCCTGGGCGGTGACTACTGGCGCCTGCTGAATCCCGGCGAGTACCGCGTGACGGCCAAGGCCGACGGCTACACGCCGCAGACCCGCCTGTGCATGGTGGGCTACGACTCGGGCGCCACATCCTGCAGCTTCACTTTGGCCAAGTCCAATTGGGACCGCATCAAGCAAATCCTGGCACTCAATGGCAACCGGCCCATCCGTGTGGTCGCCAAGGCCGGCGAAGCCAAGCCCACACAGCCCGGCGACAACGCCGCTAGCACCATCTCCCCGGAGGAGCAGCACGCCGCCGCCCAGCGCGCGGAGCGACTGCGCCGGCTGAGAATCCTGCGGCTGCGTCGGCTACGCCTGCAGAAGCAACGCGCCGGCCTAAGGACCACACCCCCGACCACCGCCGCAACCACTACGACAACCGCCACCACTACCACCACCACACGGAAACCCCAGACCACCACCTCCTGGTACGACTCCTGGTTCCCTGTGGATAATTTGTCCACCGAAAACCCCTTTGACAGCATCATCTTTGACTCAGTGCCCACTGAGGACTACCCCTTTCACTTTACCATCGACTGAGACACCTAACACGTCCTCTTCCACGGGCAAGAGGACCCCTTAAAGAGGAACTCAAGGCCAAAATTTCATTTGCAATAATGTGTTCCATGGGACCCCATTAACCTATGCGCGGCATTCTGATGAATATTGCGATTATGGGAATCAACCGAAGCAGATTTTATCCATTTTAAGGTTTCCAGTTCGAGCCTGAAGGCACTTTTAACTTCAACGCGAAAGGGTGCCCCAGTTGCCGTTTATTGATTGGGACAAACAGTCAAATATAGAAATACAAGATGACACTCCAACGAGCTGCTGTAAGACACAACCCTCAGCCCGACTATCATCATCACACTGAGACAGGCCACGCCTCTAGCAATCAAATAATACTCTATACGTGCAGCAGTAATTGCACTTTATTGTAATTAAAAAAAGAAATACAAATAAAAGTTATTTGTAATCTCAACTAGTGCTATTTTTAATGATTAAAAAACAACATTGTTGTGTTTTTGGTGGGAGTTGGAAAGAATGAAGGGCAATTCATTTCAAGGGCGTTAATACCAAAGTACAGCAAAACCAGAATGTTGTCCTTTTCAGCGCACAAGTGCAGACAAATTGGCATGGTTGTTAGTTGTTCCAGAATGTTCGTGTGTTGAACGTGAAAACACTTCAATAAAAAGAAGACGAGAAGAAATTGATTTGCACATTGCGTCAAGACATTTTATTACGAATGGAACTATACAAAAAAAGAAAAAAATAGGCAATGTTTGATATTTGTGTGCCTTTTTTGGAGAAGTCAACATGCGTTCATTTTTGATGACGTTTCATCCAAACGTATTACTGGCTGGGCTTTTTGTTCTGCCCCTTTTTTGTGTAGCGGAAATTCCTCAGCGGATTGTTCCCCTTGAAAAACAACAACATTGTGTTAGTTTAAAAAAACAAAACAAAAAAAACATTACATTTGACTGCAACAATGAGTCAGTGTGAAGGAAAAAAGGGGCGTGTCTTACCTTGAATTTGCTCTTGGAGACTCTATGTGGTTTAGGCTTTTGGTTCAGGCTTCTCCGCCGCCTTTTATTGGACAGCGGGTCGATGACACCCCTCAAAGCTTCAGGGACTGCACAAGGTCACAAAGACAACTTTTAGTCAGCAGAAGAAAATGATGTTAGCATGCTAACGGACAGACGTGACTGACTGAGGTATTCTGGGATGTTCTTCAGGTGAGGCTTGATGACGGCAGGGTGAAGGTCTTGGTCGTGTCTGAGTAGCTGCAGGTCTCTGGGATTATCCTCAAAGTATGTCTGATTGACAATCAGAGTCGACCAATCACATTTCAATATTACATAAAAAAGAAAAATCGATGTTTCAAAGCAAGCAGCTGTGCTCACCTTCAGCTTCTCTGAGTTGAGCAGTTCCTGCTTGATCTCCTTCAGCCGGGCTTCTCGCACCGCCTGCTTGGTGACTGATCGCATGCCGTCCTTTGTTGGGAAATCATCCAGAATTATCATCATCACATCAACAAAATTGAGTTAACAGAAACAGAGCTGCTCTCAATTTAGAAGACAAAATAATGGACAAAAATTTAAAAATAAAAAAATGAAAAAGCTGTTTCTTCCACGGAATTTGGATTGTTTCTGATGTGAGTTGTGGGCTTCTTCATGGTCCTATTACAAGTTCACGTAGTTTTCTTTGGCTCTTATATTTCGTTTTGGTGGCTTACTTTTTACAAAAGAAAGCACCAATTAACAGTGCCAGTCACTCATGTCGATTCTCAGGCTTCTGTACTCAGTCTTTGAAATTCTATTATCATTTTTTTATGCCCCATTAAAAAACATCCCCACCAAAGTGTCAATGAGTTCCGAAGATGGATCTATTATGCCTCTCGTGTCTAATTCGTATATTTTCTGTCTTTTTGCAATAATATTAGCAGAACAAACGATCTTCCCAAGTGCCAATGACTTGTTCGGGTGCTCATGAATTAATCTCCAGTGCCCCTCATTTCTACTTTGCGCATTATTTAGCTTTTTTGCAGAAAAATAAGCAATAATAATCCCCCATCCATACTATCAATGACTTTTGGGGTCTCAAGGTTTTGTTCTCATCCCATTGAACTTGGGTATTGGTTGGCAAAAATCTCCCCGCCAAAAAAAAAGACTCACCCTGCATCTGTACCTGAAGCCCTCAATGGTCTCCATCTTGAACTGGTACGGTTTCAACGGGGATTCTGCATTATCTGCAGACAACAAAGAGATTGTGACACAACTATTCAAATGAGTTAACGTGCGTATGCGACCACTCTTGACCTCCCGTCAGCGCCTCCTCCACCTCCGAGAGCAAAGCCGTTTCTGTGTGAGCGACAAAGGACAAGGCTGTGCCCGGATTGTCAGCTCTCGCCGTCCTAAATGAAACCTAAACATCAACTTTTGCTCCTGAGGACTTAAGGTGATAAAAACTTTTCTTTACCTTCCCACTCGATGGATGTACGACTCCACGGTGGTGGGGAAATCAAAGTTGATGATGTTGGCAACATTTTGGAAATCCACACCTCTGGAGACGCTGTATTCCTTCTCTTTAGCCCTACCAATGCAGCACACATCCACCTTGAGGACATTCAGCCGTAATTCCAAATAAAAGACTTCCAGTCCTGCTGGAATGAGAACTCACTTTCCCGCTTTCTTCTTTTTGCCTTTTTGCGCAGACTTTGACGCGGCGGCGGGGTCGGCGAGACTGTGTTCGTCCGTGGCGATGATGTAGTCGTAGAATCCCTGGTTGAACTGTGTGATGATGTGACTCCTGCAAGTAGGAGCAAAAATGGTCAACTTAACTTTGCAGACCAAGCTCATGTTTTATGGCCAATCATTTGTTTTTGAAGTTGATTGAATGGCCATGATGAGGACATCCGTCAAGAGTCAGTTGTTGGACCACTTTTGTTCAACCAGTACATGTTGTTTAGAACTGCAGATGGCATGCAATTATATCAACATAAGTGGAGTACATTCTCAAAAAAAAAAAAAATAGAGAAAAGATGGATGACGTCTGGGGTCTGACCTGGACTGGACGGGCAGCTCAGAGTTGAGCACGCATGTGGGAATACTGAACTGCTCCATAAAGAGCTTGAGACGGTAGCATCGGTCCACGGCTCCCACAAAGATGAGCGTCTTGCCCTGCACCAGCCGCAGCTTGAGCAGCGTGTAGATCAGCAGGAACTTGTCCTCCTCCTCGCACCGGATGCTAAACTGCTGCAGCTGGCTGCTGTCCGGCAGCTGGGAGCCTTGTAGCTTCAGGGTGACCTGTCATCACAACCAAATACTCATTGATTAATCAACAGCTTAAATCGATTCTAAAGAAAAGAAAAATCATTTGTTGCAGGCAGCCCTCGAGTGACTGCACCACAAGTGATTTTAACGGACTGATTGTCATCAATTGTGGGCAAAGGACTTTACAGGATTGTGCAGCAGAAGCTCCTTTAAGGCTTGAACGTCGTCACTGAGGGTGGCTGACATGAGGAAGGACTGGTAGATCTTTGGCAGGTGGCTGCAGGAGAGTTGAACACACAAGATTTGCATTTAGCACAAGCAACAACACAGTGACATTGACACAATTACATACAGCGAGGGCTGGGTAACACTAAAAGAAAAAAAGAAAAAGCAAATGCCCCCGCTCGTCTTAACACGGTATTGTGATTAATATTGCGCCGATGGAATAAGAAAGAGATTAATTAATTCATTTTCATCCATTTGTCTGCAGTTTGGTCACGTGACGTTCACGATGCGAGGCTTGAGGACATTTTGGCATCAATTCCAGTCAACAGCAGAGGGCGGTCAAATGTCAACACGGATGCAGACTGAGATTGATGAAAGGAAATTCTGGATGCGTCTTTCTCATTCCTATTCCACGAATGCGATATTGATCAAAATGAGTGTGCCCACAAAGAACAAATTATTGCAAAGAAAATGTTTTAACTGACGTCCACTTTGAAAAACTAATCTTCACGACAACTCCGCCCCAACCAATCATTCAAACAGATTTGTTGGCTCACGTGGCTTCTCTCACCACAGCAGATTCTTTAGGTCTTCCTCGAAGCCGAAGGAGAAGAGCAAGTCGGCCTCGTCCACTACCAGCGTCTCCAGTGAGCTTTGCAGGCTCAGATTGCGGGCGTTGAGGTGGGCCAGAACGCGGGACGGCGTCCCCACCACCACATCGGGCTTCTCCATCAGGATGGGCCTGAATGGCAACCGACAAGAACTGCTGCTGTCACTCAAAACTATCCCGGTGAGTTGCATCACGATTTGTGAATGAATTGTAGTAATAATTGTAGAATAATATAATATCAGAGAACCACTGCTTCCTAAAGAGGCATGTGATGACCAATCTGAACATGCATTTCCTTGTCCAAACAAGATTCAAGAAACTGAAGTGACCTCTGTGCCGACACGTCGGCTTTCCCAGAGATGTCGGCCACACGGACATCCCTGGAACAGTACGCAGTCAGCTGCCTTATCATAGTCTGGACCTGCTGGCCCAGTTCCTTGGTGGGCACCAGGATCAGAACCCTCACGTCCTGCTCGCGAACACTCTGAAGACGACACAACAAGACACAATCAGTCACAACTGGCCTGTTCGGTTTTCTGGTGCTGGATGTTTGGGTCCGTAACCTGCTTAGAGGCCAGGATGCGCTGGATGACAGGCATGGCGTAAGCAGCAGTTTTTCCAGAGCCGGTCCGGGCTCGAGCCAGGAGGTCTTTGCCCTCCAGAGCCAGAGGGATGGCCTTCTCCTGGATCAACGTGGGCTGGGCCCAACCCAGGTCAGCCACCGCCTAAAAAGACAATCCATTGAGAGAACTGTGAACACTATAACCCTCTTAATATGCTTTTCACTGGCAAGTTATGAAAAGCAAGCTATTTAACGCAAGGTTATGTATGATGTAGTCGTTAATATATGTATTTTATTTTGTATGGCATTGCGCTATAGAAATAATGTTGTATCGTATTGTATTGTACCAGAGTACAATACAACGTTATTTATATAGCGCCTTTCACGTGACAAAGGTGGGGGGAACATAGCGGTCGGATATGAGAAAAAAGTTACTATACACAGCCCCCTTTAAATTAATGAACTTTATGAGGAGGAAAAAGTAAGTCACCGCATTTTCCTGTTATTTTCGTATCGTGTTTACGAATGACGACCGACAACAAGCCACTTGGAAAAGTAGACGTTTTCTTCATTTTCTAGGGCTCAATTGTTCCGTTTGAGTTTATTTTGCTTCTAAAGCACCACGCGGAGATTGTCACCTGTAAAAGACGGTCATCAAGGCCCATTTCGTGGAATAGAAGCCGATCGGTAGCCATTGCTGCATCTCCAGGGAAGGTACACGTGCGTCGCACCAATTCAACGTCATCTTGCGCTCGCGTAGCAGTGTGTCGTTATTTCTACTCACGTGTCTCGTCTCGAGCACGATCACGATTTAAAGTATGAAATTGTGATTTTTTTTTTTTGCTCGGAAAATACTCACTAAGAAATAACATGCGACTTTCCAAAACAATTAAAAAAGTCTGAACAATAATGCGACGATAATCTTAATTTATTCAAACAAAAGTAACCATTGCGCATCATCTCTTCCGAAACAAACGGTGGCGATAGAGCGCTATTTTGCCTTGCAAGGGAAAATAGGAACCAACTTCCGGGAAAACAGCATCACATGGACAAAGCTACAATTTTTAAGGTAATCTTGTGGGGCTTTTTTTAGATTTAATGAAGAGATTAATAAAAATTTTCGAATTGTTGTTTGATCTTACGTAGTTGGTCGTTGCTGACTGTGGGGAAGTCTAACGTTACTGAATACATGACAACGGTCGTTTTAGTTGTCGTGCTAAAATGCTAACGTAGAGGTGCAGTGGACGCTGGTCCGAAAGTTGCTTGTAATCGTTGTAAAAGTCATTATAGTTTTTCATTGATTTGAGTAAAAATGTCAGGCACACAAAAAACTATTCCTACATTTAAAAACTTGTTACTTGGCTCGTTGTCTGAAGTTGGCTTGTGTTAAAGTTTAGCTTATATCTCAAAGCCAAAAATCCGCCAAGTGACGGCTCCTAACTCGAAAAAAAAAAACAAAAAAATGATACACTTGAAGGTCAAGGCATCACTACACATGGGACATATCTCTATCCTCTTAATGAAGTTTGTTGTGTTTTTCCTCAGTCCCTCACAAATTGACCACGCCGCCATGACGAGGTGGGCCAGGGCCAACAACGTCCACAAGCACAAGGCGGCAGAGGCCACCCCCTGGAGTCAGCTGAGGGCGGGAGGGCGAGGAGGTGGAGGACCTCAGAGGAGCCATGCTCGAGGAACGCAGCCAGGTGCCTCTGTGGTGAAGAAGCCCAACAAGAAGAAGAAGGAATACACAAACCAAGATGTCAATGGCTTCCTGAAGTTTATGCAGCAGAATGGACAAACAAAAGCAACGACGACGCATGGGCATCAGGAGCTGCGGCAGGAGGTTGAGGTAGCCTTGATGAAGGACCAGCGGAGAGAAAACCGAAGGGTTAGGAGGCAGACAGACAAGAAGAACAAAATGGTGGGATCACTTATAAGTTTATGTATGTGTTTTGACTAAAGTTTTTTTTCCCCCTAGAGGAAGCATTGTTTGTATTTTCACATTATCTGTAAAGAAAACTCTGTGACAGTCGATGCAATTAATGCTCTGAAAAAAAAAGTAAACTTGATAATGAAGTAATTTGCTTCTTCTATAAGCAAATCAATTCAAATGGGAAAAGAGATTTGGGTGGAAAAAATGTGAGATTTGATATTTTTACTGACAGGCCATATCACCCAGCTGTGTGCTACTCTATGTTGTTCGATCAAGTTGTTTGTATCCTCTTTGCAGCTGTGCTTCAACTGCAGGAAGCCCGGCCACGGCCTGGCCGACTGTCCCGAGGCAGAGCGCGACCACGAGATGGGTCGCGGCATCTGCTACCGATGCGGCTCCACTGAGCATGATATCCGGCGCTGTCGAGCCAAAGTGGACCCTGCTGTTGGTCAGGATCCGCTCTGCTCCTCCTCCTCCACCTCTTTTGGTAAATCATAACAGTTGCTTTTTGCAGGCGACTTCCCCTACGCGAAGTGCTTCATCTGTGGCCAGACGGGACATTTGTCACGCTCCTGTCAGGACAACCCCAAAGGCCTCTACGCGCAAGGTACAGTGTTTAAGCGATTGTATTTGAGGTGTTTTTATCTTCGTTTTGGCAGTTTGTTTTGTTTTTCTACAGGTTACAGCGTGTTTGTTTTGGATGTTATTCCACTGTTGCCCACTAGATGAAAGCTCACAATTAAGTCAACAGTGGTCACCATCCTTTTTAAGACATCGCTAATATTTCGGTACTGATAAATGTGAAGGACTACCAGTTTCATACATCCTACTGAGATTAGGTGAAATTTCCTTGAATTATATCATGTTAATAATAAATGTAATTTATAACTCAGAATCTTGGTTTGTTTGTCGTTTTCATGTGATGACCTCGAGTTGACACTTATCAGTTTTCATTTGGGATTTTCGCTTACCGCAGTTACCGTCCCATTTTTTTGTATTTGACAAGCCGCGGGCCCTCATCTGCCATATGGGTGGACTCCATTTTGACTCTTGTTTGGTTCTCAGGAGGAAGCTGTCGAGTCTGCGGATCGGTGGAACATTTCCAGAAGGACTGTCCCGAACATCAAACCTCCAGTGAGTCCAAAGCAGGCACCTAGTGGACGTTTCCTCCTAACATTCTATTGATGTCTTGGCTGTGGCAAAAGTTTTCTTTTGAGGAAATTAGAGAGGAAAAAAGAGATGGGAAGAAATAAGAGGTGAAGGGGTAAAAAGGAGGAAAACTGGAACGAGAAGAAAAAGGCTTACAAGCATGTATTTTTTAAATTACATTTTTTGTTTTTGTTTTTAAATGTCCTTGCAGGTCATAACATGACGTTAGCCTGGTTGTCCAACAACATGAGCGCCGACCATGAGGACTTCCACGTCCCCGTCCTCAAGAGCAAACCCAAGCCCAGCAAAGTGGTGTTCTTCTGATCATGTCGCCATGGCAACCCTGTGGCCTTAATCTACCTTCTACTTTCTTCCCAAAAATTATTTGTCTTTGATTTATGAGAAGTAAATTATCCTTTCAATAAAAAAACGCTTGTTTTTTCGTAAGGAGTGTAGTGCTTTAAAAGGAACAGATTGACGTTAACATTGGCACTTACATAAGAGGGTTGCATGTAATAATGACATCAGTACTAAAATTCCCAAGTTATTTTCTAATTCATCCAAAATGAATGGATAAAAATGATAATTAATTTCAGTTTCCTGATCAAGAAATATATAAACTGAGTTTATTGAAAAATGGACCATCTCGACTGGATAATTCCTTTAATTTTGATTGACTTTTGTCAAACTGATATAATGTGAGAACTCTGCCACAAGGCGGCGCCATCGTGCAGCCTGAGGTGAAGTTGAAGATTCAGCTTCAAGGTCATCAAGTGACCTCCAAATGACCTGGAAGATCTTCATTTTTGTCTTGTGCTTTTTTTTTTTTTTTTTTTTTGAAGAGTGGTTTCGAGCAACTTTGCGAGACAATTGTGATACAGAGTTACTGTAAATCTTCGACATACTGGCCAACAAATTTGGCATCATTATATGTAGTGTCAAACATGTTTTGGTTCAGTTTTGGTAATGTTAGGATTAAGTGTTGAGTTAAATGTTGAGGGGTCAGGTGTGGGTATAATTATGTCTTGGTGAGTGCTTCGTGCTTTTAGGTTGAGGGTCATAAACACCCCATATGTCCAAACGCACATCAAGCAGCTCAAATAATCAAGAGTGATCGGAACACTTGCATTTTCCAATAGTTTCCGTGTGTGTTAGCATTTACAAACTTAACCTGTGACTTCATTGCTGATAATGACGTTCAGGTCTCCTTACAAGCCTTTCACAACCATAATTTAGTGCAGACGTTTACATCTCATGAATACTCGCAAGAACAATAAGAACCTTGTGGAGTCAACACAGGAATCAAAACTTCGGAACCAGCCAACCCCCCCCCCCCCCATTCCTCACCACAGTTAGACCCCCTCCTAGCCTCTTACTTCCAAATGATCGGTGTGTGTGCTTTCTTGTGGTAGGAACAGCACAGAGGCTTCATTTACAGATGCCACCTGGTTGTACTTGAACATAAAAAAAGTATAAAGGCCCCAAAGGGAAGACAAGCGATGATGTTGATGATGATGACGCTTGCAGGGAGCAACACTCCTAAACAAACTATTACGTCGCTTGACTTTCTCAGAGCTGTTGAGAAAACAGTGAAAACGGCTCCAATGTCGACTTTGGCCTTCTTTTCTACTAATTACACACATACATAAATATGATCTCCATCAACGAAATTTTTTTTTCAAGTTGCTGCACAAAATAAAATCCTCCGGGCAGATGTATAGTCTACTGAAAAGCTGTACCTGGATCTAGAGGATTTTAATGCCACTTTATTGTCCGCGTCGTCACAACAACACAACTTGGCAGTCCTTCATTAGATTTTGGCCCTTTTGAATAAAATACACTAAAATTAAAAAATGAAATAAACAAATACACAGACACTTTGTTAGGTACACACAAGTGTTACATAATATTATGACCAGCCAGGGGGTCCAAATGAGGAACTTCCCGAGACGACAAGTCATCAGGCTGGGCTCCACAGCAAATATCGCTTAATCCTCACTCATCCTGAAACCTTTGCAATAATATGTTCTGTACATCTTCACTAGTCTAAACACGGCATTCTGATTAATATTGCGTTTGTGGGGGGGCATTTAGTCACTGCCGTCAACTGAAAATGACATCACAGTTGCCCTGCGCTCAGGTAACGGCCAATTACAGCTCACCTGTTTACTGAAGCTGAGCCATTTTTGATGTTGACTTTCCCTTGAAGATGAAGTGAACATTGTTAAACTAATTTACACTGACTTCTGATTTCAAAAGTACAAATCCATCAATTTGTTGCAGAAAGGCAAAGATGTAATGTGGGAATGTGATTATGAAATCCATCTGGTATCACGGTCATAACTGCCAGCTGAGGAAAACCGGAGCTATATTATCACCTGCAAAGGAATGAGGTGGACTATAATACAGCTTTGATACAGGCCACGGTTTGACCCTGGATCACACAGTACAATTCCTATTCCCATTATATTTTATAGGTCCCCAGAGTGTCCCAGGAGGACTTTCCCTTCCACTCCCCGTCCACTTTTCTCCGTTTTTGTGTAAACAATCAAAATTTGCTGTCAGATTCTTGGAAAAACCCCTGAAAATGTGCTGCAATCCCACCGTGCTCGTTGCCTTGAAGCCTCCTGTGAGTGCCAATCACACATGCATTGCAAACGTGTGTGTTTACTTCATAGAGAGCAAGCACTAAAACCCAGGCAAACATTCCTGGAAGGGATGCTTGTTTGCTCGAGTCCAATCCCGAGTTGGTCATGAGCTAGTCCTAATCCCTTCATTTCCCTTCACGACGACATGTGGCACGCAGTTTGTTGCCTTTGCCTCTTGGAGCAGGAAGAAAAACAAAACAGCACACAGGAGAAATTCCCGTCACTTTTCGACGCGTCACGTTCCACTTGGACCTCTGAATCAGTAGATGTTGCTGCATTGTTTATGATCATGAGTTTTGTTTTGGACAATTAAAAATGACCAGCACTCTTAATAAATTTGAAATATTGTAAATTTAAAAGACAGTAGTCCTGTGATCATAATAAACTAAATACTACTTTATTCATTAATATATTCTTAGGTATGTTATTGCTATTATAGATTTAAAATAAAAATTTGGTTAAAGTAGCTCCCGTTCCAGTTTTCATGACGCGGTGCGTTGTTTGTCGCTTATTGATGACGCAGCAGAAGTTCACTGACAAACCGTGGAGTTATAGATCAGAAAAGACACAAGTCCGACACTTTTAGTTTTAAAACGGAACCAGCGGGTAAAGCGGAAACACAAGTAGGTACGTCATTGCAAGTAAAAACCGTTTGATGATTTGTGTCTTTACGTTTTATTCGCTTGTCTCACTGCCGTTCATCTTGGCGGCCGGTGTTTACGTTTGCGAGCTAGCAGCTTTAGCATTCAGCCCAAAGCCGATAAAAGTACATTTAAACAGCCCATAAGAGCTTCTTACATCAAGCGACCAGCTGATAGCGGTTGGCCAGCTAAGCATCAAGCTAACAGGCTTCTTATGTGGTCCTTGCCCCGTATCGCACAACAATTAATAATGATGAAAATAATCTTTTACAGTGTTTGGGGCCACTCTAAAATACGTCGGCTTTGTGCAACTTCAAGTGACATTTGGCAAACTGTTTGGTGTTGTCCACCACATACCGGTACACTTAGACTGTCCATGAAAAGGTGTAGTGGTTAGGGATAATCCACCTGCCAACATGACTGCGCCTCCTGTCTCGGTACACTAGCGAGCAGTTTAGTTGAAGGCGTCTGCCAGGAAAGTGATGTCAGAGCAGTTTCGGTGGCACTTTGGACACCGACCGTCTCACCACCCTTAAATGAAATGAAATGGGTGGTTGGTCGTGCAGTCTAATGAAATAAAGTAAATTAAGCCTAAATACTGAGTGGTGGAAAGTCCCCAGAGATGTTTGCCTTTGCAGGAAATGACATCACACAAGAAAAAAATAGTCCACTTAATGGACATTGCAGTTGCTCCAAATGTTCCTCACCGGTTGTGTTGTCCTGAGTGCTGTCTTGTCTTCAGCACATTTCAAGCTTTCTTCAAGGACTAGCCTCACATTTCGTCATTCACAAGCGGATAAAGTTCATCAATGAAGTTGAACTGATGATGCGCCGCTCTGAGATTGGTTGTTCTGACATCTTAATAACAACACAAAAAAAGAAACAAGCACACGTGTTAAATCTGGAACATGCCAAACATTTTTTGCTCGCAGTGATGCACTCGTCCTTGAGAGAAATCATCGTCTCGTCCGAGCCAGACTCTTCCTACTTCCTGCGTGTGGACGAGAGCGGGTGTGGTTTGGCGTCTGGCTTCCAGCTGCTGCTCAGCGATGGACGACGCGCTTGGAGAGGAGAAGGTAAAAAAAAATCATCGGCTCTCCGGTCCAAACAATTACTATTTTAGAACCCTTTGGTACTGTTCACTCAACTCCTGTTTATTTCGGAAACTGATATTCTGCAATACGGAAATATTATTTTATCCCTCCCATGCACCTTGAACAGAATGAAACACATGATAATGGAGGCCTGCCCGTTGATATGCTGACGAGATGACGTTTGTTGCAGCGAGCGAAGCGTCCGTGAGGCAGGAGGCGGACGAACTGGAGATGTCCAAGGAGAAGTACGTCCAAGACCTCCAGGAAGCACTGGTGGGGGCGGCAAACACCGACTCGTACCGCTTCGCCCTGGCGCCGGCGTCGCCTGAGGCAGGCGCAGCCCTCACGTTGACCTACGACAAAGTGCAAAAAGACATCTCGGTGAGTCTGGACACGTGCGTTGAGCTACACATTATTAAGGACGTGCAGTCAAGGCTGTTAAATAGAATTGAATCACTTTTTTTTTTTTTAGAAGGCAAATTTGCTTGTGCAATGTGCAATGTTAACTTGTTTTAAAATACTGCTTATCAGCGTGAAAGTGTTTAAACAGTTGTTACATTTCACTTGACAATTTCAAATTTCGAACCATCTTTTGTAGCTAAACAAGCAGAGAAAAAGGAAGCCCAATAAATGTTTTTTTCTAGCATATCAATCTGACAAAATGCCTTTCTGTTGTCACGCTCCAGTTCAGATTGGGCTCGGTGTCGTTGAGGCCGGTCGCAGAGCCGTCGGAGGCCGTCAGGGCTTTGTTGACTCACAGTCTGGAGAGAGGAACTAAGCTGCAGCAGCAGAATCAGGAGCTGCGGGAGCACAACCAACGACTCCGACAAGAACATCGCCGCATCGCCGCAGAGTGAATGCGTCTTTTTGGCAAAACGTATTTTACTGCCTTTGTAATGACCTTTTGTGCGATTGAGCTCTGCAGTGCTCAATGTTGTGAAAAAACATTTTATAGAAATTGGCAATATCGAGGTGGCATGAACAATAAATCATGGCATAGTGGAGGAACATTTATTTTTTGTGTGTGTATTTTATTTATCACTGTTGTTTTTCCAGGCTAACGCGCTATGCTGACGGGAAGGCAGACCTCGAGGCGGAGCTTTACTCTCGCTTTGTTGTGGTCCTCAACGAGAAGAAAGCTAAGATCCGCAGTCTGCAAGAAACGCTCAAGGAGCTCCAGGAAGTCGGGTATGCCGAAGCTTTCAAGTGCTCGACACGTCACAGCGGACGACTCATGACTTTTGCTTTCGCGGAAGGAACGGCGGCGAAGCGCGCGAGGAGGAGGATCCAGCTGAAGGAGACCAAGCGACCGAGGAGGAGCAAGGAGGCGAGTACGGTGGCAGTACTGATGACGAGGGCGCCACACCCACAACGGATGTCGTTGCACCTTCTCGTGGTACAGTAGAGCAGAATTCCTCTCAGACGTTTAACTTTTCTCCATCCCAAGTGATTACAATAGCTTTCTCTGTGGCGAAATTAAAACTAACCAAAATGACGTGGCCCACTTTAGTTGTAAAGGAAGCAATTGCTGAAGGACTTGCCACACAGTAGGACTCAACAATTCATCAAATTTATTATTTGTTATTGCAATGTAGCAGAATGGCATTTTCAACAAAATTAAGTGCTTCGTTTTGGTCACTCAGTAGGCTTTGTTTACTCTTTTTTTTTTTTTTAATTTATTTAATTTTTTTTTTTTTTACACGCATATCGTAGGCCACATAGCATAATTGCCAAAGTAATTTCTCAATATTTTTGGAAGACAAGAAAAGCACAATTTTTAGAAAAGAATTTATCTTTTTTTATTTTATTTTTTTTAATTAATATTGTAACAAAAACTACAACCAGATACACAAACAAGTAAGCAAAAGGAAAACAACCCAATTAAAAAAAAAGTTTTTTTCTTGCCTTCCAAAAATATTGAAAAATGATTTCTTTTTTTGCCGTGATTATTTTGTTAAATGTTTTTCATTAGTTGGAAGTAGACAATGTGGGGCCATATTCATATAAATTCAGAGTACGAGCTAAATGTGATTAAATGCCTCTGTGGTAAAATGAGAGTAAATCGTCTAATTGTATCATGTGATGCCTAAGGGGCGGGGCTAACTAAGCAACTATAAGAGGTCTTGTTTGAGGACTGTGTGTGGAGTGACTTTTGTATTTTTTGACTTTGGCTAAGTATTCACTGTGTTGCACATTGGGAGGTTTGCACAATAAATACGGCCTTCATTTGGAAGGAGGTTAAAGAGGAAGGGTGCGTGTTATGTTTCATTTGCATAGCCTCTTCACAAGTTGAGTGCTTAAGAAGTGCACTCCAGATGTTTAAGAATCATTGCTTCATGACAAGTTGACATGATAAAGCCACAGATTTGTTGGCGTGATGCTTGGAATCTAACTCGTGAATTACTGACTTGTATTACGCCACACTTGTTTGTGAAACAAGATCGGTCACAAGAAGCATGGGCTTTCTGGTTAGCGCTGCGTGTGTGATGTTGAGTGGCCAAGTTTGCACATGTGGCCGTGTGTATGTGTTGTTGTTGCTGGAAAAGCGGCAGCACGACATACCTGCGCAACCACGTAAAGTCGTAATGGCCGTCGGGCCTCGGCTGTTTACGCTGACGTCACGCCCAATCGAGCTGCTGACATTTTCCTTCTTTGCCTTTGCGCAAACTTGCACAGCTACGGCATACCTGTCATGAGCATGCTGACCCTCTCCCTAATTTTTCCATTCTCACACAGCCAACCGCCACCCCTTCACTCGTCAGCAAGACGTTGTATTGGTGGTCTTGTTGCCACAGCAACACGCACAAGGCCACTCAGCCAGATAGGGGGACGTTTGTTCTTTTTGCGCGCCGTAGAAAGACGTCAGACTAAACATACCGGACGAGCTGTGTGTGAAGATACGCCGAAGATTTGTCGTCATGAGCATCCATGGCTGCGCCACGTTTTTTCCAGCCGCAAGTTTAAATAAATACATGAAGCCGTGCCGTTCATGTATGGCTGGAGACCACCATTTCATCACTATATATCTATTTTTTCCATTTATAAGTGTCAGCAACGAACAAGAAAACTCTGACTTTGTATTTGAACTACAAATGATGATGATATTCATAATTCAATGTGTATAAAAATGACCTTTCAAGGATGGCATAAAACCGCTGTGCTTGTTTGTGTTTAAATCAATCAAGTGTCAGTTGACCATCTAATAAAGAAGGGGCAGGATGCCATCAGGTGTTTTCAAGTCCTGTCTGTCCCGTCACTGACATGATTGGCAATCTGAAAATG
This sequence comes from Idiotropiscis lumnitzeri, assembly GCF_059441095.1. Classification (NCBI taxonomy): domain Eukaryota; kingdom Metazoa; phylum Chordata; class Actinopteri; order Syngnathiformes; family Syngnathidae; genus Idiotropiscis; species Idiotropiscis lumnitzeri. Next base: position 7,093,855 of record NC_142408.1, read on the forward strand.
TGCCGATGTTGTCTGCTGTTTTTAGAGGCACAGACGTGCTCTCCCAGTCCATTGGACGACAGCCTGAGTGACATCATCGACGTGGCGCCCAGTCGTAAGAGGCGTTTCCGCCACCTGGGAGCCTCGGATGCGGCCCTCAAGCGACCGCACGCAAGGTAGACGTCTACAAATATATGTTTGAACCTGATATCATGATTGGCTGGTTCAGCCGCTTCATATTTAAAGTCCACAAGCACGTTGTCTATATTGCTACCGTCACTTATTTCAGAGCTCCTGCAATCGTCTGCGTCCGCCGTTACTGCTTGAAAAAAAAAAATCTGTGTCTTCCTACGAGGGCTCACGACATAATCACTTGTATTCTAATGCATTTCATTGGCGAATACACTGAGAATTGCTTAAAAAAAAAAAAGCGATGCACCGCTTTCCCGGCTGTAAAGGTAGGAATGTCAGAAAATTGGCAAAAATATTGACTATTGTCTTCCAAAGTAAAAGCAGATGTCTAATTTTGATTAAATATTAAAATTGGGAAATTCCAGTTCCATTCCATTTTTTAAATTTTTTTCTTTTTTTGATGGTGGAAAAATCTTTGAAATGCTTTTTTTTTTTTTTTTTTTTTTTAATAAATGTCACAACAACCTTGTATTTGCTGAGGGGTGTGTTGACTTTTAATATTCTTCTGTACACTCTCATGACAACAAAAACAAATAATGTAAAACTAAAGTACAGCCAATGTATAGACCTTAAAATATGACAAACGCCCCATTAGCGGAAGTAGCAACAAAATTCCCCAAGCAAACCAGACTCTGCGCAGTCCATCTGGTCTGGTCTGGCTTGTGCGTCGGCCGTGTTTGTTGTCCGCTTCAGAAGTTGTCTAACACGCTGTTGCGGACCTCCTGATGTTCTTTAGAGGAAGTGGCCGTTAAAGCACCTTCAAAGATGATAATCACGACAAAACGCCAGAGCGCGGCTTGGCTTCACCATGAAAATGTTCTCATTTCAATTTTTCTTAAATAATATCTTGGAATTAATATAATAAAATCCAAATTTTGATTCAAAGATTGTTCTAACAGCTTTCTTTGATCATTGAATATGATCCAAAGTCATCTTTCCAGGCATTTTTCATCGAAACAATTGTCAAGACTCCAGCGGTTTTGGTTTGCAAGGCCAGTGGTAACTTGAGCAAAGTGTTTTGTCGTGAGTTGTTGTGCTAAAGATGTACAGCTATTATGGTCAACTATTTGAATTCTACTTTGCAAAGTATGCAAATTATGCGTAGAACTTAGTTAACTTAGTTGAAATATTTAACTGGGTTAAGATGTTTCAGATAAATCTCCAGAGTTGCTCTCGTTCCTTTCTGGTCACTTCAGCTTCTACGTGAACGAACAAGCCCATCAAAAAGCTTTTACCCCGCAAATGTTGTTTTATTTTTTTGACTACTGGAAACTCCTCCCAAGTTGTATTGTTGCGGTGGAAGTTTGAGTAAATTGAATGCAGTCACACTGATTTGTGTTGACTTGGATTTGCGTGTGTGTGGCCAATACACAGAGGAAAAAATGCATTTGGCATGCAGATCCCTTGGAAGCATCCAGATGGTTTCAGGGGGGGCTGGCTTGAGTTTTTAAGCACGTAATTGTGCAACGCCGTGGGGGGGCTCCCCAGTGTCCCTGACTGAGCTTACCCCCGAGAAACACATACACATTGCTGGCTTCCTGCTAACCGGTCCCAGCAGCGTCGCGTTTTGCTAATCAGCGATGATGATGTCAAGAAAATAGAGACCATGGGAATTATTGTCAGTCACGCGCTGGAGTGCCACCAAGGTCGGACGATTCAGTTTTAGTCTTGTTGATTAACTGGAGATCTACCACCAATCTGCCAATAGTTTGCCACCATCTGCTGCATACCACTTAATGAGTGTGACGGCCTCACTTTTGGGGAAGGCGAGTGTCAGTCACCAATTTTCACTTTTCAGCCGTTTCTCAAACGCCACATGAAGACACTCGACGCCCACTCGTACAGGAGCTGCTGTCGGCTACTGCTCACTGCCAGACGCTCTCATCAATGTCAGGCGGCACCCCGCCGGGCCTCGCATCTTCACTGCACACGCGCAGATTTCCACTTGTCCATGTGTTTGCAGTTTTGCCGCTTGTGAACCGCATGATCCACTTCCTGTCTTAACAGGAAACGGCTGTTGTAAACCTCATTAGCCCACTGACCCGCTCTCCTCGCGTGTGTGCGTGGCAGGAGCGACTCCCTGGCAGCAGCCAATCAGCAGCAGCCGCCGCCACAACAGCAGTGCCGGCGGGATGTGTCGACAGTGGAAGCCGAGGACCTTTTTGAGGACTTCTGACTCCCGCAAGATTTTGGAGATATCCATCCAGGACATTGTCCTGCTGGTTATACTTGGAGGACGTGGTTGTGCAAAGAGCTCCACGGAAAATGGGCCCCGGGACTGTGTGGACAACTGGAAACATGCTTGTCCTAACTTGGTCCACCATCCAGGATGATTGCAGCTTGTTTGTTTGTTAAACGTGCTAAAACCAATTCAGTGCAGGTGAGGAATTGTTAAACTGCAGATCATACACAAACATTCCTTTGTGGCTGACCAGTTGCTCCTGCACCAAATACTCTCCAGAACTCCAGTTAACAACCAGGCTGAACTTGGCTCCTCCCTGACAAACACTTGAAACTGTCGACATGCTTCACTTCAGCATACTTCCTTGACACCGATTACTAATTCCCTGTTTTCCAGGGCTTTGGCACCATCCTGTGGCATCTCAGGGTATTGTAGAAAGAGGGGAAAAACAATTTAAGTAATGGAGTGTTGTCAAAAAATGAAGATAGTGTTGTACCAAGACGTGATTAAGGATAACCCCGACAGTGTATTTTATAAAGTGTACTTGTTTTTTTGTTTTTTTAATCTGTCTCCATGGTGATGAAATAAAAACTGGACTGGCCCTTTAACCCCCTTTTTCATGGCCACCCTCTCACTTTCTTGTTCGACCCGCCTCCATTTACTGGGCGGTGCGCGTGTGCATGCGTGCGTGCGTGCGTGCATGCTCCTCCTGTGGATCACTTTTGGTCTTCAAGTTCATTAGGAGTCACTGCAGCTCTGAGAGGACCAAGACTCGATTGGCGTCACATCGGCGCTACTGACCACCTCGACACGGCAACATCGTGGACTGGACTTCTTGGAAAGGTGAGTCTTGCTTTTTTTATGCATCCTCAGCTGGGCTCCTTAAGTGTCGTTTTTTTTTATTTGAACCCAAACAAATGTGAATATTTCAACAGCAATTTGATGAGATTTTTTTTTTCTTCTACTGCTTTGTTTTATGTGTTGTTCTTGGCGGGATGAACTTTTCCAGCCCGCATGCAACGGCTCCCAAAGATGCGTTTGGGGAACCCAGGAAACATGCCAGATGGCCGCAAAACTTCATGAATTACGTCCATATGTTTTTGTAGAATGACCTGAACTGGAGTCAAGTGTCCCCTCAGATTTTCACCTCCCAAGCACTTGCTCCTGCATCTTCGTTTGGTATTCAGCAGTTGCAAATTTCGGGGGGCAGTTCATGGCTACTTAGCTTTTCACTGTGTTTGTGCTTGAGACAAGCAATAAAAGTAGTGCTTTGCCACCATCCTGAGGCAGCTTGGTGCTGTGGAACTATTATGAAGTGAGTCCCGTGGCGTCAGTTAGACTACCTTTGTACTTCCCTGCTGTCTTGTGGAAACCTGGGGCCCAGCATCTATGTTGAAGTGAAGTGAGGAACTTCCTTCATACAAATCTTGTGACTTCTTGGTGCCAAGGAATTACATTTAAGTGAATGGAAGAGCTTCAATTTGATAAAGTAGAACCTTGCTGCCAGCTTGCAGCATTTGCGTGTCCAGGTTCTATTTTGAAGTGAGGAGGAGTTTGATTTTGACAAAAGTAGTGATTTATTGCAATTTTGTGACATCTGCAATGTGCACCCAAAAAGGTTTGGAAGTGCGTCTAGAGGCCACAAGATGGCGGCAAAGCACTTTTTTTATATTAGATAAGTCTACGGGCCGACTAAATGAAGCGCCTGCCCGAACTTCGAAATGGTTCTTTGACCCCAAGATGGCCCGAAAAACTTTTACTGGTGTGTTTTCAGGTCGGGTGGAGATGGCTCTGTGGGGTTCCGTATTAGCCGTCCTGCTGCCTCTGCTGTGTGTGTCTTCTGCTCGGCCGCAAGCAGGTGACGTTTGTTTTCATTGAGTGTGGAAAGTCACCAAGTTCTGAGAAAAAAACTGAATCTTGGCAGATTTTTAATGATGGGCCAGGTAAATAAAAAAAAATAGGAAAAAGAAGTTGAAATGCATTGAACTGCATTATTAGATTTGGCATTTGCAAATTCCTCATCCACATATTTTTTTCTTTTTAATCCTACGTTATTGACTTACTAGTAAAGGTTCATAAACGTGTGTGTTGTCATTGCGGCAGCATCCCAGACGGCAACGTACAAAATGGAGGGCAACTGGCACGTGGAAGGCTCGTTGGCGGGCACGGCCCTGCTTCCCTGCAAATTGGCCATGTCGCCATCTGTGCTCGCCGCCGCCGACGAGCGACTGAGGGTCAAGTGGACTCGCGTGGAAGCCGGCGCAGAGAAGGTGGTCCTGGTGGCCCAGGGTGGCGCCGTCAAGGTGGGCCAGGAATTCATGGGCCGAGTGTCATTGCCCGGCGACGCCCCCGAGATGGGCGACGCCGCCCTGGCCGTCGTCGGGCTGCGGGCGAGCGACGCCGGACGCTACCGATGCGAGGTCACGCAAGGAATGGACGATGGACATAGCAGCGCCACCCTCAGTGTCAGAGGTGAGTCTGCACGTCAGCCGCCATGGAGGAAAATGACATTTAGCCCCTCAAATTTTACCACCACTTTCATTCTAATTGCGTTTTTTTTTATTTTTTTTTTTTTATTACGATTTGGACTTTTTATGTAATTATTTCACCAAATTTTCAACTTTGTAATTTTATACTACAGTGTGATATTGATTTATTGTTGGGTGTACAATGTGGCTCTTGGGCACAAAAGTGTGCACCCCCCTCATATTGCGGTTATGCGGCGTCCATCAGGTGTGGTGTTCCACTACCGGGCCAACGCCAGCCGCTACTCCCTGGACTTCACGGCCGCCGTGGAGGCTTGTCTCTCAGTGGACGCCGCCATTGCCACGCCGGAGCAGCTGACGGCCGCCTTCCACGATGGTCTGGACCACTGCGACGCGGGCTGGCTCGCCGACCGGACCGTCAGGTGGTCGCCGATAGAATACTGACAAATTTATCCAAGCAAGCTTACCACCTAGATCGTGTGCATACGTCCTTCCAGATATCCAATCACACAACCTCGTCCAGGCTGCAAAGGCGACCTGAACAGTCGACCCGGTGTGAGGACGTACGGTGTCCGATTAGCCTCCGAGAAATACGACGTATTTTGCTACGTTGACAAACTAGACGGTAATGCAACATTTGAAACCTTTTCAAACCAGAGAATTTTGAGAGCAAATTTGTGACAGCAATGTTGACACATCCCCAGGCTCAGAACACAATTGCCTTACTAATTTTTAATTTACTCTCACAATGTCAACAATAATCACCAATGTCATGGTGAGTAGATTAAAAACGGACTCCCTACGTGAATAATGGAGTAGTTTCAACTAGCCAGGTGCAACAATTCATCCATTAATAAGCAGTTTTTAAATTTTTTTTTTTTTTTTTTTAATTATCATAAATAATTTTGAGGACTTATTTCATTTAAAATATCATTTCAGACTCTAAATGGTATGGAAGAATTTTTGTGCTTTTAAATCAAAATAAGCTTTTCATCATCTGTTTTTACGTTGAAGAACAAGCATCCAACAGTTTTGCCCATTTTCTGACAGATCTCAGACGCTAAATAATAATCAATTTGTTTGTCAAATTGAAATTATCTCCTGGGCTTGAATAAAGACATGGAAATTAAAATGTACTTGTTTTTAATCTGATTCATGTATTAATCGAAGGAATTATTAAATTAAATCCATCCTAAAAATAATTTTTGTTGAATTTAAACCAGTTCAAGTTTCGATTGATGACAATTTCAGTTGTTTTCAATTGACAGGCAGAAGCTTGAGCTTTTTTTTTTTTTTATCCACGGAGCATAGCAAAAATGCAAAACTTGCAGCCAAGACCCGCCATACTTCACTCCTCCCTTGCATATAATGAAGGTGGCAGTTCACTGTCACATGTGCGGATGAAATATGGCTGACATTAATAAAAAAATGCATGTCGAAAATCTGTATGTGTAAATTTCATTTTTGATACCAGTGACGGATCTGGTTGTTGTCGGCGTTTGCGCTCCGTTCAGGAGAGGTCTTCTACCCGCCGTCCATCAGCGACAAGCTAACCCTGCAGGAGGCGGCGGACGAGTGTCGGAAGCACAACGCGTCCCTGGCGTCGCCCGGGCAACTGTTGGCCGCCTGGTCGGCGGGCCTGAACCAATGCGACTACGGCTGGCTGTCGGACGGCAGCGTCCGTTTCCCCATCAACGTCCCCTGGCCGCAGTGCGGCGGCGGCCGGCTGGGGGTCCACACGCTCTACAAGCATTTCAACCAGACCGGGTATCCGGACCCGGAGGACAAGCACGGAGCGTACTGCTTCAAAGGTCAATATTTCACTTTTTCAATGAGAAAAACTCTGAGATAAAATTTCTATGCTTTTTGCGGTGAAAAGCAGTAGCTTTGTGTGTCAAAAGTCGTTTAGTTTGTTTGTTTGTTTGACAAAAATGCGTTAAATGTTTCCATGACTCTGTTCGACAATCAGAAGCGTCATGTCCTTGCAATCGGTTACGTGTCTGTCATGTGTCTTCGCAGCTGAGCGCGTCACGTTTGCTTAACAAGACAACACAACATGTGTGTCGCGTCCGCTTTCAAAGTGACAAGAGCGAAGCGCAAAAAGCTACGTGTGTTTGTATGTGCGGGGGCTGTTAGGAAGGGGAAAACCCAAACGTTTCTCGCTAAGACAAACACAACGTGTCTCTAATGGGTCGCAGCTGGACCGGGCCCAGGCACACAGAGCAGAACATAACCGGCGCTGCGTCACTGACAAGCTATGAAAGTTGTGACGTCGCAAGCCTAATTGCAAACAGTCGCTCATATTGAGAAACGGTGACCCAACAGACCGGTCTCGGTTCTGATTCTGCTCCTCGTCCTGAACACAAAGCAACAATGTGAAAGGAGACTTGGCCCGCCAAACGCATGACATCATACCTGGGCGGGTCTCATCGCTCGTCCGATGAGCAGAAGTTGAAGGGCTTTTGGCACCGCCGCATAACAGGTCAAAAGTCCAAAAGGATCACATGACACAACTCTGGAATCGCTCATCACGGCCACCTTTGACCTTTACTCAAACGCTACATGATGATTTCACTCATCATCAATTCTGGGATATGACATTTTTCTTCCAGACGAACTTAACGTCACCGAACTTTACTTATACCTGCTTTACTTCCCTCCACTTGACTTAATTTAACTGAACTCAAATGTAGTTAAGGTGGAAATCAAGGAATTGGAATAAAAGCACAAACGGCTTTCCATTTTTGTCCTTTTTAGGAGCGACGGCGAGCAGCAGCACTCTGACGTTAGCGTTACTTAGATAGCATCGCTAATCGTTTCTTTTTGCCTTCAACTTGATATGAGAGTCACGCATAAAGGCCTGCCATAGTCAGTTGACTCTTATGGGACCCGTTATGACGTTATTTCTTCCAGCACAAACATGCGCTCACAGCCTGCTGGCAGCCATCTTTGATATCGTTCATCATCACTGTTAAGGTGAATATGAACTCACGTTTCAGCAACATAAACACTCCAGTTGACTTTGACTGATGTCATTGGTGGTTGCGGTTCTGGCCAACTTCACAGCTTTTAAACACCTTTTTCCAATTTCTCTTTCGCAATTGTATGTTTTGAATATGAAGCCAAACGACAAGGGGGTGCGCTGTATCTGCTTCATTTTGAAGTTGTGTTTCCCTCCTCCCCTTGCTTTTCTGCAGCCAAGCTTCCAGAAGCGACGCTGACCAGCCCAACGAGCCCCGCAGCGGCACCAGATCCCAGCGGGACTAGCGCCCAGCATGCTTCACCAACATCCCATCCAGTGATATCTGCGCTTCAAACAAATCCCGTCACTCCTCCCGCGTCGCATGTTGATGATGTCATCGCAGAGAACAAGTTGGCACAGCTGGAGTCACTGTTTCCTTCCTCAACGTCGCCTCTTCACACCACCCAGGGGTGGTCGGACGGCGGCATCTCAGGCAGCAGCGACGACGCTCCGAGCGGCGCCGATGCGGAAGTAGAAGGCGTCACCACAGCGCCGCTTTTCCTGGACTGGAACGTCACGCATCAAACGGCCTTGGTTTTTAAAGAGGAAGCTCCGCCCCTGAGCTTCAACGTGGACCAATCTGTGGCTCTACCCGGCGAGGATGCGTCCACGGCCAAGCCACCGTTCCATGTCATCATCGTCAACGTGCAGGACAAAAATCAATCAGGTCGGGCTGGATGACTACCGTATTTTTACGACCATAGGACGCACAGGGTTATTGGGCGCAGGCTTGTCCGAAACTAAACTACGACTTTCAATGTCCATGATCACCATTAACAATTCCATTTCCCGGTTTCTTATTTTCCTTTCAGTTGATCGCATCCTGCAGCTCCTCAACTCACCTGTGGGCGGCGCTGTCGGCTTCCCGCAAATCACCGACCTCTCGCATTCGATTGGCGAGCTCATCGGCAGCGGAGATGCAGAAGCGCCATTACCGACCATCAGCTTCGTCAACGGGAAACACAAAGTAGGAACGTCACTTATGTTATGAAATTTGCCCTTCAAATAAAATCTTATTATTTTTAAGCATTTTAGTACGTAATAGGGATAATAGTCACCAGGGAGATTCGAAAACTTGCTTCGTGTCAACACTGATTTTGGCGCCCATGTTGTCAGTGGACGCAGTGCTTTGAACTACAGAGGCTGCAAAAAATAAAATGTCTGGACAAATCAACACCAATTTGAAAATGCCAAACCGCAAATAATGTGTGGTTTTGCAGCGCTTGACAGTTTTGCGCAGTCAAGATTTCCTGCATCTCGTGTAACCAGGTGACGTTTGACCTGGGGCCGCCGGAGGAGGCGCGAGGGGATCAGTTTGAGACCGCCGCCCCCATTCGGGTGTCGGAGTTTGACTACACCACCATTGAGACGGACGGCCATCACCAAGACTCTCTTTCTTACTTCCCAACTCTAACGTCACCGACAGGGACCTCCAGCACCTCCCCCTCATCCAGAGATGCCACCAAAGAGGGCTCCGCAGATGACGGCCTTGCCAGCACCCTCGACGTGTCACCCATCAGCACGGCACACGTCGAGACGAAACTCAGAGGCACACTGGGTCCCTTGTTTGTCCCAGAAACTGAGACATGGGATGCCACTGTCCGCATGAATGATGAAGACGGGTCCACCTCCGGCCAAGACCACGTCGTGACGGAGGAGAACCCTGACGCCGCACCGGCGCCCACACTGGCCACCCCTTGGGGGGCCGGTGCCGAGCAGCTGTCAAAAGATGTGCAGGCTAAGCGAGAGCCGGTAGCTCTGAATGCTGGAGAGGTTTTACCGACAGTCTTGGTTTCTACAACATCGGACCTTGGAGACCATGTGACGGAAAAAACATCCAAGCACCCCCACCTTTCCGTCACGGTTGACATGGAACAAGCTCAGTCCGACCCTCAGCCCGCCAACCTGCGCCAAGAGTCCATCTCGTCATTTACGGGGCAACAAAGACTTTTCATCGCCTCTCCCCCCTCGCATGCACTCAATACCCACGTCGTGACCCCCGATTCGGCCGCCACACAGACCCTGCAGGAGGACTTCCTGGACTACGACAGCAAGGTGGCCCCACAGCTGGTGGAGTCGCAGTTCCCCTGGCCTGAAGAGACCATGGAGCAGCCTGACCTGCTGGAGGGCAGTTCGATCAACGGCACAGGTACGCCACACGTTCTTTCAGTGCCACCCTCCCAATAAAATCATGTGCTGCCAAAAAGGTAATGCTCAGGATGATGGGCCGAATCCCATGCTAGTAGATGGCCTTTTGAAATATCGGTTATCATAATAAGGATGATAATAGTACGCTTTATGTCCAGCAGACGTTGACGAGTGCCAGTCCAACCCATGTCTAAATGGCGCCACCTGCCTGGACGCCGTCATCGGCTTCTCCTGCCTGTGCCTGCCCAGCTACACCGGGGAGCTGTGTGAACAAGGTGTCAGCATTTGCATTTGATATATATAAAAATGTATATATAATTTGTTACAAATGTGCGTGTGTGTGCGCATATGAGGGAGTGTAATGCCTAGAATGTGTGGGGTGCGTGTTTATGGGTCTTGGGGTGTTTGCTCGTCAGCTGCGGACGGGCGTGATCCTGAAGATGGCCGCCGCCTCCATTTTTGTCGCATGACTCAGCAGGGCCGTCGTCCTCTCGGGCCAAATGTTTCCCTCTACATGAACTCGAAAGATATGAAGCCTCCAACTACACAAAGTCTAAACGCAAAAGCCCCGACTTTACGTTTATTACTCTGTGGTATTCATTTTTCTCACAGATTCAAGCTGGCGCATCACTGCATATTAAGAGAAACAAGAAAATTGAAGGATTTTAAGCACACTTTATAGTCCCAAAAATGCCGTAAAAGGATTGCTACGCATCATTTTAATTCGATAAAAATTAGTGCATCTGGTTATCTTCCAAAATCTAAAGCTTCTTCCTCACATGCACATTCATGCCGCTATTTGGATAAAAGTGGCGTTGAGAGCGGTCGCTCGGGGGGCGTGCGCATGTTTCCGAGCGGTACCTGATCGCGTCTTGTCCCGCCCCCGCAGACACAGCGTCATGCGGCCCGGGCTGGCACAAGTTCCAGTCTCACTGCTACAAACATTTCCGCCACCGCCGCACTTGGGATGCGGCCGAGCGAGAGTGCCGCCTCCACAGCGCTCACCTGGCCAGCATCCTATCACCAGAAGAGCAAGGCTTCGTCAACCGTGAGTCGCGTCGGTCCTCGCTGAGACCTTTTCCACTCTCTCCCGGTACTTGGACTTTCTCTGTGCAGGTCTGGCCAGCGACTACCAGTGGATCGGTCTCAACGACAAGATGTTCGAGAGAGACTTCCGCTGGACCGACGGCAATCCCATGGTGAGTTTTGTCAGCAAGGTGGTGGCTGCTTCAAGCAAACTCCTTTTTGCTTTTACAAGACTAAGTTGACAGTAAGCAAAGGATGCCATCATCATGCCTGAATGCCTCGGTAGCGCTGCTCGATGTTTACTCTGTGTACTGCAGGATATCGCGTCATGGAAAACGGTGCCCACTTTGACATCAGGTCGGAACGCGCTTAGAGTTGCCTCCGCTTTGATTGACGCCATAGTTAAAAACTGAATCCTTAAATAAAAAAATAAATAAAGGCTACCTGACGGACATCGAAATATTAGGAACAGATGACGCCGAGGACATTGAAGTGTGCATGCGTGCGCAGCAATTCGAGCACTGGCGTCCCAACCAGCCCGACAGTTTCTTTGAGTCTGGCGAGGATTGCGTGGTCCTCATCTGGCACAACGACGGCCGGTGGAACGACGTCCCGTGCAACTACCACCTGGGCTTCAGCTGCAAGAAGGGCACAGGTGGGACATCTCCGCCTTTCCGCGGCCACCACCGCCGCCGACTCACGCTTTGAATCCCGCCCCCACCAGTGTCATGCGGACCACCGCCCACCGTGAAGGACGCCCACGTGTTCGGCGCCCCGCGCTCCCGCTACGAGGTCAACGCCCTGATGCGCTACCGCTGCAAGCCGGGCTTCATCCAGAAGCGTGCCCCCACCGTCCGCTGCCGCCCGGACGGCCGATGGGACGTCCCCAAAATCATCTGCGTCAGCCGTGAGTACCTCCCAAACGTCGACTTGAGGCGGAAGTGCGTGCCGATGAGGTCACTCGGTCCTGTACTTCCCCTCTCAGCGGCGTCCTATCACATGCATCATCCTCTGCGGAGGGCCGGCGTCACGCCCGCCACCCACCACCACGTCTACGTCGCGACCAATCAGCAGGACGACCGCCAGCACAATTATGGCAGCCAGCGGAGCTTCCGGAACCCTCTGCTGGCAACGGGACGCTGAATTTTCACACAGTCCATCGCGGAATGTCGAATTTTGTTCCCCAGCATGCAGCGGGGCGCGGGACGGACTGCCCGCTCCACGTCGACCAATCGGGCGTCGCCCACTCATGAGCCGCTTGTGTACATTTCTTTTGCAAGTTGTCGTAAATGTGTAGTTTTATGATATGAAGCCACCAAAATTTAACTTATTCTAACTGTCACGTGAATGATGAATCCTTTTCAAATGTTAACGTTTCACCGAGGCGCACGGCTGGAAACCTGCAAACGGGACGTTAATAAAGTTCTGACAAGGATTTTTGGGTTTGATTTTCATTTGCACAAATTATAAGAAGGCCTTTCACTCTCTCGTCTTGGTTCAACACATACAGTAAAGAGAGAGACAATATTTCATAAATATATTTGGACATATCGAATAAAATGCTAAAGGGGCAACACTGACATGATAGCTGCTACTAAGATGCGGACACACTTGAGTCCCGCTTGCTTGCATCTTTATTCCCAGCAAAGTCGCACGGACGTTTGTTGCCTTCCAGATTCTTCGTCACAACCCCAAAAGACAATAACAAGATGGCCAAGAAAACAAAGACATCATTTCTACATTCTAATATGTTTGAAATTAAAACCAAAAAAAAAGTATAAAAGAGAAACATCGTAGCACCTTTGGCAACAACGAGAACACGCACACAAAAAAAAAGATAATACGAGGATGCATCCGTCCTTGTGGCCTTTGAGTAAAAGCAGATAAGTGCCCAAAAGGAAGAGAAAATTGTGACGGGTCGCATGCCCACCTGGTGACCCCTGACCCCCTACAGCCAGCTGTTCAGTGCATCTGCAAATTTGTGCGCTGTGAAGCTTTGTACTTGCGGGTGCACAAGTGGGATTTTGCGATATGATTTGTGAGTGTGGACGTGCTTTGTTGTCAACAATTGTTTGTAGGTGTTGTGTCTTTGCCTGTGTCAAGCACATTTTTGTGTTTTTTGTCTTTTTTCATGTATTTGTTGCGTGCATATTTTGTGTGTGTGTGTTATGCATGAGTGTTTGTGAAGGCGTACTATTTTTTTTTGTTTGGGTGGATATTTTTTTTGTGTTTGATGCGTTTTTCTGTTGTGTGTGGTGAGTGTGTTTGGAGCCCGCATTTTTGCCTGCGGGCGCTCAGCGTCCGGGCCTGAAGCAGTAGACACCGTACAACTTGTGTTTCTTGTCGGGGAATCCTCGGAAGCCAACCGCCGGGCGGGTGGGGCTGCAACGTAGGCGGGGCCTTGCAACCGGGTAGCGAACGCTGCCGTCAGCCAGCCAGCCGGCGTCGCAGCGGTCGTAGCCAGCCAGCTTCCAGGCGGCGTACATGTGGCCCACCGTGGCCAAGCGGGCGCCGTCCTGCCGGCACGCTGCTGCTGCCTCAATGTACGTCAGCTTGGCCGCATGCGGCAGGAAGTAGAATTGACCTGTGACCACGGTAAAAGGTGACTACAGCACTCCATATGTTTTTTTTGGACAATATTTGAAGTTAATCTTTTAACGTGAGGTGCAGCACATCGCTCACCTTTGTAGTGCGACGTGAAGCAGAAGACGTCGTAGTGGTTCTTGTCTTTGTCCCTCAGGCCGTAGCTGCGCACACCCGCCGGTGTGTTCTGGCCACCGCAGGGCTCCCTGGGGGAGGTAATGGGGTACTGCACGGAGCCGTCGCTCAACCAGCCAGCGTTGCACCAGTCCAGGCCCGCTCTCCAGGAATCGCGCAGCTGCTCCGCGGACGCCACCACGCCGTCCTGCTCCCGACAGGCGCGCTCGGCGTCCTGGAAGTTGAGGTTGTAGCGCCCCAGGCGGGGGGAGTACGGGAACACCACCCCTGAACGTGATCGGAAAACGGGGTCCTTCACGTGCCATAACTAGACGCAGATTGCTACCAAATTTGAAACGTGTATGCCAGACACACTGATAATCCTAAATTGCCAAGAAATTTAGTTTTGATCTTTGCATGTGGTCCGACCATTTGCTGACTGTCCCCCCAAAAATAAAAACAAAATCCTCCAAAAAGGCAAATGAGTTTTAAAGATAAATAAATCAATCAGTTTGACTCGTCTACCAAGTTTCATCTCTCTATCATGGATGAACACTCCAAAGTCTCAAGAAGCCATGCCTGAAAAGTCAGCCACTCTGGCATGAAGCAGAAAATTGATCAGCTGAAAACACTTTGACTCGGCAACATGAAATTTCAACAACCCACCTTCTAGGTCGAGCGACACGACCGCCGTGGCGTCCTCCAGGCCGTCGATGACCTCACATTTGTATCTTCCGTAATCGTCCAGGGTGATGTCATCGATGAGCAACGAGGCGTCCGAGGGGGAGGAGCCACGCAGGCGCACGCGGCCATTAAATTTTCCGTAGCTTCTCTTGTGGTAATCCATAGCGGCCAAAACATCCACCTGCCGGCAGACACGCAGTCCTGGTCACGTGACCAGCCACATAGAACCAAACGTCGGGTTGCTACAGAGAGACTGGAAGAGTGACAGAAAGGCAAAGTAGCGTTTGGCAACACGTGAACCTCGGTCAGGAAGTCAGACGTCAGCTTGGTCCATTTGATCCTCATCTTTCGATTGGGCCCCAGCGATTGGTCCCGATGGATGGTGCACGGTAGGGTGGCTTTGCCGCCGCGCCGTGACAACACCCGGGAAGGCTGCGACGACACCGACAGCGCAGGCGCAATGTCTACCACACAAAAATTCACAAATTGTACACAGACATGCAACCATGCCAACATTAGTTCACCTCAGCTTTTAGAACAAAAAAAAACAATTGCAACGTTTTATTCTTGCTGTTGACATTAGCTGCAGATGACAGCTAATTTATACAGAACACAGTGGTGCTTTCAGATACAAGTTAAATTTATAATTTATCATTTATTGAAGATGTTTCTTTTGAGAAAATATTGAACGTTAAGAGAGGTGAGTTGTGTTTGCTAGCACCTCGTGAAAGCACAAAATCAGCTCGTATCTGGGGAACGCTCCTAAGTGGGGTCACTCTTATCTCAAGGCACCTTCTGCACTGTGCGCGCAAACATTGAACATCGTTCACGTACAAGTTGTCTTGAGCAACTTAATATAGAACTTGCTATTTTCCACTCATTCATTTGGTTAGTAATGTTTAAACTATTCATTATTCAGATTCGTCCGCTTATCAAAACACTAACATTACAGAATTCATCTCGTTTCTGAGGGTAGAGTCAATTTTAGGAGCGTTTTAAATGTTGCACCACAGCTTCAAGATAAGCGTGCTGGCTCCCCACTTAGTGCCTTTATCAGCATGCTGGCTGATAACGTGCGCAAACAAAGACATTGCGCAGGAATGCGTCAAAGCCAACTCAGAAATGGCTCACCCGCCGTCTGGTGGATGTTTCGGGAAACTTGCAGCTCAGGATAGAACGATTGGAAGCTGTCAGCCGCGCTCTGCGACATCAAGGCGAACATCAGCACAGGAATCGCGCCAATCATCGTTGCCGCTCAATGATTCCGTTCTCTGCAAAATAATGAATTCAAACTTTCATGAATTTGGATTTTCAAAAAAAAAGAGACAAGAACATTTAACGTGTTTGCTGCGACCAACATACACTTTTTCACCTGTCCTGTAGGGGGCGTGGCTGGGTATTTTGTATTTAAGTCTTTTCTGCTCTTAGTGGTTGCATTGAATGGCACTGGCTGATTTTTCATGGATATATTTGATTGCAAACTGCAAAATTTGATATTAGGAAAAATATTAGTACTACGCTTGAAATTTGAGTCCACACATTTCATTGTCTTGAATGAGTGGCATTTCAAGTCTCTTCAAATTGGTCTTCTCGAAACCTGCTGATGGGATTTGTCGCCCCCTTGTGTTCACTTGCTTCTTATTCAGCAGCATGCTTATCGTCACAAAAAAGACGTCGCTCGCCTTCACGACAAGCCGACAAGAATGCAAAGGAGACTTGGAAACGCACACACCGAATCACACAATCATTCTAACACGCAAGACAAAAAAATACAAAAATGCACAACTCTGCAAACACACGATATAAAAAAAACCTATTGAGATAGTTTTAAATGTTTGGACTTGAAATTAATGTTAGTTATTGATCGTCCCTGTTGTAGTTGAGTTTGTCGGATTTGTGCGCGCGCCTTACTTTTTGCTGATGTGCTGCTGCTGCCAACTGCAGCTGGACACACTGACATCAGCACAAACACACTGCACTGCGCACTCGCGCGCGCGCACACGCACGCACACACATACAAACACACACACTCACGCACGACAAGCGCGCGTTTACGTTTGCCACAAAGAGTGGTGACCTTAAAGTAAACTTTCACAAGCAAAGAAGAAAAGAAACCAAATAAGGAGAGGAAACATTCAGTTAGTTTGCTTGTTAGCCTGTAAAAAGACATGCGTGTATACACGTGTGTCAGCGCACATACACGTTTGAGTGCATGCACGTGAATGTGCTTGTGAGAGAGAGAGAGCGCGTGCATGTGTGCATGGGCGTCTTAGGTAAACACGTGTTGTGTATTACACGCTGTGTGACACTGACGCCGATTCAGCGCAAAGGCAGCAGAACAGAAAATTAATTGGACTATTGGTCCACATGGACTCGACAAGCCACAAGTTTTATTGGCCATAAATGCCATTAGAAGGCCTGTACGCCGGACAAAAATGGCTGGGAAAATTTGTCACGTGTGTTAATATGTGTTGCTGCACCATCTGTATTCATGCGTTGGATTTGATTGATGCTAATTTCTGTTAGCCATTGCATTCAACTAGCAGGCGTTGATTAGGTGCAACAATTTTAGTTTGGTTGATATTTACGTTTCAATCATAGACATCACACAAGGAGGTTGTGATGTCACAGGAATGCACGGTGGTAAAAGTGGACATGGGGCCTCAAACAAGTTCCACCTCATCACAAATAGCCACCGGTGTGTGTGCGTGTGCGTGCGTTTCTTCTGCGTTGGCTGCCGAGCGGCACAAAGGCGCCTCAGTGCATAGGCGACCAGCAGCCAATCAAATCAAATCAAATGACTCCACTTCCTGTTTAAACTCACGATGACCTTTCGTTGACTAGACTGGACTGGATTGAACAGATCTGAAATGAACTTGACTGGATTGAACTGGAAGAGACAGAATTTGACTGAACTGAATCCTCAGCTACTCCTCTACTCAAAATCGTGACCTCAGCGTGAGCGCTAGCAGGGACTCTAAATCAACTAGCCTCGACGCCTAACATCAGTTAAGCCTCCCTGCCTGCCGCTATTGGCCGCAGTCGGTGATGTCATAGTCACATGATGATGCTTTCTCAGCCTCTGCCCGTTGACATGTGGAAACAACTGGGAGAAATGTGGCGTTGCTTCATGTAAGCTGAACAAGGTCAAACGGGAGGTGGGTCCGCTACACACACAAACGCTCTTTTATGATGCGAATAAAACGTCTCAAGTGTTCCTCTTAAGAGAAAGAGAAAAACACTTTTCACCTGTTCTTTCCTGTACGCTGCAATTACACAAAGTCAATTGGGCTTGTGTGTGTGTGTGTGTGTGTGTGTGTGTTTCGGGGGAAACGGGTGGGGGTTAGGGTGGAGTCGCTAAGTCTCGGGCAGCATACAGAGACTTCTTGTTGCTTGTCAAGAACTCTCACCTGACTTGTTGACATCGCATGGACTCCAATGCTTCTCTTGTATCTTCTCCCCAAAATTGTCATTTTGTCTTTTATTTCACGAGTCCTCTCTATTGTGAGTCCACCGCTCAATTGCTACATTCTCGGAATTGTGACCTTATGCGCAAATCCTGATGTTGTCTCTAAATTCTAAATTTCACTCCAACAATGCAACATGTCAGCATGTTCCGATCATTCGCTGGCTGAAATTTCAAACGGCAAATGTTCTCTCCAAATTGCGTTTTTTTTTCAAAACTGCAAAGTCTGAATTCTGACGTCAACAAATTGCAGCATTGTCTTGAAACGCTGATGCTGCCAAAAATTCAGTTTTTCTCTCAATTCTGATGAGAAATTCCGGCATGCCTTTTAATTTGGATGCTGTCTCAAAACTTATTGCACAGCTGTTTCTAAATGACAATGTCACGTGTAAATTCCGCCATTCTCACTAAATCACGGCGTTTTCGAATCATGACAATCTCTTTAAATTCTGATGTTACCTCTGAATGTCGTTGTTGTCTGTGGCTCTTTTGCTATAGCCTGGATTTTATGATGATCGGTCCAAATGCCAAACTTTTCAATTAACAGTTTTGTGAAGCACCCTCTTTCTTTTAATCCTGAAAGGTGCGACGACAATAAATGATTGATTGAATTCAAATTTCAATGTCGCCTCAGAAGTTTGACTTTGGCTCTGAAATTCTGAGCTTGTCACAATCGCTCATCATCGGCATAACCACGGAAAGCGCAGCATTTTCCAACATGCTTAATAACACAACACATTGACATTCAAGATGCCAAATGGTCGCTGAGCGTCACTAAATGACACTTTTTAAATTCTTCTCATACTTGACCCGTGCCCCCATGAAGCCCCCCACATCCTCACACATGATCCTGCACAAGTTAAAATAATGACACAGAAAATTGCCGTTTGATTCATTTAAGGTGACAGCAATCAAAAGTATTGCAGCAACGCTTACACGTGCAAAGTAGAAAAATGACAACTTTGGTTTGAAGCTTTACCAACATCCCTCAGTTCATTTGTCATCTCGTGACAAATCAATGCCTTCATACTGTGGTTCTGTTCTATACATTCTGTCTCTCTCAACACACACACACAC
The DNA here is from genome assembly GCF_059441095.1 of Idiotropiscis lumnitzeri. Taxonomy (NCBI): domain Eukaryota; kingdom Metazoa; phylum Chordata; class Actinopteri; order Syngnathiformes; family Syngnathidae; genus Idiotropiscis; species Idiotropiscis lumnitzeri. The sequence continues at coordinate 7,112,814 of NC_142408.1, forward strand.
ACACACACACACACACACCCCCACACCCACACACACACACTGTCAGATCTCTGACAATGACATCAAATAAAGCGATGAAAGCCCCCCAATTATTTTTTTTTTACCTGGGGTGTGTGTGAAGATCCCGCCGCTTCCTCCCGAGTGGTAAAGACGCGACTGAAGACAAACGCCAAGGTAACGAACCAGTGAGGCTCAGATGGGAGGGGGAGGAGGAAGATCTGGAGGAGGAAAGCAAGAGGGGGATGGGGGGTGAGAGGGGAGGAGCTGCAAACAGGGAAGGTGTGCAAACCGACTCAGCATTATGACGTTTTATTACCGTACAAATAATAGTCGACTCATGAGAGGTTACGGTTTTCCGGCAGGTCATCAAACGTCACCGCCATGGTCTGACCACACACAATGACCAAAAATAATAATAATTTCTAGGCACTTGGGCTTCATCCGCCTCGCCTAGTTCACGTTTAGTCTCAGCCGGACAAAATCTTTGTCTTTGTCTGCCTTTGGTGGTCCACAATGAGCCTTACAGCATGATTCAAAGCAACATGGCAGACTTTTTTAGTGTTATTGAAACATTTTTGTTGGTCAACTCATGATAGACACGTCCACCAATTTTCATGTTGCAAAGTCAAACTGGCTTCTGGGATTTTTTTTATTTTTGAATTCAAAGACAAGTTCACTTTTGAAGAACTGAGCCTAAAATGGTAGATTTAATCCAACCACGCAGAATTTCTCTATCTTTATTGGGGGATGGTTTCTTGAAACTTTTTTTTTTTTTGTGGGTTCAACCCTTGATAATTTAAGATTGCTTAGTGGATTTACCTTTGAGGGTTGAATGTCCAAAAATTCCATGCGCCACTACCAATCGTCATTAAACTCTGCTGACAAATCTTGAGACTTTTGATGTGGGTCATTTCACGTTGCTGATTTTACAACTTTGTATTTAAATTGCCCATTTCTGCGTGATTCAGTTCAAGCACAAAAAAAGTGAACAGCTGAAAATAGGTTCCACAAAAAAAAACAAAAATAAAGAGAAATTTTATTTGAGAGTTTACTGTACGGAAAAGTACTAATTTGACATATGAATTATAATGACCAAAACACAAGAGACCTTATGAAAAAGATAAAGCTCTCAAATCATCGTGCTTGAACAGAATAAACAACATTACTCTCAGACGAACGAGGCCTTGCTCGATCAGTGACCTTTTACAGCAGAAGGTCAAGGCAGCAGTTTTGAAAAAGGTCAGCCATCGGGAGGCCATCTTGGATTTAACGACGATGAGCCTCGCGTCACACAACCGACAAACCAGGCGACAGCAGCACACACGTACTATTTGCTGCTAGGCAACAAGGTCAGACACGGTAGGACAACAAGGAATGAAATAAGACGAAAAGAACACACAGAAAATAAATAAATAAATGGAGTACAGAATGTAAAATATTAGGAAACAATAAAATGAGATACGAGTACGACAAAAAGAGATGCAGAAGAAATACAACAAAATAAACCTGAATCATATAGAAATGAAAAAAACAGGACAAAGTAGAATAAAATTGAACAAAACAGAAAAGGACGGAATGGAACACAAGTGAACCGTATAGGACAGACAAAAAATGGAGTAAAGAGACACATAGCTAAATATAAGGAACAAAAACGGAATAAATGCAATAGCATAGGAAAATTGAATTGTAGAATAAAATCAAATGAATGGACACAACATTGTATAAACTCAAATAGAATAGATTACATCATATTAATACCATCAAGCAAATTGGACCCAATAGTACAGAACAGACTCAAATTCAATAGCACAAAGTAATGTAGTATTAGAAGTAGTAGAACAGTACAGATGAGGATAGAACACAACAAATGAATTAAACACAACAGAGTAAGCTAGATTAAAATTGTACAGAAGCGAAGAAGCCAAAAGTTCCCAACAGAGCCAAAAGGGCCGCCGATGGACCACAGTAGAAGTTTGCTGAAGCACAAAGACCACGTTGTCACCTTTCAACACACTTGATTTGTTTTTATTGCGTGTGTGCGAGGACAGGGGGTCTTTGTGCACACTCAGGGTGGAGTTCAGTACTGAGGACACACACACGCCCAACTGGGAAAAGGGATATTTCATTTGGGAGTAATTTGGATTTGGTTGAATTTTAATCATTTTGACGTGTTTCTACGTCAAGTGTGATATTGGCGAGGGTCGCCTTTGCATGATGGCTAAAACGTGGACCAGGTGACCGTTTGCTGCTCCCGCTGCTCATATTTGCCGCCATATGTTCACATCTCAAGGGCAGGCTGACGTGATGGATAGCATATCTGGTTTGAAAGGGTTTGAAAAATAAATAAATAAATAAATCAAATGAGAGCACGCAAACACGAGGCTCAAGGACAATTATCAGGACATTAGGTTTCAAAGTTAGCTTCACCGTTATCGTTCCAACATTAGCTTACAGGGTTGCGCCGATGTTAGCGTTGGAGTTGGAGTACAAAGTTAGCATCTTTCTTATGGTTAGATAATGTTAAGAGTACAATTTTAGCTCCAAAGTCTTCAACATGTTCTCCTTAAGTTGTCTTATTACTCCAAAGTTAGCTTCCAATATTAGAGTAAACATTAGTTGCTAAACTTAGCTTTTGTTTTAAGTGCTAACACAATGAAGACATGGGCCTACTGCAGCTAAACATTCAATCATGATTTTTTTTCCTTCTTTTTTTTGTTGTTTTTCTAAAATATTTTTGGGGCCATGAAATGTTGAGCAACATTTGCGTCACGAAAACACGAGTGTGCAATAAGGGTCCCCAGGCGGGACTTTATCAGTCACTTGAGTGCACCCCAGGGAGCTCGGTCTTCGTCTTGGCGGTGCTTGAAAATGTGTTTTGTGCAACAGTTTGCCAATACAAATAATAATCACTTATCTTTATTATGAATGCTCATGTTTTGACTTTCAGCACCGCAAAGATTGTTCGGGTGCCGCCGTGGAAACAGGAAGTAGGGGACTTGCGACAAGACTTTGAGGAGTCTTCCTTGGGATGCCGTTTCCTGCGTCTATCTGGTCCTCGCATGCGACAAAGGTGATAAGCGTCTGTGGGAACGTCATCGCAGTGGAAACACAACAATGACCGAGATGATTACAAGGCCACTCCATCCATTTATTTGTGTGTGAGTCCGTGAATCTATGTGGCCCACATTTCCTGTGCGTCAAATCACTTTGTTCCAGGATTCTAACACCAGCTAGCCATGCGATATGTGGCAACCAGGTAGCAGCAAAAACAATCTTTCCGGGTCATAGAAAATACAGTGATGGCTTGTGATAAGAGTTCAATTTGTTACGTGACCATGCTCGTAACCCAAAACATTAGTATCTCAAATAGTCTTTCATCATGACAATTCATAGAAATTAACCCATTACAAAAGTCATCTGATTATATTAAGTTGTTGTTTTAGTCAATCAAATGAATAATTCAGCCACACATTTAACACAACTGTGTCTTTATTAAACTTTATTTCAATGAAAATGTTGATAACATGCCATCTTAAAACTTACTGTATCAATTTGTTTTCACCTAAAAAAAGGTTTTTTTGTATTTTGTTATATTGCAACAGTCAGAGACAATAAATGCTATCTATTCAATTATAATTTAGAATTGTATTTCACTGACTTTTTACTAGTTGTACAAATGTTACTAAGGCATAATTACTTTGTGTACAAAATAATTCACAAAATGTTAAATATTCTCTCTCTCTCTCTGTACACGCGCGCACACACGTACGCACCCATATTATATATATATATATATATATATATATATTTATATATATATGTATATATATATATATATATATATATATATGTATATATATATATATATATATATATATATATATATATATATGAAAACATAAACAACAAGGATGCCACCGGCCAATCAAAGCTCATGGTATTGTTGCCTAGTGACTTGACGACCAATAGGAAGCCTCCAATCGAGCGCGGCCAAATGGTTTGCTTGGTCGGCGCTCAATGGCGATGTTTGTGTTGTCTTTTGTTTGCGAGAATGTTTCAAGTTTAAACGCGACGTGGCCTCGCCAGCGTCACCAAAGGCGCCAGCATGAGTGACACCAGGTAGGTCAACGCGACGTCACATGTTGTGCGCTGACGTCAAACGAAGCGAAGCGAAAATCCTCTCTTTGACGCCGCTGACGGAAGCTAACGTTAGCCTAGCCTGCTAACTCGCTATGTGTGGCTGACGTCAGGCACACTTCGCCCGACAACAGATGTCGTGTTAATGTCACAATTAACTCTCATCACGTTGGGGGAGACGGCGAGCAAGCGGGCGATTTGTTGTGGACCCGTTCCTAAAAACAGTTGAAGCAAACCTTCACGTTGACTTGTTGGCAAGACGATATGAGTGAAGAAACCGAAGACGCAGACGTCTCGCAAACGTGAGAAAAGAGTGACGACAACAAGGTTCATGTATGCTTCATGTTGCACACGCACCAAGTTTTATGGTAGAACAATTGTCAATTTGGGGCGGATTTGTGGATTAAGGATGCGCGTCAAATGATGCCGTTAATGCAGTACCTCCGGAAACTGGCGGGGGCACTCTTGTGGTGTTGGGTCGTTCTTGAACGATTTGTACAAAAAAACCCCGAATCTTTTCAGTAAACGCGAGTCAATGAACCACTTCCTCAAATGATTCGTTCTTTTCTCAGTTCATTTTGGTGAAAGAAAGTGATGGCATTTCCCATTCACGAACAAGGCGTAGGAAGGTGGCGTTTTGGTAAGGGAACAATTCAGTGTACGATTCTTTTGAACGATCTTTTTGATGAACTGATTCTAATGATTCAGTTCACTCAATAGAACTTGTGTCAAATATGTTACGTAATGAACCTAGAACTATCTCTTTTGCTGAAGTCTGAATGTGTCCCCTCGAGGCTCCATGAGCAGCAGTGCGCATGAGCAAATGGTTGACATCCTCAGTCTTGCGCTTCTACAGCCTCTGATTGCCTTGTTCGACTCGTTCTGTGATATTTGTGAAATGAACGTTTCGCACAGATAAATGCTTTTTTCCCAAAAGGCCAATTCCAAACTATTTGACTGTCAGTTTGAACATACATGAGAAAAAAGTTGTTTTTGTTTTGAAAACTGCAAACTCGACCTTTAAGTAACATGTCTTCTGTGGTGTTTTCGTGCTGTTATACAGCAGCAGTGACGTTTTAGCAGACAAGAGCAAACGGAAGAAGAGGAAGGAGCTGAGCGACGAGCAGAAACACGAAATACGGGAAGCCTTCGAGCTCTTCGACACCGACAAAGACAATGAGATTGACTACCACGAATTAAAGGTGACTTGACACTAGGGCTGCTCCATCATGAAAAAAAAATATTAATCACTATTATTTTAGCAATAACTGAAATCACGATTTGTCAAGCGATTTTTTTTTTAGTACAAAAAAAAAAAATGTATCAATGGAAATAATATGAAGAAAAATCTATTTTATCTTAAAATAAAAAAGTGCAATTGTATACATTCCAGTATGGTTTCTTTGTTTAAATAAACATTTTTCTGACTATACGCTTAAAAATTGCCATACTGGCAACTCATGTGGTATTGCACAAGTGTAGCAAGGTGATGTGCGGCTTGACCCCATAGGTCCAACACGGAGATAAATCACTGCTTTGCAACGTACAGTATAAATGGGCGCAATGTCTTTGTGTTGCTAAACAATGTGCAAAAGCTGTACGCTGTTCGTTTCTTTGCAAAAAGGAAAATTGGTAGTGGCTTTGTTGAGAATTAGTCACTGGAGGGCCAGAACAGAGACCAAATCACAAGATATTGATGTGTGTATATTGTTGTTCTCTGGTTGACCATCAGGTGGCGATGCGAGCGCTGGGCTTGGAGGTGAAGAAGGTGGATGTCATGCAGATCCTGAAGAACTACGACACGCGAGGAACGGGCAGAATAGCCTTTGAGCACTTCAGTGAAGTGGGCAAGTAAACCCCAAGACAAACCCTCCGACGACATTCGTACGCGGGGTCCAGGCTAACTTGTAGTCTCGGGTGGGATGTGTGTGCAGTGAGTGAGCTGATCTTGGAGCGCAACCCCACGGAGGAGATCCTGAAGGCCTTCCGGCTCTTTGACGACGACGAGTCGGGAACAATCAGCCTGAGGAACCTGAAGCGCGTGGCCCGGGAGCTCGGCGAGAACACCAGCGACGAAGAACTGCGCAATATGATCGACGCCTTCGACGGCGACGGAGACGGCGAAAGTAAGTCACCCCCCCCCCCCTCCAACAGAATGTGGTTTCCTAGTGTACCTAATGAAGTGGCCGCCACATGTTGCATTGGATTGCACGGAGTGAAAACAGGAAGTGATGTCGTGCATTTGTCCGACAGTCAACCAGGAGGAGTTCCTGTCCATCATGAGCGGAGCTTCGTGAAGATATTGGTTGCATGCTGATGAACTTTGTACGGGATGATGCCGCGAGGGTGACGTTGTCATCCGTGTGGGAGGAAACGTTTATGTACATGGGACGGACTGCTTTATTTATTGACAAAAAAAAAATAAACGATTTTGGTTTGTGACTTTAAACTTGAGCCACTTTTACATTAGGGTACCATTTGAGCATGTCACCTCACTTTGCTGTGGTTTAGTTGGTAAAATCGTCCATCTAGTAAACTGTCGATCCTCAGTTTGGATCCCAGCAGTGCTTCTCTGAATGTTATTTACGTTCATGTTTAATGTTACAGATTGAACATTATACATAATCCTCATGAAAAATGTAAAAATAATTCATCCATCCATACATCGATCGCAGAGTAAACATTGTTTACCCTCACAAACACTCAATACTCTCTTAACCCCCCCCAATGTTAATATCTTACCCGTGTCCTCACCGTGGCGCTGTGGTGCACCTCGACATGGCAATTATAGGCCATGTGTCGCTGAAGGTCGCTAGCCATGTTGCGTCGTTCAGGACCTGCCCTCACACATGCTCAGCTGTCAGAGACAAAGGCCAGAAATAAACTCAGCCTGCAGTTCCTCCCCGGCTACAACCTCCAAGAACCCCCTCAAAAAAAAAAAAAAACTTTCCATATGATGACTCCACACACTTGCCACTGTGCAAGTCTATGAGGGCAGTTTTTGGATCCTGCTTCAGTTCCTTGCACTCGAACGCTCTTTGTCCCCGTGAGTAAGACAATTCAGCGCACTAGTGGAATGACTGCCTTGAAAATAGCACTCGATAAAAATGTACTTTCTAAAAACTTGGCTGCAACAGAGTGCAAAAAAATAAAAGGGAGGACTGGATAAGACTGTATCGTCATCGCAGACAAACCAAAAAGTTACATGTCATGTCTGCTTCCGTACACGGCAGAAGTTCTGTTTCGTCTTTAAGATGACAAGAAGCAACGGGAGCCGTAACTATTCGGTTCCGACGACAACATTTAAGAGATGCGTAAATCCAGCAGGTTAATGTATGCAACCCCGTGGCATTATGGGAAAATGCTACATTTAGAGCCTTTAGCCTCCAAGTATGTTTACACATACTTGGGGGTGATGGAATGCATTTGCTAGTCAAAATATTTTTACGCCACATTGGCAGCTCCATGCTTCCGTACAGGACTACAGAAAACTGATCCGTACCGGAGTGTGCGAAGGACTACAAAAAGCTTTTTCTTCTCCCTACATCTGAGCCACATTAAGGCTTGAGGTTCAAGCTTGTGGATCTTGGCCACACCCACCAATCTCCGCTTGTTTAACGCAACAGTAACTATAGACCTTCCTAGTGGAGCCTGCAATTGTACAACAAGGCGAAACTTGGCAAAAAAAGTTATGATAAAGTGTTACGGCGTCCTATGAAACACAGTGTGTGTGTGTGTGTGTGTGTGTGTGTGTGTGTGTGTGTGTGAGAGAGAGAGAGCAGCTGTCAGTCAGTAGTTTAAACTATGCCAAGCATGTGACGACACTTGCCCTTTGACCTTAAGTGGGGCAGATCTTGGGGAGGTTGAGATCACGGGCAAAGCGAACATTGATGTGAGCGGAGTATTCTATTCAGTGACGATTAGCTAGCTAGAAGAAGTTGCCAGCAAAATAGGAAAGAGGAAGAAGAGAAAACGTAAAAGACAAAAGAGCTGGCCGACATCCGTTGCAGCCGTGTCCCGTGAAGGGCATGACTCTTGAAACCTGAGCGTCACCGTCGGTGACATCACATGTCAAGTCAAGTCGAGTTTATTTGTACAACCCTTAATCACCAAAGAATTGCAAAGTGCTCGTCAGGGCTCACAGTTGGCAAACGTTGGCGACATGCCCTGATCGAGGTTCTTTTGACTTAATACAAGAATGTAAAAATAAGTCTTGAGTTAAGGTGTAAAATGACTTCCTGTGTAACCATCAAAATCAAAGTTTAAACATGACGTTAAAAGAAAACCACCAGGCTGAGCTTTATTTTGAAACGCCCAAGTGGGTGTCGACAAAATCAGTACCAAAAAGAAAAAAATAGACTGCAGAGCTTTATTTTCAAACGTCCAAAGTGGATTTATCAGCGAAATAAAAGTCTGTACAAGACTTCAGAGTTTTGTTTCGTGTCAAACCAAAACAAAAGCAAATGGCGTCCGGCCATTGGCGGCCAAGTCGGGGTGTTTTCGAATCGCCAGCCACGCGCGGCACTCGTCCCGCCGTCCGGATCAGTTTACGCCGGACGCGCGGCTGTCAGCGCAACTGGAAACCGCAGGCTGCATGATTGGTTCAAAATCCTCCGACTTCTTCCGGTCAATCACCCGTTGAGTGCCGAATGTCGCTGTGGCCTCCACGTCTTGCTCAAGGCCTGCCATGTTACACAAAAGTCATTCAAAAGCAACTAGGTTTTCACACACACAAACACACACCCCCACACACACACAAACAAGTCTGTGCTTGGCTACACGATCACACACACACTCAGAAGCACTTAAACACAAACTCATTAAAAACACACGTTTACATGCACACGTTCACGCACACACACTTGCACACTCAGTCACACACTTATGCACACGTATGATTGTGCTCACAAACACGCACGCACACACAGCATCAGTGACACCTCAGCTAAATTTAGCCGGAGTGACCACGACAGGTGAGCGTCTCATCAGCGAGGGGGAGGGGTCCTCTCAGTTTGGACTACATCTGCCGAGTGGACTCGGGACGCTGACCACTTGTCCGTCGTTTCTGCTCAAGCCAGCTGGTCTGGCTTGCCGACTTGTTTGAGACGAGGAATCGAACAGGGAATCCACGGCTGGACCTGGCGGCGCCTCTTCCTGGTGAAGACCACGCAGCGGTGAGTTTACACGCCAGACTCCTCATGTGGACAGGAAGTGACCCAAAAAAGGGTCTTTTAACGTCATCCTGGTATTATGCTAGCACGGTTAGCATCTCTAGCTGAAAAGCCTCCTAGTGTCAGCGAGTCTGCCATTTTGTATCGCGCCCACATTTATTGTAACATGGTGTCACTCAACTTAAGTTTATGGCTGTTTTTTTTTTTTAAACATTTTGGGCACCCAAGTCAATACTGTGGATTACCTCGTTGACAAAGCTGGTTGACCTGGTCGTTATCTAATTGTCAATCTGTGTTTGTGATGTACTGTTGCTTTAAAACAACTTGGAGCTGCAGTAAATGAACAAGCTAACTTGTTAACTGCTAATTACTAGTGCACATTGTCTCTTTAAGATGACAGGTTGAGTAGAAATTACAAGCTAGTTCGCTAAATATAGCGATTACAACCTACGAAATCAACAAGGTAATTCACTAACTTTTTGTGGCTATGGCATATAGTCTCTCATCATGATGACTCGAACTAAATAAAGAGATAATTATAAGACATTACGATTGATTGTTTCTTTTAGACAAGTGTTTTAGCGAAATGAACGAGATAGCTATTTAACTGTTTTCACGGCGTACTGTCTCTTTAAAATGTTTTTTTTACTAAATTTATGTGCTTCCTATTTATGACAACTGGTTGAGGTAATTGAACAAGCTAACTACAAGTGATTATGGCATACTGTCTCTTTACGATGACTGCTTGAGCTAATTCGGTTAGTTCTAGCGATTGTTGAGTACTGTCTCTTTAAAAAGATGACTGAATTAAATGAAAGCTTTAATTATGGAGTTAAATCAACACTTTACTGTCATCAGCTAACTACTCATGATCAAAGCACACTGTTTCTTTAAGATGACTGGGTGAAGGAAATTATTCATCTGATCCAAACTTTAAATTGGACTTTTCATCCCTGGGAAGTGCAGCACAAAGTGGTGCACGTAAAGCGGGAACACCTGACAAGAGAGTGACCACCCCTGGCTACAACGTAGCTGCGCCTCTGATTGAGAGGGGCAATCAATTAGCAAAGCTAATTGCGATTGGCTGCCAGCCCTGGATTGTACCTAATAAAGTGTCAGTAAGCGTGTTTGTCGAATGTGTCCGCTGAGTGGCGCTAGTCCACCAATCAAAACTGTTGATCAGTTTCACTTGTTGAAACTTGTTTCGTCGCCTAATTTGAGTGACGTCACTGATCTTCTGCTCGCGTCTGCTCATTTCCTGGATGTGCGTGGGCGTGCGTGCTTGTGTTGTTCAGGTGCTTGCGCGCGCGTGCCCGAGCTGGATCGCCGCTGGACGGACACGAGGGAACGAGCCAAGACTTGTGGCGGGAAAGTCATGCTGCGCTAAAACACGCGTCAGAGGTGAGCCCCCGTGCGCGTACACGTGACCGTGTACACCCAAGCGCGCGCGAGCGCGTCATGTGGGTCCGCGAACGCATCGCGTGTTGCGTTGAAGTGGTGCGTCCTTCCTTGGAGCTCGTTTGTTGGGTGGACTGTTGAGTCTTTTTGCGTCCCGTTTGAGGAGCTCACCATCCGGGCTTTGCGCGGATCTGCAGCCGGGACCCTAGCGCATGCTGACCGAAACAAGTTTGATTCGGTAAGATGACTCCGAGTTAGTTTCTTAGTCAGGAGACACATTCAATGTTAAAAATCAATTTTAAACATTTTTCACGCTTAAAAATTATGCTTTTTGTTGTTGTTTTCAGTCGTTTCCTGTGGCGTATTTAAGTAATTTGGGGGGTTTGGGCAAAATCCAGATAGCTCCCCTCCTCACACTTTTGACATTTTTGAGTCCATTGAAAGGCACTTCAAGCAGAAGTTATTTTGATGATGATTATTATAATCCTGTTGTGCTGTATATGATGATCCCACCACTTGTGATAACATCGCACAGTCATGCACTTTCAATTTCTGGTTTAGCAAAAGTGGTTTACAGTCAACTTAATGATTTAAAAAGTGACATAATCATCATCATCATCAAAATGCTGAACATCACTGGTGTCCAATTTGTCCAGCTGAAGTTGTTGGCATGGTAAGCCTTTAGCCGGGATGACCTCATGCATGTATGTGAGGATGTTGTCCGCGGCCAATTATTTTATCTCACACACACACATGCACACACACGTGTCTGTGGTGTGTGTTGAGCATGTGTTGTGCACATGTTCCAGGGCCGTCAATTTCTTGCTGTCAGTCAACTTCTGAGTTGCTGACTTTTCAGTTTTTTCGTTGTCCGGCTTTTGAATGGCAACCAGTCTGAGTGCTCTGCCAATGGTTGTCTTTGTCAATGTATACCAAGACATTGACTGGCAACCAGTCCATCATTTGTCAATATGCATCCCTATTTTGACACGTGACTGGTCTGGGGTGTATTCTCCATTGAAATAGGCTCTGCCCTTTTTGACACAATCTGTAGCTATATTTGGTCCTCAGGTGATGATGTCATCATCAAGTGGTCTGCTCGGTGACTCGTCGCCGGGTGCGTGTCAACACGCCGATTGTGGGGAATTTGTGACGCGTGAGTCGCTTGCGTGAATCGATTGAGCGCCGCTTGATCGCCATGCATGACAGCCAAGCAAAAGCAACTTGTGAGCTATTTTTAGCTGCCTCCTAAAATAAAAAGTGAACTTTTTAACCCAAATCACAATGACGCAACAAAACGTCTCTGGGAAAAAACAAAACAAAAATGAAGCAAAGAATGCCGGCGCTCCTTCCTGGACACGCCGCTCGATGTGTTTACAGACCACAGAAGACATCATGTGAGGGCACTTGACTGCGTCAGGCGTGCTGACACTGTTCAGGAAGTCTACGCACGGGACACAACTTGGCAAATGAGCAGCTGGCAGTAGGGATGAATGATTTTCGGAAAAAATTGGATTGAGATTTTTTTTTTTCTACAGATATCGCGATTTTGGTTTAATTTTCAATTTTCATTAAAATGTACAGTGGCTTTCACAAACATGACAGAGAATGGTATTACACCATCTCTCCACCCTCGTACGATTCTAACCCGACTTTTTCATCCCGGGATGCACTGACGAATCATTTAAATAATTAACTAATCTGCTGATTATTTCGGGTTAGGTTATTGAAACCAAACTCAAACATTTTTTTTTCTCTTCAAAGCAACTCTGCAAATTGATTTGGCGCTAACAACTTGCTTGCTTTGTTGTGCTTGCTGACATAAATAGCGTTCATTTATATCGAAAACCTTTCCCAACTTAAACTCGTCTTTGATGCCAAACAAAGAATAAAAAAAACAAATGATTATTAATTGTTATTTTTACAGTGTGGGTGCAGGACCACAAGTACTGAGATAACATCAAAAAAATAATTTTTGAGAACCTGTGCATTTGCCAAAAAACTGAAATTGCAAGGGCCGAAAAGAATGAAAATGATTGGATGTTCGATATTAATGACAAGAAATGCGTTCGCAACTTGATTTTGTTTGTTTGTACTTTGGCATGAAGCCGTGCGGCGGCTGCCAAGTAAAGCTGCTCCTGCGTCTTTGTGTTTGCGCTGCTGTGTGGACATCCTGTTAACCTGGCGACCAAGCACTTAAGACACGCCGCTCACATGGCGCACACGCACACGCGTGTAGCTTTCGTGTCAAACAGTTTGACCCTCTCAAATGATATATTTTCATTGACAATATTCATTATGCAACATTTTCCATCCCTTTTTCCTGATGGAATTAATTCATTTTTTCTCCATCAACTTTTCACACTTTGTTATTTTATAGTTTCATTCCAAAATGGAATCAATTCATTTTTACCTTCAAAATTTGACCCACACCTCGCCAAGTAGGACTTCTTCTTATTCCTTTTTTCCTCTCAACCACTTCTGTCATCGTTGGTGTTTTCCGAACATCCCCAAAACTGAGGCGTGTCTCCCAAGTGTGTCAACGCAACCTCAGAAGATGCCCGGAGGAAGTAGATGGGTGTGTCCCCAGGATGAGTGGCGGCTTGTCCATGCGTGCAGCGCTCTTCTTAACATCTACACATGCGCGCTCACTTTGCACTCGGCATGAATGTAATTTGTTGCGGTTGTTTTTGTTGTGTTTCAGACGTGAGGTGGCAGAGTGAAACGTGACAACCAGGAAGGGAGAGCGTAAAGAAAGAGACAAAAAGAAGAAGAGCGAGAAAAGACCCAAAATGGGCAGGAAGAAGATTCAGATCGCCCGCATTGTGGACGAACGCAACAGACATGTAACTACTACACCGTAACACAAAAATCTGTAACGCAACACTCGTCACGCTGCCTGTCACTCAGGACTCTTGCGTCACCCAAGTCTAACACGAGGCTCATAATTTCGTAGCAACTCTCACACGACGAACATCTCAATGTAACATCACACTGCGCAGCAACACATCAACACACTTTGGAATTGTAACACAATATGTCCGCCTTATCCCCGACACAAAACTGTAACAGAACAAACACTTTGAACACAATCGTCCCAGCAGCGATCACTGGAACGCGAACACTGCAGTGATGCCAGGCTAACAGAATCAGAGCGAAATGTCGAGTTTGTCGTCTACAGGGTGCTTAGCAAGATGCAACGGTAGGCTTGTTCGTCATGAAGTATTGCCAAAAAACAAATGTTACTGCTCTGATTTTGCAATGTCCAGTCAAGTGAAATGCAAGTAAGACCTGACAAGTGGCGATCTTTCCAATTCCGTCTCATTCACTTGTATTGTTAACGAGAATCTAATAAGGGGCCAAAACATTTGTGACAGTCTTACGTGTGACCCTGCGAGCCTCAGTGAGCAGTTGTGGTGCATGAGCAAATGACAGGTGCGTCCCTTGGTCAGGCCTTCTCTCTCTGATTGGCTAGTTTTATTCACAGCGTGATAAGTTAAGAAATAAGAATCCAGAATGAAATTAGCAGAATAAGAATGGGCTAGAGAGGCTTGACTCTCCAGAAGATCATCTCAGTAATATTCCACTGTCAGGTCAGACAAGCACTCTTAATAGATAGAACAAAAAGCTGTTTTGTTTTTTTTGGTCACGGAAAACTTTACATTGAATTCATATAAACTGTTGAATGAGATGCGTGTGCGTGTGCATATATGGTGCCACACACGAGTGACTTGTGGCTGTGTGAACAGTTAGTCTCTTCCTGTTATGACAGGAAATGCAGGCACATGTGCTTCCTGATGGCGGGGCAACATTGACCCTGTCACACACACACACACACACACACACACACACAACATGCTAAGTGTACTGTGATGCCCTGGCATGTGGGCAAAGACACCCGAACAAATACACACATGCAAAATGACAACACTCACAAGGTACTGCTGTAGACCACGACTCACACCAAAGTGCTCACTCGCAGCTTCTCACAAGGCCACGCCCCTTGAAAGGCAGACATCCAATGGTTGTGGCTTGAGGCTGTCCAACCTCATATGACTGTTAGCATTGTTCGCCGTGTCGCTAACGGTCGCGTCGTTCCCGCAGGTGACATTCACCAAGCGCAAGTTTGGCCTGATGAAAAAGGCGTACGAGCTGAGCGTGCTGTGCGACTGCGAGATCGCGCTCATCATTTTCAACAGCACCAACAAACTCTTCCAGTATGCCAGCACCGACATGGACAAAGTACTGCTCAAGTACACGGAGTACAACGAGCCGCATGAGAGCAGGACCAACGCCGACATCGTTGATGTGAGTTCACGCACACATGCACAGGGCCACTTTCTCGGTTAGGAATGACAAAAACTCACTTCCGTCCTTGCATAGTCTGTCCTTTTTTTAAAGATTTCTCGTCTTCTGTCCCAAAATTGGCCGTCCGTCTGGGATGGACGGACTGTTCTGTCCCCGGGACCCAACACGGAAATCAGCCTTGTAACACAGCCATCGTGTCACTTCTACGTGACACATTGTAACTGGACAGACATTGTTACACAACATGTGCGTGCACACACACACTGTGACAAGGCTGCAACACTCATCACACTGTCACACACAGTGTTCATCGCAGCGCAACACAGCATTCACTGTAGCACGACAATGTGTGTGCACGTGTCCTCGTTGCAGGTGTGTGTGTCCACGCGGCCCACCCCATGGCCCAGCGCTCTCTGGCGTCTTTAGTGGCCGCGTAATCTGCCGTCATTTTGCCTAATCCCGCCTAATCTGACGCCATCCGTTTGCAGCTCGTTAGCCTAATCCGGGAGGGCTGTGCCCTCGGGGACACTCTTGGAGCCCGCCAGGGTGCATTTCTTCAGTTGTCCACAAGGGCAACCATGCAACGTTGCCTTGGTTTGGCTTTGCTGTTGTGTGGTCTTGTGTTACAGAATGTGGCGTATTGTGTTTTGGGGGCTGTTGTAGTCTAATTTTGTCTAGTTGCCTCCTGACAACATGATGTTGTGTCATGTTGTGTCTCTCGTTTTGTTGAGGTGTTTTGTTTGCCTTATGTTTTCTTGGTTTGTGTGTTGTTTTTTTGTTGTGTTATTGTGTTGTTTTTTTGTATTTGTTGTGTTCTGTAAAATGAAGTTGCTGATTGACAACATGAAGTAACGACGGTCAAGAATTTTCTGTGCCTCTTGTTTTGCCTTGTGTGACTCTGTGGTGTGCTTCCCATTGCGCACACGCGCACACCCCCCCCCCCCCCCCCCACGCACACACAGTGAGTGTAGATGGTTTGTGTTTGTGGCACTCCTTCCCTGCTGCTAAATGGTTGGAAAGCGGCACAGTGCTAAATATAGAACACAACGGCTAAGAATAGCAAGGACCGCTGTGGCGTCAACGTGTGTGTGCGTGCGTGTGTGCGTGTGTGCGTGCGCGCGTGTGTGTGCGCCAACGGAAAGAATGAGAAGAAGGAAAGAACGAAGGCGTACAACTTTTCTTTGGTTGATGACCAAGCAAAAATGTCTTTTAGTTCCTTACAAAGTTCCTGAACTTGTCGCATTTGCACCTAAATTCAAGATTTTTTTTAGCTTCTAGCACTTCCTTTCATTTAATTAATTTCGGGACCTTTCCAAAGCCCTGCCCCACACGCAGGGTCTTTTTTTTATATTAAATGATGAATTCATGTTTTTTATTATTTAACCTTCATGAATGAACTCAGAAATAACATGGACAATAGTTCCTGCGGTCACTTGAACGTTTCTGGTTCAAGGAATTTGTCTACTTTTTAGTACTTCCTGTTTGTACTTAAACCCAAAGGCTCCTTTTCATCTTGGAAGTACCCTCTCTAGTTGGAATATTTTTTGGATCCTGATTAAAAAAATAAATAAATACATTAAGCGTATTTGCTGCACTCCAAACACAAAAAAAGTTTGCTCGTTGACGAGTTCATTCTGTGCAACAATGGCGCCCCCAAGTGGCCGGACTAGTCATTGAAGTCATGTTTTTCTACGTTTGATGCATTTACCCTTGTGACTTAAGATTTGTTTTATTATATAGTTGTATATTTTCCTGTAATAAGTTTGTTGAAGATGTTTCTGAAAGATCGCCGATGTGTTTGCAGACGTTGCGCAAGAAAGGCCTAAGTGGCAGCGAGAGTCCCGACATGGAGGCGGACGACTCTGCCGGTCAGAGCCCCGAGATGGACGACAAGTACCCGAAAATTGGCGACGACATCGACCTGATGCTCAACAGGCAGCAGATCTGCGTGAGTTACCGTCACAAAAAAAAACAACCCAAAAACCCCTCCCCCCTGAAAAAAACCAACTTGATTTTTAAAATGAAATTCTTTCCTAAACCTTTCCATTTTACCCCCTACGCAGGGTTTGTCCGCCTCCAGCTACGACATGGGCTTGAATGCCCCCCCGCTGTTGTACTCGCACCCCAGCATTGGGAGCGCTGCAGCCAACCACAACCTGCTGCCCATCCACCACGCTTCCATGCAGAGGAACGCCATGTCCCCCCTGCGGCCCTCTAGTGGTGAAGATGCAGGTCGGTGAAATCATTTGCAAAATCCAGCCTCACCAAGCAAACCCAAAACGCCAATTTGTCACTTCTGTCGGCTGAAAATGACATTACAGTTGCCAATCAGCGCTCACCTGTTTTTGAAGCTGAGCCATGATTGGTTTGTCATTTTCAGTTGACAGCAAGTGACTGGCATTTCATGAGGATGCATCAAAGGCGAAACTAAAAGTGAAAAATTGTCTTTTCAGGCCTGTTGGGCTCTGAGCTGACAAACAATGTTGCCAGTGTGGGTAAGTCGTCATCATCTTCATCATCATCATCATCATCATCATAATGGAGAAACGAACAATGCAGTTTTTCCCCTCCAGCAGGAAACGGCGTCTACAGCAACCAGTGCCCCTCCCCTGCCATGATGTCACCAGGGGGCGTGTCAAAGAGCATCCAAGACAAAAGTCCGCCAATGAGCATGAGCCGCAAGCCCGACCTACGACCCCTGATGCAGTCCACCAACAAGTGCAGCAACATGCCGACCATCGTGAGTGTTTTGACACAAATGCATCCATTGAAGAAAAAGGTGTTTTTAACCGACTAACGGCTGTCTACGCCTCACTCGCTGCTGCCCTCTAGTGTGAGGACTTTGACCTGATGTTGGTAAGTCTCACACATTGATGTTCTGTTGTTCTGTGTGCTAGCTCGCTCATTAACATATTTTAAAAAAACAATATTTAAAAAATTAACTGCCTTCCATTGCGGATTCTGGGATAGCAGCCTGCTATTTCGCAGATTTTTTGGGGGAGGGGGGAACTGTTCCGTTCATATTTAGTTCTGCCTCTCATTTGTTTTATGCGTAATTCCACTATGGGCCACTAGTGGGTGGCACAGCATTACATTTGACACCAGGAATATAGAAGAAGTGTATTACAAGATTAGCCTAGTAATCTTTGGTTTTGCGCCAACAGAACCCGTCGGCTGTTGCTTCATTTTCTAACAGGGTGTCCAAGCAATCCGGATGAATGTCGTTCTTTTTGTGCTTCCGCAGAACGCTCGGATCAATCACTCCCAGATGGCGCAGACTCTGTCCAGTCCCGCCGCGTGCGTGTCCGCCGCCGCATCTCTTCCCGGCACCGCCATGGGAGGCTACCCGTCCTCGCTGAGCTCCTTCGGCACGGGTGAGTCCGCTTGTCCGGGGAGGGCCGGCACCAGTCCAAGCCAAAGTTCAACGAAACTTCCCTGCTCCTCAGACTTCTCACTGGGCGGCGAGCTGGCCTCCTTGACGGCTTTTGGGTCGGCCGGGCTGGGCTCCGTCGGCGGCTGGCAGCAGCAGCAGCAGCATTTCCACGACTTGCACAACATGCACAGCGTGCCGCTCGCTCATATGGGGTGAGACAAAAAACAACAACATAGTGCAAGAAAAAAGTGGTAATGGTCCATAATGTTGGATTTCCTCACCACACATGATGGTCCGTGTCTTGCAGAAACCTGTGTCAGAACGCCAACCTGAACTTCCCGTCAGGCCACCACAATATCCACATCAAATCAGAGCCGGCCTCGCCCCCTCAAGAACGCGTGGGGGGCGGCATGGCGAGCGCCCGTACTGGCCGCTCGTCCGCCGGCAGCGCCTCCAGTTGCGGGAGCTCGTACGACGCCGGTGAAGAGCGCGACACAGCCGGTGGCGACCTCCTCCTGCGGCCACCGTCCAATCAGGATGAGCGTTGCAGCCCGTCCGTCAAGCGCATCCGGCTAACGGAGGGCTGGGCCACATGATGCTGAAAGGGTGGGGCTTGGTTACCTTGTAGGGTTTATTCAAGAATTATCTCATTGGCTGTGTTGGGAATCTATCACTAGTCACTATTGGGGCATTTTTAGTGGTGCTACCTGGGTCCGTTATATTAAAATCTGTATGTAGCGATTAGGGAGTTGGGAATGAGCAAATGATTTACGACAGATTCTTTCACTGATTCCTGACTCCCTAATTAAAATATTTGCATTTTTTGTGGAATTATTAGGCCCACTGTCTAAAAATCCTCTTCTAGTGATGACGTCATGAGTAAATGATTCCCAACATGGCCCATGATCGTATTCCTAATCCAGTCGTGCTTTTTGTTTGTGAGGCTGGCAAACCGTCAGACACTCGTGAGTCAAAGCTCATTTGTCAAAATCATTAATCGTTGGAAAAAAAGTGTCAAAGAAAATGACTGTTAAAGTCCCAGCAGAGTGGAGCTAATGCTTATTGCTTATTTGTAGTGTAGGAAAAAAAAAACTCCCAACAGTTCCACAAGAGGACCCTGCGCAACCCCAAACGTCCAATGACGTTAAAGACAAGTCACAGTAATATATTATTTATTTATTTATTTAATAAGTGGTCATTCAAATTCTCCAAAACTAATTTTTATAAGCAAGTTCTGACCCACATGGTGAAAGACTTTCACCAACCAAAATACTGTCGGAGGGGGGGAATATATATATATATATATATATATATATATATATATATATATATTACACGATCTAATGAATTTGACGTTTCCAATTTGTGCATGTTTGCGGGGTGTTAGAATTACAAACAAATTTTTAGTTTTTAAAACCAACACATGCAAACCAACACAAGGTCCAACTTTGGACGTCCGCTACCACTTCATTCATAAACATTCACAACATGTCAATCAAGCGTTGAAAAAGATGGAATAACGTCTAGATGAGAAGCAAGCGAAGGTCAGTGAGGTGACAGGAAGTGCAAGAGGCGACCGGAAAAGGAAGTTTATGCGGGTTCAAAAGAAGGTTGACAGGAGGAGGAACAAAGTGACAGGGCGATGCTGGGCGCAGGAGCCAATGGCTGCCAGCAGTGCGTGAGGGCAGGGGCGTAGCCAGCCGAAGCGAGGCCTCGTTATGCACAGTGTGTTAGTTTTTAGATCTTAGTTTGTAGTGCGGTAGCCTTTAGCTTTGCAAAGGAGGACTGCGGGACAGTAACGGCTTCAAATGTTTGTTTTTCTTTGTCCTGGTGTCAGAGTCCACGCAGTTGCCATGGTGACCCCACAAGTTGCGCTATTGGTTGAGTCCTTATTGATATTAAAAATTCTTAGTACGTGTCCATGGTAACTACAAGAGGCTCCGACTCCAGCTTCTGCTTGGCTTTTTTCTTCTTCTTTGTTTTGTTGAAGCTGAGGGTTGTTGACATTTGAATATTTTGCTGATCAAAAATGTATATTTGGAGGCCCAACCCTGGTTTCAAGCCACCAGATCCCGACCGGTTCCGAGGTAGAACCCGGCCGCGTTACGGGTCGCAATGTCGCTTGACATGCAAGAGGAGATTAAGGGCAGAGCCCGCCAGTTTTCTTATGAAAAAAAAAAAAAAAAAAAAAAGTTGTTTTGGCTCAGAACCTTTTGGGATCACACATGCACAAAACACAAATTTAATATATATATTAACTATGTAATAAAATATTACCGCTCTGCTAAAAATGTTGCTGTTTTGTTTCGTGTTTCCCGTCAAGGTCGTCCAGACAGCTGCGGTTGCCAATCAGTCAAATTGCAACAGTTATCACTGCAGCAAAACCACAGGAACACAACAACTTTTATGACTTTTTAAGACTCATGACCTTTTGATGTCATAATAAACAGCACTTCTATGACTTTAAACCATTTAATTAACTTTAATCACATTTTTATGACAATTAACTTTCATGACTTTTTTATAGTCTGAACAACTTTTTACTTTTAAACACTTTTATGAATTATTTTATGACTTAATGACATTTATTAACCGTTTGTGACGTTTTTATGACTTAAAAATTATGGTTATTTTGTCATTTTTCATAGTTATCAAACTCTTGCCATTATTGTTTAAAAAAAAACATATTTAGGACTTTAAAACAACTTTTCTGACACAATTTAAAATAGTGCCGCTTTCAAAGGCTTGGACCTGATTCAAAATGGCCGAGCTTCTGCGCATGCGCGACTCATATTGTGCAGGGGCATTTCTGGTTGCGTCCAAATCACCCGGCTGGGTCCTCATTTTCGACCACGCGACGTCACTTTCGGCAAGGTATGACCGCACATGGTGTCCAAATTCACATTAAAAGCTTGTTAAAATTCGCCACGGTTTATGCGGCCCATTAACGCTTCATGAGGAGGCGCGTTTGAAGGCGTCGAATGACCCAGCCTGCTAATAGTCCTTCTAGAAATTGGAAACCAGTAAGTTCTGTCGCGCCGTAAGTGACGTCACCAGGACGAAAAATGCGGCCTTCGGAGGATGTAGAAAATTGACACAGCCCTTGTCAGCACGTCGCGCTGACACATTAGCATGCATCGTGATACAGCCGCGTCACTACTCTTCATTCTTGTCGACGTAAGAATGAACAAACTCGCTGTATTCTTGTCGCAGGACGCCCATCACTACTTGACTTGACTGCGTTGGGGATAATGTTCGTCTTTGCTTGAAACATCTCCGTGCATGTTGACGTTTCTCGGCCTCGCCGAACTATCGTAGCTTACTAGCCGCTAACGAGAGACGCGTTAGCTATCGCTCAGCAGTGCGAATCGTTTGAAAATGTGCGCAAGAAGGATAGCAGAGTACGAAGAGGAGCTTTGCGGGGCAAAAGACGACAAGGAGCGGGAACGTCGCCAAATACTCGACGCAAGAGTTGAGCTTCACACAGCAGGTTTGCTCACTTTCTACCTCTCACATATTTACTAAATGGAGTATTTTCTCTTGTTCGCAATCCAATATTCCTGTGTTTATTTTTTTTTTAAAGGGACAGTTGATTGACGTTAACACTGGCACTTATATAATAGGTTTGCATGTAGAAATGACACCAGTACCCTAATTTACCCCCCTCAGAGACTCTGTAGTGATTTAAGGTTTTTGTGATGAGATTTGACAAATTGGCACGCCCCTTTTTGGAGCTCAGCGAACTATTTATTTTTTAATTTTTTTCATTTTATTTAAAAAAATGAAAACATTTATTTTTCCTTATCATGCAATAACCCGATTTCATTATTGACCGATATGCTGACAGGCCTGCATCCAATCAAAGTTAAATCCAACCGAATTTGTCTTAAAAGGGAATAAATAAATGTTTGCGACGAATTGGACTCACTAGTTGCAAAACTCAATAATGACAGATACGGTAAAATACCTGCAAAAAATATACCACATACCAACAATCAACTGGGAAGTAATGTGTATTTTTGTCCTTGTGTGTCCTGCAGACGTCGGTGGAAAAACGCCGTCCCTTCCCATTCGAGGGGAAGCGATGGTTCATGTGAAAGAAGAAGAAGATGAGGAGGAGAAACGAGGGCCTCTTCACATTAAGGAAGAAGAGCAGGAGGAAGACGTCACCAACTCAACATGCACTATTGTCCCTCTCAAGAGTGAAGATGAAGATGAAGGTCCAAGCGAGGCCAACGGAGGGGCGGAGCCTCTCAGCAGCAGCAAGCCAAGTCAACACGCGACAACAGAAGGGGACGGACGATCACCTGCGGACCGACTCTTGGCGCCACTGTCAGATAATGACGCTGCAACGTCACCCTCTCCTCACACGCATGACGATGAAGAGTCTCAAGGTCATGTGACATGCCCCACTGACAAAAAACGCTGGGAATGTTCTGAGTGTGGAAAAACATATGCTTATAATGGCAGTTTGAAACAACACATGCGAGCGCACACTGGAGAGAAACCTTTTGCATGTGCAGTTTGTGGTAAAAGATTTTCTAAGACGAGAATCTTAAAACTACACACAAGAACGCACACTGGAGAGAAACCTTTTGCATGCTCAGTTTGTGATCAAAGATTTTCTCAGAAGGGAAGTTTAAGCAGTCACATGAGAAGACACACTGGAGAGAAACCTTTTGCATGCTCCTTTTGTGGCAAAAGTTTCTCGCACAAGAGAAGCTTAACAACACACACAAGAACACACACTGGGGAGAAACCATTTGCCTGTTTAGTTTGTGGTAAAAGATTTCCTGAGAAGGGAAGCTTAAAACGACACACAAGAACGCACATGAGAGAGAGATCTTTTCCCTGCTCGGACTGTGGTCAAAGGTTCTCTAAAAAGGAAGACTTGAAACAACACATGCGGACGCACGTTGTTGAGAAACTTTATACATGCACTGTTTGTGGTAACAGTTTCTTTAACAAGGGAAATTTGACAACACACACCAGAATACACGCAGGCGAGAGACCTTTTGCCTGAAGGGATTGTGAACAAAAGTTCACTTGACGAGTCCGTCTGGCAAGCCACACAAACAAAGTTGGGAAGTGCTCAGCGAGATACCCTCTTGCCTGGACCTTCTTCAAAGCTTCCTGCGGTCAAGTTCGGAGAATAAGCAACTCATGCTGCAACACTTCAAATTAAAAAATGAAAAAGAGACAGCCTGACTGGCGAAACGGTAAAAAACTTGGACTCTTGGTGGCAAGGAGGAAAAATGTCAATGACATCCTGAATGAAATAGTGACAATAAATTCTGTTTATTTGTACTCTATGCTATACTACATTGTTAGTCTCTGAAAAGTACACGAGTCTTTCAATATTCAAGACACAACAGGCAATAGTGTAAACAAGCCCACCAAATGCAATGATTAAACATACGGATTCCAAATCAAGCCTTTGGTCCTGCTCGTCCATCTTTTTATCTTTGTCAATGACTGTTTTCCATGTATGAATTTTTATGGGTCATTTCAAGGCATTGCTGTGAAAATAATGAATATTAATAATAACACACTAATGTGACATTGAAGAAATGAAAGAAACTAAATAGCTATAAAATAAATAGCTAGCAATACAAATTCATTGATAAAAAGGATGTACATTATATTGTTGAAAAAGGAAAAAAATTATGAAACATAATCGTTTTTAACGTATATCACAGGGAAATGCGATTTTTTTTGGGCCATCACGGTCGCCTGCTCTCGCCTGTGACCAAGCGGTTCGAAATGCGTCCTGGGTTCGCAGGGCACCGGGTAAGATTCCCCCAACAGCGGCCTGTCTGCCAGCCTGTCTTTGAATAGCATGTGGCACCATCTCGTGGACACATTTGGTATTGCTCCCTCTCGTTACTTAAAACCTTTTTTTGTGCTCTGTTCAAGAACTAGTGGTGCCAGAAAAGATTACTATTTGCATGGTAATTTGTTTCATAGGTTTTTTTTTAAACTACTGTCATATTCTGTGGTGCTTTTCGTTTTTGTGTTCGCCTTTTTTGGGCCGCCGTACTATGGCGTGTTGGTGACTTTACCAAGTTAGTCCGGGCGGGCTTGCCGTACGTCGTCCGCTGAAGTTGTTAAGCACACGTCGATATGGTGCTGATATTTTCAAGCCGCCCGCGCTTAAGCGAACCATCGAGGAACTGATGAATTAGTATTTCGTGAAAGGTAGCGAAGCCTCAATGCTGGACATCCGTCATTGTTTTACCAAGCTTAAACTCATTCGTTTGCTCTTCCTGTCCGCTTGAAGTCGTCTGGCTGCACTTCAGGGCTTTTCTTTTCAGCTTCTTTTAGCTTAGCTTAGCCTAGAGTAGCTTAGCTGGCTAGCCGCTAACAACGAGACGCGTTGGTGATCACTGAACAGTGATCAAGTGTTGTGATTTTCTTGTGAAAATGCGCGAAAGAAGGACAGCAGAATACGAGGAGCAACTTCGGGGAACAAAAAACGACAGCGAGACGCCAGCACGCAGCACAGGTTTGTTCGCTTCCAACGCTCACTCTTTTAGCACATGACACTCTGTCTAGTTCAGACTTTATTAATATGTCAAAATGATACAGTTGTACTTTTACCACCACTGTACTTTACCACGTGACAACATGCGAAAGAAACACCCTTTAAAAAGCTACTTAAACCAGAAATTAGGCTTGTGCAGTGTGTGGCTTGGGCGATATATATAATCATCGATATCCTCGTCAATGATGCTTTCAAGATATGCAATTTTATATTATCAAGTATTTCCACTGCCTCGACAGTCAAAAGCAAACAAGTCCGTCGATTGTCTCAATGTAGGAGGAAGTGGCAAAAAACATTCGGAAAATCAGTGCAGACTGACGATGTGGGTATCAAGGTCCTGAGTGACTGCGTGCCTGCTGATGACGTCACGTTCTATAATATATTTTTGTAAAATATTTATTTGCTTCCGTATTTGGTCACCCCTGGTTGTTGTTTATATATGTTCTAAGTTACTGGTACTTTTGTGAGGATCATTCTTCGGTGTCCTGTGTGCCTATTAAAGACATCACATCAACTTTCCGTGGCTTTGGCAATCACATTGTGGCCAATTCGGAATAAAAAACACTTCAATTGATTCAGCAACGTCAAATTACATACCATAACTTCTAGAAAATACGCATGAAATGTCACTGCGTGATCATGAACTTGAGCAAACCATGTATTTGGTTTTGTGTCTCCTGCAGACGTCGGTGAAAAATATCCTGGTGCAAGCCACCAGGAGATGTCCTTTCCTGTTCGAGGGGAGTCCACTCACGTGAAAGAAGAAGAAGAGGAGGAGAAACAAGGGCCTCCTCACATTAAGGAGGAAGAGCAGGAGGAATATATCACCAAGTCGGCCTGCATTGATGTCCCGCTCAAGAGTGAAGATGAAGATGAAGGTCCAAGTGAGGTCAGCGGAGGGGCGGAGCCTCTCAGCAGCAGCAAGCCAAATAAATATGCGACAACGGATGGCGACGGAATTTCACCTGCGGAGCGACTTTTGGCACCCCTGTCAGATAGTGACGACCCAACGTCACGCTCTCCTCACATGCATGACGAGGAAGATGACGAGTATGACGGTCATATGACAGGTCATACTGAAGACAAACGCTGGAAATGTTGCGAGTGTGGGAAAACGTATGCTTCTAAGAGCAGTTTGAAACAACACACGAGAATGCACACTGGAGAGAAACCTTTTGCATGCTCACTTTGTGATAAAAGGTTCTCTCAGAAGGGGGGGTTAACAATACACACCAGAACACACACTGGTGAAAAACCTTTTGCCTGCTTGGTTTGCGGTAAAAGATTTTCTGAGAAGGGAAGCTTAAAACTACACACAAGAACGCACACTGCAGCGACGACTTTTGTCTGCTCAGTTTGTGGTGAAAGATTCTCTGGCAAGGAAGATTTAAAACTCCACACCAGGACACACGCTAATTGGAAACCTTATTTATGCACCATTTGTGGGAAAAGTTTCACTGCAAACAAATATTTGAGAGAGCACTCAACTACACACACTGGCGAGAAACCTTACGCATGCACCGTTTGTGGTAAAGGTTTCTTTAATAAGGGAAATTTGACGACACACACAAGAATGCATGCTCGAGAGAGACCTTTTGCCTGCTTAGATTGTGCTCAACGATTCTCTCAAGAGGAAGAGTTGCAACAACACGCAAGGACACACACTGGCGAGAAACCTTATGCGTGCACCGTTTGTGGCAACAGTTTCTTCAACAAGGGCCATTTGACAACACACACCAGAATACACGCCGGCGAGAGACCTTTTGCCTGCTCTGATTGTGGTCAAACGTTCACTCGTCGAGACCATTTGGCAAGCCACACAAGAACGCACATGCGCACGCCGGGCAACGTTG
This sequence comes from Idiotropiscis lumnitzeri, assembly GCF_059441095.1. Lineage (NCBI taxonomy): Eukaryota > Metazoa > Chordata > Actinopteri > Syngnathiformes > Syngnathidae > Idiotropiscis > Idiotropiscis lumnitzeri. The sequence continues at coordinate 7,139,598 of NC_142408.1, forward strand.
GTAAGCTGAGTTTGTGAAGCGTGCTGACCAGCCAAGTGTCACATGAAAATGTGGACGTTGAAGCGTCAAACGGATCGCTCTGGTTGTCTTGGAGAAGGTTTGAGCTTTCTTCACCTTTGCTTTGTTCAAACAGTGGGTTGGCTACCAAAGTGACTGAGGAAACACAAAGAACCGATGGAGAGTTCAAATCAAAACGGGAAGTAGCCGACTCAGTTAAACTTTCAACTGAGGACTGGTGGGATACACGTCAAACCCACTTGGCTGCTACGACTTCTCAGCAGTGTAGGATAGTTCCCTGAATTTTGATTGATTTTTTTTTTTTTTTAATTAGGTCACAGGACCTCAAAACACGCTGGCGACAAAGTGCTTTGCGACTGCTCATCAGACACGTTTTGTGGAAGTATGAACTCGTGTTGCATCGTTCAGCTTTGATGGAGTGACTCGGCTCCATAATTCCAATGACCTGCCTCTGTTAATTCATATTTGGGGTTTGTGACTTCTACGTGTGTAGATGCTTCTGCATGCCTTGTCACAAGAAACTGCTGCAAAGCTAAATCCCCTGCTCAAAAACAGTTGGACATGAGGAAATAAAAAAATGGCCTTGTATTGCATTTAAAGGAATGTTTGTTTAAAACAAAATCAGCAAGCTCTCTTTGTACTGTTGAAAGCTCCCATGGACTCCTTTCCGACTTTTTTTGTCTGCTATCTTTTTTTCCTTTGTGTTATTTTAAAGTTAAGTTGGAAATTTGGAAAAAATAAAAGGTTTAAAAAAAAGTCAAACTGATGAGAGGGGCGTTTGATTCAGTGCAATCTTGTTATGATCTTTGCACTTTCGTGCGCAGAGAATGAACACTGAGTCTTTGTGTTTTCGTGCCGAATGTAATATTGCATGACTACTACGCCAGAAAAGTGATACGTGTGAAATGTCTTCCTAAATTTGGCCCGTTAAAAACGACGGCATATTTGGTCTTATGTTTGTCGCGAATGGACGGATGCATGAGCTTTTAAGGGTCATTTTCAGTGGATTTATTTAGACAACTGTCAATTGGGAATTGAAGTTCTTTTACCGCGTGTCGCCTACAAGTGACGTCATCGCAAGCGCCCACGAGTGCGTGTCTTGACTGCATATTGTGACGCATCTCATCGAACCTTGGAGGCGGTGCTTAAATAACTTCGGATTCTTTCTGCAGACTGTCAAAGAGTAGCTGTATACCTTAGTTGTGGATGTAATATCAGTGGATGTAATTAAATGGATTAAAAAAAGGCGAGATAAAAACTAACTGCAATGATAAATCTCAAAGTGTTTAACCCTGGAAATGCAAGTTAAGACAGTCTCTTAAAATGGCAAATGATTTAATGCTCTTTTTTTTTTAAGCCTGTTAAAGAATATGTATTTTTTCATAATTCAATTGTTAATAAGGGGCATTCGCAAACGTAAGTATGGGAATATTGTATATAGAATGTAGCCAACGGTAATTTTTTGTTTTCTAAACTGGCTCACCAGGAGTTTATGCGGTTTCTCACCAAGTTCAAAATATTTACGTTTTGTATACAGGATTGCTTTACAAAGGATAAAACTTTATTCAAATTTCTATTCGACTATTTTCTTATATGAGCCACTAGAGGACGCCCTTACGATGGCTGAGAAGTCCGAACCAAAATAAACCGAAACACTTTGGCGTTGCATGAAACGAAGTTAACATTTCCCCCAAAAATTAACAAAAGCAGTATTAACAAAAGCAGTAACAAAATAACACATACACACACACATATATATATATATATATATATATATATATATATATATATATATATATATATATACGTATATATATGTATATATATACGTATATATATATATATATATATATATATACATATATTATTTTTTTTAAGCAAGAGTAAATTTAAGTACCTGTAGTTAGTGTAGGTTTGTTTGCCAATCTGTTCATCATCATAATAAGATGATCCCCATTTACAAACACCCACGCTTTTGATTTCCCTGTGACAAGCAGCCGCATGTTGGCTCATTACATTTTTCCTTTGATTTTCTCCCAACGTGAGCTTTCGTAAAGTGCCCAAGGAGTCCCGGAGAGACAAAGCTTCCATTCATCACAGTGTGAAGCACACGTTTAACATAGATAGGATGAATGGACGTGCGTTAATGAACTAAAAAATTTTTTTTTCACCCTCCAGATGATTTTAGTTGTAATTACACTGTCGGGCACTAGCTGGGGGAACACTAATGTGTTTGACACTATGCACACAGCAAAGAAGAATGAATACAGTAAGTATTTCAATCTAATTAGTTTTTTTTTTATTATTGATTGATTATTGATTGTCAAATTGTCATTAGTCTGCTTTTTACGCCTTCAGAAAGCCGAAGGTCCATTTGATAACATTCATGTTTGCTTTCCGGAACAGGTGTCTTCTCATGAGTATAACTAAAAACAAAAAATCGATAAAAGTGCCCTGAAAAAGACAAAGGGGAACACTCGTTTTCGTCAATATACTTGCTTTTTATTGTGTTTGTGTTATTTTGCATTTGGAATTATTCTGCAGTGGTGGTGGCGCTTATTTTACACATCGCACACAAATAGTCCGAAAGCGCGCACAAATACTTTCACTTGGAACAAATGTTGAGAGCTCGCATAAAACATGATGATGGCGGTGTTAAGAGCACAGGACACATACAGGACACACCTAATGGTTGCTGCAGATTAACAGTGTGGAGGAAAAAGGCAGATCATTCGATAAGAGTCAAAGAAGAGAAAGTTGGCGGCGTTGTCATTCACAGTTGGTCTTTTGTCGCAATCATCAAGCGCTGACATTTAAGACGTATCAGGTGAGTTACAATAGCCGAGCAGTTGCAGTCCAGTACAGTAAAACCCCACCAAATTGCGCTTCATATTTTTGCAGTGTACGGGCAAGTCCTAATTACTGTTAGCCTGTGCATGGTAGTTCACATTTAATGTTAGCTTAATCCTAGCAGAGCATTATAATAATATGGTTTGCTATAATGTTTTGGCCGCCACTATTTGCGGGTAATTGGGACTAAACCTGACTTTAAATTGCGAAAATCTGTCAGGAATTGAAAAAGAAAAAAGAGAATTAAAAAAAAAAAAATGTGTGGGGTTTCCCGTAAATAAGTGTGGGACCGGTTTAAAAAAGAATGTAAATTAACGATGGCTTCAGCAAATAATGATGGAATAAAAAATAGAGAAATAAATAAATAAAATCTGCGAATAGTTGAATTCAAATGCAATGGCCCATTGTAAAATGTTTAGTTCTCTTTTATTTTATGGGTCAGTTTTACATGAAAGTTGGTGTTTCGACCACGATTAACAGAGGTTCACTTCAGAGCTCTTTCGGTTTTGTTTTTATGTATATGTACAGTTTCTTGTCTGTTTTCTTAAATAAGTCACCAAGATACGCAAACACAATGCGTTCTGAGGCTTTTCGGTTAATTGTTCGTACGTCATTATTTATTACAATTGAATCCATAAGTGTTGGCTTCACTTACTTTTTTTTTTTTCCACCAAGGCCACTCGGGGCGACTCCTACACCAATCATCTGAAAATGTCGATTGCGACCACACTGACTCGCTGGAGCTTTAGTGCTTTGAATTTTCCAAAGTCTGTCCATACATCCATCCATTTTCTGCACGACAATTGGCCTTCTTGTTCCCAACTGTGTGATTATTTGAGGATGGTTTGTTCATTAGCATTCTGTTTCTCAGATACATTCATCACTCAACATCCCAATAAGGCAAAGATTTCATGTTTTTTTTTAGCCATTCGGCAAAATTAGAACGCATGTTGGACTGGAAAGATGGGAGAACAAAGTAAAAACCAATGGACACTTTTGGTCGTGTTTCTGTTACCTGAAATGTGGCATCTCACGGCGTTTCAATGGTTCCTTGGAAATGTTGGGAATTGATATTCAGTAGTGCATTGCAGATATTTATTTGACGTGTGTGAAAGTACGTGTGACTGTTTTCAGGCTACATCGCTCATGATGAAGGTGACGGGCCTCTAAAAGGAACAACCCTGTCCTACATTTCTATCTTACACGCTGGGAAGGACTCGTCTTGCATGACCACCGTGCTGCTGCTGGCCAGGACCATGATGTTCAGCTCCTGTTGTTTATCGTGGCTCTCCTGGTACCATTCCCGCATCACATCTGTGTCGTGGGTCGGTATCAGCGTGACCTGATGGCCGGGAGGGAGCAGGAGTTAACCATTTAGATCTCTCACTATTTACAACAACCGCATTCATTGTGATGAGTTTTATTTTTAATAAATTGTTTTTATTCGCTGATTCCAAAATTTGGGGACCGCTGCTGTATGGCGATGAAGGGTTCTAAAAAACAACGACAGATTATGCAAGTAACAAACCTGCATTTTGTTCTCCCACCGGGATTTCCCTTCCAGTAGAGCGTCGAGCACAGCCCGACTGGGCTCCTGAGACGACTGGTCATTGCCGCTGACCACATAGTATGAAGAGCGTACCCGCTGGAAGAATTCAGAATCCACATTCTTAGCACTGCAGTGATTGGGGATGTAAACTAAATCCATGTACATGGGAGGACAGTCGGGTAGAGATGCCACACTCGACACCTTCCCGATGGCACCTCGTGACGCTGATGTATTGGTTGCATTTTTGGCATCTTTTCCCTCTCCAAGACTCTTCTTGGGAGAGGCAGTCTTTGAGTCCTTCAATTTTGACAGACCGGTTTTTCGAGCTGGTGAGGAGGCCTTTTTAGTGAGCCTTTTCTGCTTCGGCTTTTCCGCGGCTTCTGTGTTAGCATTGTGGTGGTTTTCCTTAGCCTTGAGGGCTTCTGGATCGACCATGCAGACATCATGGTGGCCCGAAGATGGAGCTGAGTCTCTGAGCGCGACGGGAGGAGGGTCAGCATGCTTGTAGGTGAGGGTTCTATCAGTGGGCAGAGTCTCTGAGTCATCCTCTGAATCAATGTTAGCATCTGCTGTAATAGAGGGGCACTCCTCTGTCCCTGGCGGAACATCAGAATCGGTCTGAGAGGGGACAGATTCACTGATAGATGTGGGAGGAGTCTCCTCACATTGCTTGGCAGGAAGCCTCCCCCCTGGAGGCGGAGGCCCACCTCCCACCATATCAAGAGGCTTCTCTTCCTCCATAGTTCTCTCTTCACTGAGGAAATATTCAAGAGGGTTAGGATTGATAAAAGACGGTGAAAGTTCTGTCTTGGGATGACGATATTCACAAGTAGTGACTAAACAGAGGTCGACGTCTGTCTTGGAAATGGATGGACTGATCTTGGAGGAGTCAGGCTCCCTGAAACCGTAAACCGTGTTATAACTACATGGATGTGAGGACACAGGAAGACATGACGGGGAAGAGAGTTGGTGGCTCACGGGAGATTTTACTTCAAGTGTTGAATTGTCACATACAAACAGGTCGGTCTCCTTTTTTAGCATAGGTTTCTCTTCATCTGAAAAACATATTGCAGATGATAACGGGGAAGTTGATTCTCCATCAACTTTCTCCTGCTCGTCAGACTTGTGCTCTGACAGTAAAAAGGTACTGATGTTTTTTTCCACAGGACTTCCTGAACCTACGGAGGAATCACTGGAATGACGGGAATGAGGGACAGAGTGTGTGAGAGTTTCTACCTTTGCCATTTCAGAGGGTTTGTCAAGTTTCTCCTGTCCGTCACACTTGTGGTCCGCAGACGGTAAAAAGGGGCTAATGGTTCTTTCTACGGGATCTCCTGATAGTGGGGATTCTTCACTGGAATAGGGAGAATGGGGGGCAGACTGGGTGAGAGAGACTGCCTTCGGCGTAACTGGAGATCCGTCCGTCTGCTCAGCCATCAGAGGCATCTCTGTCATTTGGCATGGGGTCGTGACAGAGGGAGTGGACTGGGATGCATCGGATGGGGTCACAGAAGCAGCATGAGCTGAATCTGCGTCTTCAAAAAACAAAGGCCTCTCTGCTGTAGAGGTTTGCCCCTCGGATGCTCTCACAACATCTGAAGGGCTGTCGTCAATCTCAGTTGGGCCGTTCTCTGTAGCACGCGAGTTGCTTCCTGCAGATGGGTGCTCTGGAGATTGCTTGCTGAAGTCCAAAGCTAAGGAGTGGTCCGGAGACTCCTGTCCAAATTCTAGTGACATGGTAGAATGTTCAGGTGACTTTATGTCCTGCATCTGTGCGCTGACTTTGGTCTTTGGTGAAATGTCTGGGGAGATGGACATGGGACGAGGACTGTCTTCCTTGGATGGAGATACTGCCTCTGCCTCATGGAAGGTAGTTGGTGTCTGACCTACGGAAACGGACAAAGAGTCGTCTACTTCTGTTGAGTGAGGAGATCCGACCTCAGCGTGAAGGGAAGGGGAGTCGGTGGTGGGCTCTGGCAGAGAGCTGGTGGCAAGTGAGGCAGTGGAAGCTGAGGCTAAATGCGAAAACACATCTTCTGCAACCACTTCTTCCAGCGGTGTGCCTGACTTGTCTGATGTGCTGCCTTCAGAAATGGACATTTTACTCTCTTCTTTGAAAGCTGTCATTGAATGAGCATCCGATTCTTGTCTTGTAAGGGTTGTTGAGCGAAAGACTGATCTATTGATGTCATCCAGTTCCTTCTTTATGGGGGAGTCGGGGTCAGTTGAAGGTGTGCTTTTTGGAGAGGAAGTAATCTTATCCATAGGGGAAAAACATTCTTTCTCATCAGGCTTGGGTATTTCCCTATTGTAGGATTCCTCTTTGTCACTTGTGACCTCCACAATAATCGGACCCTGGTCTTCATTTTCTGGCATGGATGGAAGAGTTCCTGCATTTTCTTCTACTGGGGACTGATAATATGGTGTATGACCTGAGGACTGGGGGGAGCTTGCCCCTTCCAATGTCTTGTCTTCTGGGCTGAAGGTGGAATCACCCATCACTCTAGTGCACCCTGCTAAGGTAGTGGACAGTTCAATCGGGGTTCCAAACGTTGACACAGAATCAAAGTTGTATTTTTGGTTACTTGGGGGAGAATGCACAAAAGGGGCTGTTGAAGTCTGCCTTACCGAGACTGTGTCCTGATTTTCAAACGATTCCTGAAGTGTGGTCAAGCCTTCGACTTTACCGTCACAAGGAAATTTGTCTTCTTCTAACAACGACGGGGGAGATATTGTCGAGGCGGTATGATTGTACTCTTGTCCCTCTGTTGCATCGCTCTTGGAGTAGTCCGAACAAGGTTTACTCTGAAGTAAGGGTAGTTTGCTCTTCTCACACTCTCCAGATTGTGATATATGTAATCTGCCAAACTCCGGTGACGGAGACCCGGTTCCATCATTGGCCGTTTCGCTCAAGCCATCCCTCGGAGTTAACTTCTCATCAAAATGAGTCGGCACACTCGAGATCTCAATGGTGGACTGTGTAAGGCCAGAGGTGATGGTAAATTCCTCAGGTATTTCATCTGCGGTAGTTGAGCTCTCAATGCCAGCCGGAAACATTTCATCATGGATGGATGCAGCAGGGGAAACGGGTGACGACTCTTTTGGTGACGCTGAAACAATCAGTTCTTTTTTCTCTGTTATTCCACCCGTGTGTTGATCTTCTGTATAATCATGATCCTCAAGATTTTCACAGGACTCCTTGTGATTTGATGCCACTCTCTGTGGCTCATAAACTTCCTCGGTTTCCCCATTTGCTTCATAATCTGCTCCGTCAGACGCTTCCTCCATCACAGTGCCCTCGTCCTCATACTTTTCGATTATGTTGCCATTGAGTTTACCCTTGAGAGCTTGCTCATCTGGAGTAGCTCCATTTTCTCCTTCAGCCTCCGTTGTGGCAATTCCCTCATCGATAGACTCCAATGTCTCGGGGGACTCTTTGGTCTGCATTGGCTCTTTACATTGGGTTAATATTTTAGTCTCCTCTTCTTCAGTTCCTTGAACAACTGCTGCATCCTCGACCAGATCTGCTCGGAGCTCTTCAAAGTCCTTAGTGAGGTCTTCTGGGGAAGACATGGCAGCCCTTTCTGCCTCTGGGTCTACCGTAGGAGTGACAGCAGCAGCTGGACTTTTGGCAGCATCCATCTTCGCATCCACCTTTGGTGCTTTTGGACGTCCTTTAGCTTTCAGTTTTGATGGCGTGCCTGCATCTTTCTTCGATGCATCTTTTTTGAGGGTCTTTGTTTTGGGTGAAAGGCCGTTGTTATCTTCAGAAGAAGATAACTTTTTGGTTTCTTTTGACAGATTTTTAATATCCTTCTGCTCCCCCTTTTCATTCTTCTTCTCCTTCCTAGGAGAATCTCTCCTGACATCCTTTTTCACGTCCCTTTTCTTTGCTTCCTCCTTCTTCACCCTTTCATCTTTCTTGATCTCTCTTTTAGGCATGTCCGGTTTGTTGGCGACTTCTTTTTTAACCTCCTTTTTCTTCTCTAGAGATAATTTAATGTCTTTCTTGGCGATCCTCTCCTTTTCAGGTTTCACTTTGATTTGAGATGTCTTTTTTTCTGGTGTTTCTTTCTGGGACGTTTGATTTGGTCTTGCCTTTGATTCTTTCTCTGGAGCCTTTGCACGTTCCTTCTTCAGCGGGGTTTTTTCTTTTTTCTCCGCCTTTTGTTGTTTTTCACGAGACTGTTCGTCTGCATCTGCCTTGGGTTTCTCTGCCACTTCCTCTTTGGATTCTTTCCTGACACTTTTGTTTGGCGACGACTTTGGAGTAAACTTCAGACTCTCTTTGCTGTCTGTTCTGTTTTTCATCTTGGCTTGCTTCAGTGTCGGTGTTGATGGCACGTCAACGGATTTTTGAGTGACAACTGGCTGCTTCAAGAAGTCCAGGTGCCTCAGTTTTTCCAAACCTTCAAAGATGTGCTGCTGGCTGGCATTTCCCGGAAAGAGAACACGCACGACTTTCTCTGAGGGGTTCGCGGGGTGCCACACGATGAGAGAGGTGATAGATGTCAAGTAAGATACAGGCAACTCTGACTCTTTCCCGTTCAGCAGCGTGAAAGAAGCGGCATCCTTTTCACTTCCTGTCCACTGCTTCATAAATTGTTGCATCTCCTTGCTGTTCTTTGCAGGATTGAGTACGTACATCTCAAGCTTCCCCACGCCCATCTTCTGAAAAAGTATGAGGGGTTCAATCGTGTTTCCAACAGGCCGTTGCAACGGCACAGTCCTCAGATTCAGCTTTGCAAGGAACTGCTGGGTGGCCGCCGCCTCCTCCAGATTCTTGCGTACTCTGTAATTAGGTTCAGGGTATTCCAAATTTTCCGGAAGGTTTACAAACACGACGCCGATATCCGGCGAGATCATATTCTTCATCCAGTCGCTGTTGGCCGTTGAACCCTGCGACTGCTCCTCTTCCTGCTCCGCGATCTTTCTTTGCAGCATGCTATTGATGCCTGGCAGGTTATCATCGCCGATGTGCGTCAGCAAGATGGAGTCTATGCGGTCCAGGTGCCTCACCAGCTTCCAGAAACACGACTTCCTGTCGGAGCCTCCGTTGATGAGCATGTTGAAGCCATTGACGGCAAAGAGAGCAGAGTCGCCGCGACCGCCGGGGAAGACGTAGCAACACGGCTTGGAGAGCTTAAGGAAGCCACCGGAGGACGGCGGTTCCAGCATGTCGAAAGGCGTCAGGATCTCGACGGATTCGGACAGATACTCGGTGAACTCGGAGAGGCCCTCCATTTCAGGGAGGATGAGCGCAGAGTTCAGCTTTATGTTGATGAACTCTTGCAAGTTGTGTTTGTCCAGGTTGGAGTTTTTCCAGTCACCTTGATCGGGGCAGGAGAGCGTCAGGTTGGCTTTGTTTTCTGGGTGAATCGTGCTCAGCAGTTCACCAATCTGAGCAATAATAAAAAAAAAAGTGTTGTTATTTTAGCAAATTCTGCAGTCTTCAAACATTGAGAAGAAATGGTGAACACACCTCTTGGTCAGTGAATATGTCGATGAATTTGGAGATGGAAAACGATCCAGACTGAAGTAGGAGCTCGCCAGTGCTTTCTGTGCATTGGCCCGACAGGACCAGAAGCTTTTGTCTGGCAGAATCGGAGATCATCAATCGAACCTAAGAAAATATCATGGGGGTAAATGTTGTTCTGATTGAATATTGGATTGATACATTCTGCTTGATGGTGGTGAGAATTATATGGCAGGTGGCGTTGGAAGCCTTCCATAGGAATTAACGGGAATAACGTAATCTCTTGTTTTTCGCGGTTAATTGGGACCATGTTTTCTTATAAACCTATTAAGGAATCAGACGTGTAACAGGTGGAATATAGCACTAGTAGTTCAGTTTTCACCTCGGTGCTGACAGTGTCGTCTGAGGGGTTGATGAGCACCACTGTCTCCAGTATGTTACTTTTATGATGAAGAATTCGCTGGCCTGCAAAAAGAAATGGAAAGCAAAAACGTCACTTTTGCCTTGGACTCTCGAATACTGAAAATTGCCACTTTTCTCCGTATTACAAATTTGCCAATACTAAACACCATTCAAGTGAATGTGGCGTTAAATGATACTCAAAGCTCACCCCCCCAAGCCCCCCCATCTTTCACATTTAAAATTCAAACTTTTCTGCCCCCAAAGATTGGGGATCTATTTTGGGGAAAAAAATACAAATTATGCATGGGATTTTACGGTAATTCATTAATAAGACGCCGAATACATTGATTTTTATTTTTTTGTCTGGGCTTGGACGTGATGTATGCATGCATGTGTGCGTGCCAGACACACCCAGGCCCGCCCCACGACAAGCTTGATCCTTAAAGCGACATCGTCCTCAACAAAGTCCACATGCTTGATTTTCTCTCCTTTGTCTCATGGAGGTTGGCGTCGGCCTCCAGCTGGCATTAACACTGCTGCCGCGTGACAAAGTGTCAAGACCAGCGCAGCGGACCGGGCGTAACCCCTGCAATTAACCAGCGAAACCAACCACCTACGCCCCCTCCACCTCAGTCTCGCACCGTTGACTTCCTGAGGCAGACTGTCACAAAACCAAAGAAATTGATGTGGAAAGCACCAGACTGAAAATAGATCAGAGCTGCAGAGACGAATACCCCTCAACCTGCTAAAAAAAATGAATGAATAAAACAGCTTGCAAAATGTGTGTAGTATGGTCTGCCACCAAATACGCAGGTAGAAAACGAAGGGAATGAGTCAAAATGTTGCTTTGAATAGATTGACCTCTTACTACAGGCTTTAATGGGGAAGTCAAGTCCACATTTTTTTTTCTATGTGCCCCCCAACCCGTCTAAATATGGCATTCTGATTAATATTGCCTTTGTAGAATATGAATTAAGCAGCGAAATGCAGCCGTTTTTTAGCCATTTTAGTTGGCGGCCATTTTGCCACTTATCAGGTGGGCTCAGCTTTGCGGCCATCTTGGAACAGTTCCAATTGGACGTTGCCACTGCCTTCACTTTGGGAGTGATGATGCAGAGGAAACGGCATGCCTCCAACCCCTCGACACCCTCCGAAAGGATTTTGATGTCCTGCCGCATCATCTCCACTTTCATTAGTGACACGCGATCTGCCGCAGTACCTCACAGATGCCCTGCCGCTCAATCATTACAGCACAATTTGACTTGTGCTTGGATGAATAAAGGCCACACCCTAAGACACCTGAGATCAGGTGTGCAGCAGGAGATGATTCGTCTGGTACTCTCATCACGTGATTAAATACTGGACACGAGTCACTGTCAGGGGAAATGTGGTCAAAAATGGCAAAGGTTAAGGCCTCGCCCCCAACACAAGCACAGGCCCAGGTCGACAAATGCTACTTTTTGCACTCGTCATTGTAAATGAGAAATGGTTCTCAACTGACCTACATGGTTGAAGAATGGTCAAATAAAATAAAGAAAAGAAAATGTTGAGCAAACAATTGCTCCTGGTCACTGTAGTAGGAAATACGGGACAGCTATTACAAGAATTTGTAGGCTTCCATCTCGTGAACGTCCAGAACTCTCTGCAGTTGAGAAACGGCCGCTACAATAGGGTATGAAAGGGACGTTTTACCTTTGACATCTGCGGAGAAACGCGCCGAGTGTCGGGAGACAAAGAGCTTGAGCTCCTGGTCCAGGTTGCAGTCCATCAAATTGGCGTCCCATGAGCGGATACCTGGAAAAAAAAGGTGATAGAAAATAAAATAAACATGCGCAAATACACAAAAATATTTTTCATTTGCATACTGATAGTGGTTTGTTGATTTCTTTTTAATGCTGTATAATCAAAATGAAATGTATTGGCAATAACATAAGGCGTTGGTGAGACATTAAATGTAAGAGTAGTGTGAGGGAAATCATCAGAAGATGAAAATGATTTTGACAGCATGAGCTTGATCTCATCAGACTGAGCTGAGTCACGGCTCCGTCAGCCACACAATGAAACCTCTGTCGTGGTCACTATCAGGGTGGGGCACAACTTCTGCCTTGACGCTTGTGTTCAATCCATAAACCACAAATGCACATAAGGGATGAATGACTGAGAATAAAAAATGAATCGTCACAAATTCAGATCCAGGCAGAGATGAGCTGAATTTTCACTCGGTATGACGACAATGCAGAATCACTTATTCCTATTTTATGTTACAGAAATGCTATGACATCCTTCTGTTGGAAACTGAAAACTGTTTGAGATATTCAATTTCATTCATATATCGATTGTAGTTCATTACTAACCGAGACAGCAAGAAACTATCGGCAACTATAATCAACCCCACCCTCCTCCAAGAGACACGAATGTGATGAGGATGGTGAGGAAGAGGAGAGGGGGAGGAGGAGGAGCAAAAATATGAAGTGTCACGCCCAAATACTTTCGGGCCGACTTTCATTGAACAGATGAGGCCAATTCTTACACGTTTGTAAGCAACAAGAGAAAACGAATTGCTTTACAAAATGGTCCTTGTGGCTTCCCGTAGGGACCGCAGTGCGGCCCGGCCCACGCCCACCGGCCGGTGTAGGATGAGAGAGCTGGATGCAGGAGGAGGATGGGGAGGATGGGGTTCGGGTTGGGGGTGGAGATGGCGGGCGGATGCTCCCACGGGACAGGGACGATTGAGTTTATCGCTGGAGAATGCCACACATGCTGAAACAATCCCAACAAATTCATCAAGCGGGAGCGTCAAAAGCACCGAGACGCCCCTTCCTCCCGCCCTGTTGCTTGCCCCGCCCGCCGCTTACCCCTCTCGATATCGGCCACTGCGCACTTGAGGTTCTCCTCCGCGACCACCTCGCCGACGACTACCAGCAGGTAGAATTTGGAGTCGACGAAGTGCCGCGCGGGGCTGCAGGCCGCGGCTGCCCCCGCGGTCCGGCCCGGCGTCACCGGCGCCGGCTCCATCGTCGACATCGCGTCGGCCGCCGCAGCGCTGTGTTGCACCAGGGCGGTCATTGTGGCGGTCCTTCCTTCCGCTCCGCTCTGTCCTCTTCTTCTTTTTTTTTCTTCTTCTTCTTCCTTCTTGCGATGCTGCTTGCGCTGGAGTCGGTGCGCGAGTGAGGACAAGGAGTGGCTCCGGCTGCCCGCAAGCCCCCCCACCTCCTTTTTTTTTTGTTTTTGCACACTCACCGCACAGCTGATGTCACTGGCAACGAATCAAACGCATCCTTCCGGGAGAGACCGGGAGGATGGGAATTTTCTGTGTTCATCTATCATCAACCTTTCTATTGTAAGGATGGGCAACATAAATAAGGGAGGGGCCACAATTTTTCATCAGCGCTACTATTTGGAGGGGGGGAGTCATAGGACCTCTCACCACCTAAATGAATGTACAACAAAATATGGAGGAAATAAGTCAATTTGGATGCATTGGGAAAATGTGGGGGTTGTATTTTTTTGTGACCCACCAAGATTCTTCAAAAACATTGATAAACCTCTACTATTAGTTTCCCACAAAAAACAGGGGTTTGACCACCACCGGCACATTCATAGCTTATAACTTGCAAGCTTATAGCGCACAAACTTAAAAGATATCTCAAAACCTAATGTGCTAGAAAAAAAGTCAACATTTTTTTAGCCAGCAATAAAAATACATTTACATACACAAAAAGCCATCTCAAATTAAAATTTGCTGTTGTCCAGTATAATGAAATTAAGGGCAACTCAGCATGTGGGTGAGGGCCGCATGTGGTCCGCGCGCTGCCCGTTGACCATCCCTGACTATGATTTTTTTTCTTAAATAATACATCAAAACACCATTTAATATATTATATTACAAAATAGGCGACACGGTGGAGGACTGGTTAGCGTGATCCCGCGTGGGTTTTCTCCGGGTACTCCGGTTTGCACCCATATTCCAAAAACATGAAAAGCCGGTTGATTGGACATTGTGTGTGTGTGTGTGTGTGTGTGTGTGTGTGTGTGTGGATGGTTGTTTGTCTGCGTGTGCCCTGTGATTGGCTGGCAACCAGTTCAGGGTGTACCCCCTCTACTATCCGAAGACAGCTGGGATAGGCTCCAGTACACCCGCGACCCTCGTGAGTAGAAGCGGCTTAGAAATTTAATGATTGGATGTTTATAAATAAAAGCACATGGTCACCTGTTATCTTTTTTTCCAAGGGGATAACGAGGTGTCTGTTTGTATTTATTTGATCAGAACACGACATCCAAAAAGGGTTTTCCATAACAAAGCAAAGCAAAAGCCGTGCGAGCGGGACGCTTGAAAGCAAATGATAAAAGACGAATCGCTCAAGATGAAACGTGCCGAGATCACACAGGAAGTGTCGCCCTGTGGATGCTGAGCTCGCTTCACAGTCAGCATCAAAACCGTTTCTCAGATGAGTGGAGTTCCCTCTTGAAGAATTGGGGGACAGTCGAATCTGGTGCATGCCAGTTTGTTTTGTAGAGTTAGAGAAGGCGTTTGACCGTGTTCCTCAGGGAGTTCTTTGGGGAATGCATCGGGATTATGGGGTACCGAACCCTCTAATATGGGCTCTTCAGTCCCTGTACCACTGATGTCAAAGTTGGGTCCGCATTGCCGGCAGTAAGTCGGATTTGTTTCCAGTGAGGGTTGGACTCCGCCAATGCTGCCCTTTGTCACTCAGTCGGAAAAGGGTGGAATGCCCTCTCTGGATTGGGGACAAGATCCTGCCACAAGCGGGGTCTTGGGGTCTTGTTCGCGAGTGAGGGGAGGCTGGAGCGTGAGATCGACAGAAAGAAAGAGAAATTGAGGTACAGTCAAAATAAAATGTAAATGGACCGATCATTAATTAACATACACCGTCTAAGTATTATCTGGATGAATACGATTTTTTTAAAAGGCCAAATTAATAGATACGATTTGAAAACTAACAATACCGCTCGCATTAATCTAATAAAGAACAACAAACGGGCATCAGTTGCTGATTCTTGCACTAACAGCACCACCTACTGGCGGTAATTGCAAACGGCTGCAGAATTTATGTATTTTCTTGGCAATGCCTGTTTCTTAGACGGCCGGGATATTTTGTGATTTACTGATGAAGTGGATTGGAGAAAAAAAAAGTAGACTAGATCTGATGAGCCATAAGCACAGATTTCAAGAGTAAGTACGACCGAGGCTTCCTCTGAATTCAGCAGCGAGGTCAAAAAAGGTCAAATGTGAGCTCATCTCATTTTTGATTACAGTAATGCGTGTGTGACACATGCTGCTCAGTCACAACAGCTGCATAAATCCACAAATTGTATTCAGTTCAAGAAGAATTTTGGTTTAGGCAACTTTGAGACAAAAAGAAAAAAGAAGATACAAAAACGGACAAAATTTGAGCTCAAAGTTTGGGTGATGTGAGCAATTAAGATACGATAATCAAACGCACAAACACAAGACGAAACAAAGACTCGCTCGGAGCAGCTGGGGGCCACAATGCGCAGACTAGCCGGCCCACCCTACTCCAGCTCCTGATGTCACACATTAGGCCACGCCCCTTCAAGGTGCACATCCAATAGACTGATCTACTGTATGTACAGCTTCACTTTATATAGCCACTTTATTTCTCATTTTTTTCCCATCATGTGTGTTTTTTTTAAAAACACATAACCCAAATAATTTGGGTATTTTGGGGGTTTATTTATTTATTATTTATTTATTATTTAATTATCAACGAAACAAGCGAAAACACAAGAATCAGTTCTTGCAATATTACCATCAAATAAACTGAAAGACATTTTAGACAGTTTTATTTTTATTTTGTAATGTGATCTATGAATCACATAATTCCGCTCTGCTCAGTCTTTTGGAGTTCCTGAATTTTAAAGCTGCGCTTTGTATTTGCTTCCCCAAGGATCTATCTTGAAAAACTCATTCCATAGAGAAGTACCGGTAACAGAAAAGGCACAATCCCATCTGAGGTTGCGCCTCGTCCACGGTACCTCCAGCAGCATTTGGTCCATAGACCTAAGAGGCAGCAGGGCAGGTGTCCCTCACAGCTCTGTTTTAAGGCCTTGGCAATTTCCATAGACATAGGGTCTCTCAAGCTAGTAATACTTATGACAGGTGGATTGCGATGATGCATGGTGGACAGTGGTTAGCGGCTCATTTTAGCATCTTTATGTAAATTCCTTTTGTGCCCGTGTTTGTTTTTCTGAGACCCACTTCCTCCCACAGTCCAGTTTGGGTTCCCAGTGCTTACGAAACTTCATCAGCGGGGCAAAGAGGCATCTTTGGGAAAGTTTTCAGAGTTCCTCAGTGCCATTAGAAGATGTCCTTCCGATTATGTGGGAGGATTCGACTCACTTTGTCTTCAGTGAGAGGCCAAAAGAAACACGAGGAGCCAAGAATAAAAAAGAAAGCTCTGTTATTAAAAATCCACAAAACAAAAATAAAAATATCATTTGGTTGAATGAACTGCATTATCACACTGAGCCGCAAATATTCCAATCCCCAATGGAATTACACTTTAAAGCGTCTCCCCTTTTGCTGGGAACGCGGTTATCTAGGCTCTCACGGCCGCAGCTCCAGTTCTGCGCTTTATATAGAGTATATCATAAAGTCACAAGAATATAATAACAAAGGCAGAGAAAGCTGTCAATTCAAATGCAAAGTTTTATGGATGCCACTAAAAGTTTGATGCAATAATGGTCCAGGTCCAAAAATCCATCAAATATTTCAGTATTTCACGAAAGATAATAACTAGCGCCAACTTACATAAACATGCGGGTGCACTGGCACCCAAATTTTAAAAAGTGAGTGCAATAATGGGCTTCCCCCTGTAGGTCATGATCGGAACTACACATTCATTTAACAGGTATTCAACTAAAAGACCAACTTTCTCTCAATTTATTTCTGCACTTAATAAAACAAAAAAAAAAAAACATCACAAGCCACGCCCCCTGCCCTTTGTTTGCATGTGACTGCAACTTTTTAACGTCCTTTAAGAAACAAAAAAGAGCAGAAAATGTTCACCAAAACAAGTTGCAGGTATTTCGGGGAGGGTTTGGAATTTTTCACATGCTGGCATGAGTCACTTCTTCATTTTCCTGCCGAATGGAGATGAAAAACCACAAGAGCGCCGAAAAAAAAGAAAAAAGAAACACGAAGCAACAAGCAAGGCCGGCTTTTATGTTCAGGTGAGGACAAGGGATGATTTTCTGGCTTTTCACGCCGACTCATGTGTGAAAAGACAAGCGCCTCGAGGAAGCGACTGCGGAATTAAAGTGATTATGTCGCTGGAATCTGCACAACCTTCTGGATAAAAGATTCCATTGTATCCTTGCAGGTCGCTGCACTGCTTCGCATTTTGTTTTGAGAGCGCCGGCACGCCCGGGGGGCAAAATGGTGGAAAGTACCATAAAACAACAAACAAAAAAAAAAATAAAATAAAAAAATTGCATATGGTGCACAAAAAGACATTAGACCGGCACTCAACATTGATAACACAATTATCGATATAACTAAATTATAAATTTGAAAAAAGGAGTTTAATTTCAAGTTCAAGTTCAAGCACTGGATTTGAGGCTACACAAGATCAAGTGCCAGCTTTTTTTGATAGGACAAATGAGACCAAAATTTAAAAACTTTTTCTCTCATGGTTATCATATAAACTGTATAATCCAGAGGATTAAAAACAAAACAAACAAAATTTTTTTTTTATGAAGGTAAGTATAAATACACACCGGATAAAATATGTTTGCACAAGTGTACACACCCTCTTATCTGGGGATGTGTTGAGAATGAACCAATAACGTTCAAAGTCATGTGAAATAGAAGCAAGCACACACCTGTCACTTCTTAAAGTGATTCAGATTAACCCCAAATAAAGTTCAGGTGGTCTAGTAGGCTTTTCCTGCCTTTTTTTCTTTCCACAGAATCTTGAAGTTTCTGTGCGAACACTGATATTTTCTCCACATGCGTTAGGGGGAATTTCAAAAGTGATTTTGCTAAATTTTGAAACAGCGATTGAACTTTTGGGCTAAAATTTGGCACAAACACAACAACACTCATGAGTAAATAAAAAAAGCATGTGATTGGTTCATTCTGAGCAAAGCCACATGCTATACAAAAGGGTGTGCACACTTGTGCAACCACATTAAATCTTTTCATTTGCATTTTTCTTCAACCTTAACCATGTATATATTTTTAATTGGATGGGGGTTGTATCAATACAGGTTAATGGCTGCATTAGTGAAAAAAAAAAAGTTTTTTAATGACTTATTTTGTTCGGTTTTCCTTTACTCCGCAAAAAAACTTGTATTTGAACAGAGATGTGTAAACTTTTTATATTGTCTAACTTGCCTATCACGTAAAGGTTCATCAGTATATAAAAGTAGTGTAGCTAAACCATTAAAGAATCTACAAATTGTGGAAATATACTTTGACCCCCCCCACACACACACACAAAAAAAAAAAAAAAGGAAAAGGAAGGCGTATATAGTTTTCAAGTAAATGTCACACTCTGCAACTCGGTCGCCCGGAGGGCTTCAGGGAGGGTGGCCAGGACCCCAGCAAGTGCCCCCCCAAAAATCATTATAAAGAGTATTTAACACCTCCCTCCGACCCCAATAAAGCCTTAACAGTTTACACTAACAAGATGTTTTAGTGTAAACAGTGGCTCACAAAGCAGTTGAAGAAGAACAGGCATGTTTGTTCCACGCGCATTCCAAATTTTTGGCAGGTGTCATAATTCAGTCTTTATATAAAAAAAAAAAAGTCACCTCACCCTCCCTCTTTTACACACACCTGCCCACGCGCACCCACGCACGCACATATGCACATACGTATACACAAACTCACACACACACGCGGCGGGACGTTCGGTATGCGCCGTTTGCTCTCCCCAAGGGGGAAATAGTTTGCAAGTGTCAGGACTTGTTCCTCTAAAGCTTATGCTAAAAACTGCAGCCGAAAGCGGGGCTGATGAGGGTAATTATAGCTGCGTAGGGTTGAAGCCTGCCATTGATTAGGAAATATCAAAGTGCTATTACTTCTGGACTGTACTGAAGAAGACTTTTCAGGCAAGATTTGTTGGCTTCAAGAATGATTGGTGGCAAATGTGTTGTCTTGTGCCAACGAAAAAAAACCCCAACAGCTTCTGGTGTTCAAAATGCTCTCAAATTTGAGAAAAAGAAGAAAAAAAGAGAACACGTACGCCCAAGTAAAGTGTATGCTGCCAGTTGTTGGCTTTACATGCAGCTTACCTAGTATGCTTAGTCATTTCGCGACGTGAACAAAAGCGGGCGGTCTCATAATGCTTTTGATTTAAAATCAGCACAGATTTTGAGTCGAAAATAAAGATTAGGTGCTCAGGCTTGGCTTGTCACGTCGATTATAAGGCGGTTGAAGTGGGGCAAGTTTAGGCACCATGCACTCGAACAGGATACAAGATTCTGTGATTGAGTCTTCAAATCGGTCATATGCTCTAATCCGGCTGTCAGGGAATGATGATGACAAGTTTACTTTTTTTAATTTTACTCAAGTACTGTAGTTGATTCAGTGCTTCTTTTTTTTTTTCAACAGAAGTAACTTCACTGCAATTGAAGTTGAGCGTGTAAGTACTTTTTCCACCGTATCCCTGTTGGTAAATAACAAGTTGTGGCCAAAGCTCCTGTACGTTATCACATGGTTCCTTGGCTCCAATGCAATCGATAAATCCAAGGTGGGCCGGGGGTGGGGTGCTCACCCCAAACGGGCAACACGGCAAACTTGAGAAGGATGACAATTGACGAGCTGGAAATTCGCCATCATTCACGGGGATCATCATTTTGTTTTGAAGGAATCTTGCTCGACTTGGCGAGCCGTGCCGACGCATCGAGACTTGTCTTTCTCGTGGCTGGCTGTTTTATTTGGAACAGAGTAAGGGGGGGGGGGGTTGGCTTTGTGCACTCATCAAAATAAACAACCACCTATAGACTTTTTTCTCAGCTTGGCTTTCTGTTCCAACCTTCCCGTGAGCGGACGAACGAGTAAAAACTTGGCTTGGACGCATCTCAATGTCATAGGAGGACACGGGAGGGAGTTTCGTTGGAAAGCTTCCTCTGAAAAATGTTGGTGAATTGATCAAATTCATCCTGGTGGGAATTTCTATGCAATAGTTATTTGGAACCATAAAGGCATGAAGACCATCAAAATTGTGAACAACCTACTTGAGATGTTTTTTTTTTTTCTTCAGACCGATCGCAAAAAGAGTATTTACAGTATTTGAGTACTCACGGAAAAATAATTCCGACTCTGTATGGTTGCACATTTGACACACACAATGTTTTTTTTAAGTCTGTGTCACATTCATATTTTCTGTAATTTTTTTCACAACATTCCACTTATCATTTGTCCTCATTAAAATTCATCACAGGTGGATTTTGGTCATAGGCAGGGTAAACCCTAAAAACAAAACCACAAAAAAAAGAAACACTTCCAAGATCCTGAAATGAGGACGCATGTATACACAAAAACAACTTTCTCAGGCAATGGGAAAAGCCATTGCGCAGGACAGAGGTGCAAGAGCGCTTCGGGAGGCAGTAAATTTCAACCGGGGTGTTTTGATCGGCTCCCCGGAGAGGCCTTTTTGTCACATGACCCGATTCCAGCGAGTGCAACTGGAGAACTTTAGCGTTCCCAGGCTGGGCCAGGAGTCCGTCAAAGTGTTTTGTGCAGTGTATCCCCGTTGCGCATGGCCAACTTTTTGACGATATACGTCAATATACCCACACGAGATTAAACTAACCTCAAATATCGGGGTTGATGAGTCTCTGAGGCAGCACATGCTTGCACCCTGGGTTGTTTAGGCATTCATGTCGGCTGCCAGGACATTCCAGCATCTTTTTATTTGATTAAGAGGCCGAGTCGTGGCTTTGGTCAACAGTGAACCCATGTTCATCGCGATGTTCCAGATTCAGTCATCATGATGAAAATCTGCCATAAAGAGAGAATGACAAATTGAGCGTACCATATTTTCCGGACTACAAAGCACACTTGAAATTGTCATTTTCTAAAAAAAACACAGCGATCTTTACGTATGAATGTCAAATTGAAGATGTTTAACTCTTTTGTTTTTCTAGTTTGTTTCCTTTAATGTGTGTTAATACACCTTATAACCCAGTGCACCCTTTATGTGAGAATTTCCAAAAATAGACAAGTTCATTGCGACTGCTCCTTACAATCTGGTGGGCCTAATAGTCCAAAAAAATACAACTTTCTTACACTGACACATCCCTACATGTTTGAGTCGCAAAAAATATATCAAAATCCTCCGGTGGTTTGAATATATCCCACCAGGTTGTCGCGGGGCTTTCCACGTTTGCATTACATACTAATTTGGGAATTTATATAACAACAACAAGTTGTCCAGTAAATTGTGGCACACAGAGAAGATGCAGTTTTGGACTGTGCTTGCTAACTGCAGAAATAAGACCAGTAATAAAAGCAAAGTAACTTGCGATTCTGGTTTAAAAAAAATCCAACATATAGCTGGAAAATATTGTTCTCTCCGTTGGTCATCTGGTCTATCACGAGTGCTCTTGAGTTCATTCAAGAAATACATTAACTTGATGAATCGGCTCATTATTTCCGGCCCCAAAACGTTCCCAATAGTTTCCGGTGAAACACAAGATAAACTTTGACATAAAATACAGCAGTTTGGAAAATCCAGCCCCCTAAAGCCAGTTTGACTGCAATGTCTAATATGAGCAGACCCACGAAAAATCTTGAAGAAGAAACAGGTAATGTGAAGTTTTGTTTTTTAGCACCCATCTTAAGAGTCATTTGACCGTTTCCAAAAAAAGCTACAACTTGCATCACACGTATGGACATTTTACTTTGTAAAGTGTTTTTTTTTTTTAAGCAGAAGTGAAGAAAGTGCAACCTCCAACACAAAGTGCGCTGTTGCTTCATTCTAGAAGGAGGAGGAGGAGGAGGAGCTGAATGAAGGGAACAACTCCCCTGCAGCCACTTGAAGTCAGAAGTGTATGAGCAGAGTGAGTGTGCTGCTCCATCCGAAACTTTCCCCACACGGAAAAATAAATCAGATGAGATGTGACTTTCCCTTAGTGGAGGATGCACATTCAAGCTTGAGGTGAAGATGAACGCCACCGCCGATGCGCCGCCTCGGACCTTCCAGCCGCCCACAATCCCGGTCATCATGTTCATCTTCGGGGTGGTGGGGAACGTCACGGCCATCGTGGTGTTGCGCATCTCGCGCAAGGAGCAAAAGGAAACCACCTTCTACACGTTGGTGTGCGGCCTGGCCGTCACCGACCTGCTGGGCACGCTGCTGGCCAGCCCGGTCACCATCGCCACGTACATGCGTGGCGCGTGGCCGGGCGCCGAGCCGCTGTGCCAGTACTCGGGCTTCATCCTGCTCTTCTTCTTCCTGGCACAGCTCTGCATCCTGTGCGCCATGTCCGTGGAGCGCTACCTGGCCATCAACCACGCCTACTTCTACAACGAGTACGTCAACCAGCGGCTGGCGGCGCTGGCGCTGCTCGCCATCTACGTCAGCAACGCGGGGCTGTGCGCGCTGCCGGGCATGGGCTTGGGTGAGGTCAAGCTGCAACGGCCGGGCAGTTGGTGCTTCATCGACTGGCACGGCAGCGGCAACCGCACGTCGGTGGCCGCCTTCAACCTCATGTACGCCGGCGTCAACGCGGCAGTCGTGCTGGCCACGGTGGCGTGCAACGTCATGGTGTGCGGCGCGCTCATCCTCATGCACCGCCGCTTCGTCCGGCGCACGTCGCTGGGCACGGCGCCCGAGCGCAGGCGACGGGCGGTCGCCCGCGCGCAGCTCCGGCGCCGCACAAGTCTGGGGCGGCTGGCCGGGGCCGAGATCCAGATGGTCATCCTGCTCATCGCCACCTCGGCCGTGGTGCTCGTCTGCTCCATCCCTTTGGTGGTGAGTCCCTTTATTCGGTGGAAACCCCATCGCGCACGCCTGATACAGGCAACAACCAAGACGCCCTCAAAAGGATGCGGAATCACACGCAGCCTCCCTTTAAAAAGCTTCCGACTCACTTTCCTAAGCTATTCCAAATAATTTCGTTGACTAAGCGCACTCAGTTTTTGTCCACGTACGGTGATGACTAATACGATCACATCCATTTTATTCCCAAAAGCGATTTTGAAAGCATTTTGTGTCAGTAAATTAAACGCATCCGCCCCCCCTTATCGCGATGACATACAACAACAAAAGCGTACTCGAGTCCTTAAAATGTGATGACCTATTGTAAACAAAAAATGCTATTCACTGTCATTGTCATTTTTACATGAATTTTATTGTTGAGAAATGACTTGGAAAGCTTTAAAATCGACTTAAAAAAACTGTCAGAAATATGCTTGTTTCGTGTAGTGAAGTGTGAGCATCAAAAGGAAGCACATGGAACAAAATTAAAAAACGTTAAACCACAACTCAATATTGACCCTTCATGTGATGCGACTTGACTTCTTGCCACCTGAGTTTGCAATGAGGAGCATGGAGCCTGTTTGGGATGTTGTTTTTGTTAAAAGAACGGCCAGCGGAAGCAAGATCGGGGGTGGCGGGAGTTGGCTTGGATGAAGGGAATTGTGATAAATGATAGTTTGAAAAAGAGCTGCTTTCCTTGGCTGGCTGCCGCCTCCTCACTACGTCCCAATGGTCTGTTTCTGCTCAATTTTGGCTGTTCCCATGTTTTACTCCAATATGATTGGCAGCCGCATCGGATTGAACCAAAATGGTTGAACCGATCGATTTGGCCTCCATTTACAATCGATATTTGAATATTTGTTCCATGAAATGGCTTAACTGATTCCCACCAGTCTTTTCATTTGGTCATGACAGAT
Organism: Idiotropiscis lumnitzeri; assembly: GCF_059441095.1. Taxonomy (NCBI): domain Eukaryota; kingdom Metazoa; phylum Chordata; class Actinopteri; order Syngnathiformes; family Syngnathidae; genus Idiotropiscis; species Idiotropiscis lumnitzeri. Next base: position 7,163,784 of record NC_142408.1, read on the forward strand.
TTCTTTTTTGTCCAGATTTCAAACCTGTTGTGTTGCTATGTCAATGTCATCTGTCCAGGGCCTTCATAATCACTAGTGCAGAAGAAGCAATCATTTTTCTGTCCTCTGACTGGTTGGTCAGAGCTCAACTCGTTCCAGTCAACACATCAACAACAATGTATAAGAATGCAAAAGTTGATTTGACTAATTGAGTCACTTCACCCCCCTCTCCTTTTGGTCTCCAGCTGAGGATCTTTGTGAACCAGCTGTACAGCAACCAAAAGGAAGAGTCGACAGGGCTCAACAAAGACCTGCTGGCCATCCGCATGGCCTCCGTCAACCCCATCCTGGACCCGTGGGTGTACATCCTGCTCCGTAAGACGGTGTTCCTCACGCTCATGGAAAAGATCAAATGTCTCTTCTGCAAGATGGGACGGGGCCGGTCAGGGGGCGGCGGCCAGTTCCACTGCGCCAGCATCCGCCTGTCCTCGTCGTCCATCGTGTCGCGGGACTCGCCGTCTCTGGTGTCGCGAGAGCGCCGAGGGACGACGTGCACATTGCAGACCTTCCTGTACCCACCTGAGGGGAGGACAGGGTCTTTTCAAGGGGGGGCGGACGTGGGCTCCAGCTCGCCTGGCGGGCACATGTTGCTGACCCCGAGGGAGTTCAGGGGGACTCGGACAGAGGCCCCGAGGTGGTCCGCCGAGGGAGAGCCGCCGGAGAGCTCCAAACCGGCTTTACAAGTGTCGCTTACGGACCGGACATCAAATGTTCAGGAAAGGAGTATATAAGCAAAGAGTCGCCACTGACAGAAGATTTCAGTTCATCTCGTCAGCCGTAAATATTTTGCATAGCTTTAAATGGCCACCAAAACTGAATTAAAAACACCACAAGTTCTATGACCACATGTGATGAATGCCCGTGTCCGTTTGCTTGGACTGGATTTACAGTGAACCCCAGTTTAGCACATGGTTTAAGATGCAGCTTCGAAAAAGGGAAAAAAATCACATACCAAAAAAAAAAACTCCCCATTTTCAAACACTGTAAACACATTTAAACCTCGGCATCTTGGAGCCAAGGAACCATGTTGGGATCTATTCAGGATCTTCACTTAGACAAACATATTGCTTTGCCGCCATCATGTGGTACTTAATTTAAATTCTAAAGTTTTTGTGAAAGTGACAATAACACATAGACCCTTTCCCCTGCAACTAGGTCACCTGGTTTTACTGTGGAATATTAATTTTGGCCTACCTTCACTTTTCCTTAGCACATGATTTCAGTCTTGCTCGCAAAGTTCTCTAAATGAGAGGCCACGCGTGTTTGCTTCGAACCGTTTGTTGCTCCCAGCTGATGTCGACTATATAACTGACACATAAAACAAAAGACAATCAAACATTGAATAAGTAAACAGCAAAATATTCAACAATACAGTGCAAGTCAGTGAGCTTAACGCTAACATATAACGGGCTCATCAATACAAACACAATCCTATTCCATTTCCAAAAATTCCTACAAAGGCACTTTTTCAAGAGTGTTAGCTACGTGAAATGTAAGCTATTACAATGTGAATGTTTCTGTGGCAAGAAGCTAATTTATTTTGCGTATGTAAATGTGCACGTTATGGTCTTCTCTGTGAGAAGTTGCAGCGATTTTGAGGTCCAATCGTACGGCTTGCGGGGCTGAGCGGTCGCAATGTTAATGAAACCTCTCCGAGTTGTTCGTTTTTGCCATTCATGGAATGCCATTTTACCGGGACATGCGTTGGTGTGATTCAGCTGATGTGTGTTGTATTTCTTTGCTTAACGCCATTGTCATTGTGGAGAAATGGACATTTGAAAGAAACCACGTGAAAATGCGACCACTCTTGACCTTGTACAAAATTTAAGCAACAATAAAGTTGGAAAACACTGCCAAGAGTCGTTTTTCTGTGTTTTTGTTTTATTGTCCAAGCGAGAGCGACTTCATATAAGATGTTGGCAGGAAATCGAAGACCTGCTGAATTTCAATACAGCGGTGCCTTAATGTACGGCTTGAAATGGTTCAGTGATCTATACATCACATATCAATCAGGAAATCCTTCCAATATCATCGCACAATAAACATTAATTATTAAGTCAATGAATGCACCTACAGCTGAGGCAAAAAAAAAAATAATAATCCAGTTTACACAAGCAATCAGCTGATTTATTGCTTCTGAGAAAACAACCTACATGACTCTTTTGTCCTGGGAACAATGGTAAGCATGCGACCACCCCACCACAAAAAAAAATGCAATGGGTGTATCGTGACAGGAAGAACAGTTAAATGTTCTTCCCCTAGATGGCAGAAGGTAAAAATTACCTCATCAGCAGATATTATTTTGCTCTATTTCTTGATAGTGTGTGACGAGATTTTTTTTTTTTTTTTTTTAAATGTAAAATGTGTGCCTAGGTTCCAGTTCCATGGGATGGTATGTTGTTTGTGCACACAGAGTCAATAAGTTGACTTACTTCCGCATGCATACCAGTTCAGAGTCTTCTCATTTTCACAAAGTCTTCTCGCGAGAGCTCTGCCGCATCCGCTGATGCTGTCTCACCCGATTCCAGCACATACCCCGCAGCGTCTACCACCAGGGCAGCCGGTCCGAGGCTGCGGTAGCGCGCCTGTTGCTGGGCGACGGCCTCGCACGCTGCCACCACCTCATCTGACTCGAAGTCAAAGTCCCCGTTTAGTTCTGGAGCGGCCATGATCCGCCGGTTGGCTTCCTCCCGACGGCCAAAGTTCTCCGCGGTGGTCGTCTTCTGTTTGAGCAGTTTCCGCGCCCATGCCAGGTCGTCCTGCCACAGGGCGTTCTCCCACGGGCGCAGGTGGACCGCCACCTGGAAGGACCGCAGCGCCTGTACACCAAAACCCACCACTTGAGTGTGGACCTCAAATCTGCTCAAATTATGAGGCAAAAGTAGAAATCACTTGTTTGCCGTGCTGCCCACATCCAAAAATATTCAGCAATTTCCGCCCCTGGCTTAATGTTGATGGCCCCGCCGTGATATGACGACAACTGATTCTAACATTTCCAAAACAGAACACCACGGAGCAAACAAGTGAGACATTACGAAAAAGAATGCCAAAAGTGACACAAGCGGAATGATTCCCCTCAGACGTGTCAAAGTCTACAAAACCCTGGAACACGACTGGGCATGCCTGGGTTGAAAATAGATATTCTCGCACCCCCACTCCCAGTTAGTGCATTGTGCGTGAGGTGTGTCTGCGTTTGACTTTCACCACTTCCTATTGTCTCGGCCGTAAGACAGCTCGCACAAGAAGAACAGAGGGGTTGTTTCATTTCGGGTGAGGTGTAACTTTCAAAGCAGTGGTGGGAAGTAACCAAGTATTGCAGTGGTGCCTTGAAATACGAGTTTCATTTGTTACGTGACCACACACAACTATAAGCAATCCGAATCTCATAATCGGCTTTCCCCTTTAAAAATGAATGGAAATACCATCATTCACGCCAATTTTTTTTTTTTTTTTAGAATGTGTTTTTTAGTAAGGAAAATAACACTAAAGCACTATGAAAATATACTAATAACGTGAATAAAATGGAATTTGAGCACGATGAATTCATTGTGGCTCCTTCTGGTATGTGCAACTTATGCAGACCAGAAGGTGTCAGTGTAACACAGACACAAAAAATTCTTTTTTTCTTTTTTTTTTTTGACAACAACTATGACTAAATTGCTGTACTCATTATTCAGCAGTCATTTTGCAGAAGAAGAAGTATATGTCAGTGACTTGTTATATTGTCTGTCTATATGTGGTGCTCCACTCTTTGTGCTGCACACCCTTTCTACTAGACTATTTCGTTCTTTTGTTCAACGCATGTTTCTTTACTTCTACTTGTGCAGAGTTTGAGTACTTTTGCAACTTCTGTTTTACACACACGCACACACACACATGCCCATTATATTCAAGTTGCGACATGTTTGGCGGCAATATTGGCTACGGGTGTTGGGTGTGGGTGCTGGGCGTGTTTGGGATGTTTGTAGTAAACACTCGCAAGGGACTGATCTTAACGGCTTGTTAAAATGCCATTCACGTCATCGTGTCCAATTTTAAGGTGGCACAGTGTTCCTGTTTTTTTTTTTTTTTAATTATTTTGTCATCTCCTTTTTTTTTTGCTCAAAACATAGTTTCCACCTATATTTTCATGGGAGCATTTCAGTTAGGTACAAATGAGACAAAACAAGATTTTCTAATTTCGGCTCATGCTCTGACAACATGAAAACTGTTATTTTAAAATCACTCTAGAGACAGAATGTTATTTTCCTTCTGAAAATGTGTTGGATGACTTTGAGGATTTTATAACAGGTAGATACTGTTACTTTTTTTTAAACAAGTAAACTTTTGTAAACTGATTTTGCATGCAACTGAACTGCTTATCATGTTGACCAAAAATTAAGTGACATAAGTTGCGGTAACTCATAGTTGATGACAGCACTGTATTGAAATCAACCCCCGCCCCAGCCTCCCTCTTAGCCGAAGAAATGAGTACATCCGGTCAAGTAACCATACCGACCTATTGTAGCCATACTGCATGTCAAATAACAATACGCACACAGCGGTCAAACTTCGGAGTTGAGGCAATCGTGACTCACCATGTCGACCTCTCCCATGCTCAGCTGCGCCCGGCCAAGAGTCTGCCAGCTCTCCCACCACACGCTCCGCAGCTTCACCGCAGTCTCTGCCGCCTTGACGGCGGGGAAGACCTCCTGCAGTGTCATCAGCACCTGCGGTCCGACACCAAGCGGGAAAGCAAATCACGCACTCCGCCAATTCACAATGCTTGTAAACTGACAGCTGGTCAAATGCGAGTGACTAACGCAGACGTAAAGAGATCCAGCAGGGTTACTGTGGAGATATCAGGCTGTGAACGATCATATTGACTCAAATCGCACACTGTCAGTCAATCAGCATCAGTCATGACAAGTAGAACCACTCATAGCGCAGATCGGCTCACTTGCAAATGATATGCTAGCCTTTATGTTACATGTACCATGACTAAGGGTAAAGCATTTCATGAATATCTATTTCCCGAATTAATATTTAACATTATCATGGAGGGAATGGCTAAGTCTTCTACTTTCTAAGCAACATCGCTGTTGAAATGTAAATCATGGACTGCTGCGATTGGCTCGCCCATCCAAGTGTACATCACATCTTTTCAATTAACACTGCATACATTCCAACCAACGCGGTAAAGAAGAAGGATCGCCATAAGAGACGTGTTTCCAAGTGAATGGGACTTTGCAACAGCACCACGGGAAGAGAATTCTTCCTTCAAACCATTTTCTCACTAGCTCCGTCTTTGTAAATTGACATGCAAAGAAGGTTTGTTTACTTTTGGAGCCCACCAATTTTCCATGCCTTGATTATTTATTAGCGTTTTGGGGAGGTTTTTAGGGTTTAAATATTTAAAAAAAATTTTCACAATGCAATTCAATGGGTGTCAATTAAATGTAAATTTTGGCTTTGTTTTTTTTCCCATTGATTGGCTCTGAAATCCTGCTCGTGTAACTCACAGCACGTCTGCTAGCTTACCTGGGCCTTCATCTCGTACAGCAGCGGGTCGTCTGGGGTCAACTGAATGGCCTCATCCCACTTCTTAATGGCTTCTAGGTGCCTGGGCAAGGAAAAGACACACACACACACGCACAAGATTTTGTCATTTTACTATCACACGCCTGCTAGAATTGTTATTGTTTGGTTTGAGAACACTGAACGCAACAAGATTTACAATTTGCATCGAAAGCAGTGTGTCTCCACACGCATGTTTGACTTGTGTTATGTAAGCTAAAAAAAGAGCTACATGTTTACTCAGTTAAGCCTTGCATGATATCACTTGTTCTCGATAGATACGTCTTGCATAATGTTGAAATATACACAATATACACTCACAAAGCGCCTACCTGTGTAATACACAAAGGTAAGATTTGAAGGACACTTGGGAATTTGCAAATAACTACAATGTCCATTTCAAACCAAAATGCCAGACTTCATCATAAGCTTAGCTTTAGGAGACTGTTTTTGCGAGTCTGCTCTTTACAGACATGTCTTACAGTTTTCATGTTTTTAAGTACAAATGGTTTCATTGGCTGAATTTTCAAATATAGCATTGGTTTATGAGTTTTCAACTGGGCAAGATGTGAAAAACAACTTCATCATGAGGGATACACAAAAATGGCCAAAATGTTGGTAAAATGGCTGCAATAGACCCAAATAACTTCAAATTTGGCCAAGATATGATAATCAATCTGCAGATCCGGGTGAACCGTTGGCCGACCCACAGCGGCCGGTAAAGAGGCTCGAGAGAAAAAGGAGGAAGGAAGTGGAAGTGTTGAAACTCTCAGCAAACCACCAGAGCACCATGTGAGGAAATGAAGAAATATGTTTGTGCTTGATGAAGCCTGTGTGGAAGGTCCATACTAATAGGCTTCTGTGTGCACAGTTGACAGAGAGGAAAAACAGTACAAGTATCTTGCTCAAGTATAGTTCGACATGATCGCAATGGGCGGGGATCGAACCCACAACCTCAAGAAACGACCACTCTACCAATGAGCCAACAAGTATACAAACAACTCTCTGGCTTTATCTTCAACTTTCCATCAAACAATATTTAAATGTGGACCACTTTGAAAGCACTTAAGTCGAAACTATTAATTGGTCAGCCCTATTAAAAAACAATTGTTTAAACATCTGTGGAGGCGCAGATCCTGATAACCGGAGAGATAACGACGGTCCACAGACTTCAGTGCGTCATCGGGCTTGCAGGAGGTGAAAAGCGTTGACCCATCTGACCACGCTCAGATCACATCTAAAACCCCACAAGTGCCATTAACAGGCATCAGATCCGTGCAAATGCAATTACAAAGCGTCGCCCGTGGCAACAGACAGACAGCATTGGATGTTGTGGAGGGCACACGGGGCTATTGGCTGAGGAATTTGAATTACGTCATAAGGGGCAGCTACCCTGCTGGAAACATCAGTTAACGGCTCCCAAAAGAAACTGTGTAATGTAGTCGGGAGGCATCCCGGACTGGCACGACCGGACAAAATCTCGGCGAGGGTATTTGGGGACATCAAAATTAATGTTAAATAGCCGCTTCACAGAAAAATGGCAGACTTCCTGTGTTTCATAAGCAATTCAATTCCTCGTAAATCAAGGCACCACTGTCCCGCGTGTTTGGCTTGTGGACGTTTTTCTTTGTGACGGCGCCACCTGCTGACCACTTTCTAGAAGCGCACGCTCGAACAACAACAACAACACCTCCAACAACAACCCACAGTAGAACAAACCTGCTTTGCTCGGCCAGCACGGCGCCTTCGTCCTTCAGCTTCTTACTTTTAGCAACGCACTCCTCCAGCAGGATCTCCCGGCGACGTTTGACAGCCTGCTGCCAGTCCACTTGGCCGTCGCTGTCACGCCGCTGTCGGTCCGCCTCCTCAAACTGCTGAGCCGCCGATTTCGACACCTTCTCGCCCGCCTTCCTCTTCCAGCCAAAGGACGCCATGTCCCGGGTACCAGAGTCAGGTTATATGGTCGGTGTGGACGGTTTAACAGCGGAACCTGCTCCTCTCAAACCAACAGAAAATAGACGCGTACTAAATATTAAGACAGCTACATATGACATGATCATGTGTATCGATAAATGTTAACACACACTTTGGAAGCGGTGGTCAAACAAATGCACGAGTAATCATGACATCCTGTAAATACTCATAATAGAGTTGGATGAAGAAGGCGTCGACAAGTCAGACCTGGAGAAAGTGGTGACGTAATTAAGAGGCGACCGTTGTTCATTTGAGGATATGTAAAGGAAATTATTTAGGAAATTATTAGGAAATGTAAAAAAAAGTTCAGATGGCGACCCAAGAAGCCACATTACATCATACGCTACACATCAACCATCATACAGTACTTACAATACGAGGAAAACGGCCTTTCCAGCACCATCTTAGTGTAGTCATTGCGCTTGCGCAAAGGCTCACTTCCGAGTCCACGTCTTATGACCTCACACGGCCGATGTTTGTGTACATCGTGTTTCTGTTTTCTGTTTTAATTTTCAGTTAAAAATCTCATTAATGCGCGGATATAGTGCTTCTGATTTTTTTCTTAACTTTCCAGTAAAAAACGCATTGACGTGGTAAAGCGCAGTTTTCGAAAAGGTATGTAACTCGCATGTGGTCTCCCCACTATGTTGTTTAAATGGAGCAAACTTGGATAAAAATGAAAGAAAATGATGTCCATTTCTATGTGATGCAGGGGCTGTTTGTTTGGTAAACGGCAACTGGTGGTGGTTATTCGGAAAAACAAAACGGCGAGGTCATGGGTAAACGATACTACTGTGACTATTGTGAGCGCTCCTTCCAGGACAACATGCACAACAGGAAAAAACATCTGTTCGGTGTGCAGCACCAAAGAGCTAAAAAGGCCTGGTTCGATCATTTCCGAGGTAAACGTAAACGATTTGGCCTAGCTGCGTTTGTACTGCCTCTTCATCATGTTCGTGGGCTTAAATTAAACTACACTTCGTTTTTTTTTCAGGCTATGCAGACATTTTTAAAGACGAACAGGCAAAGAAACCCTGTAGGAAGTTCCTCCAAAGAGGTAAAAGCACAACGCTGTTCTTGCTGTCAACTGCAGCCTGAAAATATTTTTTAATGTGCCTGCATGTGAGTGATAAAATGTTTCGTTTTTGTTTCAGGCATTTGTGATTTTGGCCCCAGTTGTAGGTTTTCTCACATGTCTGAGGCAGAAATGTTCAATTTACAAAGGAAGGTGCAAGGTAGGTGGCTCACCACATGAGGCTGCTGTTCTCTACGTCAAGAAAAAAATTGGCCACTCTTTTACTATCGGCCATCTGTATATCTGTCAGTCTTTCTGCCTATTCACCTACCGATCTACTGTAATTATACTTTTTATATTTAATACTACTGCCAATAATAATTGTCTATGTTTAAAGTGTGTTTTTTAATACACAAAAAATCCACAATTGGTTGGCTGTTGTTTAAAACTGACCTTCTCTGTCTTCAAATTGCCAGTGTTGCTTGTAGAAAGAGGCACACATGATGTAGCACGGCTTCTTCCCTCTGCAGCCAACGCCGTAAATTAGGCAGCGCAACACATCATCCCAGGATGTATATTTACCATAAAAGGTGCCTTGTGGGGATTTGTTACTTGATTAGAAAAATATGAGGAGACCCGCAGACCACGCACTGCTTGTCAAATCAAAAGGACGTGAGACAAATATCGTCTAGACGTTTGTAAATAAGTTATGTCGCTGCCGCCTTTGCCTTTTTGGTTGTCTAATGCAGTGTTTCCCAACCTTTATTGAGGCTAGGTGAGCGAATCAGAGAAATCTCACACCACAACACCATCACGCAAAAATGTCACATATACTGTACTTAAATGACGTTTACTGAAATTGACACACAGGAGCGCTAACGTAGCAGGGTGCCGAGACAGATTCACAGACGACGGTCATGTTTGTGGAGAAGTCAATTCGGGAAGGCCTCGGCGTGAGTGAGACTGACCTTGACTTGAAGATCGAAAGAGTGCACAGGTCAACGAGGCCACAGCCACCGGAGGGAGTGCCGCCCCGTTCCATTATAGTCAAGTTCCCGAGCTTCATGACTAAGAAGACACGACTCTGTAAAATGTGCAGGGATTTGCAATGGCAAGAGAACCACATCAATCTGGTCCGAGACTATCCACCATTGATCCTAAAAAGGCGAAGGCAGTATGCAGAGGTCTGCAAGGCTCTGAAAGATGACCACATGCCGCTCCAAACTCTCTTCCCTGCTGGGTTGTGGGTTAGACATAAGGATGGGAGTAAAATTTATGACACAATTGAGGAGACAACTGAGGACATGTCGAAAAGGGGTCTTACAACGTGACAATCATCAAACCCCCCAGAGACGTTGATGGAGCGGATACAGCAGCTCACTTGGAGGCAAGCAGGAAGACGGATGACGAAGGGCACCCTTAAAAAGAGAAACGAGACATGCTACAAGCAAAAACCTCAGGAGACCAACACCGGCATCAACTGACAATTGATGGACCTGGAATGTTATAGGAGGTTATACAACTAGTCAAAAATTGGAATCTGTTAATTTTATTCTAAATGTTCTCTGTAGTAAATAAATGGTCATTTTAACGAGTAGTGAGGTGGAATTGTTCCATATAATGCCATGGAGTGTTAGGAAATCAGGTCCAGACATGCATAAATAAGTCATGACTTTGTCTCGCAGATGAGAGACGGCGCTCGGAGGGCTTGCAGGACCTGAGCGAGGCAGAACCCAACGTGGACATGTGGCTGTCCATCAGGGAAAAGAGGAGAAGCGGCTCGGCCAGCAAAGGGTACGAACCACTCGCACGGCTGCCCGCGCATGCTTAATGGCCCCCGAGTTGAATTATTCATCCGTCCAGTGTGCAAGACAAGCGGGAGGAGGACCTGACACAGAGTGACATCCCACCGTTGATCTTCTCCATTCCGGACCTTCCGCCCTCGCTGGTGCCGCCTCCTCCGGGAGGCTGGAACGTTGACAGCAACGCGGATTGGGGATGACTGATTGGCATACTGATGCGGCGGTCAATCAGACAGTATAAGCTCAATTAAAATTGGAAAGAATCGTAAGATTTTTGCCTTTTTATTAAAACGACATTCAAAGAACCGCCCCCCCCCCCCCCCCAAAAAAAAATCTCTCTCTTTCTCGCTCTCTCTTGTCGGTATTCACATTGTATAATTTCCTTTGTTTATTTTTCATTTATTGGGTGTCGCGCATTCAGACAGCATTTACATTACATCAATTTATACTTGATACGGGTCAACTTTACACAAATAAGTCAGAACAAATGCACGCACGCACACACACACACACGCACACACCCACACAGAACATGTTCATATATTGCTGATAATTTTGCAATAGATCCAGCATTAAAACTACATTTTTCCAAAGTGCTCCACACTTTTCACATTAAATACGACATTTTATGACAAAAGGCACCTGACAGAAATGATGCATACATATCTTTGAGGAACAATTGAAGACAAAATACACGTTAACATTCACAATAATAACTGATATTTTTTGTTACAATCACTATTCTCTTTGTATATTCACATTAAACCTGCTACTTTACATGATATGTTTTCATGAGGAGGTAATGGCGAATGTCATGTCCACAATCATCATCATCATATGTACACTTTTTTTATTGCAAGTTGAAGTTCAAACTAAGACGAAGAGAAAAAAAAAAGGTAGATTCAAGTCTGAAAAGTGCATGATCGTCAACTCAACTTTTGGATCTGAAGGTCCAGTTAGTCTAAAAAACATTTAACTCACTCAGCCCAGGTAAAAAGAATGGACTTTTTGGCACAAGCCAGTCAGTTTTTTTTTTTTTTCGTTTTAAGGCCAATTCCGAAAGTTCCAATAACTAACTCATTAATAGTCAGATTAATTACAAAAAATATATAATTATATAATCTGTTTTGGTCCCTTATTGCAAACAATAATCTGAATTACACACAGGGCATTTGACTATTTTGTCCTTTAATATTTACAACAGAAAATATTTTGCTGATTTTAAGCGAGCTAATATCGCCAATTAATCGTTTGGGCCTTAGTCACAAGTAAGGCAAAACTGTCCACTAATTGACAGCTGTGTACTACTAGTCGTACTAGTAGCGCACATTTGTCAAATAGTCTAGTGCATAGTATTGCCTCACTAGTAGCATGTCCTACTCGAAATGTCACACACACAAAAAAGGAAGAATGTTCAACGAGTGCACTGAATTGCTTGACTAGTGAGGATAAAGTATACTAGTACATGCAGTTTCCCTCCCTCTGCTTTTCTTTTTTTTTTTTTAGAAAATAATCTGCCTCAGAGCTACTGTGTTAGGTTCTCCAGTAAGAAAATATATGCGTGGCCTATGTGAAATCATTTTCCTCCATGATATGTCAACAAATGATTGTTCACGAGTTCAAGTGATTCCTTGTGGATAAATGATCAGTACATCAAAGTTGTTGCATAATTTGTCCTACATGCACACACATCAATGACATCATCATCACACGTCGCATACGTTGCTTCATAATTGCAATCTGCGTCTATGATATTGCACACTTCAGTGGTGGTCTTCCCACCCAGGAATTCAGTAGCATTTTTGCACCCCAAAAAAAATATTCATCGTGTTAGTGAAAAATATTTGTCAGTTTGCATGACAAAGCAAATCAAAGCAAGGTTAATTGTAACAAACTCACGTCTTTTTTTTTTTTTTTGTGGTACAATTTGCTACTGGGCCTGCTTCCTTTTGAGGATGTTTGTTCCAGGGATGTCATGATGAAAAGGTTGCGTTGAATGCTAGTGGCACGTTACGATAAGGGTGCACTTACAAAGAGGTGACAAGTTGCACAGTTAGGTCAGAAATTTGTCATTTGTGCTCATTTGGAATGAGAATAGAATCAAAAGGGTTCTTAATGCTTTATCAATTGCTTCATTACGGCTTTGTTCTAAGATGGATTTAAAATGAGTCGATCCATTTGAACAAATAAGCACTGATGCAGTTACATGCTTTAAAAATGCTATATAAAATATTAATAAACAGTTATGTGGAATACAATAGATTTAGTCCACTTTGATCATAGGGTGCATATATACCCCATTAAAAATTGAAGACAAATAAAGCAATTTTGTTGTTTAAAATTTAAAATTAGACATTTTGAGGTTATTTCATGAGATGATTGTTCGGAAGTGAATTTCAAACGGACTAGTAAGTGTGTTACAAATCCTTCATAAATCATGAATAAACTTTCAAAGGACATTTCACCCCCAATTTTTTTTTTTCCAAAATTGGAGTTGTTCATAGGTCACATTTAGATGCTTCGTAAATGTCATAAAAATCCTTTTAAATTAATTCATTAGTTTTAGTGTACTTTATTTAAGAAAGGGTTTGTTCATAAGTCACATAAAACCAACTGTATAAATGTCAATGTAATATATCACTGAGATATATATATATATATATATATATATATATATGCTTTATTTAGTGATTAATAAAAAGTTATAACTGATCTACAGCAGGTTTAAGTTTTGGCTCACTACTTGCAGTTACGGCCATGTACAATGTTACATCGTTAATAACATCCGCTAAAATCTTATTGGGGTTAGCCCATTACTTAAAAGTATTTACAAAGCGAAATGAGTCTCACTATTTGGCAAGCAGGATGTCGCTCTCGTTGTCCTTATCATGTCATTATGAAGTGTTAACAACTGCTTCGTCAGCAATTTAGGAAGCATCAATAAAGCCTTTGAAACGGTACCCTTATTGTAAAGTGACATTGATTATCAACACAATATTTCATTTTGTCCTGCGGCGGTTATTGTGGGTGACATCATTCGTTGTATTGCACAAGCTGGTGAAAATGTGAAAAAAAGATTTGGTTATCAGGCGGGTTACTTCATTCCTCTGCGCAGCATTTGATTGGCAGCGATGAGCATGACGCTGATGATGAACGCGATGGCGAAGGCACAGATCAGGCTCTTGCGCACACACGTGTGCTTCTCCTGTTGCGTGGGGCTCGCTGTGGGAACATCCAGACACTTTGAGGCACTTTTACAGTGGCAATAATGGGAGTGTGAGTGCGTGTGTGCAGATACACACTGTCAATGTCCACGTGTGACTCGGGGCTGTTGAGATGGTTTTCCTCAGTCATGATGATGTTCTCAATGTCCTTCATGGTGAGGTGGTCCCGGAAGGTGTCGTACAGAAGACGCTTGAGCTCATCCACCGTCAGCTTCTGCATGTCGCACTGATTGCAGTGACCAAAACATATTTGCTTACTTAATTGCAGAGATGGGCATTTCGTCCCTGCGACGGAACGGTCCATCGCGACAGAGGACGAGTAGTTTTTTAAAAAAAGGATGGACCAAGCAAGGTCGGAATGGGTTTTCGTCTGAGAGCGAGGGCAAGCGAGCCAGATTCAGTGAGCAAAAATACTGAAGCAATCCGCGCGGCTGTGTGAAGAAGCAATTGAGAACCAAAATAAGCATCTTCAGTTGTCTTTCACTTGAGCAAAGGGATAAAGTGCAATAAATACAGCAATCTCTTCAGGTCCGAGCTCTTCTGTCAATTTGCCTTGTGTGACCACAAGAGTCTGAGAATGGTTGTGGTACGCTCTCTAACTATATCTTTGTTTGCCGTTTTTTTTGTGGGCTAAAAGTCTCTACCAGTGTTTATAATCTAGATAATACCCCATTTAATAATGTGGAGACCCACGGCTCATAGTCCAAAGCGTCCAATGTATGTACAAATCCGTTTTTATGGCGAAATTTAGCTCTTGTGGTTTTTGCAAGGAAGGAAGCGCATTAAAAAGGACAAGGACGAACGAGGACAAAGGGCGATTTTCTTTTTTTTCATCAGGATGGAAGGGTGCCCAGGTCGAGGATGTAGAACGGAGGCCAGTCCGGTAAAATAGGGTGAAGTGCCCATCTATGCTTAATTGGATTCAGAGCAATTTTTCCCATTGAAAATGTTCATTGTTATTGGCAAACGATTTATAATTCAAATGTGATACAGTTTCTAGTGTTGGTACTGTGTCTTGACTGACCTTCCAGAAGACAGAATCAAAGTCTGCTCCGTGGAACTTGTCCGGCATGCCGGCCGCAGACAGTTTGGGACCGAGCAACGTGACAAACTCATCAAAGTCCACCTGACCGTCACCTGCGACCGCACACACGCAGGCACACATGTACATGACGTGACTACATGCGGTCTTGAAAAACTTTGAAAGAGCCTCACCATCCATGTCCAGTCTCTGGATGATGACCTCCAGCTCCACCTCGTTGGGCATGTAGCCCAAGGAACGCATGGCCATGCCCAGCTCCTGTTTGGAGATGAAGCCGTTGCCGTCGCGGTCAAACACTTTGAACGCCTCTCGGATTTCTAACGGAAAAAAAACAGAATTTTTATTTTTATTTTGATCCAGGATGGTACGGGATTGTTCTCTCTTCGCTCTACACGTGTAATTATTAACAAACAGAAAACAAGCTGTGTACAAAAGGCACTAAGGCAGCTCTACCAGCATTTTTAATCTTGGTTGTTTTGTACTATGACAAATGAAAACTGCCAAAATGCTTATATGCTAACAGCTGCTACGCTAACGCACAGCAAGACACGCGACCCGAAATGGCTTTTCATTGTGTCAAGGCCTTCAAATAAAAAGTTGATTGATTTTTTTCTGAGAGGCTTATGCTTATGTTTGATCTCAGCCCAGTCTAGCAGGAGCACACATCATAGCCAAGAAGCCAAAAAGCTGCCAAACAAAGACGCTCTAAGCACAATTGCTTGCGACAGAAGGGCAGACCAACAGTGCGGGCGTTTCATTAAGTGCCTTTTGGCAAGCACTCCTGTCGGCTGTGCTGCTCCAACGACCTGCATCCCAATATTCTCTTTGAAGTGATAACAAAAAGCTTCCAGCGCAAAAAGCGGACAGTCTTTTTGATTTAAGTGTCATAGGCTATCTGTTTGCAACAGGGAAGAAGAAGTGGGCATGGACTGCTGTTAGCTTGTCGTTCTGGCTGGAAGCTTACTATTCGTGATCAAAATTCAAGAACGCTACCATGTGTTTGTGTTAAAAAAAAAAAAAAAAGTTGAAAAACTTTTTGTGAATAAAGTTCTTAGTTGGACCTTGACTTATGTTTGTGCTGTCTGATAAAAAGGAACACTGAGTGACAATGTAGGACGCTTCATTAACTTTTCTCATTAGCTGCCAGCTCGCTTTGTTATCAAAGGATAGACTGTTTCATGTGTGTGTGAAAGTTTAACAAGTGGACCAGTTTTTTGTGACTAAATGATTATTGATTTGTATCATTTGTTTGTGCCGTTTTACAAGATCACAGAGGGTAGACGTACACTGCTACGTTAGCTTCTTGTGCTATGCTAAACTGGCTAGTGTTGTACCATATTTCTGTAGAAGACGGGGAGTCTCGACCAATTATTAGTGAAGCGAGAACTGATTTGGCTCTTCTGTTGCAGTTATGCATTTATTTTTTTTGTTGCCGTTTAACATGGCAGGCAGAGTTAAGAAGCTGACTGCTATGTCAGCTTTTCAAACTAGCCACCAGCTAGCTAGTTGTGATCAAATGATGGTATGCTAGATGTTTGTGTTACTGTTTTATATTAAATTTGAATATAACATTGCATATTTAAACATCAAACTGTTCAAAACTAATTTTATATTTTTGAAAGACACTTATCTTATTGATAATGTCTCATGGGATATGTCTTAGGCTATGAAAAGTGGAATAGAAACCAATTCTAATCCATCAAACAATTGTTACTTTAAAACACGTGGGGTAGCGTCACACAATTAGAGCCAACAATACTCACTCGCATATGGTCTCTGCTCCGCACACACACACACACACACACACAAATAGCACACAAAGTGCATCTGTCTACATTACAGCTGGCGGCGTGGCTGGAGTGTTGTTATCTCCTTTGAGAACCAACCTTGATTCAATGTCATGACCTGGTGCCAGTAACCAAATAAATTCACTCAACACGCTCGGTGGTGTCCGCTGGATTTCTGATTGTTTTTCTCAGCCCAGAGGAATGAATATTTAAAGGAAGCAGCTGAAACTGCAATGTACAGTAGCTCCCTGATACAGACAATAACACGTTTCATTAATTTCTGTCGCAGTATGCATGCAATTGTGCTTAGTGTACGGCTTGCTGGACTGGAGTTCCTTTCTTATATGTTGCTTTTGAAGCTTTGAATGCTAATGCTAAACTAGCGGGACAGTGGAGGTGAACAACAAAAGAACAACAGAAGGACAAAAGGCTCAAAAACAAGCATACCAAATACACTCAGACTAATTACGAGGCACAGCTGGGTAGGACACGGGAGAAACGACTGGGAGGAGTTTCAGGCGCAACCGCTGACAGACGGGACAACTGGCATACAGACTGATTATGAGACAGAGATGGGTTGGACACTAGGGCAGAGGGACAGAATCACAAATAAAACTGCAGGAATCGTTAGACAAGTCAGGACCTCATCAACTAAATATTTGTTGTTTTTTTTTTTTTACCCAAAATGACTTCATAAACAAACTCAGTTGAGGTCGAAACCAGACAAAAATCAGGAATGTGGTGTGACAAACTAAATATACTCACTCAAGTGATCCCGATGCATGTTATTAAATGAAAAGATGAGCACTAAGATTGCAATCAACGACATCCAAAACAAACAGGACGCAACATCCCCAAAATTAAACCCAACAGAGGACAAACGAAGGTTAACAATAAGGAATGCAAACCAAATATGCTGAGGAACACAGACCTGTTTCTCCAGAAGAACATTGTTTTTTTTTAGTCACTGAGGATATTTATTTATTATTTTAATTTGTGGCGGCCCATGTGGCACTTGGACACATCACACGTGTTTTCTTTCAATCTTTTGACTTTAAAACAGCTTTATTCAAATTCTAACGTTATTAAAAAAAAACAAAAAAAAAAAACACTCCCCCCCCCCAAAACTTGTCCCCTCATAATTGGCACTTTTTGACCTTGTCCTACAAAAAAAAGTTTTCACCCCCAAATCTCTTGTCAGATTGTGACTTTCTGGAAAAAAAAAATAACTTTCGTTTTTGATTGTGATTTTTTTCCTCTAACCTTTTTTTTTTTGTAAAAATGCAAACAACTAAAAGCGTTTTTGTGGCATTTTAGATGAAGTTTCATAACATCGCAAAATTACGACAACATACAGCAAAATCCCACCCTTTTTCATCCAGCTGAAGAGGCGGCCATTTTTTCACTTTAATCGACTGAAAATGACATCACAGTAGCTCAGGTAACAACCAATCACGGCTCACCTGTTTTCTGAAGCGGAGCCGTAATTGGTCGTTACCTGAGTGGCAAAATGGCCGCCCCGTACATATGTATTCAGGAGACTGGTCAGTCCTCAATAAGTCACAGTTATAGTTCCTCACAGATGATAAATAATATATGCCAGTTCTTTGAAGCAAGTTTCAGGTGACTTGCAAAGGGATTTTTCATTTTGTCATGTGTTTACATTTGATTTATGGCTCGGTTTCAGTTTGGACTAAGCTTAAGATGTAAAGTCATATTCCATCAATGCATCTTTTATGTTTTTCCTCAAAGCAGCAGCAGCGCAAGTCATTTATCACACTTTGTCATTCATAAGAAACTCAAATATTTACTGCCAATTTCCCAGCCGATTGCTGGTGTTGATAATGTCCTGCAAATCCAATACGGCTTGTGTTTGTTTTAGCTAATTTGTCACGCTGACTGTGCGACTGCTTTTATTTCTCATCCCCATCCGGCTGACATTTGGGATGAGGACACGTATGACCAGAGTTCACCAACCGTGATGCTTCATGTCAACACCTGCCAAGGTCGGTGCCAATAAATTCAGAAATGTCAGCTTTTCACGCCTTTTGGAGGGAACAAAACAGCTGCACTTGTTAAAAATGCATGATGTCATCAAATAAAGCATATACCACCAAGCCTCATTATACTCAGACACTTTGATGACTTTGCCATGAGTTAAGGTGGTGATTGTCACCGCAGGAACAGCATTTTTCATTTGATGCCAAGTTGTGACCCACATTGATACATGTTAAGAATAGCTTAAAAAAATAAATAATCTGTCCACTGTACCAGTATATATATATATATATATATATATATATATATATATATATATATATATATATATATATATATATATATATATATATATATATATATATATATATATATATATATATATATATGTGTGTGTGTGTGTGTGTGTTTATTTATTTATTTTTTTTTATCTGCTGGCTTCTCTCCATCTGCACTTTCTCCTTCACTCCAGTAAAAAGAATTGTTGTTGTACAAATGTTACTACCTTGTTGCTTTTTGGCCATTTGCCATAATGAAACACAATGCATCAGAGACAAGAGAAAAAAAAAAAAAAAAAAAAATGTGTGTCGCAGAGGGGTGGATTTAATCAGCTGGCCCATCTTCTGATACTCTGAATAGCTCTCGATCACCAAAGATAAAAGTTGCACTCATTTTGACACCATACAACAAATTTGCTTCTCTTTTCTAATTCAATTTTTGTACTTTTTGAGACATGAGGCCCCCGGTGCTGCATGAGCAGCTGTGGTGACCTATCATTGTGTTGCATTAACATTATAGAGGAGTTGGGCTAAATGTCACTCGCCACCACCAGCAATTCTATATGCTTCTGAATTAGCATTGGCATGCATCACTTCACAGCCCAGGGTACCACGCCATACATCCATATGACATACTTACTGCATAGATGCGTGTTCAAGTCACGTGAATTTGACTTAAATCATATGAATGTAAAGCGCTCGATACGTGATCATATTACAAAAAAACAAAAACAAAAAAACAAATGATTCAAAGTGACGTAACCTATTTGTGGGTAGGATCACTCCTTGGACACTTAATTAGGCACACCGGCACAATCAACAAGTCAGTGAAACCTGTTAATCAAACGAAGACATTTAAATTCCAAAATGTTCAAAACAATTCATCTTATGCTAACAAATAACGTGAAATGCCATAGACCGGCTAAAAGAAATTAACATAGAATTTAGTCGGTTTTGATTTAACTAAAGACTTTTCTGACAATTGTCCAAAGGT
This sequence comes from Idiotropiscis lumnitzeri, assembly GCF_059441095.1. Taxonomy (NCBI): domain Eukaryota; kingdom Metazoa; phylum Chordata; class Actinopteri; order Syngnathiformes; family Syngnathidae; genus Idiotropiscis; species Idiotropiscis lumnitzeri. Next base: position 7,183,493 of record NC_142408.1, read on the forward strand.
GTCTAAGTGAGTGTGAATGACTGTTCGCCTTTCTGTGACCTATTATTGATTGGTGACCAGTCCAGGGTGTGCCTCGCTTCTCTCGCCGTGTGAGATTTGGTTAAATGAAGACGAATTTATCCCTCGGACTGAATAGGAATGTTTTTTTCTTGTCTATGCATCCTGTATGATTCCCACTAACACTCAGTGTTCGTGGAGATGGGTCAAATTCAGAGGTCAAATTTTGTGTACGTGACAAAAAAAAAGAGGAAATTCATCTTTTCTTCTTCGTGAAGTCAACACACACCTGCCATCAATTAAAGTGCCTCTGATCAACTCCAAATAAACTACGGTGGGAGCGTATGTACAATGCCCCTCAAATATCAAAACACCTCGTTTGGAAGGGATTAGAGACTTTTTTTTTCCCAATATATTAATGAAGACAAAAAAAGAGCTGCAGCATTAAGGGATATTATTTCATCGATGGCAAAAGGGGCAGGTGCTTGCACACCACTTGCGATCGATTCAGTATTATTTCTTTTCAGCCAGTTAACAACAGAAGTTCAAAGGACTGACATATGGAGCCAAAGTGAGTCACATTTCAAGGATGTTACTTTTGTACTTTTACTTCCAGAGTTGAATCAGATATTTCTCCTTTTAGTGTCTGTACTCAACGTGAAAACTTTTACCGCTTCTGATTTGGAGTCTGAAAAATAGTGTAGTCGGGTAATGGTAATTTCCAACTCACCCTCCAGCTCATCTTCAGGTAGACTGATGGGTGTCCGATAGGTGAGGACATCTGGGATGGTGCACAACCCCTTGTACATGAACCTAGTGGTCACGGCGCGCACTGGCATCTCTGCGTCGAGGAGACCGAGCCGACCGCTGGGCTAAGATCCTCATGCAGCCCCGCAGCCCAAAGCTCTTCTTCCCCCGGAACCCTCCCTGGGTTCTCCGCGTCCAACCTAGAAGAAAATCCTCCTTTTTTTTCCTTCCTTTTCTCGTGGTGCAACTTCAGCGGTCCTCCTGCATTATTTCTTGTTGCAGAGTATTTGACGACGGAATCAGCTGGCGCAACACCGCAGCCTCGGCAGATGTCTGCAAAAACACGACGACGAGGAAAAAAAGAAGACGCTCACATTGTGGTGTTTGCGACGCACGCGGCTTTTTGCATGCGTGCCAACTACTTCTCGCCTCCTCTGCGCGGCATTAACACGCCTTGAATCGGTCAGGTTGAGGAGGGAATGATTCGCAAGAGAGACAAGAAGAAATGAAGGAGCATCTTGCGACGTTTCCAGGGATTCCTGGGTGACCCCCTTCTCTTCTCTTCTCCACACAGTCACAACACTACTGAGTACCACTCACACACCCACGCTCTCTCTCTTGCTCTTGCTCTCTCTGCACACACAGGCGCACGCACACGCAGACAGACTGATATCCACAAAACACACATTTCTACGCACTCACTGCTACAAACACACACAAGCATGCACACATACGCATTCTGTGAGCAAGCAAGACAAAGACATGCTTTAATGCAGGTAATGGAGTGCACATACTGTATTTTACAAGAATACTTAACCATATTTATAATTTCCCTGTATGGATAAAAGAGCAAGGCTTGTGGTGTAACTTTACACGAGTGGCGTACAGACCATGCTGGTTAACTTCGAAATAAATTTTTCTACCCAATTAGTAACCCTAACCCAAACTAACAACCATTTTACTAATTTCCTATCTACCAAGTCCCGGAACAAAATACTTACATACAAGTATTTTTGTACTCTATCTATCTAATGCAGCCGTGGGCAAACTACGGCCCTGGGGCCACATGCGGCCCGTTAAACGTTTTAATCCGGCCCGCCAAACTTGAAAAGAATAAAATGAATAAATCTTGTTAATATATTCGTTTCAAAATACTGTGGTTTTTCAAAGACATATATATTGTTGTAATGCTTTTGTTCACTTTCATTTAAAATTAAATGTATTTTTTTTCTCCGATGAGGTGAGGTTACCAAAAACCCTCCATCCATCTGCTCCTGGTCCGGCCCCTCTGTCAAATTTTAGAACCCATTGTGGCCCGCCAATCAAAAAGTTTGCCTACCCCAGATCTAATCTCACAAGCTAAACTTCCCACCCAGGTATGCAACATACTAGCGTCTGACCTAGCAAACCTAGCATCCTACTGATCTAGCAATTAGTAAGCAATCTTGCTAATAAATACTACCTCCAACTAAATGCGAACCCGACAAACTAGCTACCTAATTAGGCTCTATCTACTTCCTTTACAATTTATGTTGGTAAATATAATTTCTAATAGAAAAAAACTCAACAAACAAATGAAATCAAAGATCTTTCAAAATATGGCAAAATACTTTTCGATCCGGCGTGTAGAGGCGCCTACATCTTCTTGCTAGCCGCACGCAAGGATAACAACTGCTGCTTTGTATGCTAATCTCATACAATTTTGATTAGTAACATTTTTCATTAATGTCCATTTACCCTCCACTAATGATTTGTGCTCCCATCCCTTTTTATTATTGTTATTTTTATTATTCCCATTTTACGAGCCGAGTCTTTGTTTGCATCTCCTGATGATGATGTGATCATGCAAAGCACTTTCATCTTGTTTCTAATTGGACTAAATGTCCAATCTTTTGATGAATGGACATTTTAAAGACGCTCATAAGTTGTGCATTTCTTTTCAAGGCGTGACAAGAAGTATCATTCCATCTTTCATTCTTTCGATGTGATCATATTGCCTCCGAAAGTTATATTTAAGCAAATGGAAGCGTTTGAGGCACAAAGTAAATTTGCATCTTGAATTAAAAACAAATCTCTGTTTGCCTGCTCCCCAATGGTCTTTGTCGTTGTTGTTTCTGGGAATTTTCTTTCTGGGAACTTTAAATCCAACCTTGCAAAAGGTTTGGAGTGGACGGTGCAAAAACAAGCATCAGGAACGTTTACGCTGAATATCAATGGCAGTTGACATGAACCAAGTTGTCGGCAACACACACAAACCTACACGCACACATCCATACAGATGGATGGACAAACACACACCAGGCGGACACAATTGCTACAGACATATTTTGTGGCCCACTAACGCAAATCAAGTGCATCTACTTCATGTTTATGATGTTTATGATAGATATATATATATATCACCCGTATAGAAAATGGCAAACAATTTCACTTCACTTTTTACTACTTTACTACCTAGCCAATCCTTTCTTAACATAAGCTGACCCACAGCTTTACAATAGTTTTATTTTCCCCATGACGTCCATGACACGAAAAGCTACACCCTGCAGCAAGAATGAAAACGTCTCAAGTTGGACAAACTAAAATTTTCCAAGACGGCAGCATCAACGTCCGCACTGAGCCGGACTCTCCCGCTCCGCAGTCATTAGTGTAAAGTTAATTAAGACTCCAGAAGCGGGAAAAGGTGAACACCCCCGCCAAACCCTCACGGGGACTGGGCAGACTGCGGGGGGGCGAGCGCTCACACAATGTCACATCCATCATGTGTCCAATCCAAATCAAATGAAGCCTGAGGGGCGCAATGTGCCACCGACACCGCCGAGCCAGTGGACCTGAAAGCGATGAGGTCACGCGCACACACCCCCCCCCCACACACACACGCACACCCCTTCTCTCTGGCAAACGCACGCTCACAAAATCTTTTTCTCACCATTCACTCACTCACAGACACACACACACACACACACATCGTCTCCCATTCATATCGCTCTCACATTCTGTCTGACACAAACTCCCTGCCCCTTGCACACAATCCTCTTAAACACAAACTTTTGCTCTGTCACACAAATGCTCTCACTCACTTTCGGTCAAATGCACGCTCTTTGCCAACTCTCACAACCTTCTCTCGCACATATTCAGTCTCATTTTCTTTGAGAACATGAGTCACTCACTCTCAGTTCACACACACAAATTTCATCTGCCAGACAAACTCTCCCACTCGCACTCTCCCTCTCATTCACAACCCCTCCAATCGCACACACACCCACTCTCACACTTAGGCTCTCTCTCACACTCACACATATACTCTTTCTCACATGTAAACTCTCACACTCAAGCACTCTCACACACACGCACACGCACGCACACACACTCTCATAGTACAAGCTCTTACTGTCGGACGCACACGCACGCATGCACTTTTTATGTACCAAATTATGTGTCTAACCTAGAAGAAGTGAATGGTAGCCATGCAATTAAACATCAAATCAGGAAAAAAGAATTATATAAAATAGGAGCAAGGTGAAAATGGAAACAAAATAGTCAATATTAAGATTGGCAAAAGTGGAAAAAAAAAATACAAAAAATAAATGAATAACAAATTACGACAGTGATTATTTTATATATATATATATATATATATATATATATACATATATATGTATATATATATATATATATATATACATATATATGTATATATATATATATATATATATATATATATATATATATACATATATATATACATATATATATACATATATACATATATATATACATATATATATATATATATATATATATATATATATGTTTTTATATACCCTATTCAGTACTAAATTCCATTGCACTCTCTTATTTATTTATCTAATTTATATATTTGTCTGTATTATTGTTGTATTGCACTGGAGAGGGGAGCCCTCTAATCTCGTTGCACACTTGAGTACAATGACAATAAAGGGATTTCTAATTCTAATTCTAATATATATATATATATATATATATATATATATATATACATGCATACATAATATGTACATGAGCTTGCATCAAAACACTCAGCATTGATTCCCATTCATTTGAAAAGGATACGAGTGATTTCAGTAAATAGCTATGATTGTAGTAAAAGCAAACTTTTAAGTCAAACTACCACATCAGTTTGCTAATGAGGTCGGTAGAGCCAAACAAAATCGATGGACAGGGCCATTTTGACTCTGTGTCGTACTGGAACATTCACTCCATATCGATTCCAATGGAAAGAAAATGACACTGCCGCTTAATGGCTTCTTCCCTTGTTCATGCGTATTAAGTTAATGAGCTCGTAGTGGACCTCATTAGATTGCGACTGTTTGAGTGTAGAGTAAAAAGACGTTCAGCCACCAGTGTCGGCTACAGTGGAAGACACTTGCATTGGCATTCATCGACTGTTACATATGTTCATTATTCACTCCACGGCGAAGGAGGAGGAGCATGCACGGCGATCTCTCTCGATCTCACGGGATCAGGTGGGTCATTTTGAAAACAAACAATTTGCACCAACTGCAAACGCAATTGAATCCTTCAAGCCAACAGTGCAGAAACAAGTTGAAGGCAGCTGGATAAAAAAAAAAAAGTCCCATCAGCAGTAGCAACATCAAAACATTTCATTTCTGAATATTGATTGTGTCGGTAATTGACTGAAGGACCTTTTTGTGAAAAAAAAGCATGAGGTCACCCCAACAGGCAACTTAAGGCGTGAGTGGAATGCAAATAGCTTAGCGGCAAGGTCTACTTTTACATTACCTGAATTACAGCACACGTTCATTCCTGCTTCACTATAAACTGAGGACGGAGAAAACGGCATACACTAAAACCCTTCGAATGTGATATTACAGTACAACTCACAGTATTGTGAGAATAAAATCTAAATATTGAACTCATTCACTGTCGGTCATCGCAAAGCAGAATATTGTGTTCTGTGCCAGTATAAGCACTCAGGCCTCTCAAAACAAAGCAGACCAGCATCGGCACGGCTGGAATTGTAATCTCTTACTCACAGGGTGCAAGACATCCCTCGCATAGGCTGCAGGAGCTCAAGTAGTAATGTAAACAAACAACTGCAATTTTCTAACAGCCATTAGTTCATCTGTTGGAGAGTAAAATAGACTGGTTTAAATCTCCTGGTTCTTTTAGGCACATCGGACAGTTTGATGTCGGGGTGACAAATTTAAGAGTGCCAACATTCTTTGCCAACAACAATATAAATAATTCAAAATGGTAGCACAATGCAAATTGCATAGTGTGAACGGTAAAATGCGCTCTCGGGACTGCCATACTGCAGCCACGTGTTTTCCATGAAGTGCCTCCTTCAAGACATTCTCATCGCTAACGGTTTAAATTGTTTGGCTTGGATACGCTGAATGTCTGCAAGTGCAGCATTGATTTGAGAAGTTGCTGTTATTGTGTCCTACTTAAAGGCTTCTGCTCCTGCTCCACCGTGGTGCGCTATCCTCTACACCATCGCACCCCCAGAGTGACGGCTTTAATTGCCAATTAGACGTCGGCGTGCAACACGGGTCTGGAATGTGTCGCGATTCATGAATATTTGATACATTTACAGATGCTCTCGTTCACATGTAAAGGAGAGATTCGTCCTGGGCCTGTCTATGTAGCAAACTTTGACGGAGTTCAGGATGGCATCAGGTATTTAAAAAAAAAAAAAATACAAGATCTCCATTTTGTAATAAATGTTTGTGATGGAATAGTTTTCTCAAATATAAGCTTTGAAAACTAAAAAAAAAAAAAAAACCCGGCATCAAACAAAATAGTTGTGCCCCTGGTTACAAGGTTAAGAGATAAGCCAGCACCAATCCTCTTGGCTGATGCTCTGCTATCTTTCTGTTTGCAGATATTGATAGTACTGACCTAGTGGGGCCTGCAGGCACTCGTTCCTCCTCTCCAAGTTTGGCTCTACTTCGTTCTCTCGACATGACTCACTTTCATCAGTTCACAGTGCTGTTTTAGAGGGTTTTGATGGATCTTTCAGGACCCACAGAAACTTGTCAGAATCACACCTAACTAAACAGACTCTTCTTTGATCTGAAAACAAAGTTGATAGCCTTATTGTTCTTTAGTAATCAGCCATAGATGAGTCAGTTCAACAAAAGGAATACTTTCTGACCACGAGCCAACATTCTGCCCCTAATCTATAACTTCAACTCAAACACTGTGCTGAGCTCAACTCTAAAAAGATGCAACGCCGCCATCTACGGGGATCTGTTTGTCATTACAGCGGCGTAAAAGCCTGAATTTCATTGACATCCAGCCAAATAAAAACATACTCATCGTTTATGTATGTATGTATGCATGTACTGTACTGTATATTGAACAATGAATTGTGTATCTGTTAATTTTTTTTAACAATATTAGATTAAAAATGCAGCTGCCAGATGTTTTATTCATGGATAGAATTTCATTTTGTGGTAGGCTTGATCCCACAGAGTGGAACTATTGATTATTCTGGATGACGGTTTTGAGGAAGATTGTGCGTTACTGTATCCAGTGTACATCTGTGACAAGTGATTATAATGGATGCCCTCCATTACCAGTGGCTCTGGCAGATGGCATGCGTTGTCATTAACGCCGCACCCCTATGAATGACTCATCTCAGATCTGGCCAACCAATAAATAGTGAGGTAATCTCCTCGCGCCTTTTCATTAAATGTTGAAACATCATCGCACATCCAAGTGATGTATTAAAATATAATGAGGCCGTTGTTTGGCACACTTACCAGGTGCAGCAAAGGACAGAGGAGGTGCACTCGGAGGAATAATTGATGAGGCAAGCCCGTGGAAAATCCACAGGCTTCATCAGCTGATGGCAGTTTTGGACAGAGGAGAGGCGCCCCCGCCGGCACCTCCGCGAGGAGAGTAAACAAAAAAAGACATCAAAGTGTCAACACCTCTACTCACTCCAAAACATAAACATAACAAGGCAAGCTGGGGACTTGTTGTTAAATGTCACAAGGAGACATAAAGTAACATCCTCGCTTTGCCACCGCACAGCGTATAACTCAAGTCATACAAAAAAGTCCCAAGTTACAGTGGCAAAAGTCCAACAAGCAGGATCTCCCAAAAATTCAGGTGAATTGAATTTGGACCTTTGTTGGTGGCAAGGTCTGACCGTGCGATGCCATCTGCAGCATGATGTCCTTTACTTTGTCCATTTAATCCCACCATCAGGACAACACGACACAACAGCTCCCTCCGCCAGCAGACCTTTAAAAAAAAAACAAAAAAACATCCCGACAGGATGAAGATAGCTGCTTGCACTCCCAGGGGACATTTGTGGTCGATAAAAGTCCTGCAGCAACTCCAAAAGACTTGTGCTATGTCATTTGTTACTACATTGTGGTGTATTTGCATAAAAGTGAAATACATTGTCCTTTATTAGCCCTGAAAAATATTAAGGGAGCAAGGCTTTTATGAATCATGTCTGGTTGTTAATCGCCTAACAACAACAACAACAACAATTATGTGGCATGTACAAAAATGTGTATAATTTCTGCCCATCATTTATTTTTCATCCGACTGAGGCTCATTTGGGCAAATTCCCTCAGACCAAAATTGCTGACTTCATGATCAATTTCAGGCATGGGTCCTTGAGACTTTGTCATGATGTTTGCCGGGTTTCATGTGAACCCGTAAGTGGTTTTGTTTTTCGGATTTGTGAAAATCCTCCAATTGACAGATTTTGACAGGATGCTCCGCCCACATTAGGAAAGATAATCCAGCACTCCCCTCTACCTGGTGTACCTGCTTCCAATTTGGGCAAATTGACCATGTCCACCAGGAGCGTAGCCAATAATCAGCAAATCACTTTCCGGTTAATTTCCAGCTGCATTCACAACCGCTGAACGAACAGAAAAAGTGAAGCTCATCAACTGTCAAGAAAACAATCAAATATAATGAGAGCGATACCTTTGCACAGTGATGTTCACTGGAGCCACCCAGCGTTTTATGGAACGTAAAAGTACCCCTCACATTGTATTCACTCATTTTCTTGGCGGTTAAAGCGCTCGACTAGATCTGCCTGTGCATTCTGAAAGGAGCAGAAAGCTGAGGAGAAACTCATTTGCGTGATCGGAAGTATGTCACTCAACTGGTGCAGAAAATACCCCTTTAACTCATTCATTACTAGCCGAGAAAATAAAAAAATTGATATTTGACGTGTTTATCCGTCAATGGTAGTAAACAAGTTAAATGGATGAATGCTGAAAGTCCAGATGACATCAGAGAAATTCAAATAACCTAGGAGTAATGAGATTTGCAGACTTGGGTCAATTAGTCGCACCCAGAGTTCAATGCAAACATGGAGAGGCAGCACTTAGCTGTGAAGTGAAGTCAGCTCCAAGTGTAAATGTTTTTAAATCCAGATTTTCCCACAACTGTGATTACGTGATTTCAAGGCAAGCCACGGCATTTTTACGTGGCTGAAAATGTCACCATGCAAGTACAAGGCCCTGTAATACATCAAAATCAAGCACTCAAATATACGAGCAGTGCAGCAGGAAGCTCTTGAAGCTGTTGAGTCTCGGCGGGTCCTTCTGCGCCGGACCACAGCCGCCGGCTTCCACATTGCCATTCTCCTCTTTTTTTTTTCTCTCTGTGCGTTAATTGAAAGTGTGCAGGTGTGATGCCTACTGCTCTGGGACTTCATTAGTACAGAGAGCGCTTTCACCTGACCCATTTTCGGAAAAACCCAGCAGGCCTCCCGGAGCTTTATGACATCCCAACTTCTCTTTAGACACCACAAGGAGTGATTAATTTAATCGCTTTAGCGCAAGAATCCACAGGGAGGCTGACTTGTGGACCTGGAGACTCCCGAGGTCTTGTGGGGTCCACACCGGTGTGGTGATCCACTCGTGACACTAATGAATGATTAATTATGGCGCAAAGGTCTCCAGCAGGCAAGATAAGGGAGGGATGCGTTGATTGCTTGAACTGCCAAATGGGACAAATGCAACCACGTGTTACGTTGCTGCTTACTTTTTCCTTTTCAACACACTTGTCACAGAGTTTTGCTGAATGAGACACACACACACACACGTGCAGGCACACAAACGCTCAACCACATGTGTAATGCACACACACATGCTCGTTCACTTATACGCACACGCCCGCGCACGCGCACACACAGTCTCACATTGACTTATACATGTACTCACAAACGCACGCACACACACACACACATTCGTTCCCACACAATAATTCTCATGCAGACACACGCGCGCACGCGCACACACACATTTACTCCCGAACAGGCTTGCGCAAACGCACACAACGGGTGGTGCAAATCTGATTTCACTGTGTGAACCGGTGCAACTCACTCATTCATATTCCCAATCAAACCATACGCCTTACAACCCCCCAGCCTCACACACACACATTTGCGCGAGCACACACACAGAGAATTTACATTTCAAAAGGCATCAATGCCTTTAATTCCCATGAAATCGGGCATCTGACAGTCGGGGCCTTAGATATACGGAAAACTGAGGCGTAGGACGTCAAACCTGCTTGTGGTCACCAATATTAAATATCAAAACCAGCGCCGACCACATGACAGGATTCATCCTTCCCAGATTCGGAGACTTAATCCAATTGCACTGTGATGAATCACACTCCTCCTCTGGGGGGGGGTCTCCCTACTAGATTTAATCAACATTAGAGCGCAAAATACACGCAGAGACCGAGCGGTTCTATCACCTTGGGTGCACTGGTAGCATTATGTAACACTCGATTGGACTGACTTAGATCCTCTGATGATTTGTTTTTATTTATTCTGCATTCTCAGCCAAGATGAGAATTTCTTCACCTAATTCTCCAAATACACAATTCAGTGTATCACCACCACTCAGCATGTTGGGCGCCACTGTAATTCTTACTGAAAGGCAGCCAAGGTTGTACAGATAGTGACACAATGGCCCGCAATGTTATGCAAATGCTTCATTATGCCTGGTTATTGTATTGTGAAATGCAGACAGACTTATCCGTTCCGTTGTGTAAAAACAACAACAGAATGCTGAAATGGTAGGAACAGCTTTCCAGTATAGTGTCACCCCATAACAGTATATTGCAGATTTGGAATTGCATGTTTCCACACCACACAGGCAAATCAGAATTTTGAATTGTAGTACCACATTGCGCCACCACAAGCCAAGCAGCACTGAGCTCTGCTGGAAGATGTACAGCATGATTGCGAGGAAAAAGAAGAGGGAAAGAAGGTCCCCAACTAATTTCATTGGCAATTTTTCTTTCTTTTGAAAAGTTAAATACTTAAGGGACAAAGCTTTGCAAAACAGTCACATTTTCTACCTGTCATTCATATTTGTATTGTGGCAAGCTATTTTATACATTTAATACGTTTTAAAATTAATTGGCTGATTAATCAGTTATTGGAATTAAATTCTGCCAAATATCGAAATTAACATCAGCCTAAAAGAAAATCTCTATCAGTCCATTTTTTTTCTCACAGTGCCAAAACATAACATTTTCATCTTTGCAGGGGCAGAATGTTTGCTTCAGAAGTGAACACGTCTTGGCTGACGGGTCAGAAGATGGCGAGCGCTGACTGAAAGAGTGATAAGACCAAAAAAAAAAAAAAAAGCGCACACAAAACACGCCTTTGTGCAGGAGCAAGACGTTTGAATCCAAACAATGTTTCATTTTCCAATTAAATCTCCCTCGGTCAAAGACAATGGCGAGTTGGATGAGACAGAAAACTGCTTGAGAGAGCCCAATAAAAAGAAGTCAAAGAATGCAATTATACGGCCCCAGCGCAGGAACTGATGGGAACTTGAAAGGTCATTGGCAACTTCTGGGACTTTTATCCCTTTTCTTGAACTTAATGTCTTCTGGAAAATACAGTGCTACGTTATTTGCACTTTTTAACATACAAGAAATACAGGCAAATAAAGTTTTACTGCTAGCCCGTTGCCGTTTGTTGCGGCCGGTGGGTAAAATTGTCGAGTCGGTGTCCTCCAAAGTGTGTTTTTGCTCTTTTGTTTGACGATGGGCATCAAGAGGATGTGATTACTGACTGTGATACGGGATAAATAGTCGGGAACGTCCTTGCCTGACACATTGCGATGTAGCGCCTGAGGGACTTTGTGCAATACGGAAAAGAGCAGAATGTTTTGCAAAGGAGGCGCATTTAAAAGATGATTGTGAGAAGCACATTTGCAATCTCATGTTGGTCTCATGTTGTGAACATTTGCCTCTTGAAAGCAGCAAGAGAGACATTTTCATCATGATTTCAATTGAATGGCGGGAGTTGTACCTTCCCGGGGACCTTCATCTCCAATTTCTGAATATCTTAATATTCTCCTCAAGGTTTGAATTTATACTGCAGTTGGATGTTGTACATTTTTCAGTCTGGCCTTAGTATTCTTGCTAATGAGCTGCTTGCTTCATCTTCATGTAGCATCTCTAGATGTGTGTGTGTTGCAGCTCTCAACATGTTTAAAGCAGCCGTTGTTTTTCTTGGTCTACCTATTTGATTGTATTCTGCCGGACATTCCAAATTCTTACGCTTGCTCAGATTTTCCATCTCTTTGTAAACTGCTTGTTTTTCTACCCCTAAGAAGAACTACGATTATCACGCTGGGAACACCAAGTCGTAGAAGTGTCGTCTTTGCAAGCAACAACCCAAAGGTTAAACCTGAATGTAGGTACTTAGTGCTTGAAGAATTCATCAGGTGTGGGCAAACTACGGCTCGGGGGCCACATGCGGCCCGTTAAACGTTTTAATCCGGCCCGCCGAACTTGAAAAAAATTTAATGAATGTTTTATTTTCTAAATAATGTGGTTTTTCAAAAGACATAAATTGTCGCAATGCTTTTCTTCACTTTCATTTAAAATTAAATGTATTTTTTTTTCTCAGATGAGGTGAGGTTACCAAAACATTCCATCCATCTGCTCCTGGTCCGGCCCCTCTGTCAAATTTTAGAACCTATTGTGGCCCGCCAATCAAAAAGTTTGCCCGCCCCTGATCTATATCATAGAGCACACCTGTTCGTCATATTTTCATATTTCCCATTTTTGGAAAATGTGGGTTCAAACAAAGCTGTGTAGCAGATCCAGAATGAAGGCCCAATCCCATTACTTCCCCTTGAGCCTTTATCTTTGTCTTCACGCGCAGCCTTTACCTTGTTGGGGTAGATGAAGACAAAGGGTGAAAATAGGAAATGCACTATAGCCGCTATGTTATCACTTCGAGCCACGAACTTCTTTTGTCACGAGCAGACGCAAAATGTGTTAATTCACTACCACCAACACCACTTTCAACAGGCAACGGACTTTCTAAAAATAGCTACAGTACATTATTGATTACGCTACAAAACAATGAAAAACGGATGCCAAACAATTCAGAAGCAGCATAGCCTCAATGCTGTGAGCCCTGACCGCGTGCCAGCGAGATCGAGTTCCAATCCCATAGTTCTTACTCTCGCCCGAGCTTGTATGTCCCCCCCCAGTCCACGTATTCTGCTCACGAGGATCATTTCTTCCCAAAATGATCGATGCTCTGTGGGCCCAACCGTTTCTGTTCCCTAGGGCCCACAATTCCTATGTCCCAAGGGTTTTGCGTTCAAAGTCTTATTACTCCATGATTTGAAAGTCATTTCAACATCTATCTGCTATAATGGAAGAAGTTGGCCGTCTTCGCACCCACAGATCCCTGTGCGCGTTCCATCACTCTTGTATTCGGTCTTTTTTCCAAGGACAACCTGAAGGGTCTCGACTCTACTGATGGGCTGTTTGCTGATGCCATCCGAGAGCAAAGGGGAGGACCCCGCACAAGCTGACCATCTGTTATGCAAGACAGACCATGCTGATTCATGCAACATTCTTTTCCAGTGCTCTTCAACGACTAGTTTTCAAATGCCACCAGTCAGTTGGAGTACAGAACAGACTGAAAAACATGTGAACAAAATGGCTTTTTTTTTTTTTTTGTACTCCGCTATAATGAAACTAAAATTGGTTGGAGGAATGGTATCGATCCACCGTTGTGACTGGACTCATAAATGGCCCCTCGCAAACGTCCTCCATATTTGATATTACTAGTCCTCATGTGTAGCCCAGATTCCAGTCGAAATCCAATTAGAGGACTCTCTAGTCTTTGGACACAAGTATTATCCTCCGGCTCGTAAATGATACAAATGTCATAGTTTATTCATGAAGACCTTGAGCGCAGGGATGCTTCCGAAGATGGACGGTTTTCGTAATTGTGCTCGTGTCTTGCAATTGTGAAACGTATTCAGGACCGGGTGCCCGTGACCTTGGCGGAACTCCTTACCCGAAAATTCCACCTTGGCTCGCAGAGTGATGGGATGAGGAGATGCGGCGGATGAGCCAGTGAAACCAGCTCGAGTAGACAATGACAGATTGTCCGGGGAATGCTGTCTAGCATAATGCATTTCTGCAACCTAATTCACTTTTGCGCAAGACAACGTCCCCTTGGTCTGCCGGTTACACTTGCGGGTCAATGTTTTGGGCAGGAAGGAGCGCGATTCTGGTCAATGTGGGACATTCCAAAATTCGAGGATATTTTCCATCAACCTCGTCGATTGAATCTTAAGTAATCCAAGTGAAAGCGTTTTTAAAGAAAAAAAAAAAAGAAAAAAAAAAAAACACCTTCCAAAGTTAGAGTAAAACAGTTTAACTTGATTATTTCTTAAATCATTTCCTGGAGCATTTCATTGTTTCTGCAACTCTGAAAATCTTTTTCCCGACTGGCTGAAAAAAAAAAAAAAAAACATTCGCCAATAACCTCGTACAAGCCGGCGTTCCGATGGCTTTTCCAAGTTATTGTGTCAAAATTACTGTGACATTTCCAACGGCGTAGCTTGCCTTAAAAACTCCAAACAATTAAATGGTAAATATATTGAACATTACCGAGACGACCAGCATGAGATGTTGAATAGGTCATGTACAGTACGTTCGTCATCTCTTCAGTTGTTTGTCAATCAACATTTCTTCACAGTAAAATGAGTTGCCAAAGAAAATGTCTTATTGTATATATTATATTGTACATAGCCCTCAAAAACATTGAGATCTAAGTTGTCCTCCACTGCTGCAATGCCCCATGTTTGAATGTTGTAAGACAAAAAAATAAAAAAATAAATAAAAAGACAATTATCCTCGACCTTGGCAACCACTGAAAATGCAGGCCTTTTTTTTCTTTTTTTGGTAACATGTAATGACCAGCTTGGGGCTCCTTTAATGCAACCCCGACCTTATAAGACCATTCAAGAGCCTCTCCTGGATAGTAATATTTTATCAGCAGGAATGCAATCTCCCTCCTCGGGAATGCCGAGTGTGTGCAGTGCCATTTCCCCGCCAAGAATTCCATCAGGGAGCCGCGTGATAGCGCCCGCGGACGCTTGCGTGCCGTTAAGCAAGCTCTCCAAGAAACGGGTTTCGGTTCTCGGCCCTGAATGACGGCTTCCTTCGCAGACACTCATCAAGTATCTGTCTGTATGCGGTCGCCTCATATTCTGATTGACGGGCAAGTCGCCCCCCCGCCCCGGACATGTCAGTATATTTGTGCTAATGACCTGCTGGAAGGCCACACTTTGAGCAGCACGCGGAATACATTCCAGAGCAACACGCAAAATCGGAGATATACCTTTCTTATTTGTTCTAGTCTTACTATGCACTTTAAAAGATATTAAAATACATTTTCAGGTATTCCTCATTAAAATGAAGGTTTGAAGGACTTTTACATAACGGTGTAGTAATACCTCCGAAATCGTAACAATTGTGGGAATTAGCAACTCAGCTGTGCCATACACTTTACTTTATGTGCCAGGAATACATTTGCTCAGCCTTGGTGGAGGTCTGCGCTGGTCCGCCCGCCACTCTAGTATATTACTTCTTCCTGACTCCATTCATCTCATCCAGCGTGAACAATATTAGTCCTTTCTGGAGGCCAAACAGGCAAACTTTGCATAATTCTCATTGTTGCTTATCATTAGGATTTTGAAATATTTATGCATTGGCTGACTGAGATGTGGCAAAAGTCTGAATTACACCGCAAGCGAGCACTGACTTGTTTTCCTTTTTACGATTCGTTTTGCTGCGGTGATGATGATGCCACTCATTTTTGGCGGGCAATAACTGCGTCTCGGTGGGCTTGGGAAAGATGAGCAATGATAGCAAATAGCAAAGCCATTAGAGTGGAGCCGGCCTCACGCAGCAGGGCGGCCAAACCATTCCACCAAGTTGAGGAGCTGCGAGGCAGATGGCTTTAAGGTTTTACTGGACACACGGGAGATGAAGCTTCCTCGTCTCTGTCCTCTGGGTGGGAAAGCAAGGATATTATGGGCTTGACGCTGTCAATCAATCAAATCTTTTTTTCGTTTTCCTCCTCACAGTCTTGAAGGCGTTAGGGTAGAAGTCTGAATTTTTCTTTTTTCGACAGTGAAGTCCAAAAAAAAAGATTCAGATTGTCCATGTACGTATTACAAAGAAATGTGATCTGGATTGTCCACATTGAGGTTGTACATAATGGATGCGGTGTGTGTTTCCTTATTGATAATGAGGAGGAGAAATGCTCAAAAAAATAAGTATAATGCTCAAGAGCACACATTGCGGGCCGGACCATTCCGCCCCCGAACGGCCCAGCTCTGCAAAATTTCATACAAAACTGCAATATAACTATGGCATGGCAATAAAGAAGAGACAGAGGCATGTGTATTTGAATATGAATAACAATATAAATGAAGGGGGGGAAAATGACAAAGAATATGCCTGTGGGTATTGGCATGTGCACTGTGTTCAAAAATTAATTGCTTGAGGGATTAAAACCCCACGAATATTGATGCTAATCATTAGCTTGTGGATGGTTGCGTTAAGTATTAAGCTAGCAGAAGGTATATTTGTGAGGTTGGAAAACAAAACGGTCCTTTTCTGTGGTTGATGTTGAGTTGGACAGCAGACTCCATTGTTGTTTTGATTAGGTAATTCGACTGGGAATCCGACATGTAAGACAAATGACAACGAGGGTAAAGAGATCATGTCCTTGGCGCGATCCAAGTTATTAAATATGATGGTCATCGTGGGTGCGCGTCTAAATTTGGTGTCCATCTGCAGAAACAAAACACGGCCAATCTCATTGCACCCTCATTGGTTTAAGTGGCAATATATCGCTGTTGGTTTTTGTGAGCGTGCAGAAGAGGTGACTCCCTTAATCCAAGCATGCTTTTCAATGAATAACAATGCAGAAACTCCATTTGGGGCCGAACATTACATCTGCTCATAATTTCATTTTCGCTTAGCGTCTGCATCTCTTGTTTCTTTTTTTTTTTTTTTTTTAAACGTATTTGCATTCCTGCACCTGCTTGTCTTTCTTCACAAATCCCACAATGTTTATGTTATGCAAGGCGCGCGTGATTGCGTGTCAATTAAAATGTTGAGGTGGTAAAATTGATGCCGCAGCCGTGATTGAGATGGATGAGGGCCCATTAACGCACTTCACGTGCGTCCGCTAGTGTGTCAAAGCGGGAGTCATATTAATCTCCTCCAGCGGAGCATCATGGTGGACAACAGCCAGCCAGATTAGTTTGCGGGGCGTGACTGTTCATGTAATCTTGCCGCATTGTTTTGCCAACTCGGATTAACGAGGCCCGTTGTCATGGACTTTTTCATTTGGGAAAGTAAGGCGACAGATTTTGGGGGGAAATGACAATGAAGCACCTTCAGGATGCTCCCCACGTGGCACATTGGCAGTCCAGAATTCTGCTTTAATTATGGCTGGATTGAAACTGCATGGTTCAAGGGACACAATTTCCATTTTTTTCCTTCCTAAGTGGCACAATTGGGATACGGATCGTGGCAGAGTGAAGAGAAAATGTCGATATCTTTGGATCAGAATCAGACATTTTCCAAAGAAAAATTGGATTTGCATCGGATTAGCTGCCTATGCGAGTGCATCGCAAACACACAAATGGGATATAAAACAACAATACCATCTTCATGTTGTCCAGATACAACAAATCTGAGCGTTTTCCTTCCCTTTCGATGAAAGTCATCAAACCACTTATCACTGTCTGTAAAAGATTATTCGGGTTGCGAAGGAATTTTTCCTCTCCGATTTGCAGGAAATATAGTTGCGGGAAATATAGTCGCACCAACAATTGTAAATGTAAAGCAATATTTACTGTTGAGAAGCAGAAATTCTGAGCATTCAATCAATTACCAAAAAATAATTCATTTGATAATTGATTAGATGTCAGTTCTTCATGTTAAACCAGTTCAATATTTATGATTGGCAAATCCTCATCTGTGATCAGCGGCAAGTTTTGAGAAGTGATAAACGTGTACTGAAATCCAGCTGGATCGAAGCTCAATAATCAGATGTCCCGAAAAGGCGCACTGTCATTGTTTGGGGGAAGCTGCAAACCCCTTTGTTCTTTTTTGTCGACTTGCCTAGAAGGTGATGGAACATCAGAGGGATCAAACATTCAAGCTGCCGCCCTCAGATAAGAAACGGGACCACGTGCGAAGCGCCTGCCACTGTAATGACATCAAGTAAGAAGACAGCTTATCGCAGAAGTTGTACAATGTTTTTGTTTTTTTTTCTTTTTTGTGCGCAAATCGCGCAGTAATAAATAACCTGACAGGAGTAGAATTTTTAAAAAAAAGATTAAAACAAATAAAAATCGGCAAAGTTTATCTTTGTATTCATTCAGCTGTCAACAATGATTAGTTTGAGGGTGAATGTTCTGTTTTTTTTATGATAATGCTCGCACAATCTTAAACTTACATTTTAAGTTAGCTCAAACTTGATAAAGTTTTCTCAAATGCTGATCAAACAAACTGCATCATTTCGCCAAAATATGTCCCCTTGCTTAATGTTAACATTTAACGTCAAACGCAAGAGACGAGCTAAATGGAAATGACCTTATCTTCAAAAATATGCCAATTAAAAAAACGATGCATTGTGATGGCAGTTCCAGCACGGAGGCGTCTTTTTCCAGAAAACGGTCAAATTCCAACAGTACAAGTGACTTACGGATTCCTCCATCTAATTCATCCGATGGGGTTCTTGCACAATGAACTCAATTCAGTTAAGCTTTTTAAATGGACCATGCTTTGTGTAGAAAAAGAAGCTATCCCGAAAGAAGAATTCCCACAAAAGATGAATTATTACGAAGCAAGGGCTCCATCCCAACCAATGAAATGGTTACAGTAAAATAAAAGCGTGCTGTATTGGAGCTATCATGAAAGAACTATTTAAAAAAAAAAAAAAAAAAAGGGGATGTTTATTTTCTGCGACTTTGCCGGAAGATTGAGTTAAAATAAGAATTTGATGGCCAATAGATTTAAGCGGAGGAAGTCAGAGCTCAAATGTACAAGTGCCGCTGTCTGGACTAGAAGTCTGCGTTCCAAATCTAATTGGCTGGAGTTTAATGCCACATAAAAAAAAAAAAATTTTTAAAAAAAGGCTCATGATTTTATTCGTCTGCCATTTCCTCATCCCCAGAGTCGCTTAGCAAAGCTTTAATCACAGATCTGCATGTGGCTCATATGCCTGATGGAGTCAAGACGTCATTCGGCTTGACTGATGACTGCGGCTCTACGATGTTATGGATCTACGGCTCGGATTGAATAATAACTACTCTGATAAACAATTCAAGAAAATAATACATGTCGCACAAAGCAATGGCAGTCAAGGTTAAAAGGGGCATTAAAGGTTACGTGCGATAGAAAAATCTATGCTATGACATCATAGGGGCCCTCACCAAAATGTCACTCCCCCCCTTTCTAATTTCAGGTATCATTCACACTGACGTGATTGACGGCTTCGGTTTTGCAGCTTTGATAGGCAAATTAGGGCTTGTAAAATGGAGCAAGTCAAGGTAGCATTGCAGTCTGTGGAGTGGCTGCCCACCCATCAAGTGTGAAATTAAAAATCGAGCACATCTGTTATCCGCCTATGTCTACAAATGCTGTGGAAGAAAAACTGTGCAAGTGATTTGTTTCCAAACAGTGTCACGTAGTTTGCTCCGAGGAGGTCTCAGAAATTCTTAGACCTACCTCTCCACATTTAAATGGACGGAACAGCATGGGAGGACCCAGCATAGCATCACTGATGTATAACATCAAGGGCACAAAACCTTCAGGCTTTTGCAAGGAAGCAAAATAAAAACAAAAAGTCAGGAAAAGCCGACTAGAACACCTGAAAATTGATTTGGGGACAATCAGAGGAGCATTGGTGGCGTGTGTTTGCCGACTCAGATTATAGGCCACATTAATGGTGGAAAAAAAAGCCTTGAAATTATTTATCCTGTTCAAGTTTAATATTAAATTAACTCACATTTGAATCCATGGCATCTATCAATACAAATGGTGTTTGTGCAAACATTGCTGCAACGATCATTCAATTTATCTCAATAAAGTAGGCTACCTTTGCATTAACTTTACACTTTACGTCTCCTTAAAATCCAGTTGCAAAAGCATAACCTTTCATTTTGTACCATTTTTCTTCACAGCGAGTGTGCAGAAAAACGCCGCCGCTGCCCTGTCAAGTTTGTCACCCCGCGCCCTAGACCACTAAATCCCCATCAATCCCACTGGGAATACCATAGCGGGTGCAAGGACCCGGGCCTGACAGTCATGAAACGGCCAACAGAAATTGGTTGACCTTGGCGATAAAGATAACGGCTAGCGGACAGCGGGAAGCATTTTAAGATGACACAGCGCTAGATGGATGTTACAAAAAAATAAATACATACATAAATAAATAAATAAGCCTACAGAGATAATGGAATATGGTTCGTGTGTCAAAACCACAGAGCCATTATTGATGAAGGGGATTCTGGGCACAAAAACAAAAGAGGGAAAAAAAAAAAAAAGTCTCTTTTTTTTTTTTCCCCTCACTAGGCTTTCTGCAAGGAAGAACATAAAACCTGATGGTAGGCGTGATATCTAAATTATGGAAATACTTGACGACGCCATCCTGCATTTTTGTAGCACAACAGACCAGTTAACAAGTCAGAAATGAACAAACTTGTGCACAGCACGTGTGATGTCACAGTCAAGTCATTGTTTTGATACTTAATCGGCTTAAACCTATTCCTTACACACACACACTGACTAATTGAATGCTGGAAAATTAATTGTAACTGGTCTGTTCCTTTGATTTAAAAATTGGGGGGGGGGGGATTAATGATTAATCAAGGGGCCACTCAGAGTGTTTGCACGCTCCATGGGGTCTGCCATTGCCAGTTGTCATTGCGTCTGTGGTATTGGTAGTATATGCACAACTGTTTTATTTTTTTATTTATTTTGCTGCGTGTCAGGTAGGTGGCCTACGTGTGATGTAGTACCGGTTAGTTCGTTCTCGATGCCGTTTGGCTTGCGAAAAAACTGATACATTCCCAGCTCTGCAATTTGACATCTTTTACAAGTAATCTACAAAGACCTGTGTTTCAAAAAAAAAAAGTTGAGCTCATACCGTAAGTTTGCCGCACTTGCGTTACGGTATCCAGTTGAGTCATATCTGAAATAATATTCACGCCTGGAATAGATTTTTTTTTTTTTTGCCCATTCATCCCGCAAGTTACTTTTGCAATAGTCACCATGAAATCAGTTGAAAAGTCTCCATTTTCGCACAGTGTGGTGCAATTTTATTTGGACTCGGTATTTAGATAATTGTACTGAAAAATGGGACACAACGGCGCTGCAGAGTGTGGCGTGAAGCAGAACGTTCACGCCTGCCCTCCGCTTGGATCCATTTGCTTAACAAGGCCCGCGTGCCCTTCAGTGCAGCCAGTACGTCAGTCCATCTTAAGGGCAAACTGGGCCAGACACTGACGCACTGTTGGCCAACACAATAGTACGCAGCATGAGGTGACTCACAATTCCAAACCTGATGTTCTTAGCGCAAAATCATTTATCATGGTAGCACCAGTCCCAACATGCGTTTTGGATATTTTGTTATGGTCAGATGAAACCAACATAATCACCTAACCCCAGTTTAACGACACATTAAGCCTGGCACACAGTGGATGACCAATTTTGAAATTCATAAATATACACGCTCGGCTTAATTAGCACACAACTTGAGTTTTAACGAGTCAAAAGAGAAAAGTGGGATACTGACACATTTTCCTTGGCTTGAAAAAAAGCAAGCCTTGTCACATCAAACAAAGGCGGAGTGGCATTGAAAAGGCGTCACTTGTGACGCTGAAGACACATCATACAGCACTTCCGATGAATAATTGCACACAAAGGCTCAACTTTCTGTCAGTGCGGCGCACAAAGGAGGAAGCCGCGTTTTATTGCCATTAAATGGGCTGTGATTCTTCTTCACGAGCACTTTCACCGTCTTCAAGTAGATGATATATGAGTGTTTTTCCTTTGCAACGGAAACACACACGCAACTCTTAATGACAGTGCCCAAAGATTGAGGTGCGTCTGCGGATCGCTCTGACATGGAGCTAAATTCGTCGGCCACTTCAGTAGGTACAAATATGGCCGGGCAATTGATCAAAAGTATATGTTGAATTGGATTTTAGCTCTTCACGATAACGTAAATGTCACAGAGACTCATGCAGTCACTCATGATCACATAAATACAAAACGTAACGTATCGAGATACACCTCCAGAATGGAAAGTGGTGGTGCTTCTGTTGGTTGCGAAGACTGCCCTCTGCAGGTCGGACTGTAAAGTTCACCACCAACACACCCCGCTCCACCTCCACATGCTAGTCTGTCTGTCGCATATTAATGTATGCCTGTATCCCGAGTTTTTTTCCCCACCAAATTAAGGCCTCTACACACCAATCTGACATCGGCCATTAGACACAGTCCGTCTGTTTAGTGTAGTAAACATCGTCGCAAAGTCAGAGCCGTTGTTGGGTCGTCTGAGGGGAGGGTTCGGACGATTCAAAATGTAGAATCGGCTCAGGCTGTCGGGACAAATTATCACTGAGATTGTTTGTCAGATAGCACCGACTGACGATTACAGTTTGGTACAGCGTGATGAAATGATGGACTGATGAAAGACAAATGGGGACCGAGGCTGCAGACGGATGACATACCAGCAAAATTTAGCAAAATATCCACCTCTGGTATTCGCATTGAAGTCACATGACTCGAATTGCATCGGGACCAACAACGCAAACAGCCAGGATTCGCTGTGAAAACCAGGTGGAAATTGGCCATACGGTTTCATCTCGAGTTGGAAACTTCGAACTGGTTGGTATTGCGCCCTGTGGTTCTGTTCGTACGCTTGTGTTTAGGATGTCAGTGTGTGTCAGACATGCTTCGAGCTGGCTGCTGTTCAGTGAAGCAAAAAGCAGGTGAGCAAAGCAAAAAGGCACAGGGCCCTCAGGACATCTTTTCTTCATCTCCTCTTCTACGTGAGCAGATGTCGACAGAGGCAGCACTGCGGCGCCCTGTCAACTTCTCGGCCTCACTTAGAAACCCCCTTGCGCATGCAAAGCAGGCACCAGCTGCCCTCTCCCCTTGACCACCCTTCTCCCGTTTAGAGGCGAAAACATCATTTTCTCCACGCAGTCCAGCCCCAGTGCGCCGTGCTCACGTACGCACTTCCGTCAGACAAATACGACGAGGTGAAGGCGGCATCACGTTGAAGAGCGCATCAAGGACACAGGCTCGTAAAGATGGGGGGGGGGGGGGAAAGGTTTTGTTGTTTGCCCGTTTGAAGATAGATTGATGATGTAGAAGCAACTGCAGCAATCCTTGCTGCGGTGGCTTTTTCCTCAGCTGTCAATCAAAAGCAAAAAAGTGCCACAATAGCTTGCGTAGTATGATCTCGCTGCTTGACAATTGCTTGTACTTCCACTTAAAGACAGCTCGCACCTCACGTCTTGGCTTCACCTCTGACCGGTATAAATATCAAGTTCACAGGAAAAACCCCAATCTGAATTTGAGTGTACAGTCATAGCGTCAGGCAGCTTCACAAATTGCCTGCCATCCACACACAGACAGTTCACAGATTTTCACGGTGGTCTTCACAGGCGAAAACCACAAATCTGTAATTATACATACAAGGGAGTCCATGGTTTACGAAACTTCCTCATAATCCGAGCACCTCCAATACGCTTCACAATTGCCTGTCGTTAATCCCATAAGCAGATCATTTGTTTTCATGTCAGTAAGGCACACCACTAAGGCCAGCCACACTCTGAGCGATGCGGCGAAACACGACTGAACAGGACAATTGAATTGGATCTCGCTTGGGTATCTGAAAATTCATTCTCTTTCTTATAAAACATCACGATACTACGTTTCTGATTGGCCGCTACAGCTGCCAAATTGCGGGGCCATTTACCTGCAATTCAAATTACATCTACCCCAAGTAAGACATCAAACTATAATCACAGGCGGTATATCGGTTTTAGAATGCTAATGACACCGTCACAGTTTCCGATTCACCATTGCAAGTGACGGATGCTGGTTGAGGGTGATGTTGGTGGGGGCGGAAGTGGCGACGGCACGAGCGTTGCAAGCGTTTGGCAGTGCTGCAAAACAGCTGTGAAGCAAGATGCCTGTTAGGATTTGATTATGAGCTGCACGGTGCATTCATTACACCCCCAAAGACAAAAAGAAACCCACATGACAAGAAAGACAAAGCTGGAGTAAAGAAGTTGCGTTGTAGTTGACTTGATCCATGGCTTCCCCTACTACAGTTTAATGCTGCAGAATGTTTTTTTTATTTTTTTTTTTTATAATAAAATAATGCAGCATGCCCACAAGTTGGATTAATCCCTTCTCATTAATTAGTCATTTTTTATTTAGCTCTGTAATTTCAGTCCAATGCATCAAAACGCAAACAGTACAACAACAGACACCACATCACAACCAATAACTTCAACCAAAACCAAGACTTGATTATATTCCCACATTAGAGCATACATGGCAAATAACGTACATACTAAATACAAGCTTCACCACAATAGCCCTCTCTGACCGCAGCACTTAACAACCAAACACTTTATGTGGACTGCTTGGTGAAATGCTACCACCGTGTGGCGTGCACCCACAAGTCATCACTTGACAACCCCTGGCTCTTTGAGTAGCTTTTTTTTTTCTTTTTTTTTTTTTTTTTTTTTATAAAACACTTGCAGACATTGTTGGAACCTGTTGCAATTTGACAAGAGGGAGCCTTCAAGTCCACACCCGGTTCAGAAAAGGTATTTTGCCACAGGGCTAAGTGCAGCAGATTGGGTTGCATGATTAAAAAACAAAACAAACACAGAGACAGAGAGAGAGCGAGAGACACACAATAGGAATGATACTCAACACATAAAAGTTTCCCAACCTGTAAGAACCAAGGCTTACATTTTACATGAGAAAACTATTTCAGCACACAACCAAAGTACTCTTTACTGTCCAGTGAAGGAAATACACATCAAGGTTATGATAATCATTGACCTTCAACCAACTGCAACTTGAACACACACAGAGAATACAATAGTCAGGTAGTCTCTGCTCCGTATTAATGAAGACTCTTATTGGAGTTTAGTTGGGGACGGTCTCTGCCCCATCATCTGGAGTTCAATTATGGTACATCTCTTCCTGTCAACCTCAATGCTTCCCAGCAAGATGTGGCACCACAGTAAAGTCACAACTGTGAATTTCTACTCCCCCTCTATAGTGTAAAAACCACAAAAGAAAACGTCGCTTAAAAATCTGTGCTACAGCAGGGTCGCATATGATGATGAGCTTCTTTCAATTCATCACACTTTTATTTACTCTTGATGTAACCAAGTTGAGACACAAATTACATAAATACTCAGTACATTAAAAGGAAAAATGCACAAAAGAGCTCTTTGGGCATCAGTGCCAAAATGGCCTGTGCCCAAACAAACCGTGATTGTTCAATCACGTGAAAAAAGGTAAATTGACTCGCATCCCCACGCCCCCCCCCCCAAAAGAAAATAAATATCAGCCTTTTAGAGTACATTGAACAATAGGAAATGATTTTTAGTCCAATTAAGTGAAATTGGATGATGAGTTCTCATAGCACACTGGCCTGGAATGATTGCTCTACCCAACATTCCATAAGAATAACAGCAGACATTTTACAGAGAAGTACCCTTATTGTGATGTCATCTTGTTAATACATGTGTTTTTTCCGGTATCTGGCGCTTCACGTTGTTTGAATTCGACTAAGCAAAAGGTCAGACAAATGTGTGAAAGAAGCACTAAACAACACCTAAGTATACAAAAACCGGTTTTGTTTATCTTACCTTATTTCCTCTTCGTCCATTGTTTCATTCCCACCCCAAACTCTTCCTCATTTCCCTTTTTCCGGGTTGTCAGCCAATCGGGAATCGTTCTGCTCCTATTGGGCACACCTGTTTCTAATCAGGTTACTCCTGCACACTTCACAGCAACCTTGAAATCTTTTAAGAAAAGAGAGAGAGCGAGAAAACGGTGTATGTTTTCCATACTCACGCGACTTGTCTAAAATAAAAAATAAAATAAAAATGAATTTGAAAATCGATGTTAACTGTCGAAGTAGTCGTAGTAGTTGGAGTAGCAGCCTGCACATGTGACGTCACAAGTGTTGATTGCGGAAGTAATGCTTGCCCTCGGGATGAAGGCTGCTGTGTTTGTCAAAAGGCAGTCAGCTCAAGTGCACTGAACACGAGTGCTTCTCAAACATGTTCACTCGAAGTTAAGATCGCTTTCAGCTCACTGACAAGGGGTCTGCAACCACGAATACGACCACACCTGTCCTGATCCCATTTGGACTGTTTTACTTAAATACTAGTCTGTGGGCGAGATGGGCATTTGGCAGTCACTATCTGGTCCTCCCGAGTACAGACATCTGGCGGAAAAGACAGGCTGTGAGTATTCTTGGTGCTTGCGATACTCAATTCCGACTTTTGAACAAGTTTGTTGAATTGTCTGTTACACTTACACTCACTAGCCACTTAATTAGGTACAGCCGCACGATGTAGTAAACGTTAAAGAGATAATCATGCTAAGAAGTATTGCGGCGCTTTTAACAATTTGTCCATCTCTCAAAATTAGAAGAATATTTCAGCGTGATTCAATTCAATTGTCCGCCAAATAATATACATACATATATTTACAAATAAAATGCTACAATATTAGTTATTGTTTCTGATATCGTATTATTTTTGTTTTGATTTCTTTCTCTTTATTTCTGCAACAAATTGGGTTAGTTCAATGAGGTGCCACTCCTGTCCTTTAAATTTAACATTTTTGTGATTTAAAAAAAAGGCAAAACTTTTTTTCATTATTATTTTTAAATAAATATATTTTAAAATAAAACAAAGAGCAAGAAAGGACGAACGAAAGAAACGCAATTCATTATCAATATTTCAGTGTGCAAGCTTACCTAACGAAGTGTCAATTGAGCATGTGCATGTGTGCCATATCGGAGTGTGCCAGCTCGGTTACTCGTAAATAATTTAATATTACAGCCCAAAGCAGTTTAACTTAACTCTGATGCGTTCAATGGCATTGTGCAGCTCCTGCTTTTGTGTTTACAGTCACATGTGAGCAGATTGGTGTTCTCCACAAAAGATTCAAGCAGTTGAGCCACAATGAAGACACCCTGCGGTACTTTGAATATTTTTATGTAATCTGCATGCAGGTGGACGTTCGAAACCTGCCCAACAGGCTGCAGCTATCACTCGAGCGCCTGAGTGATAGCAGTGAAGCCTTGTGGAAATCCTTGACTTCCGCTCAATGATTTTTTTTTTCCTTCTGTGTGTGGTCTACTGCAGGAGAGAACACTTCAATGCCATCCACGATCTGGCCTGCAATCCCATCCGAGCGCAGATCATAGAGGCTTTCTTTGACAGGAGGTATTTATTAAGCCGTGATGCCTCAGCGGAGGGGTGTCAAACTCCAGTCCTCGAGAGCCGGTGTCCTGTATGTTTTCCATCTCTTCCGGCTGCAAACCCACCTGATTCAAATGCGCAGGATACATATCAGTGTTCTTCAGAGCTTGCTGATGAGCTGATCATTTGAATCAGATGGGTTGCAGACCGGAGAGATTGAAAACATGCAGGAAAGACAATCCCAACTTCAAATATAAAATGTTAGATTTCAACAATACAATGAATTCCACAGCCTTTTAACATCAGCGCTTCAGCAGAATCACATCCCCTCAACCATCATTTATACAGGAACCTGATCCCGCCCAGCGAGGGCTCCATGGAGGAGATTCACCTGGAGGAGTTTGTTGTGATCATGTCCCACTTCAAGCCGCCGTCGCTCAGCATGACAGACGAGGAGCGGGAGAGCGTCCGCAGGGAGAAGCTGAGATGTGTGCTGACTATTTACTTTGGATATTTCTTTGCTTGCTTTTTGAAATCACCTGCCGTGTGTCTTTGTGTGCAGTTTTATTCAACATGCATGACACGGACAACGATGGAATCATAACCCTTGAGGAGTACAGACATGTTAGTCAAATCCAAGTCTGTTTTATTTCTGTAGCACCAGTTCACAACAATAGAATGCGCTTTATGGTAGCCAGTCAGTAGCGAGTCTAAAATGACTCCTTAACAACAAACCGAATAGCATGCTATAAAATAATGAAACAACTAAAACAAGGTCTGAAGAAATATAACTGACACATGCAAATGCAATTTACATCCCTAGTAGAGATGGTCAGACTTAGTTATTATTTTTTATTATCAATAAAGTTATTAGTTATTTATTCAATTCACTCACTTTATGCACGTTTCATCTTTTCAATAAGTCTCCAAAAAGCCAAAGAAAAAGCAAGCTTTGTCTGTTATGTCCTTGGAATGTCTGTTGAATTAAAATAAAATATTCTCATGCGTGGGCAGGTGGTGGAGGAGCTTCTCTCTCGCAGCGGGCATATCGGCAAGGAAACGGCTGTAAGCATCGCCGATGCTGCCATGTTGGAGGTGGCGGGCATATCCATGGGTCACATGGTACGTTCAGGGCTCCTTGCGCTAATTGTGACACTCATTATTTGGTTGTCAATTTTACACTTGTTACTCGTAGGAACCTGACGAGTTCTACGAGGGTATCACGTTTGATCACTTCCTTAAGGTGGGTCCTCACCATGACTCATCATAACTTCAAAATATGTTAAAACTGCCTCACTCAAGTACGACTGAAAAAAACAGAGTTACTGAGTAATATAAACTGTACAATAATCCTAACAATAACTTTATTATTAACTGTTTTTTTGTGTGTGTCTTTCAGCTGCTGAACAGCTTCGAGATTGAAGCCAAGATGAACGTTCGTTTTTTGAATATGAATGCGTCCACTGTGTGCTACTAACATCCGTCCTGGGATAACAATCATTTAAAACGCTTTGTTGTTTTGCAAAAAATGCAAATATACAGTGAACCTCTGTTTTTGTGGGATAAATTCCAGACCCACCCTCCAATGACTGCAGAAAAATATATTTTCAGAGTCTGCTAGCAACATGCTAGCATTTTGTAGAATACAAACGGAAAGGAGCTGATCTGACACAAAGTAACAAATATCTCCAGCTTTTTTAACACCGCTCGTTACAACACATGCTAATCCGATTCATTTTGAGCTGTATTAAAAATAAAATTGTCTATTACACTTTTTATTGGCTCTCATATATAAAGTATGATATGAATAAGAAAAAGATAATGTTGTGGCCGCTATAACAATCTACAAAAATAACCACTTTGCACATGTAATAAATGTTTGTCCATAATAAAATACACTTTTAAGATAAACTGCATTTCTGATTTATTATGAATGGATGAATACATGCATTACAGCAAAGTGTTTCTTGTCAAACCTTTTTCAATTTTATTTTTGAATTGCTGTTGTGCTTCATCTCATTAGCTGTAGTCATGTGATTCATATTCTGTATATTGTTTCATTATAAAGGGTAGGCCAAAAGTAGGTCTCATCTTATTAAATTATTTGAGGAAGGATCAAGGGAAGGAAACAAGGAGGGGTTGAAAGAAAGGGTTCAAGTTAAGAAGGATGGGAGAGAGGAATGATGGATGCTATGACCAAAAAGAGAAGGATGGAATTAAAAAAGAATGAAGGAAACAAGGCTGGTATGAAAAGAAGTGGAAGTATGAAGGGAGGGAAGGAAGTAAAAAAAAATATGAAAAGGAAGAAACAGAAGGATGGCAGTTAGGTTAGAGGAAATGTACAAAGGAAGGGAAAATATGTATGAAAGTAAGAGAGGAGGGACAAGTTAAGACTGGTATGGAAAGAAGGAAACAAGAATGTGTAAATGGAAAGGCTCACCAAAGCTTTCAAAGCATCATCAGGTCCATACACACTCGCAAACCAAGATCTGTACAGAAAACCCAAACCCTGATTAGAAACCCTGACGACAGCAATACTCTCTCATATGAATAGGAACCGAGTCTTTGCCTGTCTGGAGGAGGACTTGGTGTCTGCTGCCCCCTGTAGGAGTAAACATTAAATGCATGTGGGTGCGCATCCAAATAATTCCGTACACGTCTAGTGCATATCATCGCAAAAACAAAACGAAATGCTTCTCAATGATTAATGGGGAGATTAGAAAAACAACTAAACTTGACAAGTCACCCATTAATTCATTTATTAATCATAAACTTTTATTATTTTATTTTAAATACAGTTTTATGTGCAATCATTTTAATTAATCAGTATTTAAATGGGTTTTCAATTTTCCATTATTTAGGTGCAGTGTCAATGTTCAAATAATATAATGTGTATCAGCTCGGAGTGAATGTTAAACATTCATGTTGATCATTGCGGTGACACTTGACTTGTTCTATGAAGTTTTCAAGATTCGTTTCATCACAAATTCAATTTTGTGCTTTCTATTATTACTCTTCTTTCTCCAGAATCAAGTGAGAAGCTGAAACGCACACTTGTCCCGTTTAACTTGCATGTCTTTAAATAACTCTTGAGTTGTTTTTAAAAGGAACTTGATTCGGCCAACTTCCGTTTTCTAGACAGCTCCGAGAGGGCCCTCTTAGGTCATGCCAACAATGTGAGGGATGGGCAACAGCAGTCGCAGTACTTGATCAAGTGTTCATCGAGGCATGAGCAATCATTGTCTGATTGCTCCCAAATAACGGCGAGACGTCGCGTCGTGTCGCGTTGTGTCGCGGCGCGTCGTGTCGAGGCGGCGAGCGAGCAAGCGTCCAGACGCATTTCCTTCTGTACGATGCAGTCAGACGTCTCGGGACGCTTCCTGATTTTCTTTTGGACAAGGTCAGGTGCAAGACATGATGCCTACAACACGCGCACGCACGCGCACACACATGCACACAAAAAATCTTCTTTCCGGATTTTTATTCGGCTGCCGGCTCACTTAAATGCTTCCCGGCCGCATTCACACCTTAATAGCAACAACAATAATAATAATAATAATAATAATAATAATAATAATAGTGACCAACAAACAGTGATTGACTTAATAAAGTGACCAATGACTGACTCTCCCTATCTGACAGGCATAAAGTGAACGCTGACTGAGCTAATTAAGTGACCAGTGACTGACAATCAACATCTAACCTAACAAAACGAGCAGTGGCGAGCAGTGAGTGTCTTAAAGTGACCAGTGTCAACCAATGACTAGTAGAAGTTTCAAACCTAATAAAGTGACCAATAACTGACGGTCAGTATCTAACCCTGATATAGCAGTCAATGTCTGACCCAATTGTAAGTCCAACGATAAGCAGTCATTTTGGGACCCAAAAATAACCCAATATGGGTTAAAAGGTAGCCCAAAATGGGTTATATATAACCCGGCGTAGATAACTAGCAATCCTAATATAATAAACTGAACAATGTCTGGCCTAATAAAGTGAGCTACTGATTTTTTAAAAACATTTTTCTTCCTTATTTTTATTGGGCGACGTTAGTACATCCAGGCTACACAAAGTCCATTTCCTCATCCCAATGAAACGTGTGAAACATTTCCCAGCATTTTCATTATAAATATTAAATATAAATATCATAAATAGGCCTTATGTCATGTAGTTCCTCAGACGTCTTCCTGGTGTCACAACGACTTGAAGCTTCTCCTGCCTCTGCGCATTTTGCCTTTTACGCTTCTGAGTTCCCGGGCCACGTTGGTCAGGAACTCCTTGTAGGTCTTGACCACAACACATCCATAGACCTTCTGCTGGAAGACATTCTGGGCCGGCGGCTTCAGGACCTCTGTCCCCTGGGCCGGCTCCTGCCGGTTGGGGAAGGCATCCCGGTAGAAGGCCAGCACCAGGCCCACCAAGTCCCGGCCTCGTTGACCCGCGTGGCTTAGCTGGACCAGAACTGGACTACCGGGGGCCTGGAGGTCTGCCTGCTGCTCATAGATACGGCTCAGGTGGGGCAGGAATGCCCACTGGTGGTCCAGGATGCTCTCCAGCCGCTCGGAAAGCTCCAGTCCGGAGATGACGGGTTCGGGAATGTCCTGAAGGGACGCCTGGCAGAAGACGTCTGACATCTCCCCCTGGTAGGCTTTCTAGAACGAGAGAGACAGTTGAAAAATTGAGACCCATCCTCAATGGACGTGACCAAAGAGATTCTGGGCGTTCCGGACTTACATAGGTTTTGATGAGGTCCACAGATTCTTTCTGTGCGAGTCTGGTCAACCTCAAAATCCTTTGGAGGGAATCAGAACACTGACGAGTCCTGATGGCGGACGCCTGCTTGGTGTACATGAGGAGCAGCAGGAGAGCAAGGAATTCTGGAGAGACAGGGAACATAGACGTCATCTACTGGATCAATGGCTGTGCATATCTGTCTGTCTAGCTGTCTGTCGAGCTTTGTCGATCTGTCTCCGGCTATGTGTCGCATTTGTCTAGCGATCTGTCTCTCTGTCGGACTGTCTATCTTTGTCTAGCTGTCTGTCTGTCTGTCTGAATCCACTGTTTGACTGTCTCTTTCTAACGGTCTTTCTATCTCTGACTGTCTCTCGCTATCTGTCTCGATCCACTGTTTGTCTATCTGTCTGTCTTTTCATCTTGATGTCAATCTTTGTTCTAACAATGCCAAAAGAATCCTCACTTGTTGGTGTGCCCATCCACTGAGTCCAAAGCAGGCGTCCAATCATTCTCCTCCAGGCAGCAACAAGTGTCACTCTTGTGGTCAGTCTTGGCAATCTCGGGAGCGTCCCTTGCGTCTTTGCATGTTGCGCCTCGGCCAACTTGTGTTTTTTTAAAGAAGTGCTGGCAAACCGCATATTTGTCATCTCAGGAAGTGACGTGAAAGGTTTTTGTGAGGCAACCGAATTTCCCAGAATTTCCTCCTTGCTTGGTGCTGATGCGGCCTTTTGTCTGTGACTTTGTATGTAACTTTATTCATACGGACAGAGCAACCAGGCGGAGAATGCCCATACATGCCCGTCGGGTCATGTTGAGGCATTCGTCAGCATGACCTCACTTGCTGTCGTCATCAATAATAATGATGTTGAGTATAATTAGTGTGCTCATTAAAAATGGTCACTTTTAGGCAGTTGCGGCAGTTGTTTTATTGTAGGAACCTAAATAGTAAATAAATTAATTGTGTAGAACAGTAAACAATAATAAAAATGACAGTAATTTCATACAATACAATTGCATTCTATGGTTTTGTACTGTATAAAAACATAGATTGATAACACAATTGTCATGTAAAAAAAATTTAAATTTATGTATCATAATAATTGGCATTGTGCTGCTCATTCACGTGTGCACACCTTCGCAACCAAGGGGTGGTATAACACACACAAACATACTGAGAGTATTTTTTTTTCCTCGCAGGGGACTATGGATATTGTTGGAATATTTATTTATATTTAAATTGCCTAAAAAAAATCAACAGATTGATCTACAGGTGATTTACAGTAGTAAAGATATATAGGTTGGTCATTGGTTTCCAAAGTAAAAGTGAATGTTTTATTTTGAAACAACAAAAATATGTACCTAAGTCTACCTTTATATTTCCTATTTCACAATTTTAAGTTTAATAAAAAGGTATCAATTTGATTATCAAAAGTATTTATCGATAGATTTGATCATCCATTTGTTATCAAGAAATCGATTAATCGTTGCACATCTAAATTGTTTTCATTAAATACATTTTCAAGAACAAAAATTAAATATGTACTTCTCAAATAGTTTATTTCATGTAAAATCAACACAAATGTTGTCTTCAGTTGTCAGATTTTCTCCAAACTTTGAGGTGTGGTTGCAAATGGGTGCAAAAAGACCATAGCACAAAACATATTGGTCAAACCATCCTAATTAGATGAAATCAATTATTGGCTAATGGATTTATTATAAATAATTGAATACAAAAATATGCATGAAATACATCCTTTGATTTATCATTAAACAGTTCTGTATTGATTGCATTCATTAATTGTCAAATTATACAGAAAATGATAAATTGGTTTATGATTACTGCGCGATGGGGCTTGCAGGGGTTAAATTGATGCACATTTTTAATTTTCAAAATATAATCAAGGCGTTAATATTCAAACTTTACCTAATGTTACAGTAAATTACAATAATTGAAGCACACTTTGTCATCTGAAGACGACTGAAGAAAGGCAAGACCCTGTTCCTCCTATTTATAATTTTCTCTGCAAGTGAGCATTTTTAACAGGAAGCAGCGGAAACCTTCTTTCTCAATCTTCAACTTCTTTGTGCGCAAGAATCGAGTGGGGGTGTCGGTGCGGTTGAGTTTTGGGGATTGGCCTTGGGTGAGGGCCTGCATGGCCCAGTCACACTGAGGTCACGTTGGGGCGCTGCCGTTTCATCGTGACGCGGCCAATGAGGAAGCACCCTGGAAAGATAAACTATGAATGTGTCATCATGCTGGCCGATGCCTCATCACCTTGCCGGTCACTTCCGCATGGCAGCACCCGATGACGTCAATTCAACCATCGCTTATGATCGTTGACACATCAGAAAAACAACAAATAAAAAAGTTTAATGACATTTCTGACATTGATTTGAATTCAGCCTTCATTTACATGTTGTGCTGTTTGTGATATTTTGGTTCGCATGTTTTCCTACACCAGAAAGACATGAATAGGAGTGTGAATGTGTGAAATGAGTTAACGTGTAGGTGTGTGTGTGTGCGTGTGTGTGTGGGGGTGTGTTTGTGTGTGTGTGATTTCCGTTGCAAAATAATTACATTTTTGCCCAAAAATTAAATTAAAAATGATTTAATGAGAAAAATGAATACAAAATGTATTGTAAAAATGAATCAATGTGTGTTAGTCACCCAAATTGTCTAAATTAATACACTAAATAATCCAACATTGTTGCGCAGTGGGCCGTATTAAAGAACATATTTGACCCAAATGACAACCGGGCCATACTTTACCCACCTCTGCTCTACACACAAATCAACACAAATACGATGGAGTTCTACTGAAACATATCAAAGTGCCCATTTTAGCAAAAAAAAAAAAAAATCCTGAATTATTCACTTCATAAGAAAAATCGAGACGTGGAGGGGGAATAATCCCAACACCACAATTGACAGCAACCGCGTTAATTCTGGCATTTTGCCGCCAATTGTCCGCCATTGCCAGAAATATCCGCCAAAGAAAAGGAAGGAAAATGTGGCCACTGGTCCCTATTCATCTGTTATCGTCCTTGAGAAACAAGTGCAGAGATCCCAGACTGCCAAAGCCCAAGATGCGAGTCTCGCTGTCGAAGGACAAAATCTCTCGTTCCTGGCGCTCTAGCAGAGTTTTGATCCTCTCGCTTCGATCCTTCTGCAGAGCCGAAAGTTCCTCCTCCATCTGCGCATGCACATATTTACATGTCATACAGAGCGCTGACCAACCAATCAGAGGGGAGAAAAATGCTGATGTCACCCTTGTGAGGTTGAATTGGAAATCTGGAAATCTTATCTCTTTTGGGGCACCCATAATTGTGCCCTTTGGAATCTGCCTCAAAACAGGTGAAAAAAAAGGTTTTTTTTTTTTGTTTTTTTGTTGTTGTTTTTTTTAAAATTTAGTTTAGTTTAGTTTACCAATGGAAGAAAAAAAAAATAAAAATAAATTAATTTATTAAGTTAAACAATTAATAATAATAATTGTTTCCTCAATGTGTGCCTGTCTGACTTTCCGTACATGCCGCCTCTCTCTGTCCTTTCCCAGCCCGCTGGGGCATCTGAATTGTTAAATCTTTGCCAGGTAAACACGTGCTAATGAATTCAAACTGTCTTAACCTAATGCTTTTGTTTGTAGCATGTCAACTCAGTTTTTTTTTTCCTGGACAAAACCTGCCTGGCAACAAGTGACGAGTGCCTACCTTCTGCTCCAGGTGGGCCCTTCGTATGGAGATCTTCTGCTCGAGCTTCTGCAACTCTCGCTCATGTTGGGTCTCCATCTGGGACTTGGTTTTCTTCTGGTAGGCGTCCAGAAGCTCCATCTCCTGCTTCAGCTGCTGCTTCAGAGCTTCGCACTCCTCCTCCTGCTCCGCCTCCAACCTCATCTGTGCGCACACAGCAGCGCATGCAAAGTTATTGGATTGGTCCCAGCAAATCTGGGTTGCAGGTGTTTCCTGCAACCACATCGTTAAATTGAAAATAAAGAATTCAACAGTTTTTGGCACATTTTTGCTTCAGTTCAATGGAGATTGTACTGCTCCTGTGTGTGTGTGTGCTTTGGCCACCAGGGGGCAGTATTTGCATTGTGGTTTTGCTGAGCCAGATGCTGAACATACACAACTTTCTGTATCTCAAATTTGAGCTCACAGGTCGGCCTACAATATTAATCAAATTTTAATAGCAATCACTAATTTGGCTGTCACAATTAAATCACCAGGATGCGAGCAATTTTTTTTAAAATTTTCATTCTTGAATTTTTTTTTTTTACTATTATTCGTAATGTATTTTTTCTCTTTGGTTTTGCACTGAAAATTGATGTCTTCCTGAACATAATGAATAATTGCGATCAATAATTGTGATGACGATATTGATCAAAATAATCATGATTATCACGTTGGCTATAATCGTGCAGCCACATTTGCAAGTCAAAGCCAAAGATGGTCCGAAAGACGACTGTAAAAAAGTCGCATGTCGGGTCACTGGTATGTGAAGGTAGCGCTGCGTAAAGGAGACGGGAAGGTGTATGTTGGCGTACCGCTTGTGAGGCCATCATCTGGTTGATGGAGTGCTCGTACTGCTCGGCCAGCACGGCCAGTTTGCGCGTCTGCTCCTCTTTCAGTCCCTTCAGGAGACTCTTGTGCTCCGCTTTGGGCGAAACCTCCACTTGGTGGTTGCGCAGTGCTTTGTACTGCTTGTTCTGAACCTTGCACGTGTCCAGGAACTGCTTCTTGATCTGCAGCTCCAGCGTCTAAAGAGAGACCAAGTCATTTGCACATTGCCACATTTTCCATTTGTCAGGATTTCAAATGTTACTTTTAAAGGAATGGAGATCATTTTCAAACGTTTATCCACTTATTCGATCAAGTCAGACTCTTTTAATTCAAAATGTTCCACTCATTTGTGACTTCTGTATTATGAAGGATCTTTTTAAAATGTTCTACAATTTTGCTGTATTCCACATTTCTTTGACTACAAATCCCAATCTATCAAGTTACTACAATGTACCTCATGGATTAACCTATTTATGGATTTAGGCATAAACTGTATACGGATAATTCTTGAAAATTTTGACCAGCAATTTAGTTTGCCATTTAATGCAGCCACGGGGAAAAAAATGAGAGCGCCTTGTTTCTTTGGTTCCTTGTTCATTTTAAACGCCTCGTGCAATAAAAGGTACATTTGTTTGGACCAATATATCAATGACAACAAAAACAACTCATAAGGCATAAGTGTTGGCCATTGGGAATTTTGGTACTGTCCCGAACGGCTGAGCAAATGAATGGGTGATTTTGGGGGGCATTTTTTTTTTTTTTTTGAGGCCGTGAAGGTGAACGAGGGTGACCTTGAGGTCTCTGGGCTGCTGCCTGTGCTCCATGGCGTGTTTGCGCAGGAGCTCGTGCTGCCTGCGGTTATTGTACTCCTCCTGGTTTTCCAGCTCAGTCTGGTGCTGCAGCCTCATGAGTTCCACGCGCAGCTTGTGGAGCATGTGAAGCTGCCGCTGCTCCAGGTCCTGCGTGGCCTCGTCCTGACGGATCATCAGGGCGTGCTCCATCTCCTTCTGGCTCCTCTTCTTGTTTAGCTCCTAGGGACAGTTGGCCAGAAAGACGTCAGAGTCAAGGTGCAAGAAGAGGGATAAACCCAGAGTAGGTCACCAGACAATCGCAAGGGCACATGATACATTAACATTCACTCCAAATATATCAGGCGTGGGCAAACTACGGCCTGGGGGCCAGATGCGGCCTGTTAAACGTTTTAATCCGGCGCGCCAGTTTTAGAACCCATTGTGGCCCACCAATCAAAACGTTTGCCCACCCCTGATATATATGAATCCCCCAACATTTTTTTTTTTGCATAAGAAGATGTGTACGCACCTCTCTGAGTTGCTCCTGTTCGAAGTCGTGCTTCCTGAGCAGACTCCTGCGTTTGAGCGCCCGGCAGCTTCGCTCATAGATGAGCCTCTGCTCCGCCAGCAGGTTGGCCTCCTCTTCGGCCTGCGAGCGCTGAATCGTCTCCTTGTGCCGCGACAGACGCTCTTGCTTCTCCTCTTTTGGGGTGCACAGGTCCTCGCTCATCTCCTAGAAAACGAAACACAATACATAAAGAAAGTCCATCAGTGATTGGCGGGCGCAAGTCAATTAAAAATATGAAAATAAAAACAGTATTTGGCACCACGACAAACTAACAAATCATACCCTCGCCTGTCTTGAATTGTCAAAATAAAAAAATCTTTTACAATAAATTAGCTGTTGACCAGTGATTATCGGCACCGATAATCGGTATATTGCCAGATATCTGCATCGCCCTTTTGTCAAAATCCACCACCGATAAGCAAATGTCCAAGTATGGCTCCACACGCTTGGCATGCTTTTCTTCGGTCAGTTTTGCCAAATCCTCTAGTCATTTCTTGGTTTTGAATTGTAATTTAATTTGCTGAATTGTCAACATAAAAAGATGAATTTCATCTATTTTGGAATAATGTCATAACATTCGAAAATGTGAAACAAGTCAAGCCAACGAAATACTTTCAAATTATTACCAGGGCTTCACTTTTCGTTTGAAATTTGAGGTCATCATTTTTGGAAAAAGGCTGTAATGTAAGAAAAGGATGTTTGTGTGTTTGGCGTCTTTTTACTTCTTTAATTTTGTCCTTGCAAAGTCGGTACTCTCGCTTCTGGCTCTCCAAGAAGGACGTCAACTCCTTCTTCTGCTGAGCTGCGATCTGCTGCTGGATGCGCCTCTCCTCTGTGGCAACTGACTTCATCTGCGAGGTGGCATCATCGGCATCATCATCATCATGTCATTGTTGTAATCATTCAAATCATAACCATCATCCTCGTCGCAATAATTATTGTCATAATATTCATGATCATCATCACAATCGTCATCATGTTTAGTCGACCTTTTCACGGGAAAATAAAAAACGCTCCTGTGGTGTTCTTGAGCCATATCGCAGATATTCAAGCCACTGTTTTGATGGCTTTATACAGGAAGCGGTCAAATCTGAGTTTCGCAAGATGAGGCAGAGAAGGTCCCCAACTAACCAATCTCATTATAGTCATTCAGAGCATAACAAGCGGATAAAACGTGCGTTTGTCACACAAGTCGCACACGTCTGGTACGGCATTTCAATGCAAATCTCCTTGAGACCAAAGACGCGTACCCGTACAAGCATGCTGAGCAAATCACTCCACGAGCAACGCCGCACCTCTTTGTCGGTCTGAGCGGCGTGGCGCTTGGCCAGCCGCTCCAGCTCAGCGTAAGTGTTGTTGGCTTGCGTCTCCAGCTCCTTGTGCAGCCTCAGCCTGTGCTCGTCCATCTCGGCCTTGAGCCTGTTCTCCAGGGCAATCAGCTGCTTCTGGTGCTGCCGCCGCATACGCTTGTAGCCAGACATCTGCTCCCGCAGCTCAAAGTTCTGCTCATGCTCCTGGATCTCCCTGACGACCTGAAATAACAACACACAGACCGACTTAGGTACGCCGTACCGGCTGTGCAAGTCGACTGAAAAACAAAAAGGATGGCGAGCAAAAACAAGCCACCAAAATCAGGTGGTTGCACAAGTGTGCACACCCTCTTATGAATGAGGATTTGTGTTGATCAGAATGAACAAGTCACATTCAGAATCATACTAAGAGGGAGTTAGCGCTCCATTTATTGTGATGAACCCTACATGTAGTACAGAAGTTCTAGTAGCCTTTTCCCGGCATTTTTGTTGTCATCTTACAGCACACAACATCAGAGGGATTTTGTTTTTAAAAGTTGTCAATCAGGAGAAGGGAACAGAAGTATTTCTAAGATATTAAATGTACTATTTAACGCAGTTGAGACAATCATCTTCAGGTGCATAAAAAATAGGACACAGTTACTAAAAACTGGACGCCCCCATAAAATTGTCGATGAAAGAGCAACAGCAACACAGAAGGAGCTTCTGGAATTTCTGGCAACTACTGGCTGTTTAGAGCTATTGACAACCATCTTCCGTCCACTTTATATGTGTGTATGTTTGCAAGCCTATTCTTACAAAGAAAAACTACAAATTCCTGCTACGGCTGAAAAAGAAAAACTCACTTGAAATTTCCCAAATGCATGCAATGTTACTTTTGTCCTCCGGGAACATTAAAAAAAATAAAAAAAAAACACCTCCAAAGCTTGCCGATGAGGTGTTCATCCGAAATTCACGCCCACTCGCACCGCGACGCTGACAGCTGCACGCGGTGGAGGATGCGAATGTACTCGACACCACATTTCTGGACTCAGGAGCAATTTTTTTTTTGTGTTAACCTCACCGGTTTAGCAACAGAAAACTAATTATAATAATAATATGATATAATAATAATAAGAAGAAGTGCTGTTACTTTTTTTTTAATCATAATTTTTGTGCAGAATTTATATATTATTTATATATAATTTATATATGTATTTATACATATTTTATATTTTCACAGGTTAAAGTAGACACGAGTAGTGATGTGCATTTGACTTTTGGTGATGATCGATCGCCTTTTCAGACAACACAACGTGACTAACCAAGCAATAGTGCAATGTTTCCCTCCCCGCTGTGACGTGGATAGCGAAGACGAAAAAATTACAAGGCGAGCGCCAAAAGGGGGTGTGTTAATTATTGTAAATGTCATCCAAAAAGATGCCCTTAAGACACTACAGAGACATTTAGGGGGTGCTGATGTCATTTTTACGTGCAACCCTATTATATAAGAGCCAATGTTAAGCCCAAACCAGGGTCGCTTGAATCACAACGCTTGGTCGCAGGTGTGTTCTGACTCCCAATTTAAAAGTTAGAAGAAGTGGACACTTGTATAACCACATTTTTTCTTTAAATCTTACCTCATCTTTTGATTTTGATTTTATTTAATGTTGTGTTGTTCAGGTTAGATGAGTTTTTTGTCTCAAAAGCATTTGAACAGAGTGAGTAGAATTTTTTTAAGGTGATGAAGAGCGAGGAGGAGGAGGAGGAGAGGGAAAATGACATCCATTAACAGGATGTGGTTGCCATGACTACAGATGGATGTAGTCATAGCTAGCGCGTGAGTGTGCCCCCCCCCTCCTCTTTCGCCTCCCCCTCTTTCATGCACGAACATGCACGCGCATCACACATGTTTTTTCTCCTTCTTGATCTTCATGCAATCGACGGACGAGAGTGACAAGTACCAAAGATGCTGATGTGATGATGACGGTGTTGCGTTCGCGGGTCCTGCAGCAGCGTCGCCACCGCCGGCTGTGGTGAGAAGGAGGCCGCAGCTGTGGCCCGCTGGAGTGCGCGTACGCGGCCTCATCCCTTCTTCACGCCGGCAGCATGCTCCTGCAGCGCGGAGGAGGAACGAGGAGGAGAGGAGGAGACGCGGTTCTGCTGATGCTGGAGGGGCCCGCCGGCTGCTTCCCGATCCGCGCAGCAGGCCCGCACTCGTTTTGTCCGACGTTCGCGAATGTAGCACACGTCTGCCGCCGGCCTCACGCGCATCCTGCAGCTCCGCTCAACGCGGGCTGCGAGTCCTTTTTGGCCGGGAAAAGGGCATCCTCCAGCCAACCAATGCTAAACCAAGCACCGCTGTACGGGTTGATTCTTCACAAGCAGTAGGTGAGGTGGGTTAGGGAATGACAAATAAAATTAAAAAAAAAAAGAATGACAATAAAAAGGAAGGGGGTGGGGGTGGCAATTACGCAATGCCTACCATTGATAATCGCGGAAAGATGTGATGCAATTTAGTGGCAGCGGAGAGGAGGCAGGCTTTCCCCGAGTGACGGCTGCCATGCTCGGCTGGAGACTGGCGGCGGGCTGGTGGCGGCAGGCGAATCCGGACATGGTGCCCAAGCGTCTCAATGTGACGCCGCTCGGAGGCTCTGATGTGTGTCCTACATTTACAGCGCACTTGGTCATGGTAGGTGCTTCTCGTGCCTTCTATTCATCTCTTCTCCCCTCTCTATCTCTCTCGCTCTCTCTCTCTCCCTCTCTCTTTTCTTTTTCTTTTTTTGGTACCGCTTCTTCTCACACTCCCCGTTCCCTTAAAGAGACACTGCAATACTACACAAGCTCAACTTACTATTACGCACTTCACGAGACAGGCTGACGTGAAGATGGGTCGGTATGGGGAAATAAGCCTCTAGATAGGGGGACTGAAGTGGAAAAAATAAAAATAAAAAAGTCTAATAAAAATAATACAAATTATATGTATATAGCCGATATCTTTAGTTGGGCTGCGGGTGTGCAGCCTATCTCAGCTGTCTTCGGTCAGTAGGCGGGCAACACCGTGAATTGGTTGCCAGCCAATCGCAGGGCACACATAGACGACCAACCACACAATCACAAATCACCTTTAGACAACTTCAAGAGTTCAATTAACCTAACATGCTTGTTTTTTTAATGTGGGATGAAACCAGAGTACCCAGAGAAAACCCACTCATGCTTGCGAAAAACATGCAAACTCCACACAGGAACGCCTGATCCCAGAGTCGAACCCTCGACTTCTGCACTTTGACATGGATGTTCTAATCTGTCTTGCCCCTATCCAGTCACCAATGGGTCAAATTCATGATGATGAGCTTCCGGTTCAGGACACACAAAAACGTCAATAGACTCTTGATAAAAGTTTGACCTGCACAGTTGGTCCCAAACAATAAACAAAATTATTCCAGCGGCCGTAAGGCTATAGTGTTAAAAGTCAGTCGTGCCAAAAATAAAAAATGCACTGAAGAAACAAGAAAGACACAACAACGACCTTTGGGTGAGGATCTGCTTCAAGGCAAAGTTTGTTTTATTTTCACAGTTAGAAGTCATCGTGCAATGACAGCAGAATACAATGGGGCATTTTCACTCGTGGAGGCAGCACTTCGTCACTAGTCTGCTCAAGTTACACTTTTTGGGCTTGTTTGTTTATGGGAAGCTGTTTGAGCATTCATACGAGGGCAAATGTGGCACTGGTAGTGAAAAATGTTACTAGTCTGATACAGTTAGTTGTGTTACTAGTGCGCTGAATTGTCTTAGTAGTGAGGACAAAAAG
The DNA here is from genome assembly GCF_059441095.1 of Idiotropiscis lumnitzeri. NCBI lineage: Eukaryota > Metazoa > Chordata > Actinopteri > Syngnathiformes > Syngnathidae > Idiotropiscis > Idiotropiscis lumnitzeri. The sequence goes on from NC_142408.1 coordinate 7,226,821, forward strand.
TGTACAACTGTGTGTGTTTCCATACAGGGGGTGACTCAACTTTGAACTCGACTCTGATGAAACGTTACACTCAATCTTGTATTGTTTAAGAGCTCCGCGACCTGCAAACACATGAAAATGACAAATTGATCATTCCAGCATTTCATCCGATTGGAAACAAGATTATATCATCAAATCTGAATAATTCTACTTGACCTTCTACGCTTTTTGGCCCAGAACACAAAGCCTGATGTGATGAACGCAATCGCCAGCAGAACACCGACCACAGAACCGGCGATAATCGCGGTGTTGTTTCCTAGCCAAAATAAAACAAAATAAAGAAAATGTGTTTTTGAAGCAAAATGTGAAAAGCAATTAAAGTAGTGGACTTCGTGGGAGACAGGAAATTGTAAAGACATTTGGAAAATGCGTTCATGAAGTTGACGTACCGGAAATGTCAACGACGCAGACAGTGTCACCTCCCGACCAGGTGCCGTCCGCCTGGCAGGTGCGCTCAGCCGATCCTTGGAGCACAAAGTCGTCGTTGCACAGCAGACGCACAGTGGCTCCCTGGAGGTAGGTGGTGCCCTCCTTCTTGCCGTTGGTCGGCGGTGCCAGCCAACCACAGGAAATCACTGCAAACGTACAGGAAGTCCAAATGCTAACAGGCAATGTTTCTGATAGCATATTAGCCTGGGGTATCTTAAGAATTATCTTCACATGCTAAAATGATAGCTTGCAATATTAAAGATTTAGAAATACGTTAGACAACCTTTTTATATTTTGTGCCAAACAATAATGAATAAAATATATGAAGTAAAATGATAGAGGTTTGTCATAATTTAGCAACGTTATCTTAGCAATTAGCCTTTCATGCTAAAATGCTAATCTTGTCATGATGACTTTTTTTAATTATTTAGCCAAACAGTTTACATAAAATGCCCAAAAATAACAAACATGACGTAAAAGGTTAAAGGTTAGCATAGCCATTATGTTAGCAATTATCTTCACAGGCTAAAGCTGATATTGCTAATCATAGCCCATAAACTACCTTCAGAAATGTATCTATAAGTTCAATATTTTCCAATACTCATGACCACATTAGCCAGGCCAAATTAGTGACCTTAACTCTACATGTGAATTAGCCTTCTGGTTGTTGAGCTTAATACAATTAAGGGCTATTCTAAATTTTACTTGTTTGATGTGATTATAAGAAGTTATTTTAATGATGACTTGACTTTTCTCAAGTTAAGGCGAAAACGTCAAATGAGTCAGCACTCACCTGGCTTCAAGTCCTCCACAAGAGAATTGTGACTGCGAAACGAGACTTTGGTGGCCTCTCCCAGCTCTTGACTACGACCCACCAAAATATCATACCTGCAGAAATCACCATCTTCAGTTTAAAAAACAAAGACAGGAGATATCCACTTGTTGCATAGCTGTGAGACCATAGTGGTGTGAATTTTATTTTTACTAATCTGTTTTCTTACCAGTCCAGTTTTCCTGGCTTTTTTCACGGTGAAAACACAAACCAAATGTAGAAATAGTCGACCAAAGCAAACTATGTCGCTAGGTGCACTTGCTGCACGGCTGTCAGACTATGACCATGATTTGTTTGTTTTTACTGACCTGTTTCCGTTGCATTGTCTCATTATGTTGTGTTTTCTATTTTAGTGGTCCTACCTACAGAACTGCGAGTCGTCTCCGGAGCAAATGTCCAAAGCGATATTGTAGAGCGGGTCATTGGGATTCTCCAGGACTGAAAACGCTGGAATAAAATTGGGGTCGTGTCTTGGAGAGTTGTAAAACGTGTCCAAAAGGTATTTGGAGTCATATGTGAACAAGGCGGATGTGTTGGAAACAGCCCCTGGAAAATAAAATTTTTGATAGCATATTTTAGTCAGTGGGAAAAAAATCACTTTTTTTTCTCATAAAATAATAATTCTCATTTTTGAAAAAGAGTTGTAATTTAATTATCGTAATTTGAATTTAAAAGATGAAGTGATTCTCACAGCTGGCCCCGAAGTTGAAAACCTCTTCAGCGCTATTGACATTGGCCGGCGTAGTGCCGTGGGCGGGAAGCAGGTCATCACCGGCCACGCCATTCGGGTTGCCCAACAACCCCCGTGTGGAGTTGTAGAATTTTTCCGGCAGGAGCACCGTTGCTGTAACAGCACTACCGCGGAGGCGCACTTCCACGCCAGCGCCACTAGGGAACATCACCGTCACGTTGGCGGTGGAAGGCGAAAAGACAAACACACCTGGCAGGACACATCCAAGACAATTAAGCATTTGTAAAAATCCGCCCAAAATATTTTTTTCACATTGTCGTATACATACTTTTGTTTATTTTTTTTCAACTCCCAAAAATTATAAAAAAAAAAAAAAGTATTAAATATATTTTTTTTGTATTATTAAATTAAAAAATATATATATTTATTTATTTATTTTTAATGTTTTTTTGTGATCACACCTACGGTATCTTTAGTCAGTTTTTCCTCACCCTTGAGGTCCATCCAGGTTTGCTCCTTGAACACAAGTCGCTTTTGATTTTGTAGCACTTGGAGGTTGTCATCACCAGCGACCAGGCGCACTTCGATGATGTCAGAGGAGGCTTCTCTCATGACCACCGACGACAGCTTGGTCGCATTTCCTGTGGGGCGAAAATCAATGTAATCGAACGTCAAGAAAGTTTAAACACGATCGTGTACGTATTTAGCTCACTGTTGACTGGTTCGGTTCTGCCTTGGATTGTCAGATTCTTCCCGGGAGACGTCAACAAATTGTATTCGCCTTTGCCGTTGAAAGAGTAGCGGACTCCATCGAATGTTATGAAATGTGGATCTCCAAACACCACAGCTGGGGGCACAAATGGAGATGAGTGAGTCGCGAAATGTGGTAGTTGGGTGCTTTCTAATAGTACGCAAAAGAATCACTGAATTAAGTGTTGAAAAAAAGCTAGTAGTTGTCATACAGTACAATGTAAATTGTTTTAAATAGGTTTCTATTCAATGGAAACTTAAACTAACCTGAAGTGGGAGGCTGGTATTGCCTGCAGTCACTGGAGGGTCTGTGTTTGAAGTAGTAGTGGCAGTTGTCTGACCAAAGGCAGCAGTAGTAGAAGCTGAGGACGTCGTACACCCAGTGGGACTGGCCGGGGACTCGAGGTGGGTTGCGGTACGGGGGTGAGCCCCAATCGTGGGCCCGGTCCGGTGTGCTACCGCCAATGGAGTCGGCCGTCAAGACCTGAGCGCCGCTGCTGTCGTAGCAACACTGCTGACCTGCACCATACCTAGGACTGCAGACTCAATGTTGAAACTGAGCTGAATTGGATCAAATATCGACATTGATTTGCCAATTTTGGGAATTTTTAAATTGAAAACGAGGGATGAAAAAAGTAGGGTTGTTGACAAATAGCGACCATTTTGAACTCAACTCACCTGGCTTGTATGGCCCTCACACAGTGAATGCTACCTGGGTGGTAGGTGCACACGCTGCCTTTCTCCATATCACAGCCGTAATCCGTCTGAATATGGAGCAAAAAAACGGGAAAAAAGCTTTATAATCTATGCCCAGTAGTGTTTTGCACAGGGGCTGGGGCTAATGAGGAGGGCGGTAAAGATTGCGATAGGTGAAAATAATAGAGACTATAAAAAACAATTTTGAAATACTTTTACCACTCATACTACTTTTAAACACATTTCAAAGTATTAAAAGAAACTGTCTAAGGTATTGGTTAGCGCCAGCTATCCCTCGCGCTCTGTCAATGAATTCAGATAACATCACTTGGCGTAAACAATAAGTAGACTACCTCGCACTGTTGGCCTAATTACATAACAGCCTAAATCATTTGAACTATTACCAAATGAATAAGAGTGTGCTTGCTAAATTGCTCAACCAAACCATTAGCCTTATCTAATTAAAGTGCAAACTTCATGAAAATTTAAATAATCATTGATATTCGATTAATTTTAAACCTTCACCCAACTGCTACTCAACACACATGTAGCAGGAGTTCATACAATCAGCATATAACTAAACTCCCCGTTTTGAAGCAATGACTAATAGTGTTGCTTCGTCGGGGAATGGCTGTGCCTCTTCTTCTTGCTCAAAATTACGCTGGATCTCCTCCAGCAGAGCACAGCGCCACCCAGTATGTTTTGGCACACCGTGGTACTACACTAAAGGCGTGCAACTTCCAATTCCGATTGGCTTGTATAACGGTAAAAACCCGTAATCAACGGTCATTCCAAAATCTGAAATGATGACATTATTTTGATTTTTTTTCCCAAATAATGGACTCTCATCCGCTTACATGGAATCTTCCCGTGTCAGCTCGTGCCTGCGCCAGGGTGCAGGGGCAGTCGATAATTTCGCTGAGGAAGTTGGGCAGGTCGTTTTCCAGCAGGTCCCACGCTAAACATTTGTCCAGCGCCCAAGCTTGAGAGTCGTCACGGAACTTTTGCTCCAGGTGCCAAGCCAGGGCGTGGTCCTCCGTCCACGCCGCTTCCACATTCCTGCGAAGGTAAGGTCACGTTGGAACACTGACGGCTTGGCAATAATGTTAGCATAATGGCACAATCGCCTAATTGTTTTTTAACCGTCTCCGTTATTAACCGTCTCCTCACTAATATCAGTTTCAAATAGAAATGTGTGTAATACCCACTGAGTGGGATCACAGTGGTGTATGTTCTATTGATTTTGTCAAGACTTTTGAGACTTTTTTTTTAATTTACAATCGATTTTGTCTCATCTTTTGGTTTGTGTCTGACAAAAAGTACTAAATTTGGTCAGTAGATGGCAGTGTAGGACCTCGAGTAAGCCTTAGTCACCTGAGACAGTAGTTATGAGCACATGCGCATAGCCATTTTCCACTCTTCATCTTTTTTTGAATTTGTGTGTCTTGCTAGCTAGATAGACCGACAGAGAGATAGTAATAGTTCTTTTGCGCATACAAACTTGAGCTGAATTAAAGCTGTTTTGATCATGGTAGAAGTTATATGCTCACTTAAGTAAATTTATTAGAATAATAATAGTCCCTTGCTCTAACTCACATTTGAACAATGAGGGCAAATTCAAACGAATAAATCATAAATTATCATATAATGTGTCTATATGTTTCTAACATTATCGTAATTGCCCATTGTCCCTTTCTATTCGGTTCTAGTGTGATTTTCTTATGTTATGGACTGCATCTAAATAAAAAGAAAATAAGCATAAAAATGAAACGTACATCAAGCCATTTGGGTTTGCACTGGAGCTGACCCGAAGTGCTCCAAGTTCCCAGCTTGGGAATTTCAGTGAAGGTTGAGGCACAAATGTGAAGCTGCCGTTGTTAGCGCTATCCTTAGCAAGAGAATAGAGATACTTCCACTCGGCATTCCAATGGTCCGAATAAGGCCTTCCTGTAGGGGAGGCATTCAGAAACAAGTCTCTGAATTAGACACCCGTTCAAGTGGTAAAACTCTGTACTTAAGTAATATAAATGCAGAAAAAGACATTTGGGGAAAAATACTGATTCAATGCCTTTACTTTAAGTATAAATTCAAATTTAGAGAACCTGCATATTTGTGAATTTGTGATCAGTATTTCTTTGCTATCCAGCATTAAGTGTGCTGAAAAGCTCACCTATTTGGTTTTTTTTTAGGTCAGGTCAAGCGAGAGTTACCTGACGTTGGTTTGACTCTGACAAGATCTTTGCATTGCTTTGTGAAAAATTTGAACTGAAAAAAATGTAATAAGATATTGATAACAGTGGACAAAAAGTGAGAATCAATAAACAGGAATTTAAATATAGTTCGGGGAAATATAGTCAAGCAAAATCTCCTCTCTCGTGTGGGGTGAAGTGGAAAAACAAAATCACCCGATTAAGCACTGTGAGGCCCTCACATGCGTACAAGGAGACCCACCGATTTAAAATGGATCCCTGTCTATGAGTTGTAGGAAAAATAAATACTCAAGTAAAGTGTAGTACCTGAAAAATGTACTCAAGTAGTGGAAGTACAAATAATGGGTTCGGTCCCAGCACTGCAATTAGACGTTGCCAAACCAGCGTTGCCCTCACCCGTCTCCCTGTAACCCCAGAGCTCAATGTTGACCCTCTGGGCTCGGACCAGAGATGTGTTCCATGTCATCCTCAGAGGACCGTCCACCTGAGGTGTGCCGTAGTACTGCCACTTGGTGGAGTTCTCCAAAACCGCCTTGAACTTTGAGTCTAACTTGCCAGTATGCACTGCGCAAAACATTGAAAGGAGACAGTGCGCAATGTTTTGCAACATGTTTTTCGATAAAACATTAAATAAGATACAAATTATAACGCATAAAAAGTGACTCATCAACTTTTAACACCAGAATGTCGTGGAGTACCTGCCAGCCAGGAGCCGACTCTGTTGAACGTGATGCCGTGATTGGAGATTTGTACGGAAACCCAGCCGGTTTGATAAAGCAGGGGTGATATACAGTGGCCTCGGTTACGTTCATCCACGTAACCCGTCGTCCTGATGTCATCATTGAACCTGAAGGAGGAGCAAATGCCGCCACGTTTTCACTTAGGGGTCTAGTCACATTTGTTGCCATTGGCTGCCTGTAAAAGTAGTACATTGTGTGTGTGTGTGCGCGTCTATAAAAATCCCCACTATGAGATGACTCAGTACATTGATACAGTTAAAGGTGGGCTTAGTGTTGAAGAATAAGTCATACTTGCACACAATGAGAGAACTTTGGTTAAAAGTTGCATGAAGCAGGAGAAAATCGGTTCCGCCCAAAATCGATCCCGAGTGTGGGGAGAATTCCATGCAGAATTCCTTGTAGTCAGAACAGCAGCTCTCCAAAGACGCGCACGTCGGCTGGCACGAACACGAGCTCAACGATTCCCCGCATTTGCCCTCGCACGACTCACCTCAATCACAAAAATAATTTTGAATATACAGCACGTAACCCACAGCTTGTACAAAAAAATGAAAATATTTCTGGCGCTTACCAAGTGTCTTGCTGATGCATGAGAGGAGAAGAATTAATAAGGTGAGAGCCGTGCGTGTTTCCATCTTATGTGGTTTGTGTGAGCCGCAAACCGCAAAGTTGTGGCTCACACTTAGCCTTGATTTGCCCACCCCAGACACTATTCAATCATCAACTCAGCCTCGTAATGATAACGCTTTAAATGACGGCTCGTCGGTGTGTTGTGTTGCTGCTGGACTTTGGGCCTCTTTTATTTCACTCTTACAACACAAAACAATACAAGTGACAAAAAATAAATTGACACGTGGGTATTTTATTGCTCAAATGAGCACCTTTGACACCATTCAAAGTTTTATTTGTGCTTTTAAAAGGGCGGAGATGTACACATTATTCGGCGGCCATCGTGATAGAGAAAGAAATTCATGACGTTACGGATAAATTTAAAATGAATAAGAAATAAGAGGTGTGATGTATCTATTCCATCTGATTTTGGGTAAAAAGCAGACCACACCATCATCTATCAGGAATCGATTTCATGCTGCCTCTACACAATTCACACCATCGGAGACTCAATCTCATAAACAAAGCTTTTTATTGTCATCCTGATTTTAAATGTCATAAACGTGACAATAATTTCCATTACAACGTAGACATTTCGGTTGCTGATTCATTATTTTTGTATGTACTGGAGATGTACTATTTGGTCCTTGAGTGAAATATTGGCATCGTTACAATTTATGCTGTTGGATGACGTCATCAAGTCGCAAAAAAAGTCAACTTGTGGTCTTTTGAGCAAGCGTGGCTGTTAGCGAAGTTTGCCGACAGGGGGCGACGTCGTCCCATTTCATCTGGATTTGGTGCTTGTGGATTCCTAAAGGGGACATTGAATTGATAGGTATGTTTAGTTGCCATCTCCTTAAAAAAACAAACAAATAAAAAACATTTTTTTAATATTTATTTATTTAAAAATCTTTTTTTTAATTAATTTTATTTATTTATTTATTTATTTTACCACAGTCAAATGTCCATTTTTGGCCCGGTAAACCACCGACTCGTGACCGCTCTTGAAGTCGACGAAGCCTTCTCTGCCAGGCTGGATGTCAAATCGCACGCTGAAAATGACACGTGCACGTTTCATTTCAAATGAGACTGGATGAGGATTACAGTGAACCTACGCTAGGGCGCAGATTTGTAATACAACATACCAACATTAACCTTACAAATATTTGCGAACAGACGTGCCGGGCCACATACCTTTCCTGGACCACCCGGATAAAGTCGCACTTGTTGACAATAGCGCTCAGCTTGGTCAAGGCTTCAAACAGGAAATCGCACTGCAGAACAAGATCCCCCTTGCGACAGAAAAAATTGGCACTCGTGACTAATTTGGAGGAGTTTACTGTTACACATTAGCTTTTAAATTGGATTTGATTGTATGTCTGTACTGGGACCTTCCTCAACCTTTAATTCGCATCCCAGCTGTCTAATTCGCCTCATTTGAAGAAACATCCAAATGGGAATTTGTCATGTCAAGTCATGACCTGTTAATTCGCCCCCAAACGGGTGCTTCAAACTCAAATTGTTGACATCCTGGTCAACTTGGAGTACGGGTGCTTGAGGTTTTCATGTCTATTTTCATAGACACATCCACCAATTTTCTTTTGATGGGTGAAATGTGTATGGGGCCTATTTTTCCCAACAAATGTGTGAATTTGCCCAAACAGGCTATTTCAATGCAAAATGCTAGACTTCTTGGGGGTTTTTTCTGACTTTTTATAGGTCACTATTGAGTGAATTTGCCTAGAATGGCCACTGCGAACCAAAATGGGCCTTTTTCTGGTTGATCAAGGCAATGGATTTTGACACTTTTTTTTTTTGCGTCAATTTAAATTAAAAGACCCTGAGAAATAAACGTAATCTGGAAAGAACTGCTTGTATACAAGTGTTAACATCGGGCATTTTCGGAGGTTGACCTGATAACGGACCGATAGGAATGTGTGTCAAGGTTATTTCTTTTCCCTTATGTTTTCTGGGCAATCCAATGAGAAGCCCAGAAAAACTAGTACTGCTTTCCTGAACATCAAGTCAATTCCCAGTTGTACCTTCTGCTTGATGTCATCACAGGCGACATGGAGAATCAGGAAGTTGTCGCTCAGGTTGCTCACAGAAACTCCTAAAGCCAAAACAAAACAGACTCATTTTGAGATTTTTTTCCCCTTATGCGAAGTATTCCTTAACTAGTCTCCTTTCAAAGTTGACCTTTTAGCGAGTCGTAATGGATCCTCTGCTTGATCTTGGCCTCGTCCAGTAGGTAGGCGGCTTCTCGGGTGAAGACGAGCTGACGGGGATGAGGACGAAAGCCGTTGCGGTCGTACTTCACCACCGGGACACTGTACTGCCAGCGGGAAAAAGACACAAAATATATTCAAATGATCCTGCTTAACAGTTGCTGGGGAAGCGCAGCGAGTGAAGTTGCACACGACTGCAAAGTACAACTGCAATAATAAGAAGATTAACATTTTAATGACGCACACTGAATAAGTTGGTAACTTACCTTGACATTCTCACGTTGAATCATCTGCAACACTTTCATATTCATGTCTTTGATACCTACATTCATTGAAGATAATCAAAAGCACAAAAAGTCACCAATGTAATTTCCGCCCCCCAAAAAATTGAATGAACCCAAAAATAGTGTTGTTTTATTTTTAGAAAGATCGAGTCCTAAATATAGATTTTTAAATGCACTTTTAAATGATCAAAAATAATTAAAAACATAAAAAATTGAACAATCAAAAACATTTTAAAAATCTATATGCTGAAGAAAGTATTAAAAAAATATAAATAACAAAAAATAATTTAAAACTAGTAAAATCAAAGAACAAATGTCAGCACAATTTTTAAGACAAATTTGAAACAATAAATACATGAACACATTCGACTTGCCTATCCTGGTGTCGAGGAAGGGTGTTCGCAGACTGAGCGGGTAGCTCTCCTTTTTCCCTTTGAACATGGAACTGGTCCGCGCTTTCAACAAAAGCTGCAAACAAGCAGATGACATGAAAGATCATATCCGACATTTGCCCGACAGCCGTGCGTGTCGAACATACTTGTGCCTTCCGCTCCTCAGTAATTCCTTGCACGTATTTGCGCACCAGGTGGCGAATGAAGAGTTGCTTCAGGAACGTTGACGCCTGCAATGGAGGGATGGAGGATTTAAAAATAAATAAAGAAATTGGAATTTTGAAAGTTATCTTAAAACTCCTTGATATACACATAGTTTTAAAAAAAAAAGTTGAAGCTACATTAAAATTGTAAAATCACGTGATTTTATGCCATGAGGAAAGAACGAATGGCTCATTTCTGGAAAACTCCTGGCAGACCTCTCTCATGATTGGCGGTGGGGTGAGCCACGAGTCCTTATATAGAAGTGTCTTGGGAAGGTTTTCCTTCAGGCGGGTCAGGTAATTGTGCCTCACATACGCCAGGTACTCTCGGTTGTAGGCGCCGCTCGGATCGTTTCGGGTCATGAAGCCTTTGATGAATCTTACAGCACATGAACACGACACAAACGGGTCACGTCTTCATAGCTTCAACTTTTCCCCAAAGTGATGTTATACGATTTTTTTCCAGTGACAATGGGAGTTGACCGTACCTCTTGATGATCGTGACGGCCCATTCCCTCCTTTCTCGCTCCTTTCTGGCCAAAAGGCCTCGCCAGCAGTTCTCGATCTTGGTGGCTGTGGCACACAGCGGTCACTCACAACATTTCGTCGCCTCGGTGTCGGAAAAATATGAAATAAAAGACGTACCAGCTTCTTTCTGCTTCTGGTAGTCACCTTTCACTCTGTAGCCTTTGTACTTGGCCTGAATCCGTGTTGCTGCAACACACACACGCACACACACACAATGGGAAAACTAAAAAAAATTTCTTTGAAAATCCTTATATCATAGCACAATTTGTGACTGAGGTTTATTGCCGTCGTGGTTAGATTTGGTTAATTCTGAAGACGATGGGAATTTTTTAAGACTCACAAATACTCAACACAGTAATGGGAAAAGGCGCACACACACAGACAAACATGCTCACGGACAAAGAGACTTACACATTTATGCACAAACACGTTCACAAAAACATCCAGACGCGCTCACGCACACGCTCATGGACAAATATACGCACACAAACAGAAATTGACAAAGACAAACACGTTTGCATGCAAATTTACACACAATATGTCTTTGCGGAGCAGTTTGCAAATTAACGACTTAATTTGATGAGCACCTTCGTAGATCAATTTTAATTTTTTTTTGTAGATAAGTGCCTGGGAACTGAAGCAAGCATGTGCATAAATCCACAAATGACACTTTTGCGCCTTAGTGAAAGAGTCCAAAAAGACGGAGTCAGCTGCCATTACAGGAATGTGTGGATCACAGAGCATTGACTTTTTTCCACTTGGTCTCACCGAGTTTATGTTTGCAAACTTGAAAGGCATCTTCCGTGGCAAACAGAGTTCTCGGGTGGCGGATGAAGATCTTGGTCCTGTAGACGAGCGAGGCGGCAAAGATTGACACTCGGATTGAGCAAAAAAAGGAGACTTTGATGGGAGTTTTCATACCGGCCCAGCTTGTACTCGTCAGGTTTGTATCGCAGGTGCTTGACGAGGACCTTCACACCTTCTGCCGCCGTACCTTTCCAGTTGGGCCAGGTGTCTGGACAAAGAGGCTTGTACCTGACAATGGAAGCAGAGGATCTCTTTTCAAGAAAAAAAAATCCAGACTTTCCAGCATATGAAATTCTGTAAGAGTTTCCTTTTATTGAACCTCAAAGATACAAATTAAATCAGTAAATTGATGGAACTTTTTTTTTTAACCAGTATACCTCACATTGCTGTCGTTGCACATCAACCGCAAAATCATCATTTGATCGCTAATTATTCCGCCAAAGCAAACCACTCGTTTTTCGCCATGAGTGAGTGGCACAATTAAAATCTTGAGCTGACCACGCAATATATTTAGCAGAAACAAATCTGTACCCATCTTACTTCGATTGCTGATTTTTAACACCACAGGCTGGCCTATATGTATTAAACCTAATAATTGTCATTGTCTGAATTCATCCAGACTTTCAATCTTGGGGCAACAGAATGCAGCACGGCTCCTGCAGAATGGGGAAGAGGCGGAATTTGACAACACTTCTCAGACAGTTGACAATTCAAGTGACTTGACGGATTTGTTCTTAAGCAATTTTCGCACAAATATCAGAGACAAACCAATCGCATAGCTGAAATGAAAAAAATCGGAAATTGACCAAATTTGGACATGATGTGACTTACTCCCACTTCCGCGCTTACCTCTGCAGGAAGATGTCGTATTTGCGTCGGTAGGCGAAGCCTGCGCGCCGCACCCTCAAGTGCTCCATCAGACCCAAGTACTTCACCTGATGTCTCACCAGTACGTCATCCAAGCGTCCTATCGGGAGGCACGACGGCTTGCTCAATTCCGTCGCTATTTAATGTTTGCGTGGCTAAAATTCAAGCCTGTTTCTGTAACTTGATAGTGACATTTGATTTCTGCTTATGAGGACAGTGCTTTGGCGTTTATGTTGTCTTCTTTTTAAGCTTGAAGAAACAATAATTCTAATGCTCAAAAAAAAAAAATTTTTAAATTAGAGGGCGCCCTGCGCACATGCCAAAAACCGCCATCATATGTAATTAATCTAACGAGCTATGTTGCGTAATTATGCAAAGTCAAATGTTGTTGTATTGGCTGATGTTTTTGTTTAAATTAACAAAGAAATTCCTCATTTCATGACTTCTCATTTTGTTACCTGCCGTTTTTGCAGTCCTCACCTGGCTCTTTGGCTTCATTGGGTTTGATGCACCGGACGTACCAGGGCTCTTTGGTCCCCAGGATCTCGGTCAGGCCCACCAGACTGTTTTTGAACTGAGTCACCACCTGCGACCAATAAAACAGCTCAGTTACGATAGGAAGAAGGCGGGAAAAAAAAAAGTTGAGAATGTTTCTAAAATCTCTTACAGTTTCGGGTCTTTTTTTCTGGTCTGGCTCACACGGAGGGAAGCAGTGTTTGATGATGACATTTTTGGACTGCTGCATTACCTTAAGCGGAAAAATAAATCTGGATTTGATACAAAAGCCCACATCGGCTTTGCGGTAGAGTCGGAGGGGTGAGAAGTTGCTCACTTTACACGAGCGAGGACCGCTTCCTCATTTGAGCAGGACACAAAATAGGTGTAGTAAGAAATTACCTCTTTTCCATTTCTGTACAGAAGATCGTTGTTTTTGTCCAGAAATCCTGACAATTAAATAGAAGTTAAAAATAAAAATTATGTTGGGCACCATGAAATAAATAAATAAAAAATTACTTTGCAAAAAAAAAATTAATAAAAATCGCAATTTTGAATTTTAGATGAGCTAATATCAGCCGGACCCGAATAACTTCGGACCCTTGATTAGGTCCAGCGGCTTTCCCACCTACTACACGGTACGTGACTTCTCCAGCATAGTGCAAGAGGCGGAAGTCTCCTCTCGCAAGAGTTTTTCTCGTTTTCTGGTCTGCCAGTTTGTGTCTGCGGAAGACAGCGAGAGTTAGTCGGCGACTATCGGGTTTTCCTCCCGAAGCGTGTAATCCATAAAGAGGAGTTTTCTTTACGTGACAAAATGAGGATGGCCGCCAATTTTTTCCTCTAGTTTTTCCAAAAGCGTGAGGTCCGTAGCTTCTCCGGGACGTAAACATTCCTCATCCTACACAAGGAGACAAAGGTTAGAAGTGCTTTTGGAATCAAATCTTCATTTTCACCTTCACCAATATTGAGATGATTCCTCTGTGTTTCTCCTCCACGAGGTCACAGATGATCTTGTTGTTGAAATATGGCACTGGCTCCCACTGCCGATTCAAAACAAAAAGTACAACGTCACCCGCGTTGTGTGAAGAGTTGCCATTCGAATCAAGTGCCGGACGGACCTCGATGGCCTCCATCTCGTACTCCTCCTGCTCCGACTTGAGGGTGAGCTGGATGAAGAGCTGCTGGAGTTTCTCATTGCAGTAGTTGATGCAAAATTGCTCAAAACTGAAAGAAAAGTGGCCAACATGGTCATCCTGACTTATTATTGGTCAACAATATGTGATATGATGAAAACGGGCTTTCTTTCATTCACTCAAAAAAACCTTTCGGAGAAAAATGAACCGAGCTCATGTTCTAACATTCTTCATTTGGCACATTTTACTTTTTTTTTATTTTTTTTATTAAAATAATAATTTAATTAAATTTAAATAAAAAATCATTAGAAAAAATATGATTTGCCGTGATCTCACCTGTTGACAGTGAAAACCTCAAATCCATAAATGTCCAAAAGACCAATCACGGTCTTTGTGGAGGAATCCTATAAATGTTTTACGGAATTCAAATGATGACATATCATGATTGGATGATATTTGTGAGTATTAGGCTACTGTTTGTTGCTTACCATGTTAGCTAATGACTCATTGATCTTGTTGACCAGCCAGTTGAAGGCACGCCCGTAGACGGCTTTGGCAAGGGCATCCCTGGCATATACGGCGTGGTCCACCGAGAAGGGACTGAATACCTTTTTGCCACGAGACAAATCGAATCAAAGTACTTCACCAGTCAATATATATCGAGCATTATTATTTTTGCAAACGCAGATCTGATTGTGCAGATGTTGTCACCTCCTCTGATTTGGCTTCAATCTTGCGGTGGGTTAAGCCCTGTTGGAGCACCTGAGCGGGAATCCCAAGTAACTGCCGGACAAGGACACAAGTACAATCTTTTTTTTAATTTTTTTTTTTTTATGAGCCTGGCTATAAATGAGCGTGGTTTGTTCTGGTCTGCGTCAAACCTTGGACAGCCAGTGCATTTCCTGGCTGTTGTGGAGACTGGCGTATCCTCGAGTGTCCGCCTCAAACTTGATGTTACCCAAGTGGAGCACGCTGGCGATGATTGCAAACAGGTGCTGGTTCAGAGAACACATCAAGGAAAGTGAAACATTAGTCAGTTTAGTCTTACAACTTTTGTTATCCACACGTTGTTTTTTTCTGTCATCCTGTTGCTAGGCAGAATTTGTGGACGAGCCAATTCATAACAAATCTCCAACTGTCCGGTGCGAGAGTAAACATGACCTGGAGAGCGTCTTTTCATTCAGCTCACATGTCATCTTGGCTTTGTCAGGTCTCGGTCGAATGTAAGCCATGTCTGTCAAGATCCGAAATCTGATCGTCCGCTTTATTTCCAAAAGTAAAAGTAACAAGCTTTTGTGCTTGTGTTGATGACACCTCACTCAGCCCAGATGTAAAACGGCCCGTGTTGAAATTCTACCTCAGTGTCACTCTCGCTGAAGTCGATGACGTAGAGAGCCTTGCGCACCGTCTTCCAGTCGCTTTTGTCGTTGATGGAGCTAACTTTGGCACAATCACCCTGTAGGTGATGCACAGTAAGTAATTACTTGTGGTTTTTGGTCCCGATTCTGCTGTCCACCCGTCCCTGACCTGAACCAGATAGTTGTAAGACTGGCAGTCCCTCTGCAGGCCCAGCCAACGGAGCAGATCCTCCTCCCCGCCCTCCACCAGCTGGTAGAAGATGTGAAAGTTTCGTTCGCCGTGGTTCTGATGGACCACGCGTGACTTCTCCAGCAGGTAACTGACGATGTGCCCCCCCACGGCCCCGCCCTAAAACACCGACGATAGGTTGATAGGTTTTCACAGTACATGGAAAAGTCCGAATTTGGGCGCACTCGTGAGGTGCTTACCTGGCGATCAAACTGGATGTCCATGTACTTCCCAAAGCGACTGGAGTTATCGTTCTTCAGGGTTCTGGCATTTCCGAAAGCCTGGATGACAACAAGCCGAGCAAATTTTGAGAAAAAAAAAAATGAAACTCGAGATGGAGAATCACAACCCCAGTCACCGACCTCGAGAACGGGGTTGAACAGGAGCAGCCTGTCCCTGACGTTGTTCAGGACTTTGGTACTCGGGCAGCTGACGGCGTAGTAATGAAGAATTTTCTTGGAGGCCTCCGTCTTGCCGGCGCCGCTCTCGCCCGAGATCAGGATGAAGTGGTTGTTGAACTCTGACATCATGGTGCGGAACACGTTGTCGGCCAAGGCGTAGCTAAGCGGAACGCAGACGGATGTTGTTTGGACATGTCAAGACATTGTCAGTACCTGATAATTTTTTTTTTATTTTGGACATTGAAAAGAGCAGATGTCCATCTTACATGTGAGGTGGAAGCTCAAAGAAGTTGACGCCCATGTAGGTGTCCATTTGCTTCTTGCTGTAGATGTCCAACTCCTTATACGGGTTGAGTGAGACCAGCAGAGTGCCTATATAGGTCTGCAGGGACAGAAGGTCTCGGTCATCGCCCCTCTCACAACATCTTGTATGCCTGAGTTCATTAAACACAACTCACATAAATGAGATTCTCGTGGAAGCGTTTCCTTAAGTTTTCCAGGAAGGCAGTCTCACTGGTGTAGGGGTCCAACAGAACAAAATCCTGGATGCCTACACGGTCCCGGGCAGTGAGGGAGGCCTCCATGTTCCTCAGGATGCGGTTGCAGCGCTCATCCAGGCTCTGGAGCATTCAAAAAAAAAATAACAGGTTCAAAGTTGCTTTTGCTTCGTGGACCGTGAAGCTGGATCTCATCTCAAGGATGTGTATAAAATGCTCAGCCAACGCTCCCTACGAGTGACCATGTATCTGCTCCTTATCTATCCCTATTTTTGTGACTTCCAGTGGAAACCGGCTGCTGGGACCTTGGCCACATCCTCTCTGCTCGTAATGAATCGATACGGAGACAAAGCTATCTCATCAACTCCATTCCCATCCCAGTCATGGTCAGGGGAAATGTTTTGTTCCCTAGATGTCATGTCATTGTCATTATCCACACCGCTTATCCTGTACAGGGTCGCGGGAGGGTGCTGGAGCCTATCCCAGCTGACTACGGGTGAAAGGCGCACTACACCCTGAACTGGTCGCCAGCCAGTCACAGGGCAGACATAGACACCGTCACTGAGTGGGAACCGATCCCACACTGCCCGCATGACTTGACATGACATAAAAAGCTCATAAAATAGCTCATTTCCTATTCACATCCACTTAACGTAATTTCCCGACTACAAAAAAAAACACCTGATTAAAAGCCACAAGAGCTAAATTGAGCCATAAAAATGCTCATCTTAAACGCAACTTAAGATGCTAACTTTGGCTCTCATCCCCAAATACCTGATACGCACCAATCATTCAGCTGTGGAGCAAACTGCGCCTACTTTGACTCACATTAATTGAACGCCCAAACTACAATCATTCTAAAGTCGGAGTTGTAGCAGAAAATCACCTACTGTACACTGACGGCCCCTGATGCGTCTTTGTACCTCGTAAATGTTATTCAGCTCAATAGCACGACCGGAAACAACCAGATTACAATGTCGACTTCCTTCGATAGGAAGTCATCAATATGGACGTCAATGTGAAAGAGGAAGCAACGATCAGAGTTGAAAAAGAAAACCATAACTCGAAAATGTCCTCCAGTTGGATACTGTGACTGGTTCCAAGGGAGCCCGAGGTATAACTATACTCAACGTGTAATTACGACTCCACTGGTGGAAAAATTCTGACATGGCATTCCACTCCAGTCCTGAAGGTGGTGCTAATATATGTACAGAGGCACTAAGGTATTTTTTGAAAGTGTGTTTTAATTAAACATCAAATTGTGGCTTTTCTCCGATGATGATGATATTCACTTGACACATTGTGACCAAGAAAAAACAAAGAGTCGAGTCGGCCAACAAGTGGAAACTCGTCTCAAATTCAAATTTAACTTTCTGTTACCACGTGAAAACCCTTTTCCACAGACATCCCAAATAAACGAGCGTAAACATCAATTTTTGAAGAAGAGGAAAGACTATCTGACCGCGAGGCCGCTCCTTTGTCTAAGCAGTCCTTCCAGTACGTGGGAGGATCCTGTTACGCACACATATCACAACTTGCCGGCAACATCAGGGGGCTCCACAGGCGACGAAAGAAACATGACACAGTGCTACATTGGTCGCTTGTTGCTATGATTTTCACTCCAAACACACGGCAGGGGGATCCTCGGTTAAGGACGGACGTGACTTAGGAGGTTTCAAGGTTTCAAATTGCGGCACAAGAAATTAGTTAAAACCTCATGGTTTGATTAAGCCCGAGAAGTGTTTTTCGTGAAAACATTTGCATGCCTTAGTAACAACTTTGATATAAAAAAATATGAAAAGTGTGTCTCGTTACCTCGTTCACTTCCAAAGCCATGTGAGTCATGTCAAGTCTTGAACCTGGTCCGTCCAAATGCTCTTCTACTACCTTTGTCGGTTTAACCAAGTCCTCAACGGAAAGTCTAGGAGCCCCGAGGTAGACCCATGGTGGAACTCCAGCAGGTTAACAGAGATCCATGTCAGTAGTCGTCAACTATCGCTGGTTGTCTTCTCTTCAGCCACCAAAAGAGAGGATGAGGAGGAAGCTCGGACTGCTCCTTCCTACCTTGTCGTTAATGAGGCAGTAATGACTCGCGTGGGTCTACAAGGCCCGGCGGGAATGTTTAAACATTCATGGAGCTCAGGCAGCAAATAGTCATTCTGTGCTTTTGTGTGTGTGTGTTATACTGTAATATAAGGATCGAGAAACCTTATCCTTACAGGTTACAGTCCATAGTGGCCTTGGTCATAAAATTAAAGCACAGGTATTTGATTACTGATCTTTGATTAGACGGATGGGTTTCAAACTAATTACAAATTGCACTTGAGACCCTTGACGACATGAACAGACTGATATAACAAAGTTTCTTTGGCATGTTATTTATCAAGTAGCCCAAAATATACCATGTCCACATATACACTGCTACAAAAAGTTAGGGATGTAGCTGAAAATCACATTTCCGGGTGTACTTTTGAATGCACATGTCCAACTGTTCAATGTTTTGGTACTTTTTGCACAACTTGCTGTTCTCTAATAAGGAGCGGAATGTCAAAATTCACATTTTTTTTTTATTTCCAAGGACATCCACATGAATGCAATTTGGTGTTGACATGTCCTTAAAATGTATTTAAAAAAAACATTTGGTGCCGTAGGAAAGGAGAAGCAGGAGGTTTATCACAGACAATCCTCCGACTAGGTAAATACCCGAATTATTATTAAAAGCAATGTTTGTTTAAATGAAATGTGTGTGCTCAAGAAAATTGTCAGCTTTGGGGTATTTGTAAACTATGACAGGATTGAGATGCATTTGAAGAAGGTGGAATAACCCAGTTCTGATTCCAAAGTGTTCCAGGCGAATGTAAATGACAAAAATGTTGTTTTATTGCCTGTATCCTTTTCAGTTGATGCTGGATGATAGTTTGAGTTACTTTTGCTTACGTGTAATAAAGTTGCAAGAATCTCTGACTGCCTCGTGAGCGCCACAATGTGTTTATTATTTTGTCACTTATGTTTTTCTATTTACAGTCTTTGTGACTGAAGTCGGGGATTTTTTTCCACTGACTTCAAAGGGGCGTTCCAGCGCACTTTTCCTGATCAGAGCTGGAAAGTCCCATTTCCCACTTTCCTTGAATGCAGCATAACATACATAATATGTCTCCGACGTATAAATATTTTTCCCCACCTTTCACATTAACACGGTTGTAATTTTAACGTATAAATCAAATAAATTGGATTTTACATGAATTATCGCTTTTTTTTCCATAAAATACCTACACCCGTTTTGCTTCCGGGTACGTATGACTCCGCCCACTTTTCCAGGTACCCTCCTTGTTGTCTTTTCAACGTTCATCGGGACCGGGCCTGAAAGTGGGTCGCAAACTTCACCGGCCGTCCCAACTGCAAATGTTTGTCGTGTGTCGTCGGCCTTGTGGTCCTCGTGTACGCCGACGAAATGAAAAAGTGGAACTCTTCCGCCTCAGTCACTTACATGCGTTGGCCAAATTCCGATCCGAGGTAGACGAACAACTCATCTGCTTGAGCGCTCTCAGTCTGCGCTCACCTTATGTCCAACCTTGTGTGTACGCGCGTGTATCCCAATGAGTGTGTTTGTTCCCGTGTCGTGTTTGTGTGCGTCTGGAAGTGTTTTCTTGTGTACGTCCATCAGTTTCAGTTGTGTTTTTGTGTACTTGTTGATGTTTCAAAGTGTTTGCATGAATTTGATCACGTGTCTGTTTGTGTGGTTATTTTTATCTCTGTATTTATGTAAGTATTTGTGTGTGCGCTGTGTCCCAGGGTGCTTATTAGTATGAAATGGTTTTGTTGACAGAAGAGACGTCTGCTGTTTCTAGACTGAATATACTGCTAAATTAAAATATAATCTCTCTCTCGCTCACTCACTCTCTCACACCCTCTCTCATATTTTGGTGTTGTGTTTAGCATGGGCGCAAACCCCGTGGCTGGAAATCGCGAATGTTCAGATTCAATCAAGGATGATGGCTGTGTGACTATTGGAGGTGTTGTCCTCGGGCGCAGAGAGTCTTCATCAGCGGTTAATCTCAAACAAGGTTTGTGTTTTATTGGCGATATACAGTATTTCTCTGACAAAACACTCAATTTGTGTGTTTCTGGGAGGGGAGGGTTGTGTGGGGATCCTAAATACGATTCATGTCTCAATTTAGTATTTGAAGCAGTTACATATGTCCCGGATTGGCCTTTGCAGAAACCTTCACTCTCGATGAGGCGCTGGACGCACTCGGGTTTGGGAGGTTCCAATGGAAACTGCTATTTCTCACCGGCTTTTCTTGGGTAAGAAAGCTTTTTATCCATCCATTTTTTGTCATCGATTCCTCATTTGGGTGAGCTGAAGCCTAGCCAAGCAGAGTGTTCGAGAGAAGAACGGGCACACCATGGGCTGGAGGGCACATGTAGACAAGCATTCCATCTGAAATTTCAGGTGGCAGACGCCATGGAGATGATGATCCTCAGCATCCTTGGCCCGCAGCTGCATTGCGAGTGGCGCTTAGAAGGCTACAGAGTGGCTCTCATAACCTCAGTAAGGACGCCTTTTTTGTCCTCTCGATGGAAGAAGTGACACAAATGCATTATTCGTTTTATACCAAAGTCTAAAATTGACACATCAGAAAGATGACGCTAAAATGTAGACCTCAAGTTAAAAGGCAATAATTAGAATGTTAAAATGTGAAAATAATCACATTAAAAGGTGAAAATTAACATGATAAATGTGATATTTAACAATTGAAGCAGCCATCCATCCATTATCTGAAACGCTTCTCCTCACTAAGGAGTGCCGGAGCCTAAATTACAATGCATAAACATGAAACTTATCACCCTAAAATGCGAAACTTATCGTGCTGAAACGTGAAAATGATCCTGCGTGGAGATGAAACATATCACGCCGTTTGAACGTGATATTGACCTATTTGTTTCCTAGCTTGGCAACAAGACTCGTTAAATTGGAATTGTGCAGTAGGAGCTGCAATGTAAATCTAGCCTGATTTGTACTCTTTCCGACTCCCCTCCCACCCCCAGGTGGTGTTTGCCGGGATGAGCTTCAGCTCCTCCTTATGGGGCCACGTGTCTGACAAGTACGGCAGGAAAAAGGTCAGCCGAGCTGATCGTTTTTGCGTTTAGCAGCCCATGCAGCGACGCTGTTACACCACTCACCGCTGTCTCCTTTTTTTTTGTCTCCGTGAACGTGACAACAGGGGCTGACCATTTGCATGTGTTGGACTTTTTACTACAGCGTGTTGAGCGCCCTGGCACCAAATTTTCATTGGATTTTGCTGCTGCGGGGCATGGTGGGCGTAGGCATCGGCGGAGCCCATCAATCGTGAGATCTGTTTTTGTTGTTTTGTTTTGAGTTCTTTTCCCCATTTCAGGCTGAATCTGTTTTAATGATCATTTTTTTCTTTTTTTTTTTAAAGTAACCTGGAGGAAGGTAATTTTATTTCCTCCATTTTGAGTTATTTTCTAAAAGTACTATTGTTTCTTCTTCAGCTCTTATATGACCCTTTTAACCATAGTGCCCCCTAGTGTTCTGACTGTGACATTACATACCTGTAATGCCTTGTGCCACAGGCAGCGTTAGAACCAAGTCTGTGGCAAGACCGTAAGAAAAACATGCATTTAGATGTCAAAATGTCAATTATGACAAATTGTTACTAGAGAAAGTGTTGTATTTAGTGAGAAAAGTTTTTATTTCGTATTTTAAGTCCAACACATTTTCAGCATTATTGTAAGACATGACGTCTGTCTTTTATTTCCTTGTCGTTTTGCCCCTAGTTTTTATACAGTATTTTTTTCATTTTAAATCGGTATGCTTAAAGTTTACAAAAGGCCTAATATTGGCTTAAAAAAATAAATATCAATATAAATCCCAAATCATATTTTTCTGCAAAATATCAATTTGCCCAGCCCTAGTCAATTATGAGTGTAACATGTTCTGACCATTTGCTCGCTTCCAGGATAACTCTGTACTCAGAATTGGTTCCACACAAGGCGAGGGGCTTCTCCATCATCCTGATGGCGGTGGGTACGCGTACTGTGCAAGAGACAAGGTTACATTTTTGGTCAATTTTCAGGTCAACACAAAATTTCCGCCTGAAAGCTTCACCAGCACTTTGTTATTTGATTCCAAAGAGATTCAATAATGACAGCCTGATATCATTTTGAGTCTTTTACAAAGCATGAAATTAACATACGTAAATGTTTTGGGAATTTTGGAGGACGCCAGAGTACGTGGACTTCCATGTTATGTTTTCTTTGTGCATTTCAGGCGTTCTGGACCGTCGGCGTTGTGTTTGAGGTCCTCCTGGCCGTGTGGGTCATGCCCTCCCTCGGCTGGCGATGGCTGGTAGGCCTGTCCGCCATACCGATGGCCATCTTTCTCTGCTTCTGCTTGGTAAGGTTGTTGGCAGTGGCAGCACTGGACAAAGTCAAGTTGATTTGTTCGCTTCCTCACTCAAGCGTCTCAAACGGCGTCACTGCCCCACGGTTTACAAAGATCAACAACATACCGTGGTTGAGAGCAGGCTTATAATAATTTGGGATTTCTCATTATAGTTTGTTTTTATTTCCTTTTGACTCTTGTTTTTTTTTTTTATTCATTTTGCTTTAATTAGTTTAATGGCCAGGATTGTTATTTTTTTATTTTTTATTTTTTTTTTTAAATGCTTTGTTTTAGTTTGTTTATATTATTTTTAGTATTGATTTAATTTTTTTATATTATATAATATTTTATATTATAATACAAGAAGTCCATTTTAACTGAAATTTAAATAAAATTAGCTTTAAAAGATCCATTCGTTTGTAGTTTTAATATATTTTATTTTTTCTAATAAACCTTATTTGTATTTTGTGTGTAGTGGCTGCCCGAGAGTCCTCGCTTCGAACTGCTCAATGGAAACGGAGCCAAAGTCATGGCGATGTTGGAAAGGATAGCCAAAGACAATGGCAAGGCCTTACCTTGGGGAAGGATCGCCGACACGGTGCAGGTGACATCATCCGTCTTTCCATCATTGAAGATGTCCTTTTACGCTTGTTACCGATGTCTCTGTCCTCATTTTGATGCAGCAAAATAACCGTGGGCGTCTCGCAGACCTTTTTACACAACAGTATTACAAAACCACGCTTCTCCTCTGGTTCATATGGTTAGCTTGACGAACTTTTCTCACTTCCTGTATTCTGCTAGCTCAGGACTTTCTTGCTGTTGTGTGTCAAGTTTAATTTCAAAATTTTGTGTTGCCTCAAGGTTTTCCTTCGCCTTTGCTTATTATGGAATCATCTTGCTGACAACTGAGATCTTCCAGTCTGGAGATTCATGTGGGGGTAAGCGGCATCGTTTGCCTTTTTGTCACCTTTCTCCAGCGTCGATAATCAGCAAAACCTCAAAATGATGACAGTCACCCAGGGGGCCAAAATTGAACCGGGGTGTAGTCTGGAATGCAAACTGCTGACATCAGAGGACTACAGAGACTTGTTGTGGACCACCTTGGCTGAATTTCCAGGTTAAATATTTTCCGTGTTGCATATTAACCGTGTTTGATCCAAAATCCCCGTACGATTCCGGTAATGTTTTTTTTTTCACCTAAACTCTGGCTTCCTGTCAAAATTCGACTTTCAAAAAAAAAGTCAGAGTTTACGCGACAGTCCAACCCGATTGTGCATGCTGAATCAGCCGAACACGCCCCCCCCCCCACGACGACGTAAACATTTAATATGTCACCAAGGCTAATTGGAGTTGAACAAGAATATGATGTCATATTGTCACGGATGATGTTGTTGGTTAATAGTTTGTTTTTCTGTCAGGCCTGGTTGTGGTTCTGGGCACGGTGGACTGTTTGGGCAGGAAAAAAAGCATGGCCCTGACCCTCTTCATCTTCACTTTGAGCATTCTGCCCTTGTTCGCCTGTATTGGGAGGTACGCGTGTGCATGATGATGTAAAAAAGAACCGAACATGACCAGATACCTTTTAATGAGCACATTTTACGGGAAACAAATCTAAATTAATGTCACGATAATCACAGGCGGCAGTTACGCAAATTGTCTCCTTTTCAGTTTGTATCTGTGCACCTTTCGTCTTCCAGGATGGCACTCACCATTTTCATCTTCGTCGGCAGAGCCTTCATCTCTGGGGGATACCAAGTTGTTTTTGTGTACACACCAGAGGTATAAAGTATGAAAGTGTTTTTGCCAAATTGAAATATGTTGAAAGGCGTCGTGTCAAAATGTCCACTGTTCATTTTCAGGTCTTTCCAACCGAGATCAGGGCGTTGGCCGTTGGCATCTGTGCTACCATGGCCAAGATGGGCGCCCTCATCACACCTTTTGTGGCACAGGTATGATTCTGTCAAGGGAACACACACACACACAAAAGAAAAGCTTCTCAGAACGGTGCCATGTTGGTTGCGTTGCTGCCATTGACGTTTGCAGTTTTTTGACCAAAGGTGCTGCTCCGACATTCTGTTTCCATGACGCTGGCCGTGTATTGCCTTTGCTCTTTCCTGGCTGGTTTAATGTGTCTGCTGCTCCCAGTCGAGACGTCGGGAAGGGCCCTAGAGGAGTCTGAGCGGACCCCCACGCTAGCCTCGGCTAAAAGGGTTCGCTAAAAGTTACGCAACGAACTTTTAAGCTACTCCGTGTTCTCAGAGATGGATTTCCGCAAAGAAGAGGGGTCAACATGTGTGTCGTTAAGGTGGAAGGGGTTTCATTGTTACATTGCCTTGGGATGTTTACACGAATATTTATGTGTCTTGTGGCAATTGAATCCCATTGACGCCAGTTGGACTCAAACTTTGTCGTTTACAGAGTTTTCTGACGTTCCCAAGCTTGAAATTAATGGAGGTTTGTAATTTCCTGTGGATGACACAAGAGGGCAGCAAAGCACGTTTTTTTATTTGCAAACGCGACTGGCTATAAATGACGCTCCTCTACTCGGTTCACAAAATGCCACCAGGTGGTGCCAAAGCAAGACTTTTATGAGCTTTGACCTGAGTACAAAAACATAAAAATGCAAGATTAGCTCCTCCCAAAAAGCTTCAATGGGGGAATTTGTCAATGCTGAACTGCAAATTTGTGGATTTTCAGTCAATTTGAAATTGATTCTCCCCTCATTGAACTGTAATATTGTAATATTACATCTTCATATTTGGAAATATTACTTTCTTATCTCAACATTACTTTATTATTATTGTAAAATATGTTGCTCTTGCCAGAATTTTGCAAGTTTTTCTGAAAATAACAGGGGACCTGGCGTTAACCCCCCACCCCCAAAAAAAAATCAGTGACTATGCCAAATATGTTATTTTGTTAAATTCACGTTAAATGGCAGTCCATACACACCTGCCACTATATTTAAAGTGCCTCTGAATAATGTTAAATAAAGTTAAGAAGGGATTGTTTGTCCATTGTTTTTTTAGACAGAGATGCTACAAAATTGGCTTTTCTTACCGAAAATTGTTCCACGACGTGTCATAAAATGTAATATCGTGTTGATGTTTTATTATTTCTAGCATGGTGTACAATGCCAACGCCATTGTTTTTAATTTTTTATTATTAGTAACATGTCTTTGAGGACCAGTATGCTATTATTTTGTCTAGTGACAAATATGATTCATTGACATTTTTTTTATAAGTTAACACAATAATTGAGTTTTACATAAACAAGCTATTTGATAGAACCGTATTTATTTTTATTCGGTTTTTTTTTGTGGTATTTAAGTTATCCAACCTGAAATTAAAAAAGAATGACAGAAACAAAAGGAAACAGACGTATTTTTGCTTTGTTGTGTATGATTATTTAATAAAATTATTATTTCAAGCATCTCATCATTTTTCGGTGAAGACGGTGGTATCTGGTCTGAGTCTGTCCAGTCACCTTGACAACATTGGCCCAATGACAGCGCACACGCAAACTAGGACAGCCAATCAGAGGTGGCCTCCACAAAGCTGACGTTGCGCGCACACGCACGCACGTTCTGTTTGTCTCTCGCAACCACGCGCACGCGAGTGACATGAGCAGCGTCACTGTCATGCTTGTTCTCCTGGTTGTGCAGGGAGCGCCGGTGGAGGAGCAGCCGCTCCAGAAGCCGCGTCGCCCGGCCTGACTCGGCGTTTTCTCCCCGGTGACAGCGGAGGGCAACTCGGCGCATCTACCCACATCATCCTCATCATCATCCTCCTCCTCGCCTTCCTCCGGCCATGGCCCTGGTGACTCTGCAGCGCTGCCCCAGCCCGAGTGCAGCATCCTCGGCCAGCGGTGCGGGGGAGGTACGTAGACATGCGTGGAACTCAAATAAATGTGATAAATAAATTACGTCGTGGGCCGGGTGGGGAGGTAATATTGTAGTCGCTTTGGCTATAGACAGGGCAGTAACAAATTCCTCATTTGGTCACTTTTATCGACGTAAAAGCGACGAGGCTCAGTTTTGATTGGACAAGAGCCGTTCCTAATATTTGGGCTTTTGTGGAGGGCCATAATATTAGGAACACTTCATACTACATCTCACTAGGTTTGAATTCGAGTGAGTGAATGTTTTGTTTGTTAAGGTCTTCGACCAGCAGAGGGCAGCATAGCCCGACGACGACCTCAAGTGACGACTTGCATCGAGCGTGACATTTTTCAGTTATAATTATGTTTAAAAAATAAATTAACGGCAAGGTGAGGAGATTCCACAAAAACCGGATACATTGGTGACATTGTAATTACAGTTTTCATCAGCTCGCATGTACGACCATTACGTTTTCAGTTTAACCCGTCCCCCAATCGGGATTTTCTTTACACTTCTTTCGTGGAAAACGTATTGTAGTGACCATATTGCCAATAAAAAACGATCACTGTGGTTGCTACTGGCTTGTTTTGTTTTGACGCGTGTCCTTCCTACCATTTCCAAACTAAAGTCGATCTTGATGTACTTGGTCCACGTTCCTGTCATGTCATGTCATGTCACGTCACGCCAATAGCAACGCCTGGGTCTCATTATCCCATTGATTATATAGACCTGTGGCTAATTGACACCACCAGCCCCCAAGTGGTGGGAGGTTTAAATAGATAACATACTTCAACATAACAAATAGCTCGCACACGTATATTGGATGTTTAAATGTGCTTGGAGAATTAGGGGTTGAGTGAGGGGCGGTTGTTAAAATAAAAAAAAAACGAAAACACCGTTTTTTTATTTTCCAATGCAGTGCTTTATAAATGTTAAAACATCTTTCTGAGTTTCAAAAGTCCGATTGTATTTGAATGCGCCTCACGTCTCGTGCGCATCGCGACAAGTCACCCGAATTCTTGAACGAGTCGTATCACAACATGGAAGAGAGTCTACCTTCCACATAAGATGCTTTTTTTCCTGAGAGAAGTTGGGTATAGTCTGAACTGGTTGGATGGCACATTTAGACAAACACCTCATTTACATCTAAGGACAATTAGTTTTAAGGTGAGCTGCACCCTGGACTGGTCGCCAGCCAACAGCACCAAAACAAGCCTTCACTCACATTGCGTGTTTTTGGTGCGACTCTTCAGGATTTAAACTCAACGGGATGCACATGTGATGTATTAAATTTTGCAATTATTTTCCCTGTTCTTTCTTGCAGGAGAATGGAAGTTACGAGGATCGCAAAAATAACCAATGGTGAGTTTGTACTCTTTTTGACATTCATACCCTGTCGATGACAAACACTGGTTATATTGAGCAGCGCCAAAATTACTAATAAAGAAAGCAGAATGTGACGTGAATAAAGTTATTATTATGACTCAATGTCACATTACAACAACTTTATCTCAACTTTTACCTGTCATTTGTAGATTACATATAGACAGACTATCCCTATTCACTCTCCCTTTCACAATATGTGCAATGAAGCGTCTTGTTATTGTTGGTGAGAGAAGTGGGGCGCTTCTAGCGTGCGTCGCTCCCAAAAGAATCTAAATCCTCCATATGTGAAAATGGGAGTATTTATCTCCATGTACCCTGCGTACATGTATGGATTTACTGTGTTTATGGGGTGGAAGCGCCGAAATATGTCCTTGTCTTCCTTTCTGTGACTCCTCCAGTACCTATGTCATGACAGTCTATGCTTTATGGAATGACCAAGCGCATCTTGTGTGTCATTGTTGTCAGCCTCAACGAGAGCTTCTTTATGACGAAGGGAGTCGCCCTCTTTCTCCAGCAGGGCGGCAGCACAGAGGCACCCGACACGCCCACCCAGCACAAGCACGCAGGTTCGTGAGAATGAAAAACAATAATAAATTGAGGAAAAAGAATGGAGTTTGAAATCGACATTGGCAACATGTTTGTGTTTATCCCCAGGCGACTTGCCTCAACACCTGCAACTCATGTTTAAGATACTCCGCTCGGAAGATCGCATTAAACTGGTACATTTTTTATTCTCATTATTATCCTAATTTTATGTATTTATTTTATTGGTTTTTGTATCACTTTTGCAAACGAAGTGTATGCATACAATTCTTATTAAACTAATGTCAGACAATTTTAAACAAAGACATTTTGTTTATTTATGACAAAAGGCAGAGTAGTCACTCTGCAAAATAGAATTAAGTACAAAATCTGTGACTGGTATCAGCCGCCCAATACAAGACCGGGTTGGTACTCGCCTAGCCCTAATTTTTAGCTTTTATAAAACTGCATATTTACACTAAATATAAATACTGTTATTCTATGACAAAAAATATGTAAAAAAATGCATCTCTCATTTTTGTTTTGAGATTAAATGATGTAAATAATTGAATATTATCAAAATTATATATTTGAACCAATTCTAAGCATCTTACGGCCACCAATCTCTGCCGGTGACTAAATCCTGAAATGGCGTGCTGGTGTTTGTCAGGCGGTGAGACTGGAGAGCGTCTGGTCGGAGTGCGTGCGATACATGCTGGTGGTGTACACTAGCAGCGATCAGAACACGGAGGAGAACATCATCCTCGGGGTGGACTTGGCCCACCAAGACAGGTTGACCGTCTCTACCATATCATTGTGTCATTCAATTTTTGCTTTTGTTTGTTTTAATAATGGCCATGCCCTTTGAAAAAGCTGCTCCATCGGATTGTGCTGCCACTGTGGAGCGATACCGACATACACTTGGATGGAGATGGGTAAGATGAGCTTTATACTTACAACTAGTGGGATTCAGTCAATGAAATCCTTCATTGTACTTATTATTATTATTAATATTATTATCTTGCAGAGGCTTCAGTGTGAAGACGGCGGAACGCTCGCATGCCTTCAAGCCCGTGTCCGTGCAGGCCATGTGGTGAGTTGGCTCTAATAATTTCCCTGCACAGGTGGCATAAGTACTAATACATCCTTTTATGCAGTATGATTATATAGCTATAGATATAAAAAGTCTTGTTCAAATTAAGACAAAGAAATGTAACTAGAGAGAGAGAGAGAGAGAGAGAGAGAGAGAGAGAGAGAGAGAGAGAGAGAGAGAGAGAGAGAGAGAGAGAGAGAGAGAGAGAGAGAGAGAGAGAGAGAGAGTGAGAGAGAGAGAGAGAGAGAGAGAGAGAGAGAGGAGAGAGAGAGAGAGAGGAGAGAGAGAGAGAGAGAGAGGGGGAGGGGGAGGGGGAGGGGGAGGGGGAGGGAGAGGGAGAGGGAGAGGGAGAGGGGGAGGGGGAGGGAGAGGGAGAGGGGGAGGGAGAGGGAGAGGGGGGAGGGAGAGGGAGAGGGAGAGGGAGTAGGGAGAGGGAGAGGGAGAGGGAGAGGGGAGAGGGAGAGGGAGAGGAGAGGGAGAGGGAGAGGGAGAGGGAGAGGGAGAGGGGAGGAGGGAGAGGGAGAGGGAGAGAGAGAGAGAGAGAGATCGATCTCACATGTTGTCGTTGCTTAGGTGCGCCCTTCAGGTGGTGCACAAGGGCGTGCGAGGTGTCTCGCCGCCTCAGCTACTTCCCCGGCCGGCCCGTCGCTCACACATGGACGCCGTTCTACGAGAGCCGCATGTTGTCCGAGCAGAGCTGCATCAATGAGTGGAACGCCATGACAGACCTGGAGATCACTCGCCCCGATTCCCCTGCCATCTTTCAGGACCAGTGAGTCCAACGTCTTGTCTTTTGTGCATGGGCCTATGTCAATATATATGATTTATGCACTTAGCACAAGTGGGAGACTTGAGTCAAGTCATGTGACTTGAGTCAACAATTTCAGGGTTTGGGATTTTACTTGGCTAAAATGTGCGATGTTCGCTTAATTGCCTAAGTTATTTTAAAGTTACTGTTCCAAAAGATTTTGATTAAAAATGCACCGTTGGTCAACCGGTGGTCAGTGTCAGTCATACATTCCCATATGTCAGTGTGGTCTCCTCCCACCTCTATCAGCCAATGATGTGTCCCTTCCCGCAGGCCAACTGAAAGAGAGCGAACGGAGAGTGTGATTAAAGCCAAGCTACGTGGCATCATGACGTTCCAAGACTTGGAAAACATCACTTCCAAGGAGGTGTGTGCCACACAAAACCTTCACACTACATTCAGTCTATAAACAATTTGTGTGTTTGTTTGCCGCGCCAGATCCGCAATGAGCTGGAGCAACACATGAACTGCAACTTGAAAGAATTTAAAGAGTTCATCGACAACGAGATGCTGCTCATCCTGGGTCAGATGGACAAAGCCACGCCCATCTTTGACCACGTCTACTTGGTCAGCCACCTTGTGTCTTTAACAACAGTAACTCAAGTCTACCGTGATATTTCCGTAAATCTGCAATTTCCCGACTGTTGCTGTTACACGGCAGTGACGGTTGTCAAAATGTGATCGCATGACAGTCGGGCATGGAAAGCGAGTGAGCGAGCTTTTGTTTGGAGGCCAAATTGCGGGGACATTTTTTTTTTAGTTTTTTTTTTTTTAGTTGACTTCCAATATTTCTCGTTCTGTAGGGCTCGGAATGGAACGCTTCCAACCTAGAGGAACTTCGTGCTTGTGGGTGAGATGAGTTCCTTTAATATGCCAAACAATGCTTCCAAAGAGTGATCATGTGCTCGACCAGGGGTCCTCAATCCTGTTCCTCGAGGGCCGGATAATCAGCGAGGTCTGCAGAAGCTAGATAACAATCCTGATCATTTGAATCAGGTGTGTCGCAGCAGGGAGAGATGGAAAACAGGAGGAACAGGATTGAAGACCCCTAACTTGCACAGTAGAAGCTAAGGTTTTGTTTTTTTGGGGTTATTTTTCAGCGTGGGCTACATTCTGAACGTGAGTGGAGAAATCGACAACTTCTTCCCAGGTGCCTTTTCCTATCACAATGTACGCGTTTATGACGAGGACGCCAGCGACCTGCTGGCCTGCTGGAACGACACCTACAACTTTATTGTCGAAGCCAGGTGATGGCAATGCGAACTTGTCGTGGGGCAAATGGGATGTTGACTTCACATTCATACAATGTCATGAAACAAATATTCAAATTTCGGTAGTCAATTTAAGTTAGTGCACGTCTCCTATGCTGATGGAGTTCCACTATATTGACGGTGTGGTTGTTATTTTCTCCCCAGGAACAGCAGTTCCAAGTGCCTGGTGCACTGCAAGATGGGCGTGAGCCGCTCGGCCTCCACGGTGATGGCGTACGCCATGAAGGAGTACGGGTGGCCCTTGGAGAAAGCGTACAACTTTGTCAAGCAGAAGCGGAACATGGCTCAGCCCAACGCCGGATTCATGAGGCAGCTGGCTGAATACCAGGGCATCCTGGACGCCAGGTAATGCCCGGGATGCATGCATGGAGGATAATTTGTGATGAATAGAGACCATATTAAAAAAATAAATAAATAAAAGTCTCAGGCAAAACGTGATAACAAGAAGTCTGCTAGCTTGCCGCTAACTTCTAATGCAAAACGCCATTGACGGCTAACGGAAATTAGCCTAGATGTTACAGCAGTTCCAATCGGTCAAACAACTGCTAGAACACACAAAATACGTACTCTGTGTCGGCACACATCAGAATTTTTACTAGCATCCAATATTCGGACCTTTGCTAACTCGGAAAATGCTTAAATTCTCCTTGTCCTGTTTTAGCAATGCTGCAAAAGTAGATTCTCGATTATCAGCATAGATCCATTTCCACGCCCTTTTTTTTTTAATTTATTTTTTATTTTATTTTTTTTTAAAGCCAACAGCGTCACAACAAGCTGTGGAGACCCGGCATGGATGAGGAAGTCTCGGACGAATTGCCAGCCTCGAGCCAGGGCTCCGCGCGGCATGGGGACGAGGAAGAGGCCTGGGGGGTCTGCGGGGCGTCCCCCTGCCGAGGTCTGGAGATGGAGCCTCTGGACTCCCTCAACTACAACTACTACTTTCGACGTCTGTCCGACTCAGCGCTGGACAGCGAGCCATCCACGCCAGTACGAGGACCCCCCTTGCTGGGCATGGAGAGGGTCTTCATCGAGATTGAGGATGTGGAGCGAGATGCCCTCCTGGAGGACGAGGGCTTCCCTGTGGCCAACCTGGCCTTGCCCGGTGGCGGTGGGGGGACGGGGGCACAGACGTGTGGGCGTTTGGACCCCCTGGAGGACATGAGACTGAGGTTGGAGTTCAGCACACTGGAGGAGGAAGACGAGGAGGAAGCCAAGAAGGAGGAGGCCGAGATGGCTGCCTTGGAGGGGAAGAAGCACGCAGAGGAAAGCCGTCTCGGTCTGGCCAACTTGAACACCAACAACAGCAACCGGTTAGCCGCCAAGCGGAGCTGCCCGGCGGCCTTTGACGTGAGTTGACATTGACACTGTACAGTAAACTTCGTCAAATTTAGCATGTCTTTGTGTTTTTCCTAATTATTGTGGGTCCAAGTACTGTCTTACTATTGTAAGACAGTACTTGGACCCACAATAATTAGCATATATTTTATTTATTTATTTATTTTGCTTGTATAAATTCCATTATTAAAATTTGTAACATTTGAACGCTGCTTCTACGATTACTTAGTGGTCTTATTGACAGGTTTACAATTTTCTCCCAGCAGGACAACGCAAGCACGGGCAACCCTTTAAAAGTCAAACCCTCCTACCAGTCCTGCAAAGACTGCTGCCTGCATCTACCACAAGGTCGACGCTACGACCGCCTGGCGGGGACGCGCTCTCACCACCTCAACCCCTCTCACCCACCTCGACACTGCACCCTCCCCACCATCTGCATCGACCCCCCTGGGACCATTTTCATTTCACAGTGTCTACCGGATCCTCCTCCGCCGGTCTCAGCGCAGTACTGCTGTGCCGACAATGTCCCACTTCCAGGCCAGAAACTGGCCTTGCCCATGAGTTGTGACGACGCTACGCATGCTTGCAACTCGGCAGACATAGACGTTATGGACGAACCAGATGCCGAAGGACAGACCAGTTCTCAGACTGAGTCGGAAATTGAGTGAATTTGCGACCGAATGCCAGGATGGGTGGTCTGGTTTTATGTGGCACCGGGGAACAGCTTCCCGTGACTGGGTAGTCCGAGTTTGGACAAGAAAGTTTTAGATGGGACCCTTTGTGGGGTAGGAATCAGATGGATGGCTTAGTGCATCTGGTTGGACTTGGCCCTGAAAGACTTTCTAGAACCTGAACATTGGGAACAGAAACAGGACCTTAAAGTCTTTCTTCTCTGGAGGGGCACTGTATGTCATTTTCACAAAACCATGGATTTGGTCACTTGAGATGGAACCAGTGATAAGATGGTAATTGGATGGAAAATTACTCAAATCAATGTATCTCACAAACAGTATTCACAAAGAATGTCGATGGTCGCACTACCAAGACGATATCTCATGTCAACGTGTCTTAATTTTGCATCTAAAGAGTTTAATCAATTCAAAGTCTGGCATTTTTTACAGTTTAAAGGTGTGTTCACAAATATGCTACTCTTGTCCAGGCCATGGTTAAAAAAAGGACCATTCTATGTGCAACTTTTGCCTGCACGTACATACTGGTCTGGTGTCAATTGACTGTAGTGTCAAACCTTCACCAGCAGAGGGTGCTCACACACTGTGTAACGCTCCCGGTCAGTCCAGCGGAGTCATGAAAGTCACACGTTCAGATTTTTGGAACTCGGTCCACACATAAAGGCTCTTCATTATAAGGCCATATTAGAGGAAAAAAAGGACTTTTAGGTGCGCTTTATGGTTGTGAAAATATGGTAAGGGAACTGAACCGACCCAGAGTTGACTTACAAGTAGACCTGGATACGCCATTTCCATGTCTCTTTTAATAGTGGAAATACAGTTTCAAGGATTCTCAGAAAGTAAAGTCCAACAAAAAAATCAGTTTTAGTGATCAAACGGATATTGGGTGGATGTATTTGTATCTTACTGAAAAGACCAATGATATTGAACAGGAAATCAGGCATTTGGGTTTAAAGCAGCCATTTTGGCCGGGGGTTGCACGTTGAGTGGCCATGTCTACCATAACATGACCTATGAAATTAAACAAAAAAAATGAAATTAAACAGGAAGTTAGCAATTTTTAAGTGGCAAATTCAGTTTGGCGCATTCTGGAAAATCTGTAAAAATTGGCCCTTGATTACAGTTTCACCAAATAACACGAGTGGGCGGACTTTCATAGCTGGGCATGCAAACAAGTCTCAAGGACCCATGCATCGACCGGGGACTTGAACAGGAAGTTGTTCGTTTCCAATTCAGTCATTTGTGCCCCCTGGAAAATTTGGTGAAAATGTCTCAAGGACCCATGCCCGGAATTGAACAGGAAGACAGCCATTTTGATCTGAAGGAGCCATTTTGAGCACATTTTCCCAAATGCTCCCTCCCCTGTTGCACACAGGTATTCTAGACAGGCGGCTGATCCAAAATTCTGCCTGAGTCACCTGATGTGGGTGTAACATGGAATCTCACACCAGTCATTATGAAGTGCTTCGAGAGGCTGGTTCTCCAGCACATCAGGGACTGCCTTCCTCCCACTCTGGACCCCTACCAGTTTGCATACCGGGCTAACAGATCCACTGAGGACGCCATCGACACTGCTCTGCATGTTGTGCTGGGCCACCTGGAACGACAGCAGAGCTATGCAAGGATGCTCTTTGTGGACTACAGCTCGGCATTCAACACGATCATCCCAGACATCCTCGTCGCCAAACTGGACACTCTCGGCCTCCCTGCCCTCACACGCATCTGGATTAAGGACTTTCTGACCAACAGACCCCAGACTGTGTTGCTCGGCCCCTACACGTCCTCCACCCTCATGCTGAGCACCGGTTCCCCCCAAGGATGCGTGCTGAGCCCTCTCCTGTACGCCCTCTACACCTACGACTGCAGCCCGGCCCACGGCAACAACACCATCGTCAAGTTTGCTGACGACACGACAGTGGTCGGTCTGATCTCGGAAGGTGACGAGACAGCCTACAGAGAGGAGGTAAAGAGACTGACAACTTGGTGCAAGGACAACAGACTGCACCTTAACTCTGCTAAAACAAAGGAGATTGTCGTCGACTTCAGGAGGAACAAGACGCTGCCGCCCCCCCTCTGCATCGAAGGCGTGTGTGTGGAGAGGGTCCACACGTTCAAGTTCCTGGGAGTACAGATCTCCGATGACCTTTCTTGGACTCACAACACCACAGCAGTGGTAAAGAAGGTCCGCCAACGTCTGCACTTCCTGAGAGTCCTCAGGAAATTCAACCTGGACAGGAAGCTGCTGCTGGCCTTCTACCACTCGTCCATCGAGAGCCTGCTGACGTACTGTGTCTCCACCTGGTACAGCGGCTGCACTGAGGCGGACAGAGTGAGGCTCCAGAGGACAGTCAAAACAGCGCAAAGGATTATTGGCTGCCCTCTCCCCCCACTGTCGGACATCTACACCGCCCGGTGCCTCAGAAGGGCTCTCAACATCGTCAATGACAATACCCACCCAAACTCACACCTGTTCGACCTGTTGCCCTCTGGCAGGCGCTACAGATGCATCAAATCAAGGACCAATAGACTGAGAAACAGTTTCTTTCCGAGAGCCATCTCCATACTGAACTCTCACACACACACGAGACCACCCTAACCTCGCAAAACAGCATTGTGATGTGTTTCTATATGCCCTATTCAGTACTGAATTCCATTGCACTGTCTTCTTTATTTATCTAATTTATATATTTGTCTGTATTATTGTTGTATTGCACTGGAGAGGGGAGCCCTCTAATCTCGTTGCACACTTGAGTACAATGACAATAAAGGGATTTCTATTTCTATTTCTATTCTAAATTAATTTCAAAAAAGCGGTAATCTTAAAAAACAAAACAAAAAAAAAACAGGCCTAGCACAACTTTGTGTGTCCGTGTGTGTGTGCGTATTTTCCTGATAATGGATGGTGAGACGAAGGATACTTTTTGTTTTCTTTTTAAGGCAAACAACAATACTTGCTCTTGTATCTTAGCCGATGTTAACCGGATCCCAGGGAAACTGCCAGTCTGCTCCACTAGTTAGATTTCAATAATTAGGTTTCGCCTTCAATCTGCCATTAACTCTGTGTGCGTGTGTGTTTGCATGTGTGTGTCTAAGTATAAGTGAGCAAGAAGTAGTTTGTGTGCGTGAGTGTGTGTTTGTTTCTTATAAGAGTGTCTCAGTGTTCCTTTGGGAATAGGAGAGTAAGAAAGTGTGTGTGTTTGTTAGAGTGAGAAAGTGGGTGAGAGTGTTTTTTGTTACTTCTAATAGTGTTTGAGAGTGACTGTAAATGAGACAACGTTACAAGATAAAAACACAGAAAAAAGGCCAAGGGAAAATTTAAAGCTAGAAGATTAGCATTAGCATAGCAATTAGCATATTTTAGCTAAGGGGCTACAAACAAGAATGATGGTAAACGCAACCCTACCAACCTGCTGTTGTTTTTCCTGAGTGCTGTGTGTTGCTGATCGTGAACTGCACCTTTGCTTTTTTTATTGAATTTATTTATTTTTTTTATTTTGATGCAGTATTTGGTTTATTATGAAAATGAAAGCATTGAAAGTGTGTCCGAAAAAAAAAAAATAACTGTTGCATCTCTCGTGTGCCTCTCCCTAGAGACTCTAATTAAGTTATTCATTTTAAGACGCTTGCAGGAAAACAGCCAGGAAGAGCGGCGCAGATTGTTTTCAGCAATTTGTAAGTATTCTCTCATTCCCATTGCTTATATTAGGCATTTTTGTACCTAATATTTACATTTCAGGTTACATGTTATGTTTGTACTTTTTATTCACGTCTTTCTACTGAATTCATCTGATGATCTTAACACGTTTCATTGAAGACAGTAGAAACAGAAAATCCCCAAAGTTTACCGTGCATGGCACAACAATTTTATGTATGAGAAACGGTGAAAAAGACATGTTAAAACGACAACAACTATCTGTTTCCCTTCTGAAATTGTATCCATTTTATACATCTGAATGACATTTCTGCCCCGCTTATGCTACCTCAATACATATACACAATGTTTGTCATTTTTATCTTTGATTTCTCACCTTCATCTTTTATGTACAGCACAGCAAGCAGTAGATTGTCTCATAGATCTTCCATAAAGACGCAAAGCAGGGTAATAGGTTGTGCGCTCCAGGTCACGAGTCTCAGATAAAACGCTTTGCCAGCTGATGAGCGAGGGAAAACAAAGCAGGCTGGGGGTGTGTGCTTGTGACAAACACAATATAAGGGACCAATCCCTTCGCAT
The DNA here is from genome assembly GCF_059441095.1 of Idiotropiscis lumnitzeri. Classification (NCBI taxonomy): domain Eukaryota; kingdom Metazoa; phylum Chordata; class Actinopteri; order Syngnathiformes; family Syngnathidae; genus Idiotropiscis; species Idiotropiscis lumnitzeri. The sequence continues at coordinate 7,264,864 of NC_142408.1, forward strand.
ATTTATTGTTCCATGCACCTTTAATGAAGCAAATATGGAATGCTTGACTGTCGTTTAGGTTTACCGTGCATGTTTTTATTGTCTTCATTTGTGTTGTTTGTTTGTGACCAGTCGGACGGGTTACGTGATATTTGTGGGGAACACATTAGATCCAGATCAGATTTTAATCCAGATTAAAAGAAAAGGCCTGTTTCTGATCTGAAGACACTCGATTCACTTCTGGGTTTTTTATTTCAGTGATGACTGCGAAGGTTCGCTCGTTGTTGTTTCGCCACCTTACATTTCAAAATCCAACCTGTTGTTTTGCGTATGTAGCACTTTGTTCCAAGCCTAAAAATAACCATTACAGTCCTCGGCATGGCACTTTGAAGTTAGCTGATCTTTGTCCCCACCGTCTTCAATAATCCCTCCTATCCTTCAACATCCATCATCCGCTAAACCCCAAACAAACGATTGAGGGCAAGCGTCAAGCCACCTGTGACTACAGCCATGAATCCTGGGTGACCTTTTTTATGAGACGGCGTAACCAAAACAATCGTCGCAACAAGCAAAGGCCGCCGTCCAAAGCACCACAGGTGGCAAAATGTACCCTCGCTCTGTATGCAAGTAGAAGTACAAACACTTGAGTGTGTGTTCCTGTTTTTTTTCCCACCTTAAAAAGACCACAAGATCTCAATTAATCAGTCAGAATACATCTCAGCTGTGGCTGACTTTGCCGATTTTACTTTTCCTTCTTCATGATGTGATGTAATCCAACGAGGTTAAAAAACAGTGATGGGGCTATTTTGACAAAGTAAGGAGTATAAAGTAGATATATCAAATGTGTTCAAATCCAGGGAGTAGAAGTAAAAATGAGACAGAAAAATAAATTCTCCAGAAAAGTACAAACACAGAAAAAACAGCTTACAGTACAGTAACAAAGTATTAAGTACTTTTTACTTCCCCCCCCCCCACTGCATGCTACTTCACATCACAATGTGATGTCTTTGACGGGACATCAGAACCACTCCAAAAGTTCTGATGCCACTCAAAAGTGCTTTTCCAATAAATCGGACTGCCCCTAAATTTCAAAACGACCGTGTCAACTGGCTCTTATCTCACGTGTCGGGTTGCCTTTATTGGCCTCCTGACTCACTGGCTGCATGCGAGCTTCCTAATTATAGCCGGTAACACATTCCTGACATGCAGAATGGCAGAAGATAGATAGGAAGGCCTTTGGGAGGGTGTGAGGAATACTCCAAAATAGAGGATAGGGGATTCAGGACGGTTTAAAGATAGATGTTGACGCCTGTTATGTGATGTCACCCTTGTTTGGCTGCTATTAATACATCTGCCGGCTGTGTCTTGACTGGCGTGTTTCTGATTGTTATACAGGACCGAAACATGGGTCAGAAGGTGGACAAGATGCAAGACAAGGACGAGGAGTCGCCCGATGGCTGGGAGAAAAACGGAGAGACAAGAGGCCAGGAGGGTGGCGCGTCCGCCAAAGGAGGTTCCCCCCGGTCGGAGCAGACAGAGAAGCATATGGAACCCCAAATTGAACAGCCAATCAGGCATCTCGGCCTGAGGAATGGATCTGTGGCTACAACAGAAGAGGCGGTGGGTGGAGAGAGGGAGGGTTGGCGCGACACTGGTACAACTGAGGACTCAAAATGTGGTCTGAACTTCAGGGAGACCAGACCAACTTTGGAACCTGAAAAGAGGGTCGTCGCCTGTAACAGGTCAACAGCTATGGAGGACCGTGGAAATGGATCGGACAGCAGAGATACATGCAAACTACCAAACGAGGAGAACTTTGTGGTTCTGGAACAGGATGACACTTGTGTATTGCCTGCTGGGGTAAGTGCCCTCCCCTTTAGCCAGGACACAAAAACAGAAGATTGTCAATCAGTCGTCAGGAATAGAGTCGAGGTAGACGCCACAAAACTATCCATGAGTTGCTTGCCAGAGAGGAGTTTGAGTCATCATTTGGTGGACATTACAGAGGGCCAACTGAGTCATACCAAGACGACTGGTAGAGGAAACATGCTGCATGTGGGCACAACAAGGCACAATGAGGCGGCAATAATGACAAAGTCAGACGGCGATAGAGTTCAGGAAGTAGACCGGTGGAGTTGTGACGCCTCCTCTGAAAATTTGGGCAATCCAGGGTTGGTACAAAAAACCCAATGGGAAGTTGCTGGGACAGGTCAAGACAGGTTTGCCAGCACAGCCTCAAAAAGACTGAAAGCAGTCACAAGAGAGGCAGACCGACCCTTCTCCACAGAGTCTACCAGCAAAACACCGTCTCTGGAACAGTGCGATTCCATTCATTGTAGCCCCGAAGGCTGTGAAGGTATGTCACATTTTGCACATCTAACAAAGGAGACCGATCCCCTTCGTTTTTCTGCGGTGGTCACTCCGCCACCTTTAACTCAGCTCATGCCTGAGAAAGAATTGCCAAGTGTACAGATGTTACCGGATGTCACACTGGAGGAGAAGCCAAAAGCCAAAGGTCCACCTCCACCAGTTCCCAAAAAACCCCAAAACTCATTAATAAAGCTCAAAATGGCTCAGTTGATGTCCAGTGAAAGACGAGTCAAAGATCACCACCATTCTGAAGAGCGGGCCAAGAGGAGACACACTGTTGATGTTCATAAATCCTTCCTAAGGAGCGGCTCGACCAATCAGGACATGTGCTCGTTGTGGGATGAGAAGAGCGCCCATGGCGTTCAGTCCAATAGACGTCGTCTTTCAATGGAAGTCAGACCTTGGAAACATTTGCCGCTGGACTGCATGGACAACGACTATAGAGGATTGATCGACTTTGACTACTGCGCCCGAGTAGCGCAGTTGTCTCCGGACGAGGATCCCGTAGACTTGGACATGTTGCAGAGGAGAGTATTTCTGGAGAGACGGAATCGGTATAAAAAAGTGTCGCCACCACCACCACCGGCGCCGCCTGTTGTGAAAACGCTCAAAAATCCGTTTGTGTCCGAGGTCGAGTTAGACCACGAAACCCAGCCACCTTTGGGACAAGCGCTCTTCCCTGAAAGGGCAAACCGACTTGATAATGTGACTGACTGTAAACCAGACATCGAAGATAATGACGATTCCTACAAGCCAGTGTCTGAACTGGTCAAGCAAACCATAAAGAGAAGTCAGGTTAGACCAGACTGGGCCAAAACCCAAGCGAGGATGACGGAGCAGAACCTGAGCGTCAGGGTGTCCCAAATGAAGAATGCCTTTGATTTCCCAAAGAAATCCAAGGAGAGGCCGCAAGAAAGCCAACCATCTCCAAAGAAAGGTAAGTTGGGATGTTCTCCTACGGGTTTTGTCACCTACAATGTTTTCTAAACCTGACAGGCAACTAATCCATGGTGCAGCTGGGATAGGCTCTAGTTGCCTGTGACCCAAATGACAATTAGTGCTATAGAAAAAGGATGGATGGAGGTTGTGTGCCTTGTATTTTACAATGACAGCGTTACATAAAGAAGTACTCTTTTAAACTTATCTGAAAACCTCAGATTTACAAATGTCGTGTGTGTTAATAATATCGCAATGAACATCTCTACATATGTCCGTCATCCACCTATCTAGTTCCCTTACACGCCACCAGCCTCTTCCCCCTTTGGCTTCCCCCCTCCACTCCCCTCCCGTCTCCATTCACACATTCGTGGCATCCAGCGCCTCCGTGTGCGCATGTGCAGCAGCCCATCGCCAAAGCCCATTGAATGTAATAACGGTGCTTTTAGGGGAGAAGGACAACCGACACTTTCATGCGGGTGATGAGAGCAAAGGGGATGCGAAAATCTACAGCCGGCATCCTGACACTCGGACAACCATAAAACGAGGAAGCGGGGGGAGTTTAAGGACATATATCTGGCGTTTTGTGTGTGCGTGTGCGTGTGTGTGGAGACAAGGGATACTGGAGGAACGTCCTGCAGGATAAGGGCGCGCCTAAAAACTCCACACATTCATGAGTCGTGATTGACTGTCCTCGGGAAAGAATTGCTTCGATTTTGGAGGTAAGAAGAGGAACGATTTACGCTTTTTACTTAGCTTTGGACCTTTTCTGGAGGGGTGGGGGTTGGGGGCGTTTTTCATGTTGGTCGAGGGGCTCCGCAGCATCCGTTAGCTTGTGGGCTGGGCTGGGTGGAAATATCTGCACTTGCGTCAGCTGGCGGCGGTCCACCGCGGCTAGCAGCTAGGCGGCTAGGCTAAGCTAAGCTAAGCGTGGCAAGCCCGCCAGATGCACGCTGTGGTCGACAGAGGCCGACAGAAAACGTCGCACGTTTGATTTTGTAGTCGACACACCGAAATGTGACACCGTTACCTTGTCAGTTATGTTTAACACAAATAAGCATTGGCCGTGAAATGGCTATTCCGTGCGACATTGCTGTTCCGAAATGAACCAGCTCGCAGAGCAGCTGCCGGCCGGTCGGGCGGTGAAAAGCGGCTCGCCGCTGAGCTGCCAGACACGCCGCCTACCGTCCGATTTTAGAGTTTTATTTCATCTTAATAACATTAGAAATCTGATAAACGTGGTAAAGGACGACAAACTGTTTTGGGAAAGCATCTCAATCTTATTCCTCAACATCCACCCGACCCGACCCTTTCCAATCGCATATACCAGACTGTTAGCTTGGGCGGCTAACCTGTTATCTATTAAACCCGTCCCTTGTGATTTAAACGGATTCAAATAGGTTTTAAACGAACATAGACACTTTTCGGGTCCGTAAGATATAAGTAAATCGATTATACTGACGAACACGAGTCTCGGTTCAGCGGTAGCTAACGTTAGCAGCTAGCCACACCGCCATTGTTTTAGTTAGCCCAGTGCAGATGTTGCCCCCATTGCTTTACATCTGTCGCTATTGAAAAGAACAAAATAAAAAGACAGAAAGAACAATCTACAGTAGAATAAAGTCAAACTTGGGGAATTAAAATATATAGTGTAATTGAGCCCATGTGTCAAAAAGAAGCATACTAGTGTTATTAATATTGGCAGAATACAATGTAGAAATAAATTACTACACGCACACAAACACGCTTAAACACACTACCCCGTCCTACCCTGTCCAGTCCTGTTCTGCCCTGTCTCATCTTATCCTGTCCTGTTCTCGCCATTGCATGCTTTTTTTCCACAAGTAGCATTGCTTGGCTGGCTCACTAACCCTACCCTATTGTGATTACTTTCATTTCTTTGATTTTTCTGTGTAACCGTAATCAGATACAATTAGCCATGTTATAACGTTTTTTCCGTCTAAGATGTGCTAAAATAAGATGACAGAATATTGAGAAACTTTGGACACTGTCATAAACAACTGTGATCTCAACTCTGTGCAGCCACAGACATAAAAGACTGTCCCATTATGACCTGGGAGTGTTGACAGCTTGTCTTACTTTAGCTAAACCAGTAATGACTTTGGCTAAAATTAGATTAAAGGACAGATAGAGGTTAGCATGGTGGGAGTTTGCTGTCATTCTGGTAAAGAATCCAAGATTTCTGACATTTCCATTTAATACCACAGAAACAATCGACCAATATCCAGTGTAGTCTTTGTACAGTATAAATTAATATAAGACTGTCCCTGAACACAAATATACATTACAGATTGAAATTTTTGATATTTGTACTCTGCATGCAATATGTAATGTGATCGCTAACACTGCTCAGCCTGAAAGCTTACCTTCAACCAAGTGCTGATTTGTGAAATCCACAACTTCCCTTTGTTGTTTTCCTTGGCAAACGTTCAGTGTCCCAAATTAATGCAGGTAAATGATGAAATGAGACTTTGTCTCTCCCGCCTGTATTGTTGAAGCCAAAGAATGAAAATGAATTCACCATTATTTGATATTTGCTAGTAATAACATTTTTTTTATTCAAACACACAATAACTCCTGGAACAAAACATCCCATCCACTTTTGACATGGCGGCCACGACAATGTCCATAGGTTGGCCACTTGCTTTAGCATCTTACTTGCATTTTTCTGTATTTGGCTGTCATTGGAAAAAGTTAGGGGATCCCTACTTTCAATAATTGGCATTGTACAGTATAATCTATAAAAAAAAAACAACAAGCACAATGTGTATGCATGCTGTCCATGTGGCGTGTTGTGTCCACTGACACTTGGTCCATTCGTGCCTCCCTCGCAGACATGTTGCGGCGAGTTGTGCGACAGAGCAAGTTCCGCCACGTCTTTGGCCAGGCGCTGAGGAACGACCAATGCTACGACGACATCCGCGTCTCCCGGGTCACATGGGACAGCTCCTTCTGCGCCGTCAACCCTAAGTTCGTCGCCATCATCATTGAGGCCAGCGGGGGCGGAGCTTTCTTGGTCCTGCCTTTGCAGAAGGTCAGCATCCCCCGGAAAAATAAAAACCCAACCCGAGTCTTGCGCCAATCCTTGCCCCAATCCTATCATATCACGGGTTGATAACTTTTAGAACACGTGCCGAATCGATGCCAGAGCCCCCAAAAATGCAGATAATCAATGTTTCAGTTACATCTATGAACATGTGTAACTTTCAATTGTTGGACTTAATGAGCCGTGGCATTGCCATAAACTGAGGCAGCCTCATTGTTCACATCGGAATAACAATCATCTGATTACCGTATAAATATATCATATATCATTGAATTGAAGGCTAACATTGGGTGGTTGCTGTTGTTTCTCGTAGACGGGCCGCATCGACAAGGTGTACCCGACGGTGTGTGGTCACACGGGTCCCGTGCTGGACATTGACTGGTGTCCTCATAATGACCTCGTCATAGCCAGCGGCTCGGAGGACTGCACGGTTATGGTAAGAACGCCCTTTTTTGTCTCTGCTCCGTCTCATGAGCTATGCAACGAACGTTGCCTTTATGGGTTAATAATTTAGGAGAACTATTGATAGGGTGTTAAAATAATATTTGTAATTAATGAGCAATTTTTATGAATAAAGCTGGAGGGTCGAGGCCAGAATGGTAACATCTGAAATATACGCTGAATGAGAAAGAAACAGGCACATTTTTTGTTTTGTGATTTTCTTACATTTAAGTTTCATACCATGTTTTCCGATACGCACCTTGTTGCACTTTTTCCACATCAAGCTTTTCGTTGCTGTTTTTTTGCACATTCCAGGTTTGGCAGATCCCAGAGAACGGCTTGGAGTCGCCCCTCTCTGAGGCCGTGGTAGTTCTGGAGGGTCACTCCAAGAGGGTGGGCATCGTGTCTTGGCATCCCACCGCTCGCAACGTTCTCCTCAGTGCTGGTACACTTTTGATTTTGCTTTTGCTTAGTCTCGTAATGCTAGCTTTGCACATCTAAGCTCTAAAGCCCAAAATAAACTCGGCACTTTTATTAAGTCCAGTGTGGTAAACATGGAGCCAATCTTAATTGACTTTTGAAATGTCAGAGACTCCGCATGTGAAAAAAAAGTCTTTCCAAAGCTCTTATTGTGGATTTTTTCCAAGCAAATTGGGTAAGACATATCAATAAGAGTTTATGATTGTCAATATTAAAGAGATTTACTAATTATGATTGTCAGTCCTGACAGTTTCCGGAATAGATCAGGATGAAAATTTTTTCTTCGGGATTATCTCCGATCACATACGACTTCCGGCTTTGATCGGAAGGGACTAGATGCTGAAATTCTTTCTGATTAACGGTCTTTGCATCCCCCACTTTAGGCTGTGACAACCAGGTGATCATCTGGAACGTGGGCACGGGCGAGGCGATGATCAGCCTGGATGACATGCATCCCGACGTGATCTTTAGTGTCAGTTGGAGCCGCAACGGCAGCCTCTTGTGCACCGCCTGCAAGGACAAAAAGGTCCGTGTGGTGGACCCCCGCAAAAAGAAGATCGTGGCGGTGAGTGGAATGACAATAACACTGCGGGCCGTGCTTTGAAAACATTAAACGATTCATCGAGAGTAGATTATAGCTTTGCAGCTTTTTTTTATCTTGAGTGCCTAAATGAAGCCCCTCCCCTTACATCAACATAGGGTACCAAGATGCCACAAGATGGCGACAAAGCTCAACTTTCCTGTTACGCAACTGTATGGAATCATTTTCGAGTCCCTTTTCCGTCGAATTATTGACTTAGTGGATGGTTTTGCTAGACTGCAATGTCAACCTTCCGCCAATAGAGAATGTTAATAGACTGCGATGAAGAGTTAGAAAATTAATTTAGGCAGGAATCTTGGGTGCATCTAATTTGAATGCCCAGGCCCCCTAATGTCACAAAGGTGCAACTGAAAAAAAATCAGAGGTTTCACTTTATGCAACCTGCAGATGGAGAATGGAAACAAGTCTCTTTACTTGATTGAACTCTCAACACGGCTGGCTACTCACGTGGAGTTGCTTCTCTATGTCATGCAGCAAGCAGCACAACGAGACAGACACATGGTGAGATAGTGAAGGCGCCCAAGTGTGACGAGTGTCTTTTTTTTTGTTTGTTTGTCTTCAGGAGAAGGACAAAGCCCACGAGGGAGCTCGGCCAATGCGAGCAATCTTCCTAGCAGATGGAAAGATCTTCACGACCGGATTCAGCCGCATGAGCGAGCGCCAGCTAGCGCTATGGAAAACCGTATGTCACACTTCCTGGAATCTCACTCAGTCATTTTATGCAGCTCAACTGGGGATGCGCCGTAGTGCAACATGGAGCCTGCTCGGTAACGGACTAATTGTTGGTTCCCTTCTGTTAGAGCGGGTGGGCAAAATCTGGTCTGTGGGCCACATATTAATCCGGCCCACCCTGCATTGACATCAAACGTCTTTCATTATTATGATACATATATAATACATAAATTATGCAAATGTATATTTTAAAATAACATTTTAATATAATATAATTTTAATATAATTATACATACATATATACATTACACATGCCATTCATTTGAAAGCACGATTGTGGCAAAGTAAAATCTTTCTCAGCATGGCAAGCTGAGACTTCCAAATTGTGCCCAGCAGGACAACATGGAGGAGCCCATTTGTGTTCAAGAGATGGATTCCAGCAACGGTGTCCTGCTCCCCTTCTTTGACCCCGACACCAACGTAGTCTACCTGTGTGGAAAGGTGAGCTGAGCGTTGGCTTGTCTTCTGTCTGCTGCCCTCCCTCATGGCTCATGGTCCGGGTGCGGCCCTTCCTCAGGGTGACAGCAGCATTCGGTACTTTGAGATCACGGACGAGGCTCCGTACGTCCACTACCTCAACACCTTTTCCACCAAGGAGCCACAGAGGGGCATGGGGTACATGCCCAAACGCGGACTCGACGTCAACAAATGTGAAATTGCCAGGTATGGACGCCTCGAGAGGTATTTTTACCATCTACAGCGGGTGGCAGAGGGATCGGGCCTCACTGCCAAGAGTGGAAGTCTGTGTTTAATTGACCCGCTTAATAACTACTTTGGCGGGGAAAAAAATAGATGTGATATAATTGGGGTTGACTGGATTCATGACAAATTTCCTCTTTTCAGGTTCTACAAATTGCAGGAGAGAAAATGTGAGCCAATCATCATGACTGTTCCCCGAAAGGTGAGGGAAAATGAAGTACAAATGTTGTTTTGTCAAGTTTTTTTTTTTTTTTTTTTTTTTAACAAAAATATTGAATCGTTCTATTTTGGAGTCAATCCATTTTCACAGTAACATTAAATAACAAAGTATTCGCCCCAACCCAAAAAAATTAAGTGAAACTTAAAAAGATGTGGAAACTGAATATGCCACTGTACTAAAATTAAAATGACAGTTGCTGCTGTCATCATTCCTATTCCTTTTGTGACTTACATTTCGAAACGTGCCGCCTTCTTCCTGTCAGTCGGACCTTTTCCAGGACGACCTGTACCCAGACACGGCGGGGCCCGACCCCGCCCTGGAGGCAGAGGAGTGGTTCGCCGGCAAGAACGGCGGCCCGATCCTAATTTCTCTCAAGGACGGCTACGTGCCCACCAAGAGTCGAGACCTCAAAGTGGTCAAAGTCAACATCTTGGAGGGCAAAGCTGCCGCCAAGGCCGAAAACGCCTCCAACGTCCAGAAGAATCTTACGTCTCATGCTCCCGTGCAGCCGGCAACAGTGAGTCAACGTTTATTTTCAAACGAGTGGCCCTGGGCGCAGGCAAAAGTTGAAAGAGTAGAGTAGAAAGTTAGAACCACCCTGTAGCTCCGCCCCTGGGCCCTGCCAATCCCAAAATCGCATAAACTAGGAAGTACCGCTGCACCGCTGGTTAACTAGCAAAAAGCTGCTGTTGTGTGTTAAAGCTCTCAAAGAAGGAACAGTCCTGGTTGTAACCCCGTTCTCTTGCAGTCTGCAACAGTCGATGATCAGTTTTTATTTTCTTAATTTTGCTGACATGGGGAATCTGGCTACCATAATTAGTGTGGTTGGAACAAATTGCAAAAGTTGCGAATCAGCGCATATTTGGCAAAAGCGTCGCCAGTTTCAAAGCCCTTGTCATTTTGCCAATGTTTTTTCCAGCAAAAGATGGAAGATAAACTGGACGAGGTTCTCCGAGAGTTCAAGTCTCTGCGAGACCGCGTCATCCTCCAGGACCGGCGTATCGCCAGACTGGAAGAGCAGGTCGCCAAGGTTGCCATGTAAGTCCCGCCCCCCAAGTTGAAAAAGGCCCCTCTCTCCTCCGCGCTGGGCCCAATTTGGCGCCGCCAGGCCAACATTCCAAGATGAACTTTTTTCTCCTTTCCCTCACGTTTCCACTTTTTTTTTCTCTCCCCACAATTAGACTCGTAGATGGAAAGGATGCTGTCTTACCATATTCTTTTCTTTTCTTTTTTTTTAAGTCATGTGACGTTTGTGTTCTCAAGTGTAGCATCGATATTTCTTGTCATCTTCTGTGTTGCCAAATATGACGTTACGAGTTATTCGTGTGCAGTTTCATGCACATTTTTTGGGGCATTTTCTGTCCTGTTGTACGTACATTCCATTTTTTTTTTTTTTTTTTTGGGGGAAGTATTTTTTTTTCTCTCCCTCTGCCCCCCAATCCAACTTTCGGCCACCTTTTTTGTCCATCGATGAATGTGGAAAAACTCCTTGAAATGTGTAAAAAATATAACATCTGGGGGGGTTTCACCAAGTGGGCGGCGGGCTTGCATATCTGGTGTAAAATGTCGTGCAAATTGTAGTGGTGCCTCTTGTCAGTGTGGAGGGTTTTTCAAGTATAAACAAATTAAAAAAAAAAAAAAAAAAAAAACGCCGCTCTGTCAAGTGAATTTTGGGTGTTGGCAAGAGGAACCACCAAACACCCAGCTTGTGTTTCACTCCAACATCGCTGATGAAAAGTTCTGTGCACATAATAAAGATTTTACACTCAAAAACTGATATTAAAGCTTGTGGGGGTTTTCCTGAAAAGCTTCTCTCTATGCACACACACACACACACTACCAAAATGTGCATTTTGGTTGTTTTGCAAAGCGAACTAAATTTGAATAATTATTTTCAATGTTCCTTTCTATTTTTTAATAAAAGAATTATGGCTGTCTTGCGTTATGGTGTGAATGATTATTTTAAAACCAGACATTTTTTTTTTTTAAATAACAAATGTTGTTATTGGTAAACAGTAGCCTTTGATTATTTGGTTGAATTTGTGTTTTTTTTTCTCTCTTTTAAATATATATTGTTCGACAAAACTGAATTTCTTATTTTAAATCTATATATCTAAATTCAAGTTGCTCAAGTGTGCCCCGACATCTTCAATAAGAGCCGTTGTGTGCGTCGACTTTGAGGCCGCAGTGCGGTTTTGCATGTCACATTTGTATTTGCAGAACTGACTGCTTCTTTGCGCAACAAGTCACATTTGAAGCTGACTTCCTCCTTGCAAACTGGAGCATCGGGTGGAAGTGCCTCGTGTATCTGAAAGCTTCGTTTCGTGAGTATGAACATTTCCTGTTTCTATTGCCCATGTGTCACAGCAGGCATGCGGCGAGTCATCTCCGTCGCTGCCATTTCACACACCGTCATGACTTGAACGCATCGTTTTGTTGGAGAGTCAAGGTAAGCTGCGTCTGATCCATTTGTGATAAATTTGTTGGCTGCTTTGGCGGTTTCACTACTACTACTCGTAACTGGCAGAGGCGGGAGTAAGTAAAAGCCCGTCTCAAGTCGCAACCTTTAATTTCCAAGAACGTCCCAAGTTACTGTTATAGAAATCAAGCAAGTCGAGTCGTGATGAGGGTTAGACAAGTTATAAGTCAACTCATACCGGTAAGTCTCTGGTTTCTTTAGGTCATTATTTGGGTGAAGCAAGCCAGAAGTGAAGTCTTACCATCTCCGAGTTTTTTTTTTTTACGGTCACAAACCAGTCTGGTATCGTCTATTACTCTCAGTGGAACGCATAACAGTTATTTTCATGTTTGGGCAACTATAAGTGAGCTAAACTTTGAAGCTAGCTCAACTAAATTTGAAAGTATTCCAAATGTAAAATCCATGATTACAATTAAATTAGCAATCATGTGATCTAGAATTTGGGTGATATCTTTTTCAGTTTGTCACACAGTCTCCCACTGTGAAAAAAAATGTTGCAAAAAGCATGTTGGTGAAATAATATTTCATCACAACACACAAAAAAAACTTCATGTGTCATGCGGCTTTAGAACCAATCAGTACTTTTGTTTTTCTTTCAGATGACTGGTCTCAGCGTGGACTGGTTCTTGCTATGGGGGCTGTCTGGCTGGCTTTTTATTTTGGTCTCTGGTGGTTTGGTAGTCCCCACCTTTGAAGACTTTCCTGAAAATAGTCAAGGTGTAACAAGTGCATCTCACGATTGGTTTCAGGTCTCAGAAACTAAAGCCACCGAGCGTTTGCAGTCTTCTGGATCTTCCCCTGGCTTGGCCACAAGAATGGATTCTAGTCCATTTCCAATCCAGAAGCACAGTAGTACTCCAGATTTTGGAGTTGGAAGTACGTCTTCTGCTGAGGCTCCTGAACCCTCAAAGGCCAGCATCCAGTCTAATGTAGTTCAAAGTCAAAAGACACCTGGAAAGACGTCTTCTACTGGTAACTCGGATCTTTCCATTCTGACTTCCACACGAGACCCTCTGGAATCACCAAGAACAGGTACCATCCCTGAGTCAAAAGAAAATTCAACTCCAATCCTCATACAAAACCGCAGCCCTTATTCAGCATTTGGGACAACTGGTAGACCAGCTCCTCCTGGTTCTTTGAAAACGATCGATGTTTCTGCCACAAGAAGGGCAATATCCTCAACAGAGCCTCTTAAACCGTCAAGCTCCAGCTCTGACGCTACTCCAGTCCCGATCCATGACTACAAACTTCCTTCAGGTTTTGGGACAACCGCAAAGACATCTTTGACTGGTAATGCCAGTCCTACATCAGAATCTCCCAAACCACCAAGGACCAGTATCCAGTCTACTCTATTCTCAATCCAAAGTTACAAAACCCACACAATGACACCTTTGACCAGGAACTCCAATCTTTCTAGTCTTATCTCCACACCACAACCTCCTGAACCAGCAAAATCCAACAATACCACAGAATCAACTTCCCTCCCAATCCAAAGTCACAGTAGTCCTTCTGGTTTTGGGGCAACCAAAGGGACCACTTTGACTGTGAACACTGATCTTACCAAACCAATCTCCACACTAGAACCCCCTGAACTGTCAAGTTCTCTTCAAGTAACAAGCCAAAGCAGTCCTCCAGCTTTTGGAACAACAATAAGGACAGACGCTGATCTCACATCACAACATTTTTCTGTTACGAGAAGCCCGAGCGCCACCTCATCAGCTCCCACCACAAGAACCTCTTCGACCGCTCGGATTCCGGCACCTTGCGCCACCCCAAAGACTCCCCCCATCTATGAGAACCAGTCATGCTCCCCCCGTGGCGTGGTCAAGCCCTGCCTGGTGGCCATCACCTGCTTGGCCGCCCTAGCCACAATCTTTATGGTGACCACCATCGTCCTCTGCGCCAAACTCTCAACCAGGAAGTACAAGCTGAGGAAGTCCCAGAACCAGACGGAGATGACGTTTATGTCGACACTTCTGCCCGAGAGGAATTACGCAGGCATAAGAGAGCACAGTCCGATCTCCAACGGAGTCCTGGTGATCCACGGCGCCGGGGACAGCGACGAGGACATCAGCGACAACCTCACCCTAAGCAGCTTCCTTCCGGAAAGTGACAGGTGTGTTTAGGAAGGACTACTTTTTTCTGGATGGTGACTGACTTGGTGAATCTTCTGTCTCGTTCACTGCCAACCCTCCCAGTTACAAGGCACATTTGGCTTTTGTGGAAGTGGGTTGATGTTATATATCTCGACCCAGAGACAAAGATCTTTGTAGGTCAGAGGAGAACTCAATTTAGCCTGGGTTGTTAGTGGAAGTGTTTTCGCTCTGTATACATTATAAAATACATTCAAGTTGTTAAGGTCACAAAACATGAAAAGGTTTTTACTTTTTTTCCAAGCACTGTATTTGCACAGTCCCCCGCCCCATTCCCCATACATGTAATTTCTTAGCTTTTTATTTGCAATAAATTTGCAAAAAAAAAAAAAGACTTTTTTTTTTTCCACATTGTCATTATTGTGTATTTGAATTCTATTTTAGAATTCTGAGGGGGAAATTTATTTGAAGTTTTGACTTCTCAAGGGTTCGTGAGTTATAATGGTAGTTTCATCAGCACATCTGTTGCATTTCCCATTGTTCGTTAGCATTAAGCTGGCAGACTTTTGTTAGCCAGCAATTGTGTGTTTTGTGATTAGTTTGATGGGAAATAAGTAAATTGGGTCCCTCCTGAGTACCACTGTAGAAGGTTTAGTTTACTCGTGGTGCCTTCGGATCAGTGCAGCCTTAGAGTGAAATGTCCAGTAGGAGGAATTAAAGCTCTCAAAATCTATTTGTTAATAGTCACAATAAAAGTGAGTTCCGTTTTGTGCTCACACTCATCACACATTCACTGCAGCACTATACTTTCGGTCCCACCAAAAGAAAACACCGGCAAAAACGCTCATGGGTGGTGGAATGTTCATGTGCGGCCAACACTGGAGGTGTCCACCGACAGAATCCAGATGACTAGTCATCAGCATCTCGCTGATGACCATATAAAGTGCCAAATGTGCGACTGAAGCAGCTGGAAAAAAGAAAATCAGTCTGCATTGTTTCCAATCGCCTGCGCTCCCCCCATTGCACTTTTCTCCCCAACCCCCATTCTGGAGGCTGGCCACACAGGAAACATTAACCTCGTCCTGCATTCGCTGCCGCCACTGCGTGACCTAACCTGCATTCATTCATTTGGGGGGGGGGGGGGGGGGCGCATGCAGAGAAGGATAATTTGAGGGTTTTACTCAAACACAACGGTTAAACTGACACACAGTATGTTCAATGTCCAAAGCTTCGGAAAGTGAGTGCATATTAGCAACATATTAGAGTTAAAATGTCTACTTTCTTCGCACTAATATGTCCTAAGTGCCTCAAACAAGTCTAAGAACAATATTATGATTAATATTGCGTTGGAGGAGTAAGCATTAAACAGATGAATCCAGCTATTCTTATCCATCCCAGGGGGTTGCCATTTTGTCCTCCACTGCCCTCTGCTGTCAACTAAATTGACGTCAAAATGCCCTCAGGCTCACATTGCTAATATCATGGCACACCTGTTTTCTGAGTTTGGTTGACCGATGCTGACAAACTTAAGAATAAAACTAATTGCGCTCAAAGGAAATAATATATATATACTTGTACACAGGAGGCGCGACTCCTAAAAAACCCCCACCCTAACCCCATCCCAAGCCCACGACTCGCCCCTACCTCCACCTCAACAGCCCAACGTAAACTCCAGGCTAATAAGAACAATCTGTGTAGACCATACAGGGGGGGAGGAGTGTGAGGAGTAGTGATGAAGAAAGAAGGAGGGAGGAAAGAGAGGGAGGGAAATCCTCTCATGCCTTTCAACGGTACGCCTGTCTCAACTATTCCGCACTGGGAAAGTGCCCTTGTGGACCACTTTGACTTTTCTGTCCTTCATCGAAGCTCTTTACTTGCACGGACTCTTCCCCTTCTTCTTCTTTTAACTTGGTGGTGGCTGGTGAGTTTTTATTCCCCCATCCGTCATACAGCTCTGGAGATAAATTGAAAATAAATAGCTCCCTGAACGCAGAGCCAAAAGTTGGGAGACTTGCAACTCCTTCCAGTGATGCTTTCAAGGGAGCTTCCAGTGTGAGGACTTTGGAGCTTTTTAGTTCGTTTACAATAGAAACATGGAATAAGTGTTGCATGTTATTGTGAATTGAGCTCATTTCACAGCAAAAACAAAATGCTTTCCATTTCAATGTTTATGTGTCACACTGCAAATGTATGCGTGTGTGTGTCTGGGTAAGAAAAAAAAAAGTCAACTCAGCCCCCTTGGACAGATAAAGTTTCACTTGGACTGGCTTGAGTACAAACTGCGGAAATAAAAACTACGGGCAAAGACACCCAAAATAAGGTATAAATCGTCACATTTAATCAAAGTAGAGAAGTTAACCAAATTGTAATTACTTTTATTGTCCTGAGCCTCCTCGTCGCCACATTTTTTCCTCCACTAGCAGCTCTGTTTAACACTCCACAGACTACTACATAGTGCTCCAAATTCAACAGGAAGTCGTACATTTTTGTGCACCTTTTTGGCTGAATTAACTCATTGGCGTGTTCCAGATGGTCAGAAAAAAAAAGTGGAGGGTTAGGAAAGAGCCAGGCTCTGCTTCCAGCACTGATGTTACTTTATACGTTATATGTTAAAAACAGAAAACATGAAAAATCTTTCAATTCGGCCTCAAACAAGAGGAAAGTGTTCGTATTATTCAACAAGGCTTGCTAAAGGGGAAGTCAAGTTAAAAATTGCCCTTGCAATATAGTATGTTCTCCGCTTCCCCATCAGTCGAAACTTATTCTGATTCATTTTGAATTTGTGGAAATGACTTAAGAAGCAAAATCCAAACATTTTCATCCATCTCCAGAGCGGCCATTTTCCCACTTGTTGTGGACTGAAAATGACATCACAGCCTCGGGTATAGACCAATCAGGGCTTGCCTGTTTTCTGGGTTTAGCCATGTGTCATTGGCAAGCTGAACACTTCGGCACTATGATGTCATTTTCTGTCTACAGCAAGTGTCAAAATGGCTGACCCGGAGATGGATTTAAAAACTGGTGGCTTTTGCTGCTTAATTTATATTCCACAAACACAATATTAATCAAATGCTGTGTTTAGAATCATGGGGGTGCATATAACTTATTGATTGTGAAGGAAATTATTGACATGACTTCTCCTTTCAAGTAGAGTAAAAAAAAGAAAGCATTTGTACTTTGCTACTTCCTACCTTTTGCTTCGGTTTTGCTTCAAAGTGATCCTATTGGACGAGTAATCGTCGCTTTGAGGTGATGTCACGAAATAATTTCGACATCAGGGCTTTTCTGTCCCTGATGTCACCTTTGAAACGATTTAAAAATATATGCGGAGAAGCGGTTTAGATATTGGATGGATGGATGGATGAGTATGTCTAGAAATGGATATGTGTCATAAAGAAGTCCAAGATGTGACTTGAGTTATTGTCTCCAGATCCTGGAGTGCAATGAAATTGGTTTTGTACAACTTGGCCGAGGGCAGCGCCGACCTCGAGGAACCGGATGTCACGACCTCCAGTGCCCCCTTGGACCCCCAGTCCACGCCGCCAGACTTCCTGTCCCAGGTGGCAGACTTGCTGCAAAACCACATGGTCTTGTTCATGGTGGCGGCGTCACTGGTCCTGATTGCGCTCTTGGCCGTGTGCGGTGCCATCTTCCTGACCCGGAGGCGTAAATTCAACGCCTACTACCCGTCGTCGTATCCCGCCAAGATGTATGTGGACCAGCAGGACAAGAGCGGTGGGGCAAGGGGGTTTTGCGAAATTTCTGAGATTGAGACGACGACGGCAGCGAGCGATCGAGAAAGCCAACCGACGGATTCGCACAAGCAGCTCCAGGAAGACATCATGAGGGTGGCTAAGAGTCTGAGGACTCCAACCAAAATCCTTGAGGACGCCTCCAAGAATGACAACTTGGATGAGTCGCCGTCAAGTCCGCTTGAGGGGAAGGCAGATGAGCCGACTGAACCGTCACTTGTGGCCTCTCCGGCGGAGAAGCATGAAGATGAATGCCAGGAGTTACCGACAATCCGGACTCTTCGGCCTCCGTCTTTACATCTTCACAATGACTCAGCCACTCTGCAGCTCATCGCTGGAGAGAAAACAGCCTTCTAAAAAGGACTGCAAATACTTCAGAGAAACCTCAAAGCTTTGAGGACATTTTCATTTTTTTGAAAGCGATATGAGCGGCGTGACTAGCGGTTAGCATGTCTGCCGTACAACTGACTGGCGACCATCGATTATAAACTGCGATTTTTTTTTTTTTTAATTTGGAAAACTACCCATTTGGCAGCATAACGTGCTCGTATGGTTCGCATGTGTGCTTAGCACTTCTGAAGTTCTGAGTTTGAATCCTGCCTCGGCAAACCGTATTAGTTTTGGGCTTATTGTGATTATGGTGCATGAATGTTTTTGATAGTTTTTTTGTTTAAGTCCATTCTATGTAAATGTGGCTCGGACTGGGTATGATTATATATCATGAAATATTGAGGGCAGGGGGGGAAGTGCTTTGATGTTGATATTTTCAAAAAGTGTTTGCTTTGTGAATTCAGACATTTGTTCATGTTAAGTTAAACACATGTGGTCAACATGTCATGCTAAAATTCAAAAGAATTAGAACTGAAATGAGCTCATGACCGAGCAAGCGGCAGTTTGGCAGATCGTGGATAATTGTTCATAAAAGACATTTCAGGCTGATTATTGCCAGATAAAAATGTGGCTTCACGTTTATTGTAATATCTATAGTTGATGTAGTAAAGTTATTGACTTGACATCATCCCAGGCCCTTTTTATGGAACACGTAGTTTTATTTAGAATTGTTTTCAACATTGCTACAAATGACACACAATGAACAACCCTGCTGGCAACACACACAACAAGGTGAAGCGTTAACGTGAGTGCAGGCGACGTTACTTGACAACACGATGGTAAGATGCAGTCGGTTATCAGGTCCAGGAAGTGACACGCCACCGGCGTTCTGGGCCAACAGGAAGCGGTGCTCAATTGGAGGCCTGGGCCGCCACTTGCTGGTCGTCTTGCTGCTTAAGCCGATAGTCTGACAGCGCCGCCTTGATGGCATCCTCGGCCAGCACTGGAAGAGATGCTGCATTAGGAACCGGCCTTGAAAACGCTTTGAGTAAGTGGATGAATGATTTTTTGGGACATTTAGGAATGGGCACGGTCTCTTTGGCAGTGTTTATTATTTCTCTGATATGACTGAGCGAATAATAATAATTTGTGTTTATTTATATTAAAATATTTTTTTTCCCTCTCTCGAAGCGCAGGATTCATTTGGTGCCAAAGAAAAGTGAGACATTTTTTAATATCAAGATTCAAAAGGTAATAAATTCTACAGTGCAATAACATTTTCTTCCATGTAAAAAAGATTTCATGAAAAATTTTCACAAATCTTCAAAAATGGTGTGCAATTGTGTAACGACCCTCTAAACTTGATTAAACATGTTTAAAAAAGGTTTCATGTTACAAGAAATTAATTAAAAAAAAGGTTTAATGTTACAAGAAATTAATTTAAATCTTTTCCCACCTCATACTTAATTTTCTATGCCATTATTGTGTTCAAAATATAAAAAAATAAATTAATAATTTACTTCTCATTCAGAATTTGTTCCAAAATATGCTTGACATTTTTGGGATACAAAAAAGTTCAAAGGAAATTTTGCACAATTAAAATTTGTAAGTACATTTGGATGTTACAATGTCGCACACAATTTATCTCAAATTCAAAATGAAAACAAGTTGAATATTACAAAGACGTCAAGCATTTTTTTAAATTTTTGCAAATGATCTATTAATATTATATCTATTATTTGTATGCGTTGCTACATCGTGTGTGCGGAAAATAGCAGTTATTTGAAGGTTGATAATCACCGTAACGGCTAATTTCTGTTAGCCTATGTATGGCGTTTTGCATTTTATCTTAGAATTACGATGGCGTTTTGCATTTTATCTTAGAATTACGCTAAATGAATTTTTCTTGTTTTGTGTCAGTTTTGCGGGGAGTCAAACGTACTGGAGCAGTGTAGTTTGACAGGTGGCAGGCAGAGCTCTTTGGCAATGTCCGTGTTTCTGATGCTCAGCGCTTCGTCCACCTCAAAGAAAGAAAACGGTACACCGTGAGCACAAGGGTCTACGCGTCTACGTGCATAGGCACTCACAGATTTGCCCTTGATCCACTCGGTGGCCAGCGAGCTGGAGGCGATGGCCGAGCCGCAGCCGAACGTCTTAAAGCGGGCGTCCACAATCTTGCCGTCGTCGTCAACTTCAATCTAGGACCACACTCAAGAGTCAAAATGCTTGGCTCACCAGATTATAGATCCGACGATTCACTGACGACTAATTAATTGTTTGAATACGTTTTTTTTTCCTGATTTTTTTTTTTTTTTTTTTTAATAATTTCCTGGTTTTGAATAGGCCACAGGGCAACCGGCAGGTCAGCACATCCACCTGGAGAGGTGCAGGGTTCGATTCCAGCTCCAGCCTCCCTGTGTGGAGTTTGCATGTTCTCCCCGTCCGTGCCTGTGTGCCCCCGTGCAAACAGTCTCACGTGAGTGATTATGCCACCATACCTGAAGCTTCATGACGTCACCGCATGCCGGGGCACCGACCAGGCCCGTCCCCACCTTCTTGGAGTGTTTGTCCAGTGTGCCCACATTCCTCGGGTTCTCGTAATGATCCACCACCTTCGGCGCAGGACACAGCAGCACAACTCACCTTAGCTCATGTTGTGCATTTGCGTACATATTCCCAGTCATCGTCACACATTCCACATGTATTTCGTTTAAGAAGCATGAACAGTGATAACGCTAAAGTCAATGTAAAATGGACAGGCTCTTATAAAATTTGTGTTAAATATTCACGCACAAATGCCATAGTAACACATAATGAACACTAGTACTATAGCAATACTCAAACGGCAAATATTCTTCCGAATCCGTGATAAAGGAGTCATACTACTTAAGTGTAGCCGTAACTTTCTACTTTTTTTTTAGTCTTCATGCAATAGATTTTGAACTCAATGTGTAATTTTTTATATTAATCGTGATTACATTATCAATCAAGATAATGTCACCCCCCCAATCCTAATTGGCCAACCTAATCACACAACACCTTATATGAGCATGGCGCAGATTTACTGGTCACAGTTACAAAAGGGCTCCATTCTACCGTGACGCATGAGTCACAATTGAATAGACACATTAGATATCATTCTTGGTCATGGCGACGGCTGCAGCATAAAATCCAGCTAACCCAAGCCCCCACTCCCCCACCCCTCTCCTTCCTCAAGTTTCTGCAAGTCACAGTGACCAAGACAACATTGCATCAGGGTAAATGACACAGGCTAACTAATGTAATTTTACATTTTAAAAAAATGATGGCTGAAAATTAGGTTGAAAATATACAAAATAGATCATAATAACGAAATAATATATATATTATTTATTGGTTTGCTATAATAAATTGTAATATTTAGGTAAAAAAGCAATCTTTATATTATATATTTATATTTTATCTACACTCAATATGTAATTCAACAATAGTTTAACTGGCTAATTACTATGAATACAAATTGAAATACATAAAAAAGATACAAAATTAAGGATTTGTAGAGTAGAAAACCGCTTTTTTTAAAAATAATGTAACAAATGTAAATCCTTAGTTAGGAACAACAAATAAAGCTGAAGCTCATGATATATTACTCATTATGAAACTGATCATTTCACATGATGACACGTTCACATTTCAACATCTACAATCAGTGTGATGCAGCTGAATTTAATATATATATATTATTTATATATATAACACAAATAAATGTTCGATGCTACAAAAAATATAGATATTTCCCACCTTCTGGTGATAGCAACACTGGGAGAAGAACTCTGGAAGAGAAAGTCTCCTGGTGATTAAAGTCAGAGGACTGAGACATTTGTTCACCATAGCGGCCGCCATACTGCTCGGTACAGGAACAACTACACGACCGTAATGACGCACTTTCAAACCGGACGCCTATTTGAGGCCAGCTAATGGCTAACCGCTAACCGTCTACTACGTAGTCAATACAAGGGGCGGTGACAATGACAGTGGTCTGATGTCGAGGATTCGAGTGTGGAGCGTATTCCAATTCTCGCTCCGTCGCCCCGTCCTTGTGTGCCATTATTCTACATTTCGTTGTCCAAATAATGCAGCCATAGCTCCCATCAAGTGGAAGACGCAGTTTTTACATAATTACTACTTTATTGAAATTTTAATATATTTTTAAACAGCAACATTACCGAAACAAAAACAAGTGCTGGATTGCGCGATGACGCCAGGGCGTAAATCAATGACGTCACACGCACTATCCCAAAACTGCCATTTTTATACACTTACTTGTAGCCTGTGTTCTCGAATACTACGTGACGTACCCCTACGAGGACCGCAGGGTGTCATTTGGGGATTGGGTGTGGGCCAATCACAATTTTGTTCATCAATGTGAAGACACTGATCGTGGGAATGATCGCTCACACTTCTATCAACAGTGATTAAACAAATTAGGGAACAGACAAAAAAATCGCCATTCAATGCATGTTTAGATTTTAAAATCACAATGTCCCATCATCTATATTTAGAATAGAACAACAGACTACTGAAGTAGTTCTTGGGGGGCTGACTTTTGCTTTAAAATAAATTGATGGCATGAAAAAAAAATATTGTGAAGCATCTTATTGTTTTAAAAAAAAAAAGCTAATTTAAAGAGGGTGCGGGAGAATCACATTTCATATTGTGTCGTTTACTCAGGAACTGGGCAGGACACAAAAAATGGGAAGTTGCATAGTTGAATGGGAGTCAGCAGAAATATGTTTTCATGTGTGGATTGCTTCTAAACCAAGCCAGCACGCCAAGTGAGTTCTGAAAATGTTTTTTATTTATTTTCTGTCTTCACGAGCGTTGAAAAAAAGAACAGGAATTTTCAAAATTGGAAACTTTTCATTGGTAGTCGTGGTAATTTATCGGATCCTGTGAAATTTTTAAGCGTAAACAAGATTTCCAAAAGTTAAGGTTGGCCCTTATAGACAAGTAATGTTTTCCTCAACGTTTTTTTTTTTTAGTTATTCAACAAGATAATTGATTGTACAATAAAGTCTTTAAAACTTGTTCCACTTACAAATCCATCAGTTGAACTGCTTTTCAATTGTCTTGTTGTTTATGGGGGTCTGCTTTGCGACAAAGTAACCAAATGTTATTATTTATGCTTGGATGTATGATACCTGTCATGGCAAATCTGCCAAAGGACCTTTTGTTGTGGGTGTTAAATTCAGATAAATTCTATTTGTCTGATATTTCAGGAGAGCATCCAAAATGAGTGTGGATTACATCGAGTATGGAGATTACACTGGAATCAACGAAACGGAAACAGACGTCAGCGTCTTCAGCAAGCCCAATGTTGGCAGTCGCCATGCGTCTTTGACTCTTTTCCTTGTGGCCGTCAACGTCTTTGTCTGCGTGGCGGGCCTGGCTGGGAACTCTCTGGTGATCTGGATCTGCGGCTGGAAGATGAAAAGAACGGTCATCACCACTTGGTACCTGAGTCTGGCCATCTCCAACTTGTTGTTCTGCACCCTCCTGCCTCTGCAGGTGGTCTACATGCTCACCTCGCATTGGCCTTTCGGACTGGCGCTGTGCAAGCTGACGTCCTCGGCGCTGTTCCTTAACATGTACAGCAGCGTCTTCCTTTTAGTTCTGATCAGCGCTGACCGATGCGTGGTGGCCTCCTTCCCCGTGTGGTCACGGAACCAGCGCACGGTCCGCGGGGCCTCGGCGGCCGTGGTGCTCATGTGGGCTCTCTCGGCGCTCCTCACTCTGCCCTCGCTCATCTTCAGGCAAACGGCGGTCCGAGGAGACGTGGTCCTGTGCTACACGAGCTACACGGAGCCGTCCAGACACGAGGCGGTGGTGTTGAGCCGCTTTATATGCGGCTTCCTGATGCCATTCCTGGTGATTGTGTTGTGCAGCTCGGTGCTGGCTGCCAAGCTGCGAGGGACGAGCATCAGGTCTGTAACGTCTTCTTCTTTTCTGTTGGATTTAACCAGTGGTAACTGATGGTTTATAAAAAAAAAAATGAGGCTATTGTCGCCTTCTGTCTTCGTTCTGCTGATTGACTGCGATGTTTGACTGATTGGGTCCTCGCTCTTTCACGTCCAGCTTGATCCTTAGTTCTTTAACTTGTGCACCTCCTCCAATTCTACTCCTTATAAACCCATCACTCCATTTGTCTCGCTTCCATTCATTTAGATCCACCAAGCCCTACAAAATTATGGCAGTGCTCATCTCCTGCTTCTTTGTGTGCTGGGTTCCCTACCACACATTTGTTCTCCTCGAGTTGGATGTGAAGAACCTCCGCCTGGAGAGTCTTCACACCGGGATGCAAGTCGGGGCCACTCTGGCGGCGGCAAACAGCTTTCTGTCGCCCATTCTCTATGTTTTCATCGGGAATGACTTCAACCAAATCTTAAGACGTTCGCTGACGCAGAGGTTGGAGTCGGTGATGGCGGAGGATTTCCGGACAGGTCGTTCTCAGTCGGTGCAAAACATGCAAAACATTTGATCCTGTTTTCCATTTGGAATTTGGTGAAGGTACATAATGTACATGTGTAAGCCATCTTGTGATCACTCTTTATTTGATGGATACATTTTTCGGCTGGGCATTAATCTATCAATGAGGATAATCTATCACATCATTTTCACTGACTGAAACAAAATTGGTGTTGCATGTTTATAAATGAAGAACACCAGAAAGAATCTCAGGGAAAAATGCCGACAATTGAACATTGAGTCAGCCATTTTGGTTTGAAGGAGCCCTTTTTTACCCATTTCATTTGTCCCCTTACTGCCCCAAAGAATGTTGCATATATATTGTTACATAGTGTATTTGCCTTTTATTTAACCTACAAATGTCTCAGAGCATTTTGCCTGCCCCTGTATGTATGTAAATATATATGAGGAAAATAAGTATTTGAACACATGGCATTTTCTCACACTTAGAAGTCGCGGAGGGGAAAATTTCCATTGTCGGTGCATATCCGCTGTGAGAGAGATAATTGTGTTATTTTATTGAACAGGAATTGCACAAAAATTGCACAATAGTCTTTTCCCAAAATATAGCGTCACTAAAGTCCTCCTGACGGTAGATAGCGCTGTGTGCTTTTTTTTTTGCTTTTTATCCGTCAATAAGAAGAAGTCCAACACTCTAGCTATGTGACGTATCTAGTTTCCCCAACTTCGAACAACAATCTCGGAATTACGCTTTCAAACGCCTCTTTTGAATATTTTGCCGTGTTTGGTTTACACAACCCGACCAGACATCTTCGTTCCGTCGCCGAGCTTAGCTGCTGGCTTGGCTCGGACGACGGCTTCACACCAGGAAGCAAGCAAACTGTTTAGCTGTTTAGCTTGTTAGCTTCGACTCCATTCTCGTTCAACTCCCAAGAATTGGGTCCCTTCCCGGTGTCTTCATGTGCACCTTTTGACGTGTTTACTGTCGGCGGAGCTTCGCTAGTCGGCTATTTAAAATTGTCAACCGACTGGAGCTATAGTTTGAATGGCCACCGCGGCCCCCCCTTCACCTCCTCCCGTCAGCGGCTCCCCGGGAGGAGGAGGAACAGGAGCCGCTGGGGAGAACGCGGGCCCCGGATCCAGCAACTCACCCGCAGGCGACGGCGGCAACCAGGACAGCACGTTTGAGTGCAACATTTGTCTGGACACTGCCAAGGATGCCGTCATCAGCCTGTGTGGACACCTCTTCTGGTAGGGGAAACAAAGCTCTGCGACGCCGTGTGACATTTTCAGGTTTCTCAGTCAACATCATTGCGGGCGGCATGAGTCCGTGGAGGAGTGGTCGTTTCCCAACCCAGAAGTTTTGGGTTCGATCCTCTGCCGTTGTGACCTTGTCGAAGTGTCTTTAAGCAAGATACTAAATTCCCAGTTGCTTCTGATGCCTCGTCATCAGGAGGTAACTCTGTGAAGCGCTTTTAGTGCCTTAATAGGTGGAAAAGCGCTATACAAGTAAAATACCATTAACCGTATCTAAACTTTTTCTATCGACCATTCAGAGTATATTATCAGTTATGTGAAATGTGACTGACGGGTTGTGTTTACATTTTATACATCACAGGTTTACATCATAACCATTTCATTCAACTTTATTTGTGTTGATTGGATTTGCTAAATTCTCTGCAATAAAGTAACAATTAAAACCGCAACACCAGTCAAACCAGTAAACCCGCAACAATAAATAAACTTGCTGGCCAAAACACAGTTCACCTTTCTCTCCATCCAAGGAGGCTGACATTTTACGTGACACCGCCCCCTTCTGTCGAATGAAATTGAAGTCAAAGTGCGCAAGGGCTCACGTGGTAAACACCTTTTGACTAAACTCAGAAAACAGGGGAGCCGTGACTTACTCAACGCCATCAATTGAGATCGACAGATGGCCGATCTAAAACTGCCGAGCATTTTTGGCGTATGCTGCCTAATGTAGGCAAAGCTCAATATCAATGTTTGATCATTTGGATGGTTGACAGTGAAAGGGTTTGTGTGTACAATTGTTGTTTTGATGCTTGATCTTATGTATCTAATGCAACATCTTTCTTTCCCAACGCTCCTCAATCAATGTTGATTTCCCATCAGTTGGCCTTGTTTGCACCAGGTAAGCACAACTGTCCTCTTACAAACACTTAATAGCCTGAGCTACCATCTACAGTTGAAACTAGAAGTTTACATACAATATGCAAGAAGAGAGGTGTGCCCATCCACCAATGTGTCGGTACTCAATTTAAATGTTATCAATGAATCCATTAGAGGTTATTGAGGGTATTTCGACCGGTAAACTTCTGGTTTTAACTACATAATAGAAGCTTTCTGGATAAAAACCTTGTTTGTTTTTTTAAGTGGTTGGAGACGAGACCCAGCAGACAAGTGTGCCCAGTGTGTAAAGCCGGCATCAGCAGGGACAAAGTCATCCCCTTATATGGGCGTGGAAGCACCGGTCAGCAGGACCCCAGGTAGGAAGCTGTTCAGGACAAAACTGCAGCGGCGGTCATAGTGACACCTGACTGGAGTCAAAGCCACTGTTATTTTTATCTTGTTTTTTTTTTATTATTTTATATATATTGTTTTTTATATTTTTTTAGAGAAAAAACACCCCCACGACCTCAAGGCCAAAGACCTGAGCCAGAAAACCGCGGCGTAAGTACCACTCTGAACGAGTGTCATTGAAGCTACCCAATGTGTATCATGGTAATTGGCCACCAGGGGGCAGTGATGCCTAGCGCTGCCTTTATAATAATAATAATAATAATAATAAAAACAACAATGGTTCAGATTTATATGCCGCTTTTCTGGACAACCAGACACTCAAGCATTCTCCACGTTCACAGGGCTTCCAGGGATTTGCTTTTGGGGATGGAGGTTTTCAAATGTCCTTTGGAATCGGCGCCTTCCCCTTTGGTATTTTTGCCACAGCCTTTAACATAAATGACGGCAGACCACCTCCAGGTACTGTGCGCTCATGTGAACTGACTGCCTTACAATCCTAACTTTCTCCCCCAATCTTCCACTCAGCTGCCCCAGGAACCCCGCAGCACATGGACGAACAGTTCCTTTCCAGACTCTTCATCTTCGTGGCACTGGTCATCATGTTTTGGCTCCTCATTGCTTGAACGCAACTTGGGATTTATTCATCAGAGACCAGATGAGACTCTCCTGTTTTTCTTTATTTGGGAAGCCATGTGAAGCTGCAATTCTAAATAGAAATAAGATCTGATTGCGTAATTAACACAGCATAATTGATCACACAGCTCTCGTTAGAAAGTGTCACTTTGGCATTGAATGAAGTGAGCGTTGATTTAAAACAATACAAATGCCCATAACCCTGAAGTGAAATGGATTTCAATCATCGCCCAGTTGCAGATGTCGATTGCGGGAATTGAGTAGTTCATTATTGGCTACTGATGATTTACTGATTTTGCAGACTTTTGTCCTGTAATTCTTTATTTCTTTGGCTCCATTTTGATATCAAGGAGGGGGGCGTCAACTACGCACAGACTTCACAGCCGCATGCTGTCTTTGTTTTAGATGTAGATGAGAAGAATGTTAATAATGTTTCAATGAGTTTTTTTTTATCGCTTTACTGTCACTAACTGTCATTTTCCAGTGAAAATTTCTGGTATTCAAATTTAAATAACATTTAAATATAACTGAAAGGCAAATAGAAATGCTCGCAGAATGTGGATATGTGTGCTTGTGATAGGACAATTCAAACCAATTCAAAATATGATGAAAATATATAAATCGCTATGCAAAATTGTGTCAATGAAAACCATGAAGTGTTTTTGTTCTGAGTAGGAGAAAACACATTAAATTGCTGCTTTGCAGAGGTTGTCCCATTTT
The DNA here is from genome assembly GCF_059441095.1 of Idiotropiscis lumnitzeri. Taxonomy (NCBI): domain Eukaryota; kingdom Metazoa; phylum Chordata; class Actinopteri; order Syngnathiformes; family Syngnathidae; genus Idiotropiscis; species Idiotropiscis lumnitzeri. The sequence goes on from NC_142408.1 coordinate 7,293,402, forward strand.
CCCAGCTTCAGCTCTGTGTCAATATGAAATTGTTTTGCATTTTTTGAATTTCTTGTTTTATGATTTGAATCAGTCAGTTTGCCCATGAAACGTGAAAATTGAGGTTTGTAATATTGATAAAATGCCTTTGAGCAAGTGCTTTTGAACTTGATGTGGGACTAAGGTTCCTTCACCAAACCCTGAACTGGTTGCCAGCCAATCACAGGGCACAGAAAGACAAACTACCACTCACAATCAAGACAATTTGGAGTGCTCAATTAACCTACCATGCATGTTTTTGGAATGTCGAGGAAACCGGAATCCTGGACCGGAGTCTCCTCACGAAGGCCCGGAGCAGGAATCAAACCCCGCACCACTGAAATATGAGGCGGATGTGCTGCATCAAATAACTTTCTTTGCCGTGTATTCAAGTGAATATGGTTTGAGAATAATTAGCAAATAATTGTCCAACTTCATATTAATAATAAAGTGAATATATAGTGGCTATTTGGTACGTTTCAATAAACGAGGGAGTTTTTTTTTTTTTTAAAGAAGGTAGTTCTTAGGGATGTCCATTATTGCATCTGCTGTTTAAAGGAGTCAATAAGGCATCACAGATTGTCTCATCCCCAAAATCAAATAATCCATCAACCACTTGTCAATTTTCCCTTCATACGCAATGAAGAAATTTGAATCAGGTGACCGTCCGTCTATTTGACGTTAAAACGTATTTCTGTTTTTTTTTAAACACAATAAAAGCAAATATGACTTGAGCAACATAGCAAACTGCATCATTTTACGGTCTTAATCCTCTGTAATGAAATGTGAGCCGTTTGAGGCACACAATGAGCACAGATAGCATCTGGCAAGCTATTAAAACCGGCGTGAAAGGGATGAGATGGCGTTTATTGTTATCTGCTCTCAAAAGGCCTCATGTGAGGAGCTTAGGTCACATTGTGGAAATCTATTAATTCTGCCACGATTGCCATCCTGTGAAGAATTCAACTCTGCGTCACACTGATAAAATGTGAAAAAGAGTGAATTGTTAACATGCAATGAGATGGCTTCATCTTCCATCTTTCTCATATCGTAATCCACATTCATTGGTTAATATGGGAGGAATCAGAGATAACTGAAAACTTTTTCCTCTTTTCCTCCTTCTAAATCCGCCCTCCTAATACCGAGATTTTCTCTGTAAACCCGCCAACAATGAGGATCTTTGGCGCTTTTCCACATCTCATTTTATGCAGCCAAAATCTGATGAAAAGGAATGAAGAAGGTGAGATTAACCTTTTCACAAAAAAAAAAAAAAATAGCCCAGATTAGCTGGTTTATGTCTGGCAGTGGGGGGGGGTTACCTTTTTGCTGTTTTATTTATTTATTTTAAATCTCCCATGTGGTGTTCTGCAAGGAGCTGGTCCCAGTGTTTCGGAGGCTGTCGACATGGAGAGGCAAAAATTCCCGTTCACCATCGAAGACATCCTGAGGACATATCCAGTTGCGACCCGGGATAATGCAGCGATGTGGTGTTTATGTTGTTGTTGCTGCTGTTGCGGAAAGGGGAGGACTTATTGTCCCAGTCAAGGTAAGTCCCCATAATTCTGTGTTTGTTGTTGGATTTATTTTTGCACACAAGGAAATTGAGTATATATATATATATATATATATATATATATATATATATATATATATATATATATATATATATATATATAATTAATCACAAAAAATCATATTTATTATTCACATTTTGCAACATTTTTTTGTGAAGCCTGTAATAGATATTTACTTGAATAATATCTTGGAATTAATGCGAAAATGACCAAATATGAACTCAAGTTGAATACACATCATAATTATTTAATTCAAAGAAAAATAGCTTTCTTTGGTTCTTGAATCCGATCTAAATGGAGACACCTTTAGAGACATTTTTTTTTAAACATTTCTCAAAACTGCCCAAAAGCACCACACTCAAGCATGTGTGTTGGTTTGCAAGGCCCAGTGGTAACTTGAGTAGGCTATTTTGTTTTGAGATGATATGCTAAAGATGTACAGCTGATTTGGTACAATATTTGAAAGGGAATGCAAATTATTTTTAAAGTTGATAACACTGAGTTAAAATTTTTACCTGAGTTAATTTTTTTAAAATTAATCTCCTGTGGAGACATGATGACTGACCTCGCCCAAGGCAAGAGCTGCTCGTGTGTGACCCAAACACCACAACCACTCTCTGGGCCTCCCTCCCAACCATTATGGACACCAACATTGGAGCCGGGCATCCAAGAAGAAGAGGAAGAGGCAACGGCGACCCAAACGCTGAAGAGGACCCGGCGACACCGAACTGTTTTCACCGAGGAGCAGCTGGATGCGCTGGAGGAACTTTTCCTGCGGAACCACTACCCAGACGTCAACGCTCGGGAAAATCTAGCGCAGAGCACTCGCCTCCGAGAAGAGAGGGTGGAAGTAAGCAGGAGATACGATGGCTTTTTTCATCTATGGTTTTTATTTAATTATTTATTTATTTATTGCTGCTGAGGTTGTTTTTTCATCAACCAATCTTGTTTGTTGTTGATGTTTTTGTCTTTTAAATTTGAATTGCTTAATTTTGCATTTTCTCTTGCATGGATTTTTTTCTGGGTACTCTGGTTTCCTCCCACATTCCAAAGACATGCATGATAGTTGGATTGAACACTGTAAATTGTCCTTAAGCGTGAGTGCGAGGGCAGGTGGTTGTTCGTCTTTGTGTGCCCTGCGATTGGCTGGCAACCAGTTCAGGGTGTACCCCGCCTACTGCCCGAAGATAGCTGGGATAGGCGACCCTCGTGAAGAGAAGCGGCTTAGATATGGCTATTATAAATGATTTCATTTTTAATTTTGCTTATTTGTCACTTCATTTTCTCATTTAAAATCATCATTTTATATGTCTTAAAATGAGATATTACTTGTATGTTGCATGGGAGTTGAAACTCTTTCTGTACCTTAATTTTAAATTGCTTTGTTCTGTTTTTCTGTTTTCAGGTTTGGTTTAAAAACCGCAGAGCGAAGTGGAGGCGCCAGAGAAGACTGTCATTTAACGCAAGAAATACAGAAAACTAACTTTTTTTTGTATAGATATATGTCACTAACTCATTTATAAACAGTTCAATTTGTACCATTCACACTGAATGAATGAAGACTTTTTGAAGAATTTTGACTGTATGAGGACCTCATCAAGATAAGCGGCTTGGATAATGGGTGGATGGAGTTACTGGAAAGAATTTAGTTTGATAGTGTGGCATCAAGTCACAACACACATTTTGACTTGTTTTGGCACAATATGCTTTGTATTTAAAAAACTGTCCTTGTGAAGAAATAAAGTTCTCTCGAAAAGGAAAAGGAATTACAGAAAACATTGCGGTGAACGCATTGTTGCAAACCTTGCAAGCTGCCATAGGAAAAGGAGTAGGAGGAAGCTAAAACGTATCTTGTCCTATTCCGTAGTCTATAAATATTCCTGATAATAGTGGCAGCAATAATTCCCTTAGAAAGGGAATAATCAACACAAGCGAAACACTACCACCTGGTAGCATATTGGTGAAATTGCAAGTCCTTACGGACGGCCGTGGTAGTTCTATTATTGTCCTGCTAGTGGCAGTCGAGTGTCCATATCGCGCATTTTCCAAGAAGAAGACAATGTGCGGTGACGTCACGCTGTATGTTTTTCGACATTGTGTTTTTCGCGACACCTGCGTAAACACTTCGTTTAGCGCTGAAGAAAGACAACTATACACATCGGGGACATTTTAACGTCTTATTAAGAATTTGTGCTTCGACTGGACAAGATCGTAAGGCCGGTATCGTGAGACAGTTAGCCTTTCCGCAATTCGCTTTCCGGCGAGGGGGCCAGTGGTCGCGCCATGGACGGCAGCGCCAGCGTCCGGAGATCCCTGTGTGGCACTCTGGTGCCTGCCGCCCTCACCGCCGTCGCCCTCAGGTCGGAGCCCAAAGACGCCGACGCGGAGAAGCCGCAGAAAAAGGTCCTGAACGAGGAGGATTACATTGAGGTAGGGCCAGTAAACGTCAAGGCTGACGTCAGTTCCAATAATCCGCATGCGCAGGTCGAGATTTTAACAAAGTGGAAAACCTTTATTGATACGTTGGTCAACTATAAACAAGAAAAACGTCAAGTGGTTTATTAAAGGCGCGGTGATTGAGCAGTCAGTATTTAATCGATAAGTAATCGAATATAATTTTTTCCTTGCAATTTCCGTCGTCCGTGAATGCAGAATGATATTTCTTAGTGTTTTTTTTCCCAGAATAAGACATTTGCAAACATCATCTGTTTTACATTACAACTTTATTTATATCACGCATTTCACAACAGCTGGAGCTATAACAAAGCGCTTTTCATATGGTGTTGAAATTCAAGTGTTTTGAATTGGTCTGCAATCAAAACAAGTCTGACGTATTTTTGGTGCGTTTTAACAGAGCTTGGAGAAGATCATCCAGAGGGACTTTTTCCCGGATGTGACCAAACTGCAGGCGCAGAAGGACTATCTGGATGCAGAGGAGAGCGGAGACTTGGAGCGCATGAGAGAAATCTCCATCCGATGTGGAAAGTCCAAACACACCCCTCAATCCTCTGCCCCCTGTGAGTCAAACAATGAGGCTTATTTTGTTAAACTCTCATATTGCGATTGCTCAATGACTTTCTGTTGTTAGATGTAACACCGGCGAGCTTTGAGACGCCAGTGGGCCGCGCGGGTTCACCATCCATCTCCAACAGAGGCGCAGATGCTGGTATGTCGCTCAGATGTATAGCTGCTATTCTTGCACTAGATTTGTCTGACATCCTTGAATGTTTTTTTTTTGTGCACAGAAAGCGTGGCAGGCGACAAGGTCTTGGAGAAGGAACTTCCGTCACTGGATCGCTTCCTGGCCAAAAACACCAGCGAGGACAACGCCTCGTTTGAGCAGATCATGGAGCTGGCCGAGGACAAGGAGAAGATGAAGCACGCGTGGCTGTACGAGGCCGAAGATGAGTTCAAGCAGGCAATACAGTGAACCCCTGATCTTTTTACTCTTTTTTTCTGTCACAAATTGAGAGACTGTTGTATAACATTAGTTTGAAAGAAGCAAAAGAAGCCTCTCGCTCACACTGTTCCCCAAATGGGAGCCTGAGCATGCTTGCTTGAAACTGTTTATCGGTTACCTCTGGTTGAGATGTATTGTAAAACATCAACATCATGCTGGTTTTTTTTTGTTTATTATGATAAAGTGATTAATTTAGACATGTTTTAGTTAATATGATTCATCTATCATCTATCTTGGTTGTTGTTTGTTTTTCATGTCCAAAAAAGTAATTTTGGATATGCGTGGATTCCACCTGACACAAGTTTTAGCACTAATGTTATTTTTTTTTTTGTTTTTTTTGCTTCCCAGCGCCATGAACAAAACCTTGCCTTACCACAAGCAGAGAAGGCCGCTCTTGAGTGTGTAAAAGCAGGCCTGGAAACGTGGGAATATAAAGCAAAGAATGCCTTGATGTATTATCCAGAAGGTACAATTAATTAAAAAACAAGCAAAAAAATCCATCACATATAGTAGAACCTCTAATGTTCATAATTATGTCCAACTTCAACCATCATTTTGGGTAAAAAAAAAATCTTAATTTAAAGCAACACACATTGAGGACTAATGTGAAAACAAAATGTTGACGTGATTGATTAATTTCACACTTTGACAGCATTTGGGAGACTGGAACTAATTTATGGCATTTGCGTTCAACGTCAAATTTGCATTCACATGTCCATTTTCCATCTTGCGTCTTGTATCAGGAGTCAAAGATGACAGCGCGCTCTTCAAGAAACCCCGCGAGGTGGTTCACAAGAACACACGCTTCATCGGTGACCCGTTCAGTAAGGCGCTGAACAAGAGCCAGATTCAGCAGGCTGCAGCGCTCAGCGCACAGGTGATGCACACGCATTGTGCTCATCGCCAAAGAGTTCGACAAGTTTTAGAGAAAAATCTGCAAAAAATGGCAGATTTTATTTAATTTATTTTTGTGTGAATTGCATTATCTTTGTCTTGTGTTATAATATGGTAATGAAAAATATAATCCAAAAGTGAGGCATTTATTTTAAATGAGCTGATGTCGGACAATTAAATCGATCAGCTGATTAATCAATCTGGCCAGAGAAGTAACGTTGTCCCTGTGTGTGATCCAGTTCAAGCAGGGTAAGGTGGGTCCAGACGGCAAAGAGTTGATCCCGCACGATTCTCCGACGGTGAACGGTTACGGCTTTGAAAGAACGCCCTCCCCAGCCCCTGGTGGGAAACGTAGCAAACGCACTTAAACAATTTGTGTGTGTGAAATCAATCTCCTCATGATGGGTTCTCTTGTTACAGGTGTGGCAGAGTCGCCTCTAATGACATGGGGAGAAATCGAGAGCACCCCGTTCCGCTTGGACGGATCCGACACGCCATATTCCGAGAGGAACCATGGCCCCTCATTTAAGGTACTCGTATATTCGGCGGTGTTTTATAAAAGCAGCATGGCGATTTGAATACTTACACGTGTGTTGTCCGGACAGATTCCAGAGCCAGGGAGACGAGAGCGACTGGGCTTGAAGATGGCCAACGAAGCGGCCGCCAAAAATCGAGCCAAAAAACAGGAGGCCTTGAGGAAAGTCACAGAAAACCTGGCCAGGTAAACACAGCACATCGGTTTAAACGCATCATACAGAAGGGTCGTTCTTATTAACAACATGCTCATGCAAGGATGGACAGGCAATTTGTCTTGCAGATTATTTTTCTTTTGAATAAAAGGAAAGAAAGAAAGAAATTATTTGAAGTACAAGTCTTATAATAAGAATAGTTTGTTGTTTTTTTAAGCGAAACGTTTTCTCATTTATTCATTTTTTTGGGTGGCAGCCTGACGCCAAAAGGCCTGAGCCCAGCCCTAACGCCAGCCCTGCAACGTCTGGTCAACTGCACGTCCAGCAAGTACACGGACAAAGCTCTGCGGGCCAGCTACACGCCGTCGCCCTCGCACCGCACCGCCGGCTGCAAGTCGCCCTTCGGTGGGCCGGCCACGCCCTCGTCCACACCCACGCCCGACAAGGCCAAGACGCCTGGAGCACATGACGTATCGTCCCTCACTGACAATCTGTTGCAACTGCCCAAGAGACGTAAAGCCTCTGACTTTTTCTGAAGGACCTTTGGGTGGACTTAATGCTGTGCGTGAAATTCCTTTGCTCTACGTTTTTGCATTGCCATTTGACATGATGGTGACTATTTTGTATTTAATTGTGTTATTCACACATACATGTACCAAATGGAACCAGTACATACCTACCCAAACGCTGTTATCAAAAGCACGTCATAATGTTACTCAGCCGAAATATCGTATTATATGATCAGCAATTGTCTGAAATGTGACAATTTACTTCTATGTTCCCTCTTGTATTTTTACCAATTAAAATACAGCGAAACAAAGTTGGTACAGTGCTCCCATACCTACTCAGATTTTTCTTTTTTTAATCTGTCCTCATTCGAGGCAAAACTTTTCATTGGCAGGACAATATTGTGAATTTGCATTTATAACATGCACTTATAATTGCCCACAATAAATCACTTGTTAATGAGAAATTAATGTTTGAATTAACACATTCTAGGAAAATCAGATTGCTAAATCAATGCAACAAATATTGTAGGAATGTGGATCATTTAAATGCTCGGTTATGTGCTGGGCAATCTGAGCATTTGATGCAAAATGTACAAGTTGCCAGTGAATTATTTTCATGGATGGAGTTTGTTTTGCTTCTCTGAATTATTACTTCGTGATTCACCTTACTCCATATTGCTGCTGTCCCTTTTTTCTCCTCTTAAATCAATATTTCAACTGCAATTGATTTTTGTGATTATTGATTTGTTTTATAAGGTTTTGTTAAAGGTTGCGAAGACTTTAGATCGAGGTTCGCAGTTTTTCCTGTCTCCATCACTTTGCGACAAAAATGATTAAGACATTTAAAACTGTTTGCGAATGTCTTTGCACACTTGAACAAACCTTTTTTTGAAAACCAACACTCGTTACATGCGCAAACACTCGCAAAAGCCGAACGTCGGAGCGAGCCGAATGCCGGAATCGAATATTGGCGCGGCCTGGTCCGCTCGATGTGTTGCGTGTTTGGGATTGTTGTGATGGGAGGAGGCGGCCATCTTGATGAGAGGACGGCGGATTGGATGTGCAACAAATCCAAACACGAATGTTCGCCGTCCTTCTCCTCGCTCCTGTTTTTATGACTATGCTCGTTCAACGCTAACTTTCGTCGCCAACTCCCATTCGAGTGCCGAACCACCAAGATGGGCCAGCGTCGGGGCAACCGTTTAACTGGATAAATCCCGGACGAAGTCGGACGACGACTGCAGCAACACCCCCCCTACCCCGTTTATGCTTTACATTTCTGGATAAAGGAGTGACTATGAATGGAGGATAAATGTTGCCAAAGGCTGACAGTGGCAGTTTCGTCCTCTTCTCGCTGCTCTTAGTCCTCGCATTGACGGACCCGCCACGACCGGGTAAGCGGCTTCGATGTATATTTAACCCAGATAGAAAAGGGGGAGAAACTGGTTGACGGTGGACAGGCCTACCTGAGCCGCGGGCTTGAGTTTTTTTTCTACCCCGCTGAGGGGTGTCAGCACGGTGGTGGCGTTGCTGGAGCGGACCGCCAACGACCAGCAAACGTTATCACTTGTTTCTTTCTGTACTGTTACAGCAGTTTTATTGGGGCGTTGTGATATTCCTCAGTATTTTTGTGTAGGCTTAGTACGAATCGAATTTCGTGGAGCACTTTTAGCCTCTGCCGAGTTAGCCTTGAGCTAACTTCATTTGCATGGAAGATTCATGGTGCTGCATCAAAACGTCTCCATCTCATTTGGTCTCATCCTCCAACATTACCATGCAAATGCTAAAAGAATGCTGGCTGTACACTTGGAAAAAAATGCTAATACATTTATGAGAGCCTGATCGATGAATGCTGAAAACGTCCCCCTTCAAAATAATAACAAAGCTTTGGACATTTTGAAGGTAACGTGCCATCTATATCAAAATATTTTTTTCCCCAGCAAGAGTAATGTCGCAGAAAAGAGATGACTATTTATATGCTAATCCAAGTTTGAAACCCTTTTTTGAAACGGTGATTTGAGACTCGGTCGCAGGGGTGCCCAAGTCCGGTCCCCACAAGCACTTGTCCAGCTTGTTTCAGGTCCATCCCTTTTCCAACACATCTGATTAATACTGTACAGTGAGTCGGGTCTTCAGTCCTGTTCCTTGTGCTCCGCTGTCCTGCCTGTTTTCCATCTCCCTCTGCTGCGAGATATCTGATTCAAATGATCAGATTATCAGCAAGGTCTGCAGAAGATGGATAACTATGCTGATCCTGGTGTGATGCAGCAGGGAGAGAGCCAGTAAAACAGACAGGACAGCTGACCTCAAAGCTCAGGATTGAACACCCCTGGTTCATTGAGTAGCGAGTTCGCTCATTCCTTAGTCACAAAATAATCTCAGGATTTTGAGTAAACTTTTTTGTCATCCCCATCAATATCCCAACATCGTGATAAGGCTGTTGAGGTCCAAAATTCTCCATCACAGTGACCAACTTTTTGCCATGGTAATGGACGGCAGCTTGCTAATGCACACTCAATCCACTTAGCGCTAACCGAAGCGCCATGACATCTGGGTGCGCTTTAGCGCACCCTCCAACACATTGCAGTGTGTGTTTCAGTCAGTTTTCGGTCCGAGGTATCGACTTTTAGGCCGACGTAAGATTGGTGTGTAGAGACCTTTACTTCTACCACCTTATTATTTAATAATGTGGCTGTAGGTTGTGAGTGCAGACTAATAACGCAACCAAAAGTCAGTAGTTCATGTTAGGTAGTTGCTTGACAGTTGACTCAACTGTTTCTGTTTGTTTCAGGTGCCCGGCTAGCGCTGGCAAGATTATTGTCAGGTAAGCAAGCAAAACGTCACTTAGCGTAGCTAGCATTTAGTCAGTAAGATGGAGTTTTGCACTGTATGACAGGCGTTTAAATCGTATCGAGTCCGTTGGTCGTTCTCGCGTCCATTCTTATCGTGTGTGCTGCTCCCGCATCGGATTCTGGAGACATTCATGAGGAATGAAAAGTATAGGAAAATAACAGATAATATCAGGCGGACTGCGTGAGTTGTTGAAGCTCTGTAAATTGGATTAGAGTGAAATTACAGTCACACTGCGTTCGACCACACTCTTTGACTCAGGCCTTGTCTCCACGTAGCCAGGGTGTTTGCAAACGGGAGGAAATAGTCTGCGGTTTGCCCTGTCATCACATGTCCCCGGAGGTTTTTTTTGTTTTTTTTTATAAAAATGGAAAACTCCAGTCACGGTGGAGATTTGCAGTTATCTCCAGACTATTTGGCTGTGGACAGTCTTATCCGGAGATTTACGTCCTCACTCTGCGCCTAAAAGACTCTGACGTGTGTTCATGAGAGACTACATGGACGTCCGCCAAATTATCGTGGTTATAGCCATTCTACAGACGCTTTTTGTTTGGTTAAATGTTTGCAAACAACTACTGCTTTTAGTTGAGCGGCACAGGAGAAGGAGCACAACAAGGTCTGCTCTTTACATCCAAATAATTCGTCCAAGGCATATTCCTCGTCAAAGACGCCATCGCCGCTTTTGGGTCAGACCTGGATGCACTGCCAGCTGGTGGGAGAACTTTGAGATGAAAGTTGTTCTCCTGAAGAAATAGCGCGAGAACTGTCATGGTCCTCGCTTCTGTCTTTATCAGAGCTATTACGTCCTCACCTTGAGGGCCAATCTACGGTCAAGAAAGTTGCATGCACACTATACTATTTAGCAGTCGAAGGGAGACTATGAAAACCCGCAGCTGCGTTTGGATTGTCAAGGCAAGTTGTTTCAAATATTATCCGACAAGTGTGCAAAGCTATAATTTGTGACCCCAGTGCATACATCTGCCAGCAACTGAAAGTGCTGTGCATTCACTTGTGGACTGATTCTAACAAATTCTGGATGGTGCACATGTAGGATTCGAGCAACCATCAACCAATTTCACTGATTTCATGAACACAAAGCGGAAATTTATCAATAAACACAGAGGAGGAGACAGCTTGACCAGTGAGGGAAAGTGGGTCAGAATGTTTTCTCACCCAGTATCTTCACCTATGAAATAATTTTATGATGGGGGACAAATTTAGTGGAGAAATTACTCAACTTGTTAAATTGATCATGATTCATATTCACATTTCATTTTGCATTGATAATAAAGAAGCGTTCCCGGTTCAATGCAAAAAAAAAAAAACCCACCTCAAAATGAAGCCTGTACGTGATTCTTCAATTGTCTTTGAAATGGAGTTGTGAATATGAAAAACCCGTGAGTCCTGTGCTCTGAGTATGTGTGCTGCTCTGGGATGTATTGGTGCCAAGGAGGGAATGCGAGGAGGATGTTGCGCAGGAGGATGCTATATGACATGTTAACACTGTCAGTCATTTTTGAAAAATTGTTCATAGCTGTTTTTTCAGAGGCCTCTATCAGATCCACAATTTTTCTTTCTATAATGTCGATCCAGTGTCTCCACAGCTGGCTTCCTCTTCAGACGGTCATGCTGGTGTCCCCTCAGTTTAGCTTTATTATCAAGAAAAAAAAAAAGTCGCCATTGAACTCGAGAGCCCCTTAATGCTTCAGGCTCGGTTGTTTCCTCCCCAGAACTAAAAAAAACGTCTTTTTCTCTTTGATTTCGACATGGCATTCATCATTTGATTTTCGCCACCCCTGGTCCCGAAGTGGAATATTTAATTCAGATGTGCTCACTTGTTTTATTACTTGTGTGTTTCAGAGCAGCGCTGCAGCCCCGGGCAGTTTGCCTGCCGCAGTGGGAAGATGCAGTGTATCCCCATGTCCTGGCAGTGTGACGGCTGGACGGCCTGTGAGGACCAGAGCGACGAGATGGACTGTCCCCGTGAGTACTTGAATCTGTTTTCTCACAAGTGAGGCTGGGGTCACGCTGCTTTTTTAGTGACGAAATTTCCACATTTTTTTGCTCTCTTGCATCCATCCATTATCTGAGCCGCTTCTCCTAATGAGAGTCACGGGCGTGCTGGAGCCTATCCCAACCGCCTTCAGGCTGTAGGCAGGGTTCACCCTGAACTGGTTGCCAGCCAATCACAGGGCACACAAAGACAAACAACCATCCGCGTTCACACTCATACCTAGAGGCAATTTAGAGTGTTCAATCAACCTACCATGCATGACTTTGGAATGTGAGAGGAAACCGGAGTACCCGGAGAAAAACCACACAGGCGCGGGGATATTTGCTGTTTTGGTTTGAAGCTGCCCTTTTGGACAAATGTAGTCATTAGTGTCCCCTGAAAAGTCAGAACAAAGTTATCCGTCTGCACCAGTTTTGCCGCCTGATTTTAAGTTTGGTCAACCCTTTTGAGAGTCTCAAGAAACCATGCAGAGAATTTAAATTTTGTGGATCTTTATTAGCGTGTGGGTTGTGAATTTTATCCAACTTATTTTGATTATAGGAAGGGAAAAAACATTTTTTTGGTTGGTTTTGTAGCCATAAAGGAAGAACGGTTTCGCTTCGGCCAAGGTTACGACCAGGTGGAGGACATTATTGGCGTGGCGCAGCCGGTGCGCTTCAACAGTGAGTGTCCATATCTCTTTGTAGAATTAAATAAAATAAATCATTAAATCTCTGAAGTAATTCCTCTCACATATGTTCTCACTCACACACTTTTGTCTGACCAGAGAAATGCCCGAGTGGGTGGCACCACTACGAGAAGACGGCCAGCTGCTACAAGGTGTACTTGCACAGTGAGAACTACTGGCAGGCGGCCGACACGTGCCAGAAGGTGGACGGGTCGCTGGCCACCTTCGTCACCGATGAGGAGCTGCAGTTCATCCTCAAGATCGAGGTGGACTTTGACGACCAAGTGTGCGAGCTCAGAGACCAGTGCAAGTGAGTGGCGCGGCCCAGGCTCTTTTCTTTGTGATACGAGACAAAATATGCGAAACAGCCAGCAGAAGGGATGTACTTTATTTCTTATCTTATTCTTATCATTACTATATTAGTGGCATAAAAACAAGGGAAATGCATTGTTTAGCGATGTTTAGTTCGGAGCTGTTTGTTTGTCAGATGTCCAACTGTGTGAGTGGTTTTTGAACGCATCTTGAGTCCAATGCAGAACTAGTCTGTTTGATTACTTTAAATTCACTATGATCACGTCATTGTAAACTATTTAATTGTCAAACTTTGGAGATATAATACGATGCAGAAAGCGCACAGCTTCCCACCCGTTTGGCCTTCACTCATTGAGCGCTCTCCCTCGACCAAGGCGTACTGATTTTGGCACGACGCCTGTACCAGTGGACGCTGTAGCCGGGTGCAACATACTTTCACAATAAAAGAAATAGTACGAACGGCATTAATGCACAATAAAATGATTTTCTGAATTAATAAACGAGTAAATTAATGCCAAATTAACTCGTTAAATTGCAACTGTGGTCACTGGTTGCCGCAGTTGCCTCACTATATGAAGGTTCTAGATTTGAATCCCCATCTCGTCAGAAGTCCAACCAAATGGCTGTTATAAAAGTGTAGTTTGTCTTGTAGGTTCTGGGTGGGCTACCAGTATGTGATCACCAACCAGAACCACTCTGTGGAGGGCCACTGGGAGGTGGTTTATAACGGTAAGGGCAACACTAACTTGTTCAACATTTGACTTTGATATCAGCCATATAGACCAAAAAAGATGACATAAAATTGGGGGCCTTCTGTATACTGTACGCGCACCGTTGTATCAATACTATGACATATTAGTATCATACTTGGATCTGGCATGCAACTATCGATACTTTTGACAACACAAATTTTAGTTCATCTGGTTTTTTTTGTATATGCAGGCCCTGTGCAGGTATTCCTACCGCCCGATGGTCTCCCCAACCTGGGTGAAGCCAACCAGGACAACGTTTTCTGCGCCCAGCTGCAGCGTTTCCAGCTGAAGAGCATGAACGAGCGCGGCCTACATAGCTGGCACGCTGAGAACTGCTACAAAGAGTTCCCCTTCCTCTGCAAACGTAGTACGTAACTTGGCCACAACAACAACAAAAAATTACACCATGAGCACTCTGGGGGCTCGCATAGCGGTTTATGGGGGCTGTGAGGGATCGATAGATCTTTACAACTTATGATTTTAAATTTTCTGTTCTGTTTTTGGCTCAAAATCTCCTCTGATGCCATTTGTGTTTTGCCGCAGAGCAAACGTGCGTGGACATCAAGGACAATGTAGTGGGCGAGGGGTACTACTTCACGCCCAAAGGCGACGACCCATGCCTGAGCTGCACGTGTCACGACGGTGAGCCCGAGATGTGCGTAGCCGCACTCTGCGAGAGGCCGCAGGGCTGCCAGCACTTCCGCAAGGACCCCAAGGAGTGCTGCAAGTTCACCTGCCTCGATCCGGGTCAGACATTTGGTGGAATTTTTATTGTATTTTTTTTATAACAGTACGGTATACATATTTGATTCATTCATTCATTTATTTAAGGCAACGGACAACATAGACAAGACAACCAAAGCATAATTGTAAAAAATATACTATTAAGCGGAAACCAATGAGATCGTGATGAATATCCAGTACATAATTTTTTAATGGGCTCATGATATTTATCTTTTTTTAAATATAACCCAAGATTTTAAAAAACAAAGTTTAAACATGCCATGATAAATACTTTCTTTAAATTAGGAAAGAAATGAGACATTGATTACTTTGTTGTTTATTGGGGAGGTATAGGAGATCTAATTACATAATCAGCCTTTGAAGTTTGCTTGTGTTGTAACGCTCCCTGTTGGTCTTAGATGGAAACAGCCTGTTTGACTCGATGGCCAGCGGCATGCGTCTGATCGTCAGCTGCATCTCATCCTTCCTCATCCTTTCCCTGCTGCTCTTCATGGTTCATCGCCTTCGACAGCGACGACGGGAACGCATCGAAACGCTCATCGGAGGAAACTGTGAGCACTAAAACACGCCTGTGTACTTGGTAGCAGTCATTTGAAATTAAGTCAAATGTGACAGTATTCAGTTGCATTATACAGTATAAACGATATATGTTGGCTCAAGAAATTACACCCTCAAACAACTGCTAATTTTTACATACATAGAGCACCAGCTCATTAAAACAGTGTACAACAAAACAAAGTTGTATGTTTACTTACACAAAGATGCGAGATTAATTCTAACGTAACATGTGAAATGCCATAGACAGGCTAACTGTAATTAGCATAGTATTTACGCTAATTATGAGCCTTTTTTTTTTTCAGTATAATAAGTAAATTGTGCGCGTGTGTGCGTGTTTGTCAGTGCATCACTTCAACCTGGGCCGGCGCGTCCCGGGCTTTGACTATGGCCCAGATGCATTCGGCACGGGCCTCACGCCGCTACATCTTTCTGATGATGGCGAAGGAGGCGCCTTCCACTTCCAGGAGCCCCCACCGCCCTACGCGGCCTACAAGTATCCTGACATCCAGCACCCCGACGACCCCCCGCCTCCCTATGAGGCCTCCATCAACCCCGACAGCCTCCTCTACGTGGACCTCAGTAAGACCACACAAACAAGCAATGCTCACACGTTGTTGACTTGGCTTCATGCATCTTTACATGGACTCTTACATAGTTAGGGGGAAACGTGAGAGACTAACTCTAAATAATTTTAAAAATTGGGTGTCATTTTTAAAAACTAACTATTGGTTGAGATTTGGGAGTGTGGAGTTAGTTACATCTCAAACACATTTTCACCAGGATACAGATGCTTCTAAAACAAGGGTGTTGAAAATTTATTGTTTGTGGACAAGTTAATGCGGGTAGACGATGAAATAAGAGGCTTAAGATGGAGCCATGGGTAACGCCCTCTATACGTTCCTGCCCCCTACAGGACATGGCGGCATCCCAGTGATGCCGGGCCCCCATGTGACCACCGCTGTGGACGAGCTCCATCAGGCCCTTGATGCGCCTGCTGCCCCGAGCTCTGCGACTGTCTCCCAAGCTCGGGAGGACTCGGTGGACAGCAGCACCCTCCTGGTGGGACCTGACACCCCTACAACGGACGGCCCGCTCCCCCTGGGCGCTGCCACGCCGTCCGACTGCGCCTCGCCGTCCTCCCTCAGCACGGCCGTCTAACACAATTATACAGCCAGGACTGTTTGTGTATAAAGAACACTAATTTAAGGCTGCATTTTTACTGATCTGGTGGTCCACAGCCCCCCCCAAGTCCCTCCCACAGGATGTAAATAAGCCCCTTGGGTCGGTGAACATGTCCCCTCGAGCTAACGCTGTCACGCTCCTGTTTTGACTCCATTCTTTCTTACTCGGTATGGATTCTGCAACACGGTACGTTTAAATTTACGCGTCCTTTTTTATGGTTTTCGACTAATGAATGGTTGATGTAGGCAGAACCTGAACGCATCATGAAAATGAAAATATTAATTTCCATCCAAATCATCATCATCCACTACAGGTTTCCCCTAGCTTCTTCTTCATGAACATTTTTGGGTCGACAATCATCTCGCTGTCTTCTATTATGGTGATGTGCCCCCCCAACTCACCTTGTGAAATCAATTTCAAGATAGAAAAATGTGAACTTTTTTATGTCCAAAAAGATAGATAATGCAATTATTTCCATAAAATCATAATTTGGTTCCCACAAACATTTTCCCATAAAATTTTTTTTTTTTTTCGTTTTAAAATTAAAACTGCATTACAAATATTTACACATCAAATTGCATTTGTTCTCCATGATATGATATGTTTGGCGTAAAATGACTTTATTTTCTGCCATGCTCTGACTTTATTCCGATAAAATGGCAGCTTCACGTTAAGTTCCACCTTTCATGCAAACAAAATAATTAATTACCCCCAAATCACATTTTTTTTCACCACCCAAACTTCCTCTTGTTTGCTCTGTCTTTTTTTATTTTTATTTTTTATGGTAGACAATCATCCCGCCGTTATCCATTTCTGGTGATGTGCTTGTTTCCCCCACCATTTTGTTTTTGTCCGGGATGCCCCCTCAATGGGGTTCTTTTTTTTTGGGACCTGCAGTGCATGTTCTTTTTGGTTTTGTTGATTGAAGTCTCTTTTTTGTACAAGGCCCAGCCACAAATTGGGGGACCCACACATTACCTAAATCCAAATTTGTGGCTATGAAAAAGGTGTATCATGCACCCAAAATACAAATTTGTGGATTTCCGTGAGCAACTGGGACATCTGGGTAAGCAAATGGAGCTTGCCAGGGCTACAATCTGCATGGTGTCTCCTTTGTAATTAGGGCGCACCCCTTTTGCTTCCACAAATTTCACGGAATGATCATTACCAGGACTTTAAATTTGTATTTTGTGTGCACATTCATACTTAATTTGTGGCTGCAAGTTTGTGTTTGTTGAATAAATTCAAAACTTTTTTTGTTTTCCAACATTGCCCCCACACAGTGTCGTCCATGCGTGTGTGTGTGTGTGTGTGTGTGTGTGTGTGTGGGCGGGTGTGTTGCTACGTCTTCTGAATGCATGCTGGGATAGTTTTTCCTTTTTTTTTTTATGACATCCTGGTCTCTCCATGATCAAGCAGCGCAGTCCCCCCCCATCGGTCCTTTACTTTTGAGTTTTTCTTTTATTTTTTTTAATGTATTTTGTTTTGATTCTTCGGTAGTCTTGAAATGAAGCAATTTTCTTGTTTGTATAGCAGGCATTTGTGTTTTTTCTCAAGTGGATGTACTGTACGTCTAATCAAATGCCAAATAAATAAGACACCGTGCAGTATGACTCAGGCTCTCATTAATTTGTAATGTATCCCAAAAAAATTCTCAACCTATTAAGTATTTTCTTTTTATTGTTTTATTTATTTGAGTTGGAAGTCCCTCCTACACATTTGAGTTGGAAGTCCCTCCTACACATGAACTTGATTAACAAGACGTGAGCTGCTGCTCCGTGAGCATGTTAGATGAATCTAGTGTACCCAAGGGAAAAAAAACGAATAATCACATATAAATAAACAAGACGACTGTTATGACAACCAGTAACTTGAAACTGTGTTTTCGATCTGAATTGGCTTTGGTAAATGAGCAAATTGCTTGACTCACTAAACTAAGATATGCTAAATTACCAGTCCAGTACATATACAGTCAATGCAGTTTATGATTATTCATATTAATTTCTTTTATTTCCTTTGCACTGTTCTGTGAATTTTTTTATGCTCGTCTGTCTATCGTCTGTCTTATAGTAACAATGCACTATGCCAATGTGTTTTGTACATTCAAAGTTCTATATCAATAATAAAAAAAAAAGTCTAGTTCGGACGCCGCCATGTTGGAATGTACCACATTACTATCGCACTTAAACACAAATGATAATTGTCGCGTATATGTAACACGTTTATTGCATAGCGGTGTGTTTTGAGCGTTTGAAATTATAATGAAAGCGATGTGGTCACAAATAATGGATATTGACGCTGTGTGGTTGTCATTCGTTTTCCCTTTGTTTTCGCGTGGATGGTACAGTTGTGGGGCATTATGGCGCTGCGGAGGTTCTGGTCTTCGGGTTGTCGTACGTTTCTACGCGAGCACATATGCATGAGAGGGACACTTTCTGCATTGCAACAGCCAAGTTGGATTGGATTTCGTTTAGGAGGTAAATTCAACACCTTTGCTTGGCAACTTGGAGTTATTATTCTATGAGTTTGTGCACATCTTTTTAGTGCTCTGGTGGATTTTGTGTTCAGAGGTGACCCTGCCTGCACACATGCATTCGGTTCCTTTGCATGTGCTAAAAATAATTTCATGTATAAAATCTCCAGCTAAAAGGCATCTGCTGTCAGAGGATGTCGTCAAACTTGAAGACTTCCAGCGAAGGAAGCTGGCAGTTGCTCACCTCGTCACTGGATCAGATGGTAACGTATAGTGAACTTGTCCGATAGTTTCACTGAGAAACAATCTTAGACGACTAGCGGAGGAAAATGTACTCACTCTCTGTTCTTACTCTCAGTAGAATTACAGATATTTGAGTGAAATGATGCTCGCCAAAGTATTGATTCAACTCCTGTACTTATGTGAAAAGTTACAGACTGAAGTGTACTTACTCTAAGTACAAATGTTAAGCTATAGAATTTATTTTTTGAAACCAAAAACAATGAGGAGGGGGTTACGATTGTGAGACACTCTCCATTCAGTGCTTTTTGGCAAATCGCTTGATGCAAATACACATCGAATACGACTTAAATTACTATTCACTCAGAATGTATTGGTCATAGGAGTTAAAAATTGTACTTGAATGTTTTGGAAGAACCAACAGTTCTTAAAGGTTAAATGCAAATGCATTGTAGATTAATCAAATGAAATTGAACCGTAATTAACTATGTAATGTACTTGAAAAATAAATGAATTGCACATGAAAAGTAAAAAGTGTACTGTAGAGGATTTAAAAAAAGGCAAATTTGAATTGTATTTAATTCGATCCATGTTTTGCTTACAATGAACGGGAGTCAACATACTGCATTTGACCCTTTTTTTTTTAACTTTATTGGCAGGAAATTTTATTGAGCAGTTTCACCACAACCTGCAAAAGAACCGCCTGGTTTTGCGAGACGAGCTCAAGCTGCTGCTTCACTTGTGTCAGTCTGCGGAAGACATGAAGACGGCCCGAGCTGCCATTTATCGGTATGGTCTGGCGTGGTACATTTAACACCGAATTCCACAGCACTGCCTGTGAAGTCACACCATCACCTGTTACCAGGTACCATGCAGAAAACAGGAACGTGGCACACGGGGAGTACAAGTTTGGCCCAGTTTTCATGAGACTGTGCTACGAGTTGGGACTGGAGAAGATGGCTGCTGCTACCCTTACTGATCAGGTGCACAATCACAGGTGGAAAAAGTACTTGCATGATGTTCTAAAGTGGAAGCACCCATACTTGGGGAAAAAACTCTCAGCTAAAAGTAGAAGAATAGTACAATATGTGGTCATTGCATTAATAAATCGAATGTTGACAAGTAAATAGAATGCACATTATGATTTCTAGGGGTGTTATGCCATTGATGTTTTGTCGTCCTGATCAGGAAATGAGAGGCTTTTTCAGCGAGCCCACCTCCTTCAACATTGGCATTGACATGTTATTCGTTAAGGGCTATTACGAAGGTAAGTCAATAAATATGCGTGGACTGTCCGCCTATTCCCTGTTGTGTTTGGAAATTAACAAATGTCTTGCAGATGCTCTCGAGCTCTTGCAGTCCATGAGGAGCCAGAATGTGCCTTTCACCAAAGACACACTGACGTTGGCATCTGCCGTCTGCTATAAACTGGTAACAGAAAACACATCCTTGTTCGTGTTGCTTTGTTTAAAAAAAAAAGAATCAGTCACAGCCAGTTAGAAGAATTTTTTTTTCACGTGGGACTAATTTTACAGGGCCATGCATTTGTGACCATAACCGACATAATCGACCTACACACTATTATGACAAAATAATAGAATTTCATAATTTTCTCCGACTTTGCGGCCTTGGGCTGACTTGTTCGGCTTTCCTTTTTGAGGCAGTATAAATACTCAGTGTAAAATTGCACATTGTGAATACAACATTTATGATAATATCGATAAAGATATATATCACCCACCCTTACAACAAATGAACGCCTTCCTCAAATACACACTGCTCATAGTAAAATGAAAGCGTTGCACAAACCACAGTGCACAATGTTGCTAACCAAAACAGCAGCACTGAGCGAAGCAAACAAGTTTTGCAGACTGTAAATGGAGTCTTACTCCACGAAATTCATCTACTGGAAAAGCTAATTAAAATAAATTTGCAACTTTAATATGCACTGAGAAATGACATAAAGCAAATTTTTTTTTTAATAACAATGAATGATGTTCGTAGACACCATACGAGGATTTGTACTGGTGTTTATGATCTTTTTATGAGCTTTCACAGTGAACTCATGTACTATTCTGTTTTTTGTCTTTGATTTGGGGGCATCAGAACACAACAGAGTCGCACGCAATCTGCACTTCACTCATCGAGGAGAGTCAGGCCAAAGGGCATTTTGTACCCAGGCATGCTTACTGCTTTGCTGTGGCATTAGCACTCAAACAGGTGAGTGTTCATTGATAACGGGCATCTCTTCCTGTAGAGCTCAGTGCTGCCATATATGGTGCAACGTGGTACTACACTCAAGCACGCAATCTTAAATTCCGACTTGCTTGTATTTTGTAAAAACTCCCAAAAAGATGGCTTCAGTCGATAAACTACGATCGAGCGGCGCTTCAATGTAACGCACCTAAACACTTGTGTTCCTCCTCAGAATGACGTTGAAAAGGCACAACTATTGTTTGCACAAATCATGAGCACGGACAGCCGAATG
Source organism: Idiotropiscis lumnitzeri (assembly GCF_059441095.1). Classification (NCBI taxonomy): domain Eukaryota; kingdom Metazoa; phylum Chordata; class Actinopteri; order Syngnathiformes; family Syngnathidae; genus Idiotropiscis; species Idiotropiscis lumnitzeri. Next base: position 7,314,826 of record NC_142408.1, read on the forward strand.
TGCCAAAACTTAAAGGTGAGTCTGCTTCAAAATAAATTAGAAAGTGAAGGTTATTCATGTTTAAAACTTTTTTTTTTACCTCTTACCATGTGAATTACTAGATTTTGTTACTGGCGATGTCCGGAGCGACAGAGGGGGCCATCAAGGTCCTTTTATCTGCTGTCCAACTCTCGAAAAGCCCGTCCTTTGTCAGGAAGCCAGCATTTTCTCAAGAGGTGGTAAGTGGGAGCAGATTGTTACACATTTGATACGCTGCGAGAAGAGTGTCCTCGACATTTCCTTCATTCACTCCCAGCTGGATCAGCTGCATCTGTATATTGAGGGCGAAGTACAAGCAGCTGAAGCGGAGCAGCTCATTTCCCAGCTGGAGCGCGCCGGTCAGGTGAGGCGGCAGACCCTTGACGAAATGCTATGTCACACGCCCCCCCCCAAAAGGAAAGCGGCCCCCATCATGGAGGAGAGGCGGACCAACAGAAGGACACTAAAGCCGCTTCACTCAACGCTGCTGTCCGAGTGACGTTCTCGGATTACTATTGTACATGAATCGTCATGGTGTGTTATGTATTAAAATGTATTTAATATTAAAAAGAAATTGTGCTCAGAAACATGGGCCCGTTGATTGCTTATCAAAGTGTTGTATTTTGTTAATGTTTCCAATTGTATTTTCAGGATTTACAGTAAATGCAACAGTAGGGCTGTGCAATTCATCAAAATTAAATTACAATTATTATACTGAAGGATTATAAAACTGGCATAATTGTAAAAAAAAAAAATGTGTGTGTGTGTTTGTACAACTATTCAAATTGTATTGTATTGAAGAGCGCGGCAGATATCCCGCCCACCTACTGTAATGAGTCTGCGTGATTGTTTGAAATGTGCAGTAGCGAAAAACGTAATAATTAATTTGGAGTATAATTTTTCTCGAGGAATCGAATTCCCATGTTCATTTTTTTCATATATTCATTACAATTGTCAAAAAAACACGAATCTGCTGATTGTAAAACGTAAAATGGTTGCAATGTCTTCCCGCAATGCACCGCGGTTGCAGCATACCGGAAAAGGGAAACCGAGCTTCCGCTGAAACAAGATAGATGTTATTGTATTTCATTTTACATTTGCAATATTGTAATTATCGTTACACGAATAAAATCATTACTTAATTTAGATTTTCCCAAGAGGAAGTCGGGCGTTACGTCCATGTTTTGGTCGGAGCTTGTTAGCATTAGTTGTTAGCCAGGAGCTTTTGACAAACACCGAACTTGAACAACAACGGCAGGCTCCCTTTTCGTTTTTCGGTGCGGTTGGCGACGGCGTCCGAAATCGCTGTTTCGCCACCGGCAAGTCCGTCATAGAAATTGAGATTTGCGGTAAATTTCGATTGGAAGGATGAACTCCGAGGAGACTGCACAGTCCAACAAATCCTCGCCTCCGGAGGACGATGGCATGACTTGGTGGTACCGGTGGCTTTGCAAAATAGCCGGTGTGCTGGGAGGGATATGTAAGTTGATAATATTTTTGTTTAATTTGTTAAAATTATGCATATATTTTTAACGTAACGCTTGTTTCCGTCCGTGTTACGTCGTAAAAAAAGACCAGGTGTTCACAAAAGAGGCGTTCTGTATAACAGACGTTCATTCACATGTTTGGTGGCAAAACGGCTCATTATAAACCTGGCTCGCGGATTCACGTATTGGGAGACTTTTTACAATGTTTTGTTGTTATTTATTTATTTATTTTTGTTGGGGGGGGGGGGGGTCACTCACCCCCATTCTCCATGGAAAATACATATTGGAGATTTCTCAGGGTTTGTGTAAGAATTTTCGGGGGGTTTCAAAATTATATATCTTTTCTCTTTGCATTTGAATTAGGGCTGCACAATATAGCACATTGAAAAAAATATCAATATCGCGATATTGACCCATGCAATATACATCTCGTAAAGACATGAATATGTTTCTTATGAAATTGTATCCTTTATCTGAATTTGACCAATCAGATGTAAGCTGCAATAGTTGGACATTATCGAGGGCAATGGTCCCCCACCTTTTTCTGCCACAGACCGGTTCATAACTCTATAACTTTTGCGGACCGGCAACGTGGGTGAGCGGTGGTTTTGGGGCGAGGAGGCTGGGATCTGTTCGCATTGTGTGACGAGCGGGTTTTTGTACATGCTCGCTTTACTAATTTCGCTATCTTAGGTATAACTCAACAAAAACCTTGCCCGTCGCCCTCTTTTCTCCCAACTTGCAGTAGCCTGTCCGCCTGCTGTTTGGGCCCAGCCTGTGCGCGCAGAGATCCTGAATGTCGTTCAACAAAACGCACCATCAGCACCACTTGACACCGGAGACTGAAACGTGCCTATGTCACACAAACCACTGCTGCATATTCCATGAGCTCTGTATTATTAAGCAGGATGGAAATATGTGCATAAAGTTTCAGTCAACATGTGTCAGTCCATGTTTTTATTGGCATTATTGTATCTGTCTTATTCAGGTGTTTTTTAATTTTTTTATTTCTGTGTTTTCTGCAGCGTGTGCCATTGCGGGAGTATGGAACTGTGTCACTGTGAACCCTTTAAACATCGCCGCAGGAGTATGGATGGTGTAAGTCATTGACTTGGCACGCATTTCCTATTAAAAAAAAAAAAAAGAAAATGCCCCAGCCACAAATTGATGATGATGATGTTGCCAGGTTGAACGCCTTTGTGTTGTTCCTGTGCGAGGTGCCCTTCTGCTGCCAGTTCATTGAGTTTGCCAACGCCGTGGCAGCCCGCGCCGACCGCTTCCGACCCTGGCAGAAATCCTTCTTCTACTGCGGGTGAGACATTGTCCCCGCCATGTCAATTCGGTTCAAAAGATGGATCAGATAAACGGAATTCATTCAATTAATTCCATTGGGGACTATCGATTTAATATATTAGAGCTTGGTCACAAAAGGGATTCAAGTTGCATGTCAAGGTCCTACTCAGCTGTGTATGGTGGGCAAATGATGACCCGGACTTAACAACTGACTTGTGTTGGGCTCAGGATGGCGCTTTTCCCCATCTTCCTGAGTTTCTCCTTCACTACGCTGTTCGGCAACGCCATCGCCTTTGCCACCGGGGTGCTGTACGGCCTGGCGTCTTTAGGCAAAAAGTAAGAGCACTCTAATTAATAAGCAGCACTTTTTCACTTTCCAAAAAAAAAAATCATTCTTCCTGTCTCTCTGTCTGTCAAACACCCACTAACAAGCAGTAGACTCTCATTTTAAAGACACTTATTTTCCTGTTCTTACTCAAATAATCTTAATCTTTTTAATCAAATACCCTGACATGATATTTAATATGGAGTGCTTTTGTTTAATCATTCCAGGTTTATTTATTTCTTTATTGGGCGCTGCAATATTAACTTCACTTGCACTTATCTAACAAGAGGAGCCGCAATGCAAATTGTTCTTCTCATAAAGATAATGCGTAACAATGTTTAAAAATATGTTTGTCATTCCGAGGGCTGTTACTAAGTGACTGCACTTTTACCATTCCAAATCATTCACTAATTCTCGGATCACTGTATTTGGATTTTTTGCGGTCTTTTTTATGAGCTAGAGAGTCCACTATGCAAAAGCAGCATAAAAAAGTTCAATACAATACGGCAAAGGTGCTTTCATTGCCTATGTTCTGAATCTTTGTCTCATTCCATACGTCCTAACACCGTTACGGGCGCAATTTTAAGTGTTGCTAAAAAAAACTCATCCCCGGTCCCAACGCTACGCTAACGCCGTAACCGCCGCTCGCCTCTCAGGGGGGACGCAGTGACGTACGCCCGGCTGCAGCATCACAAGCAGGCCGACGAGGAGAGGATGACCGGTACCACGGAGTGAGACCCGTCCTCTTGGTCCCACCCTCGTTGCTCCTTGCTGGCAACGTTCTCAAGAGCTCCTGCTTGTATTTATTTATTCATGTAGCGGACTTGCACCATCTATTTGAGTTGTGTGAACATGTATATTTTTGTAATTGATCCTTTCATGGTTTGCATTCTTTTAGCTGCTTGTTTGTTGCGTGTGAAGCCGTGAAGTCAAAAATAGGGCATCCATTTTGTGATTGCTCCCTTTCAGGACCTTAACCGTCGTTGAGATTGTATTATGTGCGCACACAACGAAAGATTTATTTTGGGTTTATTGCAACTTTTAAAAGTCAGCCTCTGCCTTTCCTGATCCACAACTTGGAATGTATTTTTTTTTTTAACTTAAAAATGTGTAAAACTGTGTTTTATTTTTACAATACAATATTACTTTATTTATGTAGCGCATTTCACAACAGCTGGAGCTGTAACAAAGCGCTTTCCATATGGTGTAAAATAAATTAGCGGTAAATTAGAACACAAATGTTACTTTTCTGATGTTATCGAGCACAACTTTTGCTCGCATGCAGTTTTAGCTGAATGGAAAATGAGAGTCGTGATTGACCCTATCCCGTCTTATTGTGGTCAAGGGAAGTTTATTGAGTCAACTGTCGAGAGTCCCCGGCATCTATTTCGGGGTAAGGTGTTAATTTTTCTCTTTTGAAGAGTGTAGAAGATTTTGCTTTTTCGCTCATTTGGGGTCGTCGTCATTGCATTCTACTGAAGTATCTGTAATTTAGTGTGTATGGCTTTAAAAAAGGCGAGGCCTGGCCTGGTGAGTGACATGGGCGTCAGTGAGTAAGAGTGTAGAGTTGGCTAGCTGTTTGGATGTTAACTAGTAGTAACTCGCAAAACTGTCAACCGGTTTGCAAATTGAGTGAGTTTGTGTGAGTCGTGGCCATCGGAAGCACATGGTAACCCCTTAAACACTTATTTGGGTGAGCTAGTTCTTTATTTGAGGTGTGGCATTTAATATTTCAAGTGCAGTCTTAAAAGACGATGCCGCTATTTGAGGAAATACTTTTTAACAAGCTGCTCCTGAAATCTATATCCAGTAAAATCCATTTGTGATTCAATTAAAAAGGGACTAATTGATCGACTGATTGGTTATGTTCGTGCGTGTGTGTGTGTGCATTTTTGCTATGTATTATATGTGTCTTTGTTTGTTGTTTTTCCCTAATATTTAGGAAAGTTTGGAGGCAAATGTTTACATCGTAACAGCAAGTTTGTCTGCTAACGTCTCTTTCGGCTCTCAGGTACGCGGGCACCAGTAAATGCACACGCTCAATGTTAAGCCATGTTAACTACAGCTGCAACAAGATCATGTGACACCGTTTTTGTTGTTTTTGTTTTGAAATCTGGACTTTATGGACATTGTGTGCTTTGACACGAATAATCTTATTGGTCAATTAAACAAATGTGCGACTACAGGACTGCTGTGGGTCTTTTATTACACTAACAACATTAGTAGCGTGCGCTGTATATATTTGGTGCCTTAGTTTGGCTTTGTCTCTTTACACTGTATTATTGTGCTCAAGGAAGACTAATGTTACTTGAAAATGAAACAATACTCCAAATAATAATGTGATTAGGCATTTAGTATTCAGTCAGAAGCAACTCAAGTACTGATTAACTGCTGAGTTGAGGTTGAGTATCCCCCTCCAAAAAAAGTACTTTCACTTGTGTTTAGAATAATATAACACAAATGGGAAGTCCTGTATTTAATTACTTGAGTAATCGTAACCAATTATTAAATTGAAAAAAAAAATCACTGAAATATGATGAGCAGAGTTGGGACGGATAGCCAGAAATTGTACTCAAGTAAGGATAATGTTACTGTGGTACTCGCATAAAAGTAAAAAGTAGTCCTCCAAGTAATTACTTGAGCAAATTGTCAGACAGTTTTAAACATTCTGCTCACCACTTACTCGGCATTGGAGTGGGTCCACCCCATTGAGTACTTGTCCCTTGAGTTTTCTGCATGTCTTCTTGTAACCATGGCTTCACTTCCGGTCACATGAGGCCTGCTAAAAGATGAGGGAGAACCAGTCAATTGGCTGCAAGAAGCGTTCGACATCACGGATCTGTTGTACTTAGCGTTTTTTTTAAGCCTGGCATTTTTTGAATCACCTTCATTGTTGTGGTATGGACAATAGGGGGCGGTATTCCCTTAATTTATATCAGTGTTTAATTTCACTGACTAATTGACCTTGGTTGTGATTTCTTGATTGTTAATGTGTTAATGTTTTGCGTTTTTAACCAACTTGTTACATTAAATTTTCCATTTTTACAAAACTGATTCGAAAAGAAAATGTATTATATAAATAGGTGAGTACTGTAGTACAATTCATCTACATTTTTACAATTGAATATTTTATTACTTTCAGTTTAAAACCGAGTGTTACTTATTTCGATATATTAATAAACTTTCACATATTAATTTCGTAACTTCGTCAGGACATGACATCGGTAAGTGCAATTTAAGTGCACTTAATTTAAGTGCCGCCAAACGTCTCCACGTTTGGCCTCCAGGGGGAGCTCAAGTGTGAGCAGCATGCGCGCATGACGCACAGCTGAAGGATTCGGTGGAACTTTGCCCCATTGAGTACTTTGCTTTGTGCGGTGAGCCAAGACAAGTGCCGCCAGCTTGCCTTGCCTAGTAGCACGAACCTCCTCCGCCCCGCTGCTCACCACCACGGACGCCATCACTCAGCCCAATTTACGAGCACCGCATTGACGCTCTTTCCCTCTCCTTCCGGTTCGGAGCAACCACGATGCGCAGTCACCGCCGGGGCGGGGAAAAGCTCCGACCCGGACCGTTGTTGTGACGTCCGCGCCGCGCCGCGCCGCGCCGCTTGGGCTTCGGGAGCCCCGGGAGCGCCGGGAGCCCCGCCATGCCCGCCAGGAGGAACCGCTACAACCTGGTGGACGACGTTGCCGACGCCAGACTGCCGCTGCATAACGAGGAAGCTTACCAGCATGGCATCTCCTTCCAAGCCAAGGTACATTCACGTTACACACACTACAGACGTGTGTAAAGTAGCCCAAATTAGGACACAAGTGACGATGCTGTTAATTTTCAAGATATTGACTCAAGTAAAGGTAAAACGTAGTCTTCAAAATAGTCACTGGTACAAGTATTGAGAGGGGAAAAATACTCAAACTGATGAGCAGAAGTGGGGAGAGATGCAGAAAATTGGACTCACGTAAAGGTATTGCTTAGATCATGATGATCAATTAAAGGGTCAATTGATTGGTTAATTAATTCAATTAATTACATTTTGTAATCAGATCACTAACCTTTAAAAGACAAAAATATCAAATAGAAATGTCCAATTTGATGTCATATCATCCAACAGTATAACTTTAACTAAAATAAACTTAACACTCCCCCCCCCCCCCAAAAAAAAAAATTATAATACAGTTTGAGAGGAGTTAGTCGGAGCACGGTTGCTTTAAGATGCAGTAACTTTGCTTTCAACTAGCTCTGTTTCTGCTATCAATTATTAAGCTCTCAGCAAAACAGAATTCAGCTTTTAGAGGACCTGAGTATGGTTTGTAATTATCTTCAATATTAGATTGGACTGCTTGTCTTACTTACTTGGTTATTTAGGGTGCTCAACCCATTGACGAGACCATCTGCCATCATGTAGTGCTTTAACGCAGACTCTTTTAATACATGATTTGTTTACTTTTATTTTCCCAATTCTCAATCACGCAGATCACGTGATGTCTCGTACTTGATTTGTATCCATTCACAACCTAATAATCCAAATAATTTTCTTCAACTTCCTCCATGTCTTCATCTGAACTTTCCACACTATCTGGGGTGATGACACACATAAAGCTACCACAGCTTTACCTTTCGACTCCTTTCTTTTCTTTGCTTTGTTTTGCTTTTCTTCTCTCCAAACATATCAGTGTGTGCTATAGAGAGATTTTTTAATTTTTTAATTTGTTAATTTATTATTTTTGGAGTGGAGGGGTTAAGAATAATTGTAATTTGATATAAGGTGATGCTTTGACTAACATCACTGACTTTGGTTAAAAAAGATATATGTATATTGTGTGTGTGTGTGTGTTGCAGTATGTGGGGAGCCTGGACGTGCCACGGCCCAATAGTCGCATGGAAATTGTGGCGGCCATGAGGAGGATCCGGGTAAGGAGACGGGCACGCCAAAGTCACGATAAACCGATAAACAAACCAAACGCACTCATTTTCTGAAGCGATTGGGGAAGTGGAAGTAAAAAAGGCCAAAATCCAGATGTCAGGGTGTAAGGCGTTGCAAGTGACAAGACATGGTTTAACCAAATGCAAGACTGTAAATTGAAGCTCTCATTTCTGCAGCGGTAGCCATTCTAATTTCTCCGTTCAGGGGGTTCGCAATCTTTATGTGTTTCATAGCACGTGATTGAATAAGTCTTTGCCAATCCTGCTGTGCCCCCCATCCCCTCTGCCCCACCGATTTAGTTTATTTCTTGATTCTGATTGGCCAGCTCGGCCGCGCACCTGCCATTCCCACGGCGAAACACAATGTCTCGCACCCCCCGCGGATCCTGTTAGACGTGTGAGGCCGCGCTCCATTGTGACCCGCTCAGCTGCTTTTTTCGACGAGTTTTGTCGCTTTCACTTTGCCCAGCGCCTTTGAATGGCTCGTGCTCCCGTCGCCGTCCACTTTTCATTTGGATTGCGGGGGTTACAGGATGAGCGCAAATGGAAAACCCCCTCCCCATCCCCTCACTCTTCTCCCACCAAAATAGCACACCTCCATTTAGCCCATCCCTGACTATCTGCTCGCCATGGACAGGAATATATTGAGGATGAGGGCCAAACAAGCGCTTCCCCCTTGAATTCTGCTCGGCCCCTAATGGATTTTTTTCTTTTTTAAGGCCTCTTTTCTCCGACTGCCAAGAGTCTCTCGGGGAATTTCCCTCTTTTTACCCTTCCGTCTGCCTGGATCACCTTTTGTTCAGAGCACATGCAGCATTGCGACAGGGAGGGAGGCGTTTGTTCACAATCACTGGGGGCACGTCTCGTTTGCTGGGGGTGTTAAACAAAAAGCGACAGAACCCATTAAAGACACGATATTGACTCAAAAACAAATAGATACACTAAGGAAAATGTGAATCATGTATTGGAGATTGTTTGCCACGTGGGATATGTTCTCGGCCCACCTGCGATCGGATACCTGCGCCCAATAATACGGTGGGCCTTATGTATGTGTTAAATACAGAAATTTAATTTTTAATATGGTGCGCCTCATTGTTCTAAAAATATGGTATTGTTTACCGATTTAAAAAAAAAAAAAACCAACTAAACAAAACGTACACAATATCACACAAAAGACAGAATGTAGGACAGTGAGCACATGTTGGCCAATCCTATGAAAAAAAACACCTTCGGATCTCCCAAACAAGACAGGAGGTGACAGATCGGTGGAAAGTTGGGTGGGGTGGGGGGGGGTCCACTGCTTTTTGTTGTAAACGTTGCAGTCTCTGTATTAGGGTTTTTTTTTTCCTGATGGGGGTGGGGTCCTTTCCATAGTGGGGGTCATTGTTTTCGCTGGTGCTGGCTTTAATGGCAGATGTATGCTTGCATAGTGACTGACCTAGAAGTGCAGCGGATCAGCTTCAAGTGTTAGTAACCTTTTGTCTGTCACATGCACCAGATTGAAGCTTGACAGAAATGCAAATTCATGTCTGCGACTCGGATGTTTTTCATCCTTCAGTCACGGGTCAGACGTTTCAAGGTTGTTGTCACACGTGTAAAGCACAGCCAATACTTGCCAGAAATTCGTCGAGTGAAAAAGTTTCAGATTGCCGCCCTATAAAAGCTAAACGTTTTATATACTAAACTAATTTTTTTTTAGTTTTTGCTAAATGTTTGCCAATTGTTTTTCAACCCCAGTCACAGGAGCTCATATTCATGAATAATACGGCAGATTGTTGTCCACATGTAAGAGCCCAGACTTATCGCATGTAGATAATGGGAGATTGCTGTCATGTGTGGGACATCATAGCCAGTAAATTTTTTTTGCGTCTATGAGGTCTCCGATGTTTTTGAAAAATTAATCGGCTGTCATGTTTATTTAATGCTACACCCACACCGCAGACATATGACGAATATGGTAGATTGTTGTTACTTTTAGGACAAAGCCACGAATGATCTCTACTGTTTTTATTGCAAAAACATGCCAATCTTGATTCACCCCCCCCCCCCCCCCCTTATCCTCCACAGCCCAAACTTATGGGCGATAGACTGCTGTCATGTATTGGACACAGCCTGAACTTGTCAGTATTTCCTGCAGCACCGACTTTTTTTTTAATACCCTCTCAAAGTGACGTTTACACGCCTACTTACACAACTTGGTGGAAGATGGGAATGTGAAAAAATAAATCAGTGGCCTTAAAAGCAGGGGACTGACAGCTAGTCCTCTCTCACATGGATGGACAAGCCGGTACCGAATGGTTGCTTCCACTTGCAGTATCATGTCACACGAATACACAAGCAGGCTCTTATCTTCCGACCCGCGGCTGCGTCGTGGCTTGCCGTCGTTATTTGACGCACTCACGCCATCCATCCATCCATTATCTGTACCGCTTGTCCTCACAAGGGTCGTCTATCTTTGGGCAGTAGGCGGGTTACACCCTGAACTTGTTGCAAGCCAATCGCAGGGCACACACAGACAAACAACCATCCGCGCTCACACTCACACCTGGGAACAATTTACCGTGTTCAATCAACCTAACGTGCAGGAAAGGTTCAAAAACACTCTCTTCACCCCCCTGCTTCCTTCATCTAACTAAAGTTAGCGTGACTCCGCTGCTTTTGACAGAAAGGTTGCTGACCAACTGATCGGAGTGGACATTTTTGAGTGGATCAGCAGAATCAATCATTTAGTCTGTTTGCTCAGCACGTCTGAGCTTATGTAACCATGCAAGTTCCACTTCTTTAAAAAAAAAAAAAAGTAAATAATACGACAACACTAAAAAGTGCCAAGGAAAGTGGAGTTTAAAATAAAAAGGAACTACAGAGTGTAAACCTCAATTGACTGCTGGCGATAGGTGAAAAATCTGCAACAAATGGTCTTTCATTGGACTTTCATACCTGACTTGGACCGAACCGTTCCAAAAAAACAAAATTCATTCAGGTCCTTGTAGCGGTGTCGTGGTGACAGTTGAGAGTTGAGCTGGGCTGTTTGCAAACTTTAATCCTGAAAACTAAAGTGGACCAAATAAATAGCCGTCCATCTCCGTGAACAAAATATTGGCCCGAGTGGACCGCCGGCGTCTCAACACGGGACTCTTTGCGCGGAGAATGCCTGCATGCCTCAGTGCCTCCCTGACATGCTCCGTGAAAGGACAGGCCGTCCCTCGGCACCCAGGGGGGGCGGTAAAGGAGCGGTTTTTTTTTTGAGGGGGGGGGGGGGGGGGGGTACAGAGACAAAACAAAGGAGCAACTTTAGCATGCCTAACATTAATCTCAGTGCAGCTTCTGCTCATGGAGCTTTCTAAAGTGCACTCTCGGAAACACCGATTTTTGTGGCCCAGAAAGGATGCATCGTCGCCATGGGCGCTCTCATCATGCAAGTGCCACAAAATGTGCTAAATTGCAAAGCCTCCCGGTGCAATTAAAGGCTTCCTATTTGTGTGCAGTTGTTGCTTAAATGCCAGCACGGTTAATAATGCATGAACACTTCAGGGCAACATTGATTTTCTGCTTGCATCTTGCATGGGAAATGAGTTTCCTCACCATTTGTGGGTGAGATGCAGCTTTCATCTCACGCCTTCATTTGAGAGATTCACAGGTGACGCTTAACTCATATTAGTCCGCATTTGCCAGGGCAACATTTATAAATAAAAAAAAATAAATGGAAGTATTTTCAACAATTCAGTAATTTTCAAAATTCCACACCAAGGCTCGAAATAAGCGGTTTGAGAGGCAGGATCAGCATTTTGCGACTCATTAAAACACATTGAATAGCAAAACTGAGAATCAACCATCGAGACTTTGCCGGGCTGCTTCGACCATCCGCAGGTATAGTCGGAGGTGGAGGTACACCTCGGTGCTAACTGCACCGGACCAGCAAGACTAGAAAATACTGTTTGCCGCTATAGACTGCTAAAAATGCAAGTCAACATTTTTGGTAATATTAAGAAAATTTGTTGCATTGTCATATTCTTGGTTAATAAAATCCTCGCTTCAGGTCGATGGGATTAACCTACAAAAAATTCGACTCCATCCACATTTTCTCCTTCTCATGTAAAGCAGCCATGGAGAGGTCAATCTTTTTAATATGTTGAAGTCATAGGTCAAAGGTTGGGATGTCCAAATAAATTTTGGTGCCATTTGATCATTGTTTTTGGACGTTCTAAGTAATGTAAGTACAATAATTTCCAATGATTGGCCCCTTTCGTGACTCGCACTGAGACATGAAGAGAGCGGAGGGGGGCGTGGCTATTTTCCTCATTAAAATTAGGCCTTTTTCCAGTCGTCAGTTATTTGCTAATTTCTCCAAAATGAATGGATGAAAAAGGATTACTAATTTCAGTTTCCTGATCAAAAAATATGAATACTATAAGTAAATACATTAGACATTTTTGTGTGTGTGTGTTGGCCAAACACATTTAAAATGCTCGTTAACAACTCCAGTCCGACAAATGCAAGGACAGAAAGTGAGCTGCCGGGACACGCCGCTATCCAGCAATCGCCGAAAGAAATTGGTCGACACAAATTCCGCACGATGGCTAGTTGAAACGAGCGCAACCTTGGCACGGCAGCTCTCTTGGCCTCATTGGTTACGCGAGTGTTTACCACTCACTTACTTTTCCCTGAGGCGAAGGAAGCGCATAGTGTCGCCTCATCCTGTTCGAACATGGCGCGTTGACGTCTCGAGCTCCTTAATTGTTTGTTCCGGCGTCCATGACAGTGATACGTTCCAAGCTTAAATATTTCAAAGCACTCTCTGAGCGGTATGAGGGGGGAGGGAAAAAAAAGAGAGCAAATATTAAAATTTCATACTTTGGATGTGAAGTTGCAAAATCCCACTTTGCTGGTGTCGGGGTAGTGAAGATTCATGTGGGTGGCCTGACGACGTGTACGGCAACGTCTTCTTGTTTGTTGAAACTTGGATGAGTTGTTTGGATTTAAAAAGATTCTAATGCTAAGTTAACGCTTGTAATATGATTGATTTTCCTTATTTACTTTCCTAATGTATTCTCACTATTGCATTTTCATCTATTAAAAAAACCCAACTTTTTCCATGTGTTTTTGCTAAAAAAATTTTCCTCCTACTATTTTCACTTTTTCCACATTTAACCACGCCACATCTCTTCCAATAGCGCTCAGTGCTGCCCGGCATGTTGTGGCCAAAGGTGGTACTACACTGAAGGCGCACCACTTTCAATTCATGCTGCCCCCAAAATTGCATTATATGGCGGGTTCTCAAGAGATGAACCGATATAATTCACTGTATCACGTGTCTCAAAATGAGGTTCCACTAGATGAAGATGTATATGATACGGTATAGGCCACAATAATAAAACTAAAGTTTTGTCTTGAAGTTTATACATTTGGGGAAATATTTTTATTTTATTATTATTTTTACGTTAAATATGAGCATTAAGCTAACATACTTCCAACAAGACCAAATTATGTGGCGATTTGGTGCTTAAATATGTACTGTTAATTTTTGTTGTATTATTATTTTTTTACGTGTTATGCACAAGAAAAAAGGTAGTTCATTGCCTCCATCTTGTGTGGTGTTGGTAAAAACATTTTCATTATGCCTATTAAATGACGCTCTAAAACTCACTTTTCGTGACAAGGCGTTTTTTATTGTTGTTGTTTTTTTAGCGTCAGTTCCATCCACATTCTCTTCAAATCCTACTTAATGTCACATTTAGTTTTTTGTAACAGAGCAGTTTTTTTTTGTCGCATCTGCTCGGCCAGTACGAGTTCAAGGCTAAGAACATCAAGAAGAAGAAAGTCAACATGGTGGTGTCTGTGGACGGCGTCAATGTACTGTTGCGCAAGAAACAGAAGGTGAGTCGCCGTCGCCAATGCGAGTGGACTGAGAATTGCAGATAATGCTAATGTGCTAACGCCATTCCCGCCCGCAGAGAAAAGAGTGGACATGGGATGAGAGCAAGATGCTCATCATGCATGACCCCATTTACAGGTTTGTTCACTGCTCTTGCTGTGCTTTTTTTTAATTTTATTTTTTTAAGAAAAGTTTTATCGATTTATTTATTTTTTTACACCTTACTCGTCATGTTTTTAATTTTTTTTTTTTTCTTGCGCATTTATTTGTATTCATTTTGTAATTTATACATGATCTAAAAGGTTTTGTTTATTTTTTTAACAGCTTCATTAAACCATTCGCTAGTTCCAATTTGATCACATACTCAGTGCAGAATGTGAGCAATTTGGCTAGTGTGGTTGCATTGTTTGAGGCATTTTTACTACTTCTTTGTATCTTTTTGTTCATAGATAAATAAAAAATTATTCATTTTTTTTATAAATTTTCATTGATTTTAAATATTTTGCACATTTACCTTTTATTTTGCACATTTATTTTTTTGGGTTTATTTACATTATTTTTTATTAATTTATTATTTCATTTGTAACATTTTTTTCCGCCTGCATTAATTAGTTTTTGGTATTTTAAAAAAAAAAAATATTTGTGCCTTTTCTTTTTAAGGGAAGAATATTTTTGTTTAATTTTTTTACCCTGGCATTGTGTTAACTTTTTTGTACATTTTTACACATACATTTTACATTCCTTCATTTGTATTTTGTTTTCACTTTTTTTCATTGTTTGCCTAACATTTCTTGAACGTGTTCACTTAAGGATTGAGGAAAATTCTTTGTACTTTGACAATTTCTTTGCTTTTTGCGGATTGACGGTTGATGAAAGTTTGCCAATTGACGTTCCCTTGCAGGATTTTCTACGTATCGCATGACTCGCAAGACTTGAAAATCTTCAGCTACATCGCCAGAGACGGCTCTAGCAATTCCTTCCGCTGCAACGTCTTCAAATCCAAAAAGAAGGTCAGGTTGAAGCCTCGCTCGCATGAACGTGAATGTGGCTCAGTCACGACTGAAGTCTGGTCGGCCATCTTCCTTTGAGTGCAGGCGCAGGCCATTCGCATCGTGCGGACGGTGGGTCAGGCCTTTGAGGTTTGCCACAAGCTAAGTTTGCGGCACGCCGAGCAGGACGCCGACGGCGAGAGCAACAAATCGGCCGACGAGTCTGGTGGGCATGCCGGTAAGGCGGTTCAGTTGACGTGTCCATTTGACGGCCGCCAGCATTATTTTACAGCTTAAAAAAACAAAACAAGATGAACCTTGTTGACCCATTCATTCATATTCGGGCGCTTTGCACCGTCAGCAGGTCGGAGGACTCTGACGGGGGCCGAGCAAGGAGAGGAGGACGGTCAGGATGGACGAGGCGAGGAGGAGGATGAGGACGCGATAACCAGCTCATCGCTGTACGAAAAGACGGTCGGGGATATCCTGCACAGCCTGGCTGAGCTTACCGTCGTCAAACCGGGCCAAATCATCACGGTGAGACAAGCTTACACACACACATCTGCGTTCTTTATGTGGCAGCTTTCCCAATGAATGATGCATGTGATGTGCTGAGCAGTTTCCTGCGTAGTCTTAAACGTTCTCTATGAGCCCGCTTACTGGACACTTGATTAGGTATACCCTCATTGGTTACGCTTCACCACACTGAGAGTTGTGACGAATATTTTGATTCAGTTGGGCCATCCGGATTGAGTCTATTGAGTGTGCGGGGTTCATGTGTCAGGAAGAAATTTTATTTTATTTTTTAATGATTTATTTTATTAATTTAGTTTAAAAATTACATTAATTTTCAAATTAATTCTATCTATTATGCTACTTTCATATGAAATTTTCATTTTATTACATTTAATATTATTTTTTTCCTTTGTCTGCATATTTTTGAGGGAATTTTTACGGATTTTAATTATTTACTTTTTGACATGTACAAGTTTTATAAGTTCACGTTGAAACTTTTGTACTTTTTGGTTGCCTCCATTCACTTTTTGTTTTACATATCTTCCATGTATTGTTTGTCTTTTCACAGTTTTATAAAGCATTTTTCCGCATACATGTGCATTCTGAAGCATACTTTTAACTCCTCCCCATTCTGCATTTTTTTTTGCGTATTTTTTATTGAACGACATATTTTACATTTTCATTTTGTTTTTTTAATCCATGGACTTGTAACCTGCATATTACTTTTTCTGTCATTTTTTAAAAATACTTTCCATACAATTATTTTTGTACTTTTTATTTTTTTACATTTAGATTTTCTCAATTTTGTTTTCAGTTTTTTATTATTATTTTTTTATCACAGTTGTTCATTTTCAACATTGTGTTTCGTGTAGGCTTGTACTTGCAGCAAAATGAAAAGGACTGACTAGTTGTTAGTGCCAGACAAAATTATCTGTTTTCGGCTGCCCTCTAGAGGCACGACAATGTAGGTACAACAAATTTGGCCATTGAACACGACTCAAGTGTGTTGTTTGTCCTTAATGATTTGAAGCAAGTGATGTATGTGAG
Source organism: Idiotropiscis lumnitzeri (assembly GCF_059441095.1). Classification (NCBI taxonomy): domain Eukaryota; kingdom Metazoa; phylum Chordata; class Actinopteri; order Syngnathiformes; family Syngnathidae; genus Idiotropiscis; species Idiotropiscis lumnitzeri. Next base: position 7,331,299 of record NC_142408.1, read on the forward strand.
CACACCATGAAAGCAAAACAATATGGTGTTGTTGTTGATGTTCACGTTTTGCATGTTTGCGGTCAGGACTTTTCCGGAAAGTCCTTGTTCACGGTGACGTCCCAGGGCGTGGCTCCCGGCAGTCCAGGCTCGACGGCAGGCTCGCTTGCGTCGCGCCACTACTTGCAGCTCCTTCAGCAGCAGCTGCAGCAGCAGCAGCAGCACACGCAAGTGGCTGTAGCTCAGGTAAGGGAACCGCACATTCTCAGACGTTTGAAATGAAGCAATAAAAACAACGCTTTGGCGCCATCTTGTGGCATTTTGATCCCAAAGTTCTGCACTGAAGTGAGTTGAATTTGTGATGTCTTGCTACAAAGGAACTTGGTTTAAGGGCGTTGAGGGATTTCATTGGGGCAAAAGCGTCTTCTGCCATCTAGTGGCGAGCAATTTAATTGTTCTGCCCGTCACAACACACAGACAACGTACCATTTAAAGCCCTGACTAAATGAAGCGCCGTCCCTCACTTCAACTCGGTTCAAGGGCACCAAGATGCCACAAGATGAACCATAGCACTACTTCTGTATTAAACCCGGCTTTCACCTTTTTCAACAAATAACAGGAGGATAATCGCTCCGTTGGGCTTCATTGGTTTTTCATGATTAATATTTTTCATCTTCTCATTGATGGCAATTTTGTTTGCGCACACGGCAGGTGCAGCTCCTGAAGGATCAGATGGCGGCCGAGAGCGCCGCCCGCATGGAGGCGCAGGCGCGTTCGCACCAGCTGCTCCTGCAGAACCGCGACCTTCTGCAACACCTGGCCCTGCTGGTGCAGCAGCTCCGTCAGCTCGAAGCCGGAGCCGACGGCGGCCAAGAGGCAGAGCTTCAGCTGCGGGAGACGCCGCTCAACGGGTGCGGTGAGTGACTTGCCAAGCCGCTCGTTCTCCCCTTTTTTTTTTTGGGATTGTCTATTAACGCCACAAGATAGAGGCAAAGCACTACTTTTCTATAAACCTGTCTTAAAAAATTGATGTGGCAAGTGGAAGAGCAATTCGTTATTCTATTCATTAAGTGTTACTTTCATAGACCCACTTTATGATCTCTGATGGTTGGAAATCGGAGTTTTCATGCACAAACTCTCCCTTGTGGACTCTGAAATATTGTCTTGCAGCGCTTTCCACTTTGGCGAGGCCTCTCTCTCTCAATCTGAAGAGTCGTTGCGGAGACGCCCTGGAGCAGCCCATCACCTCCACGCCCGGACAGCAGCCGCTCACCTTTGATTCCTTTTTGCCGGGCCTGGGGGACAGCTGCCTAAACTTGGTCCCGATTGCCGACGGCGGCGAGGCAGCCACGTCCGACGAGGTGGTCCCCGTCACGAGCAGAAGGGCGTCCAACGTGGAGGAAAAGTAAGACATTGTGATAGTGATATTGCGATCTGGGCTCCATCGATTTTCTTGCTCCTTTACCGGGAGTTGTTATATTGGCAATAACTGTCCCACACATTCGCTTACTGTCACTATTGGTCACCAACTGTCTTTTGCAAACATTTGTGCAAATGGGGGGGGGGATACGGGGTGAAAAAGAATGCAGCACAAGTGATTGGTAGTATGATGACACCAATTGCAAACATTCTGAAAGTGTGCATACACAACGGATGGACGGATGCAAATATGACTGTTTCCTTAGAAGAAAGCCTTGAGTCAACATTTAATCGCCATAAATTGCCCCGAGACGTTCTCCGTCACGACACCAACATCCAGTACGTAATTACTTTTTAATGAGCTTTTAATCCCCTTAAAGCCGAAAGCGCCAATGAGGGAATGTTTTCCCTCTCAACCCGACCCCCCCACTCTCTCTTAATGTTTTCTCTTACAAGTGCGACGTCTCAGCGCGAGAAGCCAATCAAATTGCATCAGTTCAATTGTCGGCTTCCGATCAGAACGTTGTGATTTTCTCGCGGCTGCCAACCAACACCAAAAAACAAAAATAAAACCAAAATTAAAGAAAAGTTAAGAATGAGGAATAACATAACTAGTGGAAATGTATCCAGATCGCTTTATTAACTTTTTTATTGTCTTTTATGTCGCATTTTGAGATCATTGAATGTAAAGTGTAATGTAAAAAAAAAATTACTTTTTTTTGTTGTTGTTGTTTTTTTATTACTTTAAACCTTTACACAACTGCTACTTTCCATGGAGCAGCAACACATACAAACAGTAATGCCGAGTACCGCCCGACACGATTTGACACAACGTGGATTTCAAAAACCCAAATTTCAAAACTCAAGCGCTCCCTTGTGTGACGTCGCGGAATGTGATGGTTTGATGCCAAAAGCCAAACTAAAACATCCTCTCTGCTTTGTATTTGTTTGTGGTTATGTAACACCTCTCGTTCTTCTCATGCCGCTAAATCAGGAAAGCGCAATATTAGAAGCAGCTGTCCGTGCTACATACCGCTCTTATTCACATATTGTCAGCTTTGTAATTTGACTCATGTACCGCATCGTATCCACATGAGAACCGCATGTCGTATCCGGCGAGTGGAGTTTTTCTGACTTTGATGCAGCCGGCCAATCCGTCGTAACTGTGACGAAAAAAAAAAAAAAAAGCCAGTAAATATGCTCCATTGTTGATGCACAGACTTTGCAGTATATCCGATATACAATATTGGATGATATTTAGCCAGCGAATACATTAAGCATGAAATGAGGACTTTTGCGTTTGTATTGGTGCGATAGCCCAGCAAGGTTGAAGTTAATCGCTGGCTGTGGTCTAACTGTCGCCTCTTTCTGTCAGGTGCGAGGATCCCGTCCTGCTCGTCCTCTTGCTCCTCTAATCAAATCAAAAACATGCAAAAAAAAAAAAAACTACACCTGCCCACCTTCGTCTTGCTCCTCTTCCGCCTTTCCTCCTCTTCCTCTTCTCTGCTTCCCCCCTCCTCCTCCTCATCTTCCTCCTCCTTTATGTGAGTATCATAAGCAGCAAGCGACATGCAACGTTACGATTGCGTTTCAAATTGGGGGCGGGGGGGGACAATCATGTTGCGGTGAGGTTACAGAGTAGAAATCAGCCGCTTGATGACAATAAATTGTTTAAATAAAATAAAATAAAAGGCTACCATTAATGTGAGCTATAACCCGTTCATTGGAGAACCCCCCCCCCCCGAATATTAAAATCAATTGAAGTGCAGAAGCAATAACTCTGAAGCAGAGGACGTAGCTGCCATTCGATCACTTAACAAACAAGGAGCAGCGGCGCATACAAATTGAGAAAAGTGCCCAACTCTAAATCCAGACTTGGCTGAAATGATAAAAATACCCCAACAAAAGGTTGGTTAAAAATCCACCACATAGTGGTCTGCTCTGCAGACAAAAGAAGTCCTAATAAAGTCACCTTCGGCCCCCGAGGCATCAGAGACCTTCACTGTCGCATGTTGAAACAGCAGCCGAGATATTAAAATATACTCATTTAATATCCCGGCTGGCTGGCAATAACATCACGACTCATAACTGTGTTTTCAGGAAGAGCAAAAACAAAATGAAAGACGAATAAAAGGGTACATTTGTAAGGCAGCAATCAAGTACAAGTGGACACAAGGCAAGAAGTAGACCTATTGAATAACAAGGATGGAGGGATGCAAAGAAAAAAAAAAAACACTGGAGATGATGAAGAGGCTTTGTCCACGGAGCGCTGTTAAGGCGGAGAGTGCTGCGTGAAAGCTGCGTTAACAAGATCTGCAAAGGGCGAGAAGTTTCTGGAAAACAGGCAAGCACAGCACAACAAACAAGATCCCCAAATCACTCTTGATCACCTTGACTGGCTGATTTTCGAGTTGCGCTAATTTAGCAAACAGAAGCTCCAAGCTTTTGACCCAAGTTCAGTGTTAAATAAAACATAAAACAAAGACAATTATGCAAAAGAAATTCTTAGCTTTGCCCATTTAGGTTAGTGCGAACTAAAACGAATGCAAAACACCATGGCCGTGCTTCCAGATATCTGCGCTCGCCCTTTTTAGGCAAAGGATATTCGAACACAAATGTTGCAGCAACACAAGTAGGCAGACAATATAACAATACCAACCGACGCGTATTCTTGATCCTCTGGGAAGAGCAACTAAAATGAAGGCAGTTTCTGTATTATACTGTCCCCCCCGGTGGCCAATGTCAGTTTAATTGAATCATAAAATGTGGCAATAAGTGTTTAATTTCTTTACATTGTCGTTAATTAGGTCATTACTACATTCTTTTGTAAATTAAAATATCATTGACTGCTAGATTTTGGATGAAAAAACACAAACTTAAGTTGTTTTTTTTTTCGAAGCTGAAACAGATTCATGGCTTTTCGAGTTCATTCACAGATTTGCATAATAGTCGATACTACATTCTTGATGCATGGTGTTGATGCTTTATGATCTCGTTTTTTTTTTCTTTCTTTGCCACCATCTTGTGGCATCTCTATGTAATTACACTCCCCTTTTCGCCAACAGTCCAACTTTATGCTCCTTTTATGTCCATTTGGTCAAAATTGCAATGTTGTCCAGAGTTGCTCCATTCACCATCACTATCATTCTTGTGGATTCACTTCCTAAAAAAAAAAATAACCCACCAATGAGATCTTAATGATCTGACTTCCCTCAAAGAGATTTGCACAGAACACCTCCCTGGTGTGCACGGCCCATTAGCGATCTTGTTAGCGTTTCCCGCGCTTTCTTTTCCGACAGGCCAAATGGGAACGGACCGTGTTAGCGTCTGCCGATTTGATAAAGATGGCCTTTGTTAGTCCCCCAATGAGGAAATTTACGATGATGCTGAGGCTCGTTAGCGTGTTTGTGTCGAGCCTCGTTAGTTGCCATTTTGTGTGTCGTTACATGCCATCCAATAAAGAATACCGATGTGTTTAAATATTTTTTTCTTTTAAGACACTGAATTTTATTTTTGAATATATAAGAAAGGATGAACTCATTGACGTAAATACCAATGTGTGTTCAAAAAAATGTTTTTCTTGTTTTTCAAAAATATTGAAATTTGACTTTGGCAATTATGCTTTGTTTTAGCTTTTTGAGGGTCACAAATAAGTGTCATTGGTGGTGGGTTTTTTATTTTATTTTTTTTTAAAGGAGGTTGCGTTCCGAAAGAAATCCGCAAAAATGTCAATTTATGAATACTGACCTGCAAATATGTGGGGGTGCACTGTATTTTTCACATCATCACTAGCTCAACCTCGGGACAACGCTATCTCGAAGTCATCAAGGATAACCTTTAAAAAAGTCATGTCAGGGCAATAAAGTTGACAATTAAAATAAAAAATAAATAAAATAAATAATAATAACAACAGTAATATTTAAGGTGATCTAATTTCTTTGTTGGCAGGTATCAAGCACCTGTCCCAAAACTGGACCCTCCTCCTGCCTCCCTCAACCGGAAGCGAGCCAGCCGGACCTTGTCCCCAAGCTCGATCCAACCGGGCCAGAGCCCGCCCAGCCGCAACAGCGTCCTCTTCACCTTCCGGGACGTGACGCCCGGCTCGCTGGCGTCGGCCGACTTCCACTCGCTTAGCAGCTCCTGCTCTACCAGCGACGACTCGGGCGTGCGTTCCGAGAGCAAGTCGCTACTCTCGCCTCTGCAGGACGACAGCCGCGACGACGCGTTCGAGGACCGTGGGACTTTGGGGACTCCGGTCCTCAACGGTCGCGAGGGGAGTCCGGACTCGTCTCAAGGCTCGAACGAGCGCCGGCCTCCCGCCTCGCCCCTTTTGAACGACACCTGCCTTCACATCAGCTTCTCTGAGGACGAACTTCTGGAAAACTGCCAGGATGAGCACTCCATCCCGCAACGGAGTTAAGGGCACACCTTTTACACTTTTCTTAGTTAGTCCAGCCATTTGTTCCACCACCCATTGTACACACCATTCACCCATGGACAGATTTAGTATTTTTATAAGGAAAATAAACACCATTCAAGATACTTTTTCGAGATTAGATGGAACCCACGTAGCAGTTATTTTGCAATACATTCTTCCTGATTCACCCGATCGGAAGTATTTTTTTTTTTTAATTTAGCGTTAATATCTAAGAAAGTCAGCAATATTAGCTCTGCTTCGTCAACGAACAGTATCTGTAAAGTGAAAAAACAATGTGTAAAAGTTATTTTCTCAGTTTAAGAATATTTCTAATTGGTATGAGGAAAAAGTTCAAAAGTTTCAAGCAAAAATTCACAATGTTAAAAGAAAAAGTTGTAATACTAAAAAGAAGGAAGAGGAAATCTTGCCAAATTGTAAGAAAGTTTTAATGTTAGAGGAAGAATACAGTTGTGATATTACAGAAACAAAATCATGATATGGGGAGAAAGTCACAATATTTATTGGGAAAAAAAGTCTACAGAGAAAAAGTTGTAAAATTTGGTCAAAATGATATAACAATAATTGCAGATGCAAAAACTTGCATTGCAAACAAAACATAAAATAAAAAAGCTCAGCATCACATCATGTCACGTAATGTTAAAAGCAAATCTGTTTAAGTATGAGAATAATGTCGTAACAGAAGCATTCACAAGAAGAAATTTCAACGAAATGTGTCAAGTTAACGGAACAGAGTCAGAAAGTGAATAATTTTTTTAGGTGCTTTTTTTTTTCTGAAGCTCACTTTGCGACTCCGTCGAAAGAAATACTTGACCTTTTATTCCTGAGAGAAATTGACAGTTTTCTGACATAAAAAAAAAGTTTGGTAAAATGTGATATTCTGACTTTTTCTTGGGACTCAAATCTGATGTGAAAGGGCGAGCAGTGATGGATTGTCGTTTCAAAGTTGCACGTGTAAAGGAAAATAAAGCAATAATAATAACAATGAATGAGGATGAATTTGGGTGTGGTTTTTATTGTATTCATTTTGATTCAAATATTTGCACAAGATTTGTCACTCATATGTATTCTGTAGACAATCCAGGACAGTGGAAGGCAATCCCCACGATTCTGTTACTGATTTGGAACAACATTAAAGAAAGAGGTTGAACATGATTTATTTTATTTTATTTTTTTAAGGCCTCCTATGTTCAGATGTTGACCGTGTGTGGCTCTGGACTTAAAAATCAACACATTCACTGTGTAGCACTTAGCTAAACTATACTCCAAATTGCTAACCGTAGCTACTTGAAATAGTTTCCCCTTGGTAAAATTCTTTAGCTGCTGACGCTAACGACCTTGATTCCCCGCTGCTAAAATGCTATCAGCAAATACTTGTTGCATTTATTTAAAAGTTGTGCCTCTCTCTCACTTCTAAAATATCCTTCGACCCAGGCTGCTTTGCAGCTAGCTATGCTAACCGTCTTGAATCCTAGCCACCAAGTAGCATGAAGCCGTTTTTAAACTTCATCTTCATTGTCTCGTTCTCTCGCCCACTTATTTAACATCCTTTGACTAACTTGTCCACTCAGTCTGCATTGTAGCTTGCTGTCTTGATTCCTCAGTTGCGAACTAGCTAATGGTGGATTCAAGCCCATTCTCCTGCAGCCTTCCTAAAAAGGAGCGTCTGAAAGCTAAGTGGCTCTTGTTTGGTGCTAAATATAGCATTATGGAGATGACCATTGATGTTTGCTTTGGTTTCCTCCTCTCCTCAGAGAGCCGCCGCACCTGCCGAGGACCGACGCTCAATAAGGTGAGTAGTGAGGCGCCACGAATCAACGCGTTACGTGGTCACACAATCACAGTCAAAGGCCAAACCATCCAAATTACACTTTGATCTTTTCTAAAAAAGAAAGAAGAAAATCGAATGGTCTAAGGCGCCGCGTTCAGGACCCAGTCTCCCCAGGAGGCTTGGGTTCGAATCTCGAATTTCCCCATTGTGGGACTAATAAAGGGAATATTATTATTATTATTATTATTATTACATTCAAAATAATATTGAAAAATTACTTTTTAATTCCTTGTTATCTTTCCATTTATTTATTAATTTTACATTTCAGTTTAACTTAAAAAAAACAAATTCAACGTACAAACAACGTGGACCGTTTTCTTTCATCTCTTAAATATACCTAAGACAGTCCTAAATCTAATTTGAAAAAACCGACCAAGTTCTCATTTAAACCAATCTCTTGAAAGGCACTTTATTAACCAAAATTGTTTTTATCATCATCATACCTTGCCATGAGCTGCAACTGTGTCACCCTTGTTGTGTGAGTGTTTGTGTCATTAGTGGGTCCGTGCAAAGGTGTGTGTGTGTGTGTGTTAACTGAAATGTAAAGCCTCCCCTTGGGTGGCCGTTAAACACCGAACAATGCCGTTCAGTGAAGAGTGTGGATGAACTTTCTTTTTCCGTCTTGCTTTTCACACAAAAGATTACATTTTGCCTGCCAAGGGAATGAGCATGCTCGCCGCCTCCCACACACGCACACACGCACACACCCACGCACACATAAGCTGGATGTTGGAACTAAAGAAAACGGCATTTGTATTTCACATTTGGCACCTTTTCGTATCCGGCATGAATCATCTTCGTGTTGCAAGTTATATAAGTGACTGATAAAATGGTTAAGAAATAAGTGAGCTCGGAACAAGTTTGCGAGTCGGGGCCCCTTTAAGGGTCAGTTCCGAATTGTGAGGCTTCGTGGCAGCGTCGATGCACTTCCGGTTGTGTGGTAGGAATAGAACCAGGGAGCAACGTGACACAACAGATTTGGAAAAGCAAATGTTCTTTGCATTTAAGATGTGTTGTGTTCTTCTGCCGTTAAAATATTATGTCTAACCTAAAAAAAAAAATAATAATACTTAAAAGTAGATGTACAATGATTCATTACGTAGATTATCAAATGAATCGATAAATATTTTTATGAGCTGATTAATTGTTAGGAGACCTAAAATTGTCCAAATCCTCAGAATTTCAGGCTCTTTGTTCATTTTCTACACTGTCAATTAAAAAAAAAATCCTCTTTTCCAATAAATGGATGTGTGTTTGTCTACGCGCGTGTGATATTATTAAAATAAGTGACACGGCGCAATAAGTCAGCCAGAACGAGATGACAGCTTTGTCATCTTGGCCGCTTTCGAACCCCCTCCACAGCAGAATGTTGAAATGGCTTCTTTTGTCATCGCTTTTTTTTAAAAAAAATGAAGCCTGCGGACTGCATTTGTACTTAGTGATGTGAAATTCGGCAACCTGGTGAACAAACGTCTACAAACCTCTCAAGAGGACACGTCATAAAGTAGTCAGGAAGTTGGCCATTTTGTTCGGAAGTGGCTGCCGTCATGAAAGTATTCTTTCGCAGATGTGCGGATCTGTTGACCGTCTGCGTAATGTCACTTGCGTCACACATGAAACATTTTCCGCCCTGCTGGAGTGAAATGTGATTATTATTCCCTCATAAGCCGTGGTGGCTGATGAATTGATTGGCGGTAAGCTGACGCTGCACGCCGAAAACATGGCGGCCCATTGGTGGCCATCAATCTTGTCCTTGTACACTCATGCACGCACACGCGCGCACGTGAGGACATGGACCTGAGTGGAGGAGTGGTGATTGATCACCTCCACTAAGGGTGATTTATGTCTTTTAATTTACCTTCTCCATTTTTCGCAAGCGGCCGTGACTCACTCTTTTTAAAAAAAATGTTTTGTTTTTTTTTGTTTTTTTTGGCGTCACATTGCCCCGGCGCTTCGTCTTTGGCGCCATCGTCCAATAATTTCCTGCTCCCTGAGTCGTTATCTGCTGCGAGACGAACGCTGGCTTTGACAGCAGCCACAACCCTTCCTGCTTTCATCTGCATGAAAGTAGCTCAGGTGAAGGACAAATTTACGTACTTTGAGTCCAAAATTGTAGAATTTGGCAAATTCTTGACTCAAACTTATGACTTGAGTTTGAATTTGTATTTGTGAGACTCAACTTGATTTTCCCCCAAAAACAGCAACAAAAGAAATACTTTTGCACTTTTATTTCATTCACTACCAGCCGAGTAAAAAAAAAAAAATGGATCTTTGACGTCATTAGCCGTCAATGGCAAAAAATGAGTTCATTGGTTAATAATGTAAAAAAAACAGACGACTTGGGGTCAGACCAATATCGATTGATCTATTTATCTATCGAGCTATATTGCTAGCTAGTTCTTACTCTAGCTTGCTAGCTACTCTATCTATCTATTTTAATCAGATATTCCGCCGTTCTAAAGATGAGGTAAAATTTCCCACCTCAATTCAAGAGTCCACTGCTGATAAAGTGAGCTATCAAACCTTATCCTCCTATATTTCCATTTTACCATCAATAACAAACCAACAATGACGCAATCTGCAATTTGCTTTGTGTTGCTAATTACAATTTGCAGTCAGTGGAGCGCCCTTTGCGTCCATCTGCATCGCCATCATGCTCTTGACAAGATAAAGGGGCGCACGCGGGGAGGGGGGGGGTGGTTAGGGTGCACAAAAACAATGTGCTAATAGCTCTGTGTAGATTAGCTGGGAATGGACGGAGGCAGATGTATCCTGGAAGGCAGCGTAATTGGTTTACTTGTAATCAGCTCGAATCAACCGTGTGCATGTACACACTTGCACACATACACATACACCCCCACACACACGGCTAAAAGCATCGGCAATTGCTTGGAAAAACACACTTTCTAATCTTTTGCTTGCTGCATTTAGCATTTGATGCGACCACAATAACAAACTGGGCGTTATTTATCAGATTTGTGATTCTCAACGTGAAAGAATCCCTCAGTTAAATGTAAAAAGTGCGCCTGATGTTAGCGTGGCTTCAAATTTTTGGGAAATCCAGTACAGTATATTTGTGAAGTACTGTTAGGTTGTAGTATTTAATAATCGTAATCATCATTGAATTTCGAGTAAGCGAGACCCATACTTGACAAATGTTTTTCAGTTTGTTGTTTTTGTCAATGATGTTGCGTCTCTTCCAAAAGAGCTCAGTGCTGCCGGAAGTGTTGTGGCGAAATGTGGTACTACACTGAAGGCAGTTAACTCTACATTCAGACTTGCAAATGTAAAAACTGAACGTTTGCACGAAAGAGCTGTCGGCCAGACGATAAAACCTCACGGAGCCTCGGTTTAGATGTGGTCTCTCTTCGTGTTTCATCAAACGCAAGTCAAATAGTGCCAAGACGGACGAGAGCGGCGCCACCCGAGCTGATGCCGTTTATGTTAACTGTGGACATGAATTGTTGCCTTAGGCTGCGTCCAATCACGTCAATGGTGGCGCTCATTTCATTCTGGATGAGTCACCATGGGAGAATTCCTCCTCAAAACAACAGTATGATAAACATGCAAAATGGGGGTAGTGGCTGCTCAAAATGGGAACAATAGAACATGACCAAGGGCCTCAAATTGGGTTACATAATGTGAAAAACTAGAACCTAGAACATCAAAGGAGCAAAATGTGAGGGAAGAAACACCTCAATTATATCTTAATGTATAGCATTATTATTAGTACTTTCATTCATTTATTTATTTATTTTTAAATTGTCGCTATTGGCGGCGTGGTGGGGACTGGTTATCACGATGGCCTCACAGTGCAAAGGTCGTGGGTTTGATTCCGGCTCAGGCCTTCCTGTGTGGAGTTTGCACGTTCTCCCCGTGCCTGCGTGGGTTTTTTCCGGGTACTCCGGTTTCCTCCCACATACCAAAAACATGCATGGCAGGTTGATTGGACACTCTAAATTGCCCCTAGGTATGATTGTGAGCGTGGATGGTTGTTTGTCTTTGTGTGCCCTGCGATTGGTTGGCAACCAGTTCAGGCTGTACCCCGCCTACTGCCCGAAGATAGCTGGGATAGGCTCCAGCACCCCCGCGACCCGTGAGCACAAGCGGTACAGATAATGGATGGATGGATTGTAGCTATTGAAAAATGTTTTGTCTGTAAATTCGTAACTGGTGCTGCCAAATGCCAATGTTTTAAATGTATACGGCGTATGTGTGTGTGCCCCGCATGCGTGTGCAAGTCTCCAAATTTTCGTTTTGAGGACCACCTCAGTTGCACTTAACCACCCCATAAAAATACAAAATACATTTAAAATATTTTTTTCAGGGGGAAATAATTATTAATTGTTTCCATCCATTTTAACGGCAATTATACTCAAATTAATATCTTAGTAATAGTTATTATTAATAATAATCACCTCTGAGCCTGTCTGTGCAGGTGTTCCTAATATAGTGGCTCTCTCTCTCTCTCTCTCTCTCTCTCTCTCTCTCTCTCGCTCTCTCTCTCTCTCTCTCTTTTTTTTTTTCTCCGGGTCGCTGTGTACGAAAGCAGCCTAGTTGCGAGGACTCCCCAACCAGGGAGCAGCTAGCCCTCCGCCGCGCGCTAATCCCTCGACTGTCGGCCGGCCGCGTCTGGAAAGCCCCTGCGGACAACCGCCCGCCCATCCTACTTCCACCGCCCACTACCCCGGCCCCTCAGTTCCCCGAAGCCCGCATGGAGGCGCCAACTGCCCGGCGACGGTGCGCGCTCGTCGGCTCCCTCTCGGAACCTTTTTATCCAGTCTGAAGAAGAGGAGGAGGAGGAGGAGGAGGAGGAGAAAGTGGGGGCACTGCTGGAGGTGGAAACAAGTCTGCAAGACCACTTTCGGCCGGAAAGGATTTTTTTTGGCGTGTGTGAGTGTACTTTTTGGAAGGGCAAAGGAGTTCACCGAGTGCGCGCTCATGAATTCGAATAAAAATGTTTACCTCGGCAGAGACAAAGGCATCATGCGGAAGAGAGCGCTGCTCCTTCGCAAGGGCTGCAGCTTCGAGATTACCAGGTAGGCTGAGCTCTTTCTGCTTGCATTTAAGGAGGACGAAGAGGAGGAGGACGAGGGAGGAGAAGGAGGAGGAGGACTGTTAAGTTTTCCATGTGGCACCAAATATGGAGCATTTCAGTCGCCACTTTTGAGAAGGGAATTATCGTGGTTGATGCGCACCTGACTGCAGCAGAGCGGATGTCAAGTCATGCTTTTTTTTGGGGGGTGAAGGACATTTTTGAGTGTCTGCGTGTGTGTGTGTGGGGGGGGTTACCTACTTATCCAATAAGGGATGAGATGATGTATTCAGCCGTAAACCACGCGAGGACACTGAGGGTGTTTCCAGGCATCCGAAAATAAAGTGTGCACGTGTGTGCGTGCGCGTGCGTGTGTGCATGTGATGTCACTGCCCGCACCAGTGAATGGACCAAGCCCTGCCACAAATAATTGACCCACCTCCCCTCCACACACACACCAAAAAAAATCATTGGAATTCAATTTAGATGCCACAAGATGGCGGCAAAGCATCTAAAACAGCGAGATCATCAGCATCACAACATACGTCTATCATGTACACAATCATGAACCCATGTTACATAAACGACTGGATGAAATTGTTTGGTGGGTTCAAGCAAATCAAACCGCTCCATAGGAGGCTCATCAGTCGATTTTGAAAGCGTGCCAGCCTGAACAAAAACAAGATTTTCAGTGGATACAAAGGATAGGTTAAAAAAAACAACAGCAGATTTGCTAATGCGGAACCACAAGAATGTGAGGTGACTAATGTTGCGAGCATTGTGACTGAGTGAAAATGCAATTCTTTTTACATTTTATATGGGGCTTGGCATTTTGGCGGGAATATTGGGTGTTTTTTTCCGGTAAAGTTAGGAGCCTTTTGAGGAAAGGTTTGGGTCTCTTTTGGGGGTAAGCTTGGAGATCCTTCAAGGGAATTGATGAAACTTTTCAGAGCTCAACTGCACGGTCAGGGATCTTTACAGGGGAAATCTTCTGGGCAGATTATTCCTGGTGAGCAGAGATGCTAATTTCAAGGTTAGCTGCTATGGTGGATCATGATCATGAATGATTGTCCCGCTCTGCCTCCGCATTTGCCGCTATTTAGGGCCGACGTACGGAGGAGGAGTCTCGCTTCTAGCTGAGGACTTTAATGACTGTGTGTGCGCGTGCGCGTGTGTTTGCCGGTAGTTGAGTTTATGCCTGAGTGAGTCACGTGACCTGCCACGCTTCCTGGAAGTCGTGCGGTGGGCCATCTATCAGGGCAGCACGCGCGTGATTGTCACCGTATGGCGACAAAGACATGGCAGCCAAGGGCTTTGCGTGTTGTCGTGTGTCATTGTGCTGCAAAGACACACTGTGTTGTTGTTTGCTGCCTTCTCGACATGTTATTCTTTCAAAAGTGCTGAATAAGCAAACAGGCAAGTCTAAATAACGCAACACGTTTTTGCATGTAGGAAGGCTAGAATTATAGATAAAGAATTAAAGACAGCCGATACCAGCTACCGATACTGAGATGCATGGCTGATTGAACGTTTTTCTGTAGGAATTGCTTCCTCCACCATCCTCTCGCATTTGCTATTTCTATATGATACAAGGTTGATTTTAATGCAGAGAGAACTTTATTAGTGTGTTGCTACCAAAATAGCTGTTTTTGTTCACCAACCCTAGCAAGCCTCTGAGCAGCTCCCAACTAGAGTGTCTTCAGCAGAAAGGGAGAAACAAAACAAACTGCTTGCTGAAGCTTTTCTTTAAAAAAATTTTCTCCGCTTCAAAGCACAGTGGGACAATGAGAAACACGTTTCCAAATGGTAACCATAAATTTATTTGTTGCATGCAGCGATAGAACGGAGTCAAAGGCTGTGTTGGGAATCGCTCCTTATCCACAGTGCACTGTACAATCAGTTTACAATTTTCTACTATCATTCAAATTTGTTGAGTAGGGCTGAAATAATTAATTGAATAACCCCAATAATTCAATTGCAGATAAACAGAATCAAAAAAATAAATACAGGCCTCGATTCAGCAAGGCCGGAGGTGGATTTTAGTCCGACCCTCGTGCACTAACTAAATGAATCTCCTCCCTTCACTTCAACATAGTACCTAAGTGTGCTGAGCCATTCGGTTCGGTCCCCTCGCAATCCCCGACGACCGGCCGAGTGCGTAATGGCTCCCGTATGCGGCCTCGTAGCCGTGCAAAGCTTCATTTGGTCAGAAAAATCAGTGCAAATTATGAGGAGAGGGAAAAAAAGCCAAAACAAAACAAGCCCAAACGGTTTGATTGGAGCGTCGAGTCAACTTTTGCTGGTCGACGGCAACATCTGCTTCCATTTAGGGCCTTGCTCCATAGGAAAAAGCACTCCGGGAAAGCTGGAAAAAACATTTCCCATTATAGTCGGCTGGAGCCAGGCCAGCGTGGAGTGGGGAAAAAAAAGGCGACGTCGCGCGTGTTTTGCTTCAAGGTCGTTTGCCTCCTCCGAGTCGCCATTACAAATGTTTCATTATTTTTCCTTTTTAATTGGTTGGGGCTTCTGGTGTTTCATTTCAGTTAGTTTGAATTCGATTTCAGAGCAGGTTTGTCAGTTTTGATTAGTTTTGAACCAAGTTTTACTTTTCTTTTTATTATTTATTATTTTATTATTTTGGGGGGGAATGCAGTATTTGTCAGGTGCTTAGTTTCTCTTACAACATTTATTATTTATTTTTATACTGTTTCTTGTTTTTTCATTTTTGCAGTTTTTAACTTTTGTTTTATTTTTAACTTTAAAGAAATCAAATATTACAGTATTTTTACTTTTTTAAATTCCCTTTTACTTGTATTTTTTTAACTTTAGTTTTATTGTTTATTTGTTTTGTTTTTTTCATTTCAGTTCTTTCTACAAGCATTTGTTTTAGTAGTCATGTTTTTTTGCATATTCATGCAGTGAAAAAAATATTGAAACTATTTTTTTATTTTTTGTATAATGTAATAAATAGAAAAAAATATAATAAATTATAATTCCATCTATAAATCACGGTTCGGGTTATGTTTCAGAATATGCTTTTTATTAGTTTAATTGTTTTTTCGTTGCACAAACGAATTTGAAAACAAAGTGAATCGGTATGGCTTGGCTGTGATGGTTTTTCTTTTTTTTTTACCACAAGAGGGCAGGCTCTTGCCATATAGTTGACGAGAGGCATCCAGGGAAGGGAACCCAAACGGAATCGATAAGACTTTAGCCCACAATAGACAGTCAGGTGAATTACAGGGTCTTGAAACTAAAATAATAAAGCAATTAATAACCTTAACATAGGTACTTCAGTCAAATAAATGTAACGTGTTTAGAGTATTTAAGGAACTTCAAGACACTTCAAGAATTGAGACTATTTAACAAACCTAAGACATTGTTTTTTAATTTGTAGAACAACATAACAATATAAAGAATAAACGGAAAAATAAATGAAACCATAATAAGAAAAAATAGGACAGGAAAATAAATCAAAGAAAAAAGTACGTTGACCATTAGCTGCAAAAAGTTTTTGTGTCAAAGCGCCACATCAAAAACTCCGATTTTTTTCAGCTTCACTTATTTTAACTGCACGTGAATAGTAAGGGATGCCTCAAGGCGGCAGTTGTCAAAGTTCTCCATAACAAACTCCGACTCCGACCGGCTGGTGAAATTGTACTCTGTTAATGCTACCGCCTACACAGTGCCTGCGATGCAGCAAGGCTGGGATGGTCCAGACCGGATGGTTCACACCCACAAACACACACACACACACGCACACACACCCCCCCCCCCCCCCCCCCCCCCCCACACACACACACACACACCCCTGCCTGCGAGTGAAGGTTACTTTCAAAATGTCAACCTCACATTGAACGCGAAAGCACTCAATTGATCTGCGAAACAAAGCCCCCTGGTGGCGGATTTGACCGTGAGCTGCATGCGATCTATTGATGGAGACGTTGCGTAAACCCACCCCGACCAGACGAACGTTTTGTTCTTCAATTAATTGTAGCGGACAATTTCAGAGCAGTGTTGGACGCTGTTGTGCTTCTGTTGATGTCTTAAATAAAACTCCGGCCAAAAAGGCCATGTTTGGCTCATGGCTACATTCTCCTTTAAAACTCGTTGGGCTTTTCCGGACACAAGTTATGACAAAGGCGGCCTACAAGACGTTAAAAAAAAAAAAAGCTGAATGTTTTGCCGAAGTTTTCCATTGGAACCTGAAATAGCGCTCCTTTCCAAACTTGAGTTTACCTGGCATATAACTTTGCTAGCAATTAGCGTGGTGGCCTCAGAGGACCAAAGAGGCAACATTTTTATCTTGGTTAAAAATGACTTTTAACAAACACAAGTAATAAATTTGGTGTTTTTTAAAGGGACAAAAACTCAACATTTTGTCAATGTTCTCCATGAAGTATGTGACTTGTTTGGCTTTTCTGAACATGAATGTTAAATATGTTAGCCTTGAATGGAACACAAGCCCACTCTCAATTCTTGACCTGATTGAATTTTCCCAATATTAATGTTAAATACGGTGGCCATAAAGGGTCCAAAGTGTGCTTATCTGTTTGTTTTAAAATGGCGCCATCCCTGGACCAAGATGCGATTGCTTTTGTAAGTCAGTGTAGCGTAAACACGTTTTTCTTTACTCCATTAGCACATAGCATAGCATTGCCTTAGCAATGTTGCCATGAGAATTAAATTGCCGCTGCGCAGTTGCTGCGGCGAAGCCTCCGACTTGAAAAGCTCTCGTGTGCTCCTCCTTAACGCCGCCCAGGGACACAAAGGTCATGAGGGCACGCACTTTGCTGGCGATGTGTGCGCCATAAACGTGTGTGTAAGTGTGCGTGTGTGTGATGAAATATTGATGAGCGGCCCACTGGTGCGTAGCCTGAGCCGAGAATTTCTGAATGCGCTCACCTTTGCTCACTATGTGTGTGTGTGTGTGTGTGTGTGTGTGTTGTCAGTGGCCTTTTGTGGTGGTGTCAGATTTACCTGCGCTCCGATTTCACTCGTGAGTGTGTGAGTGTGTTTGTGCATGTGTGCGAAAATTAAGTAATGCTTTCAGGGGATGTATATCTGAATCTTTTTTAATGCATGTGTTATATATATATATATATATATTTATTTATTTATGTATTTATTTATTTATTTTTTGCATTCCACTTCCGATTCACTCTGCACCGCTGCGTTTTCTGCATGCCGGGATGTGATTGTCTTATCCAGCATCCTGACACCACTTTGGGCTCCGGGCAAGTGTTAAGCGCAAAGAGAAAAGCTTGTTGGAGTTGACGGTGACGTCACAGGAGCGAAGGGGGAGTGGTGTGGTGCTTCTGTTGTGGAGTGGGTGCCTTTTCCACTCCAGCAAAGCCTATAGACCCCCCCAGCGCCGAAAAAAAAGTGTCGCGTTCACACACGCACCGTTGACGCGTGGACGTGGGGGGGCGGGGGTCGGGGGGGGATGCTGGGTGGCGGATGCAACAGAGGGAAGGCGGCATGCGACACCAAACACACTCTCCTTCGTTGGTGCGGAGCCACCAATTGGGGTAGTGTTCTTTTTTTTTTTCTTTTTTTTTTTTTTTTTCTTTATTTTGATCAGCTGGTGTTGGCGCCGCAGTGAGCGAAGATGACGACGAGGATGCTGCTCGCTTAGCAGGACGCCGGAAAGGAGAACAAGAAGAAGAAATACGCGGAGGGGGTCGTGTGCATGGAGGAGTAGGGGTGGGAGGGAGTCTTTCTTTTTTTCTTTTTTCCATTTTCCACCAGTTTGTTGGAGTAGACATGAACAGCGTGGATCCAGCGTCCAGTAAACTGTTGACTTTCAATCAGCGGTAAAAAGCGCCCGTGTTTATTATACGTTGCGCATGACCAACAACTCCCCATCCCCACTCCTCCGCCTCCTGCGCTGTTGTTTGTTGTTTGTAGTATTTGTTCCTTGCATCTGTTGCATGCATGCGCCTCCTCCTCCTCCTCTTTGGTGCTCCTTCAACATTCGACACGCGCTCATTCAAGTTAATTCATTCGGCGACGGGCTGCTGGAGGTTGGGATTAAGTCACGGGCACCTGTCGCGGAGGAATAGGAAGCTAATATGCGCCCTTTTGCCGATTCCTTTGTGGCGCATGCAAGTGCTGGAAAGCTGTTTTGATACTCAGCTTGACGCGCACTAGTAGAACAACTGTGTCTTACTTGTAAGGTTTTTTTTCAGACTACTAGTGCTACTTTTGGCCTATGCAATTAAACCAAACTACCTAGCTGCACTAGTAATACTACCAGGCTCAACTAGTAGGCATGTGTCATGCACTAGTAGCCTAGACAGTACTAGTAGGGCCAAAATGCCTTCCAATAGTTTGGAAAGGTCAGTAGTAGTGGAAAAATATTACTTGTTAGTCACTAGTTATTTTACTAGTGGACCAAGCTAGATCGTTAATATCACATTCGGGGCACAACGAGGAACTACACTCAAGTTGGACTTCTGGAAAGTCTAACAAAATATTTGAACTTACACAGAAGCGCTTGAATATCTGAACAAATTTGTCAGATGCTGCTGTTTTGGTTAGCGAGAGAGTTCCAATGTCATCAGTGCCGCCTGAAATATGAACAGAAAGGATGTTGTTGCTTTTCGATGTGCACCCACGTTACGGATTATTTTTGGCATTCGGGTTCCGCCGTGATTGGCTTACAACACGATGCCGACGAGATGCCAGGGGAACGTGTGTGCGTTTGTGTGTAAAAGGCGCAAGCAGGACCTGATAAAGACACCTGTTATCATGCTCACACTGTCAAGGAACAGCAAGAAACACAGAGGGTTGAAAAAGAAGACTCGTTAGCACGGTTCTACTCAGGAAGAGTCCCAATGAGCCCTCACTTGCTCACATAGTTTTGCAAAAAAAGAGGCACAGCGTGCTTGCTTCAAGCGGTTCAGTCTTAACTTCCAGTTGAAATTTAATGCAAAGCTAATGATTCGCCGTGACTTTGTGGGAAAGAGGCTGGAGTCTACTGCTGCAATGCGAGACGTGAACGGTCTTTTTCATTAGTGAGGCACTCCGGTGTCATTTTGTCATGTCTCTCGAAAAAGGAGGAGGTGGAAGAAAAGGAGAAGAAGGAGCGAGAGCTCCATTGGAAGGTTAGCTCGGGGAGTAGCTGACTTTGACCCGCCCACTGCATGAGAGCGGAAGGCTGATGGCTGGATGCACTTGAAAAAGGCTTCAAGCATGCGTCACATGGGAGCAACGATTGTCATCTATTCCATTCACGCATTGAAAATAGCATCAACATAACCTCCCACCAGCAGTGAGGTTGTTGTAGTTTACGAAAACTGAAACTGAAAAAACCCAAAAATGCATTGACAAAAAATCGAAGAAAACTAACTGAAACTGCATCTTACGTTTACAAAACTAAAACTATAATTGATGCAGATAAAGTCAGTTGCTTGAGAAATGTAGTTTATGCAGTGCTTTGTGATTTTTGTTTTCTTTTTCAATCTTATAATCAAGAGATTTTACAGATCTTAAAAAAATAATACTAACACTCTAAATTGGGCACTGGAAATAAATTTTTATATAAAATGTAAATACAGTATGTACTGTTCGCATTGTTATTTTTCTTTATTTGTATTACGTATTTTTCTTTCTGCACATTATCCATACATAAAAAAATGTGCAAAACTCATGTACATCAATTACGTAAAGAACTGTTTATATTGTATACATTATGTGAAAGTGTTTTTCGCTATTATCTGCATTGTTATGACATCAAGTATTTTATTTTATTTTTACGATAGTAGACTTTTATCATAGTAGGATTTATGTTTGCGTTTTTTTAAAATTTTTTTTTTTTAAGAAGAATTAAGGGATTCCTGTCTGTGTTTGTACCAAGAGAATATGTGTTTACCGTGTGCGTATTTGTCTTGCAGCTCGGCCTCGGAGGACCTGGGCTGCCGGCGCGGAGACTTCAGCCGGAAGCACTACGGCTCTGTGGAGCTGGTGAGTCATGCCTACATCACATTCTGATTGGAATGAACTATAACATTTTGTGTCATGGGAACTTATCGCATTAGAAATGGATCGAATTGTATTGGAGTGTCTGCCAAAGGGGACTCCTATATAGATAAAAAAAAAAAAACATTTTCAATCGGTTTGAAGATTGGTTAGAACCTCCCCCCCACAAAAGTGGCAGGGGGGGAGGGGTCCGTCATGGCGATTAAATAGTGGGGCCCAGATTCCGGTGCCCCGCCACTGGTGAATCTGATGGAAATGATCGACCTTTGTTGCTCTCCCTCGTCTTTGCGCTGCTGTCGTTCACTGGTCCAGTCTGGACGGACGGACGGTATCGGTGTGGCGGTGGGCAGATGAGTCACCCCACATTGGGTGTGGTCCAGCGCCGCGCACGCGACCGCTGTTCTCGCCTCCGCCTCCTCTTCTTCTTCTTCCTCTGCACTTCATTCGTTTTGTTGCTGTGATCCCGCTGGCATCAAAGAAAGGAAGAAAGTACACAAGAAAGCTGTTGCAGTGTGTGCCAGCAAGATGTTGACTCATTGTTGCGTTTTGGTGGTGGCGGTGTTGGCGCTGCAATCGCACTTCCTTGGAGGAGGCTCGTTTCTGGGGCAGATTAGTGTGGAGGGGAAAGCATATGCCGCCAATCAGCACCAACAGACCGCCACTTCACTGTGGGTGTGTGCGTGCATGTGTGTGAGTGTGTGTGTTTGAGAGAGACCCAGTGCTGTGTAAGAGTCAGGATGAGGCCATTGACAATCTAAAAAACAAAGTTCATCCTCATCCTCTCTCTCTCTCTCTCTCTCTCTCTCGCTCTCTGTCGCAAGTGCGTGTGTGCGTGTGTGTTTGTGTGTGTGCGTGTCTGACACCCGTGGATGCCTGCCGAGTTCGGCCACAGCAGGCGCTCTATTTCCGTGCGTGAACTTCTTCTTGCGTTGCTTTTCGAGTGTTGACACAAACAAGAAGAAGAAGAATTTCCCTTTGCAGCTCACACATTCCCGTGCACTTGCTGCTCAAGGCAGAGTTGGAAGCCGCGACCTTTTGGGCCAAATGACAAAATTAGCAGCAGCCAGGCTAGTTTGAATGTGAAACTCAGGGCAGATGCGACCGTGTCGTATCTTTAATATGCATTCGTTTCAAATCCTTGCATTGGATATGAAAACTTATGGTGATACGTTTCACGTTAAAATGTGATATTTCTTTTCGGATTTTATTTTTTTTTCTGTGTCATTTTATAGTTTTGATCTGTCACCAATGCAAAATAGATTTGTGTCAAAGAAACATTTTTTTTCTTTCACATAAATCTCATTTTCTCTGTTTTGGATCGGAAACCGTTGTTTTTAACGAAGCAAATAAATAAATATTTTACTGCAGCTTGCAGAAGAACGGGAAAAAAACTCAAAATCCACTTTAGCCTTTTCCATAAAAGACCATTAAATGAATGAGGTAACGAGGGCAGGGAAGCAAAGAGGGCTGTCTGGTCTAACTGTGTCTGCCCCCGACTGCGATACATAAATCATCTGCTAAACCAGATAATACCCGGCGCCATGCTGCGACACATCTGACCCCCCCCCGCCCAAACCTCCCGAGGGCCGTCGGCTTGGCCACACCCTGGCGGTGTCACGTCATTCATCCTACCCTGCCCCCGTCCTCCCGGGGGATCGTGAGTCTGCATCCACATCATCACTGATGAGATCAATTAGCAATAACAAGTCAACCAGATGTATTGATTTAGCACAGATTTGTCCCCACAACCCTCAAATACGACCCCCTCTGACCCCGCGCAAAATTAAGTCAAGGGTAACGCTCAGGGTATAACGAAGTATAGACACCAAAATGTTCAATCCAGCTGTATACTCGGTTTACTCTCGCAGATACTTGCTAGCTTAATGCTAACATATCATGCAAAACACCATTGACTGGCAAATGGAAATTAGCATTGATGTTACTGTTACTGTATTATCAACTTTCAAACAACTGCAATTTATATTTCATACATACGTTTTTTTTTTTTGTAAAGGGATGTGTTTTCTTGGATTTTTTTGGGGGAGGTTAGGGTTTTTTGTGGAGTTTTTTTGGGGGGGGGGGTTTTATGTTTACACTGTACATTCGCCATTTTTCCTTGTTTTTTATTTGTTTTTCAATATTTTTTCATATATATATATATATTTGTTGAATGTTTATCAATGTTTTTTTTAATTGTTTTTTAATAATAGATTAATAGATTTTAATAGATTATTGGCGGGCCAGCCAAGTCCTTATGCTCTGTATTGCACAGAATTGAATTCTTAACCACACAAAGGTCAAACTAAGGGCAATATAATGCCAACCTGTGGCTGGAACGGTTTTGTTGCATTTCCTTTTCTTTAAGTAGAACACATCACCTCGTTCAAATGCTTCGGCTTGCAAACTGTTTCAAAAATTCGATTCGTAATGCGAGGTTCCACTATGGTGGGGGAAGACTGCATATTTGTTTTCATTGCCCAACACACACACTTGGGGAACGCCTCGTATTCTCTTCGTTTCTCCTCTCCCCGGCCCGAGGGAAGACTAAAAGCGGTGCGGCGTCTCCACTCTCGTGTTGCATAATTTAAAGACTTTATTTGTGTCTGACTCGCTTGCTTTAAAAATGTTCACTCATAGAAGGAGATGACGTTGAAAGCGCATCGTCCGTATGTCTCTCGTTCTGTAGAGCGCCTCGTGGTAGCAGAGAGGGATGGCTCAGTCAGCTTCGCCTCCATTATCCTGCGATTAGATGCTTAATGTTGCACAAGGCGAGAGCGATGGCGGAAGATGGGTGTTTGTGGGGGTGAAGCCTGGTGGGGGCGATAGAGAGCTTCTTCATACACTTTACAGTTTGGAATGGAATGGGAGCGTCGGCTGCAGGTGCAGACACACGCAACTGTGTTCTTTTAATCACCGTGCTTTCCGGGCCCATTAATATGGATGTTGCGTATTCGCCACACGGTTGTTTATCAGCCAAGCGGCCCACCTGCTCGCCTGCATTGACAAAACTGTGAGGCACAATGAGGCAGACTTCATGCATGGCGGCTTTTATAAGAACAGGACATGGAACTATATCCAATTTATGGCTGCACAGGATTTGTATTATTGAGTGACAATCGAGGTTCTGCAAAGTGAGGCTCCAGAGCCGCACGTGGAAATTTTTTTTTTTTTTTTTTTGCTGTGGCTCTCTTTGGCTTTGGAAAAGAAATAATCATTATTCAATTGAAGTTTGAAATGGTTTCATTTGTTTTTACATGTACTTCTCAGTTTGAAGATTGTGGTCCTCTTTTAACATTCAAGTAAAATGAAGAAAAGAAACAAATAAACAAAAACAATCGGCAGGAACGATATTAAAAACATACATGGCCCCCGACACCTCCCAGATGACAGCTTGCAATCGTGTGTGAAAATGAAGGTGGCTGTTTTATTTATTTATTTATTTTTAGTTTCAGTCATTTTTGCCAGTTTCTGTTAGTCTTAACAACTTTAGCTGGGAAATCTGGAAATAATTTGTGGAGTGCTTCCAATAATTGGGAGGGTTTGTCGTGGAAAATTTGGAATCCGGGAAAAAAAAAAAAATCATACCCGAGGCCACATCATATCAACCTGCTTCCCCGCCATCTGTGTGGCATGTCGCCTTTGCTCTCTCTTGTGGCATCTTCACAATGACCTCCGTCAGGGAGGAGGAAGGGGTGGGGGTGACGGCCGCAAGGCAGAAGTGATACGCCTGGTTGCCTAGCGACCAAACATGCTCTGCAATTGTGATGATGATCCGCCATACTTTGTGTGTTTGTGAGCCTCCTCATTACTGTGTGCGCGTGCATGCGTGTGTGTGTGTGTGTGTGTGCGTTGGGGTTCATTAGAAGCAAACAGTAATTATGGATTACCTCTCATATACACCACTGAAATACATATTTTAGTATATTACATGAGCGTTCTTCAGTATGACATGGACTTTCTTCAGTAGCAAAACAAATCCAGTCCTGTGTTTGAGAGCTTTTCAGTCGTGTATGTGCGAGTGTTTCAATTCTCTGTCTAAGCGTGTCTCAGAAGTGCATATGAGAGCGTTTCAGCTCCCAGAGTGAGCAAAAATGTTCTCGGTCATATCTGAGATGATTTTAGTATTTTTGAGTGTATTTCAGTCGTGACTGTGGGTGCTTTGGAGTGGTGTGTATTAATTTTTTTTTTTTTCCCAGCGTGTTTGAGTGAATTTCGGTAGTGCATGAGAGAGTTTCAGTTTTGTGTGAGAATGCTTTATTCGAATGTGTGTAATTCGATGCGTTTATCCCCTTGGCAGTTGATATCCAGCGATGCAGACGGGGCGATTCAGAGGGCAGGACGCTTCCGCGTGGAGAATGGTTCCATGGATGAGGTACTGACAAAATGAAATTCCCGCCACTTGCTTACAACAAATAAATTCCTCTCGCCGAATAGATGCCTCCTTGTTTCTATCATTCAGTTGAATAGACACAGGTCTCGTCAGCAAATAAACGCCACTTCTAAAATCCGCCATGCTGTTTATTTCTATCCACGCCTTTCCAAAAATGGACGTCTCCCAATTTGAATCATTTCTCTTGAATAAATGCCTGTTTTCATGATCCAATTTGAGAAAATAAACGCCTCTCTCTTCAAAGCCTCCTCTCAAAGTGACCCCTCACCGGTTTTGTTGTCCATGTGAATAAATAAATGCCTCTTTCGCAATCGAAACCGCCTCCCTTCTGATAGACGCACCCGCCGGAAAATATCAAAAAAAATATGGTCATACATTTTAATATACTGCGACTGCATCCATTTTACTCGTGACCTACAAGTGACTAATTTGTGTCACGCAGAATTTGGATGACGCTCCCGGAACCTGGAGAAGAACCGACGTGCACTTGGAAAACCCAGAGTACCACACCAGATGGTTCTTTAAATACTTCCTCGGGAAAGGTCAGTTCAACAAAATGTCACTTGAGCCAACAGCAGAATCCTAAACATTTGGTCGCTTCCGACTCAACTTGAGACTGTCGTTGTTCTGCTCTTCTTCTGGGATCTATTGTTTCTGTCTTTTAATTTGTGTGCTAATTTCCCGCTAATTTATATGACACCATATGGAAAGCGCTCCAGCAGTTGTGAAATGCACAATATAAATAAATTTTTATTGTATTTTTTTTGTATTGTATAAGACTTTTTTTTTGTTTCAGTACACCAAAACTACGTGGGCACGGATGCGGAGAAGAACCCCTTCTACCTGTCAGTGGTCCTGTCCGACCAGAACAACCAGCGGGTTCCACAGTATCGCGCCATCTTGTGGAGGAAAACGGTATAAACTCTTTTGACCCTCCATGGCCTCTGTAGTTCTTCAACAAATGACCAAGTCAATCTTGTCACTAAACGTTGTTATATATTCCAAAATGCCATAGATATGCTAATGCTTAATTGCAAACCTTCAAAGAATAGCCATATGAACACACACACAAGGTCGGTTGGGACACAATGTGGCTCTTGAGTCATCGTCATCAACGTAGGTGTACACACATGATTAATATTGCCGCAACGCCACGCGATGACTCAGCATTTTGGCCAAGATGGCAAATTGTCATGAGTCACGTTGGCACGTTTTGTTTGCGATGAATTCAACGTTAAGAGCTGAACGTCTTGTTTTTTTTTTTTGTTGTTGTCTGCGCAGGGCACCTTGAAGATTAGCCTCCCTTACAGCCCCACCAAAACGCTATCAGTCAAATCCATCCTCAGGTGAGGAGACGCAAAATCAAAATATATCAAAAATATAATTGCTTGATAACGGATAATAAACACACACCCACACACACGCACACACACAACAAATGTGCTTCTAACTGCTTTCTAAAAAAAAAGACTGCATATGTTCCGAATGTTAAAGGCCGCCTCACTTAGCATTTTCGTCAGCGTACCTCGAGGCTATTTTGACCCAGGCTCGGTCCCCACGGTGCTTCTCGCTTCTCTTTTTCCTCATGTCATTATCTCCACACGCTCGCCGTGCCAGCGCGATGAACATGGACAGGTTTGAGAAAGGCCCGAGGGAGATCCTCACCCCTGACATTCAAAAGGTGAGCAGGTCGCGACATCACCCTCGTGGCGTAATGTCACGTTTTGTCACGTGATGTAACGTCGCATACAATACACAAAATGGACCAAAATGATGTCATGTCATTGAACGTAAAAAAAAATGAATTTAATAAACTGCACTTAGCGTAGCATCAGTCACTGCTAACTTTTCTGTTCTCTTGCCTTCAGGATTTGTTAGTGTTGGAGGAACAGGAGGTACAAAATGCCATGATTTGTGTATTTTTTTTCATTTTTTAAAAATTTTCACAGCCTTCATGAGTGTAAACCTTTTCACAGGGCTCCGTCAACTTAAAATTTGGCGTCCTGTTTGCCAAAGATGGACAGCTCACAGACGATGAGATGTTCAGTAATGGTAAAATCTTAAATTAATTCGCCGCTCACCGCAGCGTTATCTGTACGCAATTTGTCTGTTTTGGTTTTGCCTGTCTGTTTTAGAAATGGGCAGTGAGAGCTTCGACAAGTTTCTCAAGTTGCTGGGCGACAGCATAACGTTGCAGGGATGGGCCGGCTATCGGGGAGGCCTGGACACCAAGAGTAAGAAATGACAAAGAAAAACATTTTCACTTGGACTCGGCCGCAATCTTAGCTGCTTACGAGGCTAGCAATGTGCGTCCCGTTGATTTGTTAATAAAACTAGCTAACAGCATTATTGCGCTCATAATACTAGCACAGTGAACCCCACTTTATCTTGAGGTGGCAAGTTTTCAATCTAACCGTTATTGAGAGACTATATGATTTTTTTTTTTTTTTTTCTTACAATTTAATTCTACCATTTTTTTAAACACATTTATCATTTTGTCTAACCAAAATCTGCCATCTTAATGCTAACATATATTGCAAAATTCGTGGGCGCAGAGAAATTAGCATGGACGTTTTGGTACATTTAAACAGAAGTAGGCTAGCTTGATTTAGCTTAAATTAGCTCAGCGAGAAATATGCTTCCGGTAGTAACGTTTGTATAAGTCAATTGTTTTTTATTTATCTGAACTTGTGCTTGGCCCGGTTCAACAAATTAGCCGCTAAGTAAAATGTAGCCACGCGTCGAGCTGCTCGTAACTCCCAAACGTTACCCTTGTTTGCTATTTCTTCCAGACGACACTACAGGGATCAAGTCCATCTATACAGTGTATCAGGGCCACGAGCTTATGTTCCACGTGTCCACCATGTTGCCCTACTCCAAAGAAAACAAACAACAGGTGGGCGTCAGCTCCTGTTACTACCTTTGTGAGGGTTCAAAGGCAAACTCATGACAAAGATTTGCTTTGCAGGATTCTAACTCATTTAAACGATTAATCAATCCAATTTCATCCATATCAGGGTTCATTTTGTCTTGTACCGCCCTCTGCTGTTGACAGAAATTGACATCCAAGTGCCGTCGGACTTGCATTGCACATGTCACACCTCACCTGAGTTCTGGGATTGGTCATGTGACATTGGCAATGCGAGCCAGATGTCAAGTATATTGAATAAATGTCAACCTATCTTGTGACAGGTGTTAAATCTCTTCCCGCCGTTTTTGTCGTCCCAAATCCCCCCCGCAGGTGGAGCGCAAGCGTCACATCGGGAATGACATCGTCACCATCGTATTCCAGGAGGGTGATGATGCATCGTCGTCCTTCAAGCCCTCCATGATCCGCTCGCACTTCACTCGTATCCTTCCGGAGAAACGACAAGCATCTTTCGTGTCAATCGCGCTTCCTTGACTCGGATGTGCAGATATTTTTGCGTTAGTTCGATATAATTGCCAGAGTGACAGTTACAGGTGAGCGCCTCCATAAATGTATGGATTTGTTATTGATTTTTTATTTTTGGGCTATTTATGTTCTCTCTTGTCACAGGTTGAAGATTTTTTCGGAGGAGAGTGTCCCACTGTTTGGACCACCTCTCCCGTCGCCGCCGGTCTTTACCGATCACCACGAATTCAGGGACTTTTTATTAGTCAAATGTAAGACTGATTTACTTTTCGTGAGGGATTGAAATGCATTAGTAATTAGAGTAGCTGTATGTGCCTGGTTCAACATTTTGTGTGTTTGAGGAACTAGCGAACATTATGGCACGATTATTTCACTGATAATATTAGCACTGTGAACCTCGCTTTATCTTGGGGTGTAAAAGCAGAAAACAATATATCATAATTTTGAAATTTTGTTTAAAATCTGCAAATATGCAAATCTAAAACATGAGTATGCAGGAGTCAACTGTACATTATAAATTAACTTCCAGCCGTCATTTTCTGTGGGCGTAAAAAGCAGGTTTGAAAAGGATTTGACGTTCAATAATCTTCCGCAAAAATGAGTCTGGTCTGAAATATTTCTTGTCATTCTTCTTCTTTAGTCATATTAAGCATCAAACTGAATAGTGTGTTGCTGCCATCTTGTGGTCAACAATGGAATTACAGCCCAAATTATCATCCGTTAGAACTAAAGAGTAAAAATTATGGTGCCAAAAAAAAAAATCAATGCTATAACAGGACCACAAAACCATGACTCACAATGGAGGCGGGTCCAAAATGTTTATGTGGTGATGTAGAAGGTGGGGGTCTGTGTTAAAAGATTGAGGCGCATTATCAATGAATGTTCTCTCTTCACAGTAATCAATGGAGAGAAAGCCACACTGGAGACGCCAACATTTGCCCAGAAGCGTCAGCGGACCTTGGACATGTTGATCCGCTCGCTCTACCAGGACCTCATGCCCGACCTGCACAAGGTACCACGCAAGTCTTGGCTAAAAAATTTCGGGGTGGCCTCCGCCTCCTCCTCTTCCTCCTGCTCCATGCCACTGCTGCGACTTGAGAAGCTGCTGACTGTGTTGTCCACTGCGGCCCACTGCGTACTGCACCACAGCGCGCACACACGCACATGCACACACACACACCCACACACAGTTTCCACTGCAGTGGTGCCTATTTTCTTACTCCCTGTCATTTGTTTCCTCCCAGCTGACTCTCATTGACACGCTTAAGCAGATGTGGCAAAAGTAGTCACACAAGTAGAAGTACAGATACTTCAGTAGAGAAAAAAAGTAGAACTTCATCTAGCTATCGAGCTATCTATCTAGCTAGCTAGCTAGCTAGCTAGCTAGCTATCGCTAATAATGTAAAATCTAGTTAGGTGTATCCGTCCCTCCTGTCTAAGAGCCGCTCTTCTGCTTTCTTCTTTTCCACTTCCATCATGCATGCGTGTTTACGCCACATACTAGGTCCCTTTTTCCCCGCAGAACATGTTGAACCGCCGCTCCTTCAGCGATGTGCTACCTGAGTCGCCAAAGTCAGCACGGAAGAAGGAGGAGGCGCGCCAGGCCGAATTTGTCAGGATAGGCCAGGTAAAATAAAAGTGGTATAGTTTGGGGGGTAAGGTTTAGGCAGCTGGTTTGGGGTTGGTGGGGTTAAAGTAAAGTGTGGAGGAGTAAAGTTTTGGGTTGGTGGTTGGGTGTGGGACATTTGGGTGAGGCCGGTATGTATGCTTGAATTTTAATCAAAATGAGCTACGTTGACGTAAGTTTGTTTAATTAGGCGTGTACAAATGGGTTGCTTTGTTTAGGCTCTAAAGCTGAAGACCATCGTGAGAGGCGACGCCCCCACCAGTCTAGTCACGACTGGCTTGTGCAGAAAAGAGGTGATGACTTTCAGCTCATCAATACAACGAGCAACACTGCCTTTTGATTGACACGTGTGTGCGCGTGTGTGTGTGCGTGTCTGCGGCAGCCGTGGGAGTCGCAGTCGTTCTGCAGCACATTCCCTCACGAGGTGGTGTGCGCCGACTCGTGGGGCCAGTCGCTGCTGGTGGCCACCGACGCGGCGGGGGTCCTGCTGCTGAATGGTGAGTCGGGATTAATTGCAATTGACATCCCGCCTGGGTCACCCCGCGTGTCCTCTCCATCAAAGCCAGACGTGCTCGGTCAATCCGTCAATCGTTTGTGCTTTCCGTTTTCAATTAGCAATAAAAAAAACTAACAAAGCGGATAGTTAATATTGTCCTATTTTTCTTTTTTTGTGTCTGGTTTTATTTCAGAGTTATTTTCAGTATTTGGTCCCCCCAATATTCACAAATAGCGAAACTGTGAGTAATAGACCAAAAAGGTTTACAATTGCCTACAAAGATATAGAACATAAGATTGCCGCAAAGAACTACTTTTGTCTAAATGAAGCTCTTCAACTCACGTCACAGAACTTCCTTGGTACCAAATTGCCAGAAGATGGCAGCAAAATACTGCCTATGTCTAAATGAAACTCCTCAACTAGCTTGGACATAGTTCCTTGGCACCAAGATGTCACAAAATGATGGAAAAAAACTTTTGTCAAAGTAACATTTTTCAAGTCATTTGTGCACAAAGATAACAAATGATGGCGTCAAAGCACTACTTTGAAATCAAACTCGATCCTGTGTCATGTTTTTCAATTACGTATATTCGATCTGACGCTAGAATATAATTCTGAAAATTCAGTCTTTATATTTAAAAAAAAAAAAAAATCCAACAAAAAAAAAATCATTTTCTTTCGTTTCAATTTTTGGCTGTTCAGTTGCCAATTGAAAACGAGAACGGGAAGAAGAAATAGTTCACAGGTTCTCTGAGCCACTCAAAATGTCCATGCTGTGGGCTAACATATCTGTCTGTTTTTGTTCCTCCAGGCTCTGATCTGCCTTCATCCAGCACTGGTGAGCACCGCCAAGATCGATGCGCCACTTTCCTGAGGTGTTTTTTTTTTCTTTTTTTTTTTCTTGTATTACTCCTGTTTGTTGTGTGTTGCAGAGGCTCAAGCTCTCCCGCCGCCAGTGCAGTTATTTGACAAGACGCTGCTGGTGAAGCAGATGCACATACTTGAGCCTCAGGACCTGCTCATCACCAGAGCAGACAAAGGTGAAGGCATTTTTGCTGTCCGGTAACGTAAACATTTTTTTTTTTTTTTGGAAAGATGCGATACAAACCAACTTGAGCTATTGTTTCTATCGGACTGAAAAAAAAAATATTGATATTAAAACAGAAGATATCAGATTAGTTTCTCTGAACATACAGTATATCTCTACATAATCTCTAACATCAATTACTGACGCTTGAGGTTGAACCACTCAATGTTTTTTTAGTTGACACTGTGATGAAAGTCGCGTCGATTAATCGGTGACATCATTGATATTTTTTTTCAACTCAGTACAGTCCTCTGCACATTATCCAGCTGGAAGTTGCGATACCCAAAATACAAAAATAGCAATAAGTTGTCTTCAACCTTTAAACATTGATGCCAAGTTGGGCAGTTCAAATGTAAAAAAAAATGATTTAAGCTCAAATCGATATTGATGCTATTTAGTGGCAATCGCAGTAAATATTGTTTGATGAATAAATGAAGAATGCCGTTCTTCTTTTCATATTTTTTCCTATTTTTACTCAATACTAGCCAGGCAGTCGGCACTAAGCTAGCCGAGGTACCACCACGGTGTCGCATTGTCGTATTGCCTCGGCACAGATCTGCACTCAATTCTCCCTCACCAAAACGACCAAAATGCAACCGACCTCCTATGCTCCAATGATCTTATCGATCCGGTGTCAGTCCTGTGCTGTCGTTTGTTTTCGTCTGTTTATCCTAAGGAGCTAAAGGGAACGTGTCTGAAGAACGCGCACGCAGGCAGACGCTGGATGCCGCAAGCAGGAAATAGAAAAAAG
This sequence comes from Idiotropiscis lumnitzeri, assembly GCF_059441095.1. Lineage (NCBI taxonomy): Eukaryota > Metazoa > Chordata > Actinopteri > Syngnathiformes > Syngnathidae > Idiotropiscis > Idiotropiscis lumnitzeri. The sequence goes on from NC_142408.1 coordinate 7,363,726, forward strand.
CTGCATACCAAGAGCATGTCATCGATTTTCCCGCTCAGCCTCATACTGACAAATGTGATTAACAGGCTTTTGATGACATGACACTACTGCAGCCGCGTGTTTATGCCAACGCTTTACAGCTTCTTGCTAGGCTTAACCCGGGAAATGCGCATCTTGATGGATAACGAGGCCGTATGTTGTATCCGTATATTGCAGGCATAAATATACAGGACGGATTTGTTGTCTCCAAAGATAGATTAGCCATATTTTTCCTGAACTTTTACGGCTTCTTCTGCTTACGTGGTGTAAAAATGAAGGCTCATGCTATACCGAGCCTCCCGACCTGTCTTTCCCAGGGAAGGATGCTCGGCTGTACGTGTTCCGATTGAGCGCTCTCAGGAGAGGCCTGGAGGAGCGGCAGCAGGCCCGGGGCAAGTGTGACAGCCGGGAGAATAAACTCGAGAAAACGAAAGGTGGGCCATGACCCGCGATCTTTGCACAGTGGACTTTTCTGTAGTCGACAGGAGTTTGATTCCCGCCGTCATCCTACCAGGTTGCCATTTGTATTCCATCAACACGCACCACGGCTCGGAGCTGAGGATCGTGGCGGCCATCCGGAACAAGCTGCTTCTCATCACCCGGAAACGCTTCGAAGGCTTCGGCGCTGTCGGGGGGGCCGACTCGCCGGTGGAGGAGTTTCAGTACATACGGGTGCGTCAAACCATCAGCAGCTCATGGTAGTAAACCGCCTTGGCATGTAATTGTACGTCAAATTAATTTGCTGAATCACCCAAAGCTATATTTCACAGGATTATGATAATACGAGGTTGAAATATATTCAGTCTTCATAAGATCATTCTCTCAGTAGAATTGTTTACTACGGTAATGGGTAAAGTGGGACGGCAGCCGATCAGTTATCGTGGGCGCGCTCCTTCCACCAGGAGATCTGTCTGTGCGACCCACCCGCCGTGATGGCACTGGTGGACGGGCCGACGGGCGAGAACGACAACATGATCTGCGTGGGCTACAAGCATCAGTTTGATCTAATCAACGAGAGCACGGGGGACGCCTACCGGCTCCACCACGTCGACGCCAACAGGGTGAGGTGTACCTCCCGAACTTTGTTTGAAAAACTGTCACGGCACAACACCAAACACAAACGTCATGAAAAGTTTGATTAAAACATACTATATTTAAAACACAAAAGTCAAAACTCAATAAAAAAACTAAATATAATGAAAAATCCCAAACTAATATAACCCTGATAACATCACATTGTGGAAACGTAAAGAAGACTCCCTCACATAAGAAGTTGCAGTTGAAGCGTACTGTAAAACTGAAAAAAAAATTCAACTAAACATTTTAAACACCAAAATATTAAACCAAAAACAGTAAATGTTGAAAAGTCCGCTACCTTAATGTGAAATTGCACTTTTCCTCTCTGTCCGCAGGTCAATTTTGTGGCGGCTATCGACGTGTACGAGGATGGCGAAGCCGGTCTGCTGTTGTGTTACAATTGTGGGTACACAAACACGAACCTAACTTTCTCTACGTAATCAAAATCTGAACACCACCACAACTGCATATGTATAGAAAACATTTGTACCAGCGTGCTTTTCTTCCGCACACATAAGACAAGTCTGCACACCCGTAGAACGCCTCTCTCTTCCTAGTCATGTTTTTCAACTACAAGTGCCATCCTTAGCCCGCTAGTACACAATTCGATGTTTTTATGGTCACTTTTTTTTCCACCTTTTTTTTTTTACCATCCAACAATTCTCATTCCTAATTCCTTCATTTGACAGATATTTGCTCGTACAAGAAAGTGTGTCCGTTCAACGGCTCCACGCCCATGATTCAGTCCAACGCGTCCGACTTCCACTTCAGCTGGAACCAGATGCCCAACGCTATCGGTACGTTGCCATGGCAATGCCACACACGCTTGCGGTCACCATGGAGCGCCATGCCATATGCGGCGCTCGTGCACTCGTTAGCGGCACCTTTCAAGTTTGTGCGCGCGTGTGCGTGTGTGCACGTCCACTTTTCACACAAAAACACACCACACAGATATTGACATTCAAGCAACTGCCTTCTTGTCTGTATTATATTCTAGCAACAATGTGGACGTAATGAGTATTTCATACTCCAGTTCAGTAGGGGGCAGCATATTACCGTGTAATTGGCGCAGCCGACCTAGTAAGAATTGCTTTCAAGATGTGGGATCAATACTGTCGCTGTAACTTGTTGTGTGACGACACCAACATGTCACCAAGATATTGGTGAGTAGGCGGAAAAAGCAGCATTGAAGAGGATTTGACATAACGTGATCTCTTTGCTGCCAACTAATGGTGGACAGTGGAATTACATCCAAAATAATTGAGAGGCAGAACCAACTGTGAAGGGGGACGGTATCACTTTATATGGTGTAGCATCATCTTTGCGCTGGTGGTTTTTTTTTTTTTCTCTGCAGTGTGCGCCTTCCCATACATCCTGGCTTTCACCACAGACTCCATTGAGATTCGTCTGGTGGTCAACGGCAACCTGGTGTACACGGCGGTGGTCCCGGAACTGCAGCTTGCATCTTCACGAGTCAGTACTGTATGTTTTGACGAGTATTTCTCCGATGGAGTATTTGCTTCGTTTCTTTTGTCCTGACAGCAAAACTCAATGTTGCATTAATTATAAGCTGGAGCTGTCCAGGTGCTGAAGTAGCAAAGCAACCGCAGACCTTCATATTGCTATACACATGTTTAACTGTACGCACGTTGAGGTCTGCAGTTCTTTGGATGTCATTTTGGGTTCTTGGATGAGTCGCCATTGCACTTTTAGAGTCATTTTGGTTGGCTGACCACTCCTGGGAAGGTTCTCCGATATTCCCAATTTTCTCTATTTTTTGAATCACGATGCCGATGGTTCACTGCAGTCCCACAACCTTTAAAATGTCTTTGCAAGATCAGTCAGAAACGAGTAAGCGGGCAAATACCTTTTCACAGCATCGTTTGCCTCTCCTCGCTGAAGGAAGACTCCTTTCAGCATTAGCGCAAAACGCTGCCTCAGCTCACTCATTTCACTCCGTTTTTACGAGCCCCCTGGGAAACGCCGTGGCGGTCCATCTGCATGGTTACCGAGCAAAAACAACACTCTCTTATTTCATATACACAAGTGCTGCAAATTAAAGTCTTGTCTCCGATCCAAACCTTCACAGTCGGACATCTACTTTGTGTCGTCGGCGCCTGTGAGCTCGGCCTCCAACTGCAGTTCCAGAGACACCAGCTCGCACAGTTCTCCGCAGACGCCCACCGGCTACGAGATGCCTGTTTTCCCCTCGCCCCTCGGGGACGGTAAGCCAACTCGACTAACCAATCACAGGGAAAGTGTTTTCCGTATCAAATTAGGAGCGCAAAGCGTATTCATATTTGGAATATTAATGGGGAAACGGCCCGTTCAATATTATGGACAAAAGAAAACTGTTTGGAAAAGGGCGTTTTGCAGCTTTCCAACCCAAAAGGCCATCATTTTCTAAAACAAATTTCACCCTGAAAGTTGTCTCTTCTCATGAGCCAGCATATTCCCCCCCCCAAAAAATATTCCTCAAAGTGTACTTTTCTTCATGCACTGACAGTTTCACTTTTCATTCGAATTTGAATCCTCTTGAATCTTTCTATTTAAATTATGCTGTGTAATGGCGGCCATGTGACGCAGCATGTAGTTCACTCCCCACATGGGTTAATTTGGTACGCTCCGTTCCAGGTAACAATCACGAGGCGGTTCAGTGTTTGGATTTGTGAATTATAATGTCAACAACTGTTTTTTTTTTTCTATTCATATGAAATGTATTACCTAACAGCTGCTGCCATGTTAGTCAGAAGCTGCATTCAGTGGCGTGCCTCGACTTTCGCATCCATGCAATTTCTTCCCTTTCTTGCAACTGTTTTTCCCATTTTGTTTAATATGGAAAATGTGTTAACCTCCTTAATGTTGTGTTTGCTTGTGTGTGTGTGTCTGTGTGCCCCTCTTTTGGTCCCCGGTTCAGATTCTATACGGATCCCCTACGGTACCAAGCTTTCGCTCTACACGTCTAAGGACGCAGAAGGTATCGTGAACGATGTCGCTGGAATGTTAAGTGAACGTCATGTCTTTTCTTGCCGCTCGCTTTGACCTTACCCCCAGTTTAAAGCCCTATTTGAAACCCTAACCTTTGATTAAAGGCCTACTTTAAAACCGGAACCCTTTTTGAAACCCTACTTTGAAACCTTAACCTTGCAGTCTGAAACCCTAATCGTTCCTATAGCACAAGTTTGACACCCTCGTCTTAATCCATCATTTGAAACCCTAAATTAATTCTCGAAACCCCAAGTTTGTGAGAATTCCCGAAGCCAATCCTGAAATGTTTCATTTGAGGATGGGAGGGGGTGAAAAGCGGCAACAACCAAGCTCCAAATGAAGGAGTAGTTCATGCCTGAAAGCAGATGAGGCCACCATAGAGGAGGGAGGAAGGGGTGAAGGACGTGATTTACAGATTGCACTGTCGCCATGGAGACTTTTGTCCGTCCAAGTCCGAATAACGGCGCCACTAAAATGGAGGAGGAAGTGGGTGGAGTGGGGGGGGGGTGAATTATTGGGGAGCGTTGTGGAGCTCATTGGGTGAGGTGTGGAGGTCATGTGATGTCACTGCAGCAATTAGCGCTAAAAGCTCCCATAAAAAATCCCACTTGATTGGCCAGCCTGACGCACTCATGGCGGCAAATATTGCCAGATGACTGATCCGAATAACCTGCATGGCGCTTGCTGACATTTTAATAGGATGGCTCTTGATAGTGGCAACAGTGCCCCCCAGTGGTCATGTGAACTACTGCCCAAGTAGTGTTTGGGTCACGCTCCGAAGAAGCAAAATGTGGGAAGTTATAAAATTCTGCAACTCGTACCAGAAACATTTCACAACAGCTGGAGCTGTGAAATATAATTTTCTTACATTCAGATTTTAATGTCAAAACATGTCATGTCATATTGACTTAATTTTTGTCGGATGTTATTCTTACTATATTGCGACTTAACACGATAATGTGATTTTTTTTCCCCCTCCGAACATTACAACAACAAGGTTGCCAGTTGTCAACCAAAAGAAAGCTAAGCGCGCCTTTTCCGTCCGAAATGTCAAATTATTTATTTATTTTTTCTGAGCATGGTGTCATTGTCTGACTATTTGCTAACGTGTGGCTTCCCTCCCAGGCGAGTCGGCGTCCAAGCAGATCTTCAAGATCCCTTTGTGCAATCTGGTGGGCCGCAGCATCGAGAGACCCCTCAAGTCGCCGCTGGTCAACAAGGTGCTGACTGGCCAGACCGCCACACCCGCTGCGGTGGTCTGTGCCGCTCCCCTAGTCTCGGCTACGCACTCGTCGTCCCTGTCGCTGTCGCGCATGGAAATCAAAGAGATAGCCAGCCGCACGCGCAAGGAACTGCTCGGTAAATGTCATTTGTCCTTCTTTCATTCATATTGTTGATATTTATTTATTTTTTTCATTTATTATTGACAAGGAATCAATCCACTAATTCTTTTCGTTGCATAATAATGTATATTTACATACATATAATTGTGGTATTTACAATAAAGCCACTTAATGAGATAAATTAATTCCCCAAAAGAAAGGAACATGCAGTGCAAGGGATGCTCGCTAAAATAACAAACTAAAAAAAAATTTTAAAAATATATATTTTTTAACAGGCCTGACGGAAGAACCGAGCAGTAAATCAGACGGCAGCGCGTCCAAAGTGAGGAAAGCGAGCAAGAAGAACACAGCACCGGAGGAGCCTAGAGCCCGAGCGCTAACGTCCACCAACAGCGACAGGTCAGACGCCGTTGCCATGACGTCACGACACAAAAATATTGTACGTTGGGAAAAAGACAAAGTGTTCCCTTGCTACGCAACTACAAAACAAGTCCTTCCATGTCATTTGTTGCTCGTGGCAAAGTTAGTGTTCAAGGGTGTGGAATTTATGTAAAAAAAATATTCGGGGTCTTTTCACAACGTCACAAAGTATAATTATTTTTTCTGGCCACTAGATGGTGTCATTACACAATTTTTTTCGTAAAGATTTGAATGTATCATATCCGTAGGAAATGCTGCTGGGGTTATGTAGCATACACAAGGTAACTCAATGTGCTTCACATTAAAGGACAAAATTTGAAAGCAGTCACAAACAAAATAGTTAAAGACATTTAAAAGCAATGGGAAGAAATAAAAAGTGGCTTACTAAAATTTATTAAGCATGTACTGAGCAAAAATAAATAAATAAAATTGCTATGAATGACCTTAATCATAAGAAAGGGAAAAAGAGCAATGTATTCAAGATTAGGATTTAAAAGCAATTGCTTTATTGGCATGTTTTGAATAAACCTGTCCAACTTCCAGCACGTTGGCATTTCTCTCACTCAAAAATGACGTGACAAGCAATGAGTCTCCACGAAATCTTTACATGCTAACTCAAAAACTGTGCTGATCTTAAATCCAAAGCCATGCAATGCTGCCATCTACTGGCGTCTATGCATCATTACAGTTACGAAGAAGTTGGAATTTTGCCGTTAAACTGGGTGATACGCTCTTTCACACCCACTTGTTGAAGAAATGTATTTGAACAAATCAGTGACAGGAAATGGTTAGATTCCAGTAGGCAAATACAAAAATGTTTAACATCCATGCAAGAAAACGAAGAAGCTCCCCGTATATTTTCTCTCTGGTCAGGTTGGACTCTGACGCCTGCGACGCCGACTTGGACACGTCAAGCATTTTGGAGGCTGAACCGGAGACATCAATGCTTCGGGCCGACAGTCCGCCGCCGCTCGCCAGCGCCTTCGCCCTCGCCGCGTCCTTTGAGGAAGATGTCCTCGACCTCAAGTGAAGACAATCCCGCTGTGCACTTCTCTCAACCACTCCTGTACCTTTTTATACCTCTCACAAAAAAAAAAACCTGGCTTTTTGGTGAAATTCCAGGATGTCGAAGATGCACTTTTTAAAAGTAGTTTTCCTTAGAGCCTCTTCTCACTCTCTGGCTGTCAAGAGATGATCAGTCATTGTAAGAATATGAGACAAAACATGCTTTCTTCAAGCAGTTTGTCAATTCCAGTTGAAGTAAAACTGACACACACGCAAAAAAAAAAAAAAAACGTAAGCAAACATTGTCTATTTCAACATCAAAATGTTCAACCAAATTGTATCAATATAAATAAAAACATAGATACCACCTAATAAAAAATCGATATTATATCATTTTGTCTAAGTCATGTAATGTAAAACATCACAGACGCGCTAATAGAAATTAGCATCAATGTCACAGTCATTCTAAACCTTTAAACTACTAATTCTTAACATGTGAAGCAACTCATAAAAAAACAGGACATAAAACAATACTCATAAGCACTTATTCGCTTTAAATGAAGTTATAATATTACAAAACAGCCACAAATTCGATTAGCACATTGCTAACATGTCTTGTAAAACACTTTAGAGGGGCTAAATTAGCATAGACGTTACTGAAATTAAAAATCTTCCAACTGCTTCTGTAACCACACTAAGAGCACCAACACATACAAGCAAAAAGTACTCGAGCATTCAACGACTAGATTCAAGTTTATAAAAGGTCAAAGTTCACCAGCAAAGGATATAATGCATTGATCCTGAAATTTCACCTGAAAGCTCGATATCCCAAATTTTCTGTGAGGAGTGTATAAGCTTTTTGGGGTTTTGCTTGCTGAGCTTTTAATATTTTGTTTCCCCCTATATTTAGTTGTTTTTTTTTATAGTTTTTTTTTTGCGTCCCTTCTGTCTGCCTTCTTTCAAGATGGCTGCCGTGTCAAACGGATCTGTCAGTGTGTGCGTGTTCCTAATCAAGCGTTTCCAGTGACTACTGAAAAGTTTCAAATGTAAAAAACAAAACAAAACTGAGTCACGTTAATCCCAAATATGATCAAATTAAATGTCGTATCATAAAATGGGATTATTATTTACCGAAAAAAAGTCGTACAAAACGCTTGTAGAAGTCTGTTAATACACAAAGTGGCGCGATGTCTGGGATGCATATTTATAGATGTATAATATCAAAATAAATCTATTTTATTTTCTTCTTTAGTAAAAACAAAAAAGGGTACGATGTTGCGAGCGCTTTTCTCTGTCTGATTCCCCTTTTATTGAGTGCAAACAGGTTCAAAACAGGGCTGGAGGTCTTTCACAAGTGCCATTTCCCAGCAGCCAGCGCGGAACTGCGTCACCTCCTTCTGGGGTTGGCGGTAGCAGCCATGATTGTAGTCCTTTTCCAGGTAAACAGATTCTAAATTAGTTACAAGGAATACACACGAGAGGTTCTCTCTATAACATCTCCGAAAGAAATAAAAAAAAAATACAGCGAACCCCTGTTTAACGCACGTTCCAGATCTGATAGCTTTATGCTAACGTCATTAGCCTAGTAGCATGATTGCCAGAATGTTTTCAGGAAACAAGGAAAAAACACAACTAATTCAACAAACAAAAATAGTCCAGTTTATAGCCTTTATAGGTCAAAGTTAAAAACTAAATATGTAAATATCTCAAAAACCTGATATGATTTTTTTTTTAATCCGCGTCAGAAATGCATTTTCAAACATGCTTAAAAATCGGTGCAATGCAACGTGGGTGTCAACAAAGAACTGCGATATAGCAAGGGGATCACTGTATTTATTCACAAATTCTTTTTTATTTTTTTCAAAATTCAAAATCCTCCATTTTAAACAGTTGCTCACCGTCGCCTCCTGAGGTCTCGGGTGGTATTGCGCGTGTTTACATTGAGCCAAATGTGTTTTACTGTTCACTTTGCAGTTAAAAAAAACAGCAAACACTAATTAAATTCACAATCTAAAGTTCGCTTTTTAAGGACCGTTCCCCAAAGCAGCCTTCATATAACTTGCATGACCTCTTCACTTCCTCACACCAGGAAACGTTAACACACGCGCACACACACGCAAACACGCACACAAACAAATGTTATGAAATGTTTACAAAGGTCCTCCACTCTCATGTTTGTTATGACGGCCGGGTTGCCGTTTATTGCCCGTTTGGTTTCCTTCGTCTACCTCCCCTTGGCTCTTTTGTTTTGTTGTTATTTTTGTTGTTGCTGTTGTTGTTGTTTGGACTGTTGCTGAACCTCTCTGTGCTATCCAATGAAAGACAATTCACACACCACACACACACATGCACACACACACACACACGCACACGCCACAAACATGCACGCAATGGAAAGTTCTTCGAGCATTTATTCCACATTATTTACATTAACTAGTCCATCCACTAGTAAAATGTATTACCCTAGTATATGATAACTAGTACAATTTTATGTCACTAGTAGAACTGGTCTGTCAACTGATATACGGTGTCGCCTCACTAGTAACATTGGGTTGCGCTACTAGTGCCAAGTTGTGGGGACAAAGCTTGAACTAGTTACTAGTACATGAACCTTCAGGTGGATATCAAGGATTTTTTTTTGTCAATTTTAAATTCTAGAGTATATTAGCCTCATACTAGTTTTCATTTATAACTCGGCACACTCGTAGGATATTGAATTATTGCTCAGACTGCAGTCAATGCACGTTTATTCGATATTGTACAATGAAAGATTTTTTTGGTGCTGACTGTAATGTACACACGCATATTCCATTCAGTAAAAAAAAAAAAAATTATTTTGGACATTTGCTTTTTTTTTTTAATAAATATTCATTTTTTTTGTTTTTAGTTTCTGTTAAATGAATACTTGAATACTTTCCCCTCTGTATTCTGAATATTTTTTGGCAGTTTTTCGATACAGAGCAAAACACTCTGAAGAACAGAAAAAAAAATAATAATAATAATTAAATAACTTTTTTTCCCCAATCCAATGCAGTAGCTTCTCGTGATGCGACAAAGCCGAATTGAAATCAATTGGTGACTTTTTTTTTTTTTTTTTTTTTTTTGGACCTTGAGCTGCATATGAAGGATCTCAAATAAATATTCAAACATCTTAACACACACGCACACACGCACCTACACACACACGAAAAAAAAAAAACAACACCAAGTGTCTTAAAAATATTGTACCGCCATTGTTTTTAATGCCAAGTACTACTTGTAAATGTTTGTGTATCAAATGTGGCCTCAAATTATGAAGCAGAGCGGAACACTCATTATTATGATTCTGATTATGATGATGATGATGATGACTATTAAGATTATTATTATTGTTGTTATGACTATGATTATCGGAGCAGTTATTTGAAACGAGTGCTGTAGACCACCGCTGTGAAAGTAGGTATTTCTGTTTATTGATATGTAATAAATATTTATGGAATTTGAGTCCAGGCTAGCCCCCGTATTTGTGTGTGTCTCTGCGTCAAGTGTTTCTCATCGTCCGCAGGTTATTTCCACTCCAAGTGAGGAGAATAAATTTGGGCTGTTTATTGAATCAGGTTCCAGCTCAGTTTCCTGCTCGCTTTTTGGCCTCTCGCGGAACAATCCACTCGCTGCTCCAACATAAACAGGGCCTCCTGACGGGAACCAGCTTGGAAAAGCCACGCGGGGAGAACAGAAAACATCCAACCCAGAAAGGGCACAACACACAGGGCCCGTTCAACGCGAAAAAGGATGAAAAATTGGCATCAAATTGGAATCAAAAGATGTGGTTGAGCGGCATATTTTTGTTATGGCTTAGCTGACCGGTCAGTTACCCAGTTGGTAGTTATATCTACCTATATCCACATTGTTTGGTGACGATTGAGACAAAATTGATCAATATCCCTCATATTGAAGCGTTCAGTGCTGACATTCCAAATATGGAAAATATTTTTAAGTAGGTTATTTTTCATGCCAAAATGATGAACAACGTGGTTTGTTTTTTGTGTCTTGGGTCAAAAGTCATATCGAGTCATAGCTTATAGTATGAGTATTAGTTACTATTACTCAAAGAGGGATTTTGATGCACTCAAAGAGGGATTTTCCAAATCTGGAACTACTGAGTAAATATGACTGAATTTAATGACACAATGAACCAAAAATTAGTTTTTGGGTCAAAAAGTTAGTAAATTATTAAATAAAAGATTTTAAGAGTTTTTTTTTAAATATTTTGTATTATTCTCTGATTAGTATTATAGACCTGATCGTAATTTTCTTTTCTCAAGTGGAACACACAACTGGCATTTAAGCAAGCAACTGTGTGTCATCACTTTTACACTTTCCGCAAATAAAACCTTTATTTTTTTTAATAGGTGCACGCTGACACATGTAAAAATTGTGACCACGCCCCTTTCTTGGATTAAATGGCCTTTCCCGGGATCCTCCCACACTCTCCTGTTTCTTTTGTCCATGAGGAAAACTCCATAATGACCTAGAATTCCGGTTCGGTAATATGAGTCACAGCTTGTAGGAAAATCACTGGGGAGAGTTTTTTGGGGAGATGTGGGGGGGTTTGTGGGGGTAGTAATATCATAAAACATCCCCTTGAGGCACAGGGTGATAAAGAGAGCATTTCAGACTGATGCCGTAATCGCCGCGCTCCCCCTCCCGCCCTGGATCGGGGCGCCCCTCGGGGTATCGAGGCAATTACATAACAGGTGCAGGAATGCTGGAGCCCGGCGGCCGGAATTGCGCCCTGGACGAAAAGCCAGGGGCCCTTGCTCACTTATTAACTATGCCCTAACCAACCACAAGGGGGAGAGTTCCGTACAGTGCACTAAAATAGTGCCTCAAAATGTCACCTAAAATTCTCTTTGTGATGATGAATAAGTAACATCCGCCTGATTTGCGATCAGGGATCGGTTCCCACTCGGTGACGGTCTGCCCTGTGACTGGCTGGCGACCTGTTCAGGGTGTGGTGCGCCTTTCGCCCGTAGTCAACTGGGATAGGCTCCAGTACCCTCAATCTGTCCCGCAATAAGCGGTGTGGATAATGACGTGACATGATGAATAAGTATGGAATGAGTGAATAATTGCCAACGCAGTCGCTGCATCCGGAACTATTCATCATTACCTCCCCACAAAGCACAAAAAAGGATTTTTGTTGTAAAATTCAAAACCCTTCTTTGAAACTCTAACCCAGGCGTGGGCAAACTACGGCCCGGGGGCCACATGCGGCCCATTAAACGTTTCAATCCGGCCCGCCGAACTTGAAAAAAATTAAATTAATTAAACCTTGTTAATGTTTTATTTTCTAAATACTGCGGTTTTTCAACGACATATGTATTATTGTAATGCTTTTGTTTTGCTTTAAAAATTAAATGTATTTTTTTTCTCCGATGAGGTGAGGTTACCAAAACACTTCATCCATCTGCTCCTGATCTGGCCCCTCTGTCAAATTGTAGAACCCATTGTGGCCCACCAATCAAAAAGTTTGCCCACACTGAATTTCAAATGGGGGCAATCTGAATATGATTTGCTGAAAGTGTCATTGGGAATGAATATGGATTTTTATTTGGGGGGGTTGTAATAGTGAAAATGTTGAATTTTTGCTCAGTGGGAATTTTTGGCATGTTGAAAATCATTCGGAAGGTGCTGACAGCGTTCAAAATGCACAAGAAAAAACTGCAATACAAAATGCAGAAGTGACACAGCTTCTCAGCTTTTATTTTCTTTTTGTTACTTCCACTCACACACACTCACACGTACACGCACACAAGACAAAAACACTTTTGTTAAATAATAAATAAATATTCAGACAGATAAAATATTCAGTCCATGTGAGGAGCTTCCTTCAAGTTTTCAAGTAGAGAAAAAAAAAAAATAACAGCGAAAAGAGCCAGCATGACTCGATTCTCGATGCTGTCACATCACACTTGCACCACACAGTTTGTGTGTAAACATCAGGGTGAGAATTCAGGTTTCCCAAACTTTTTTTTTCAGCTCAAAAGGCGTCACGCAATGTTTATGAAATAATCACAAAAGAGGTCCATTGAGGACTCACAATTATCTTTCGGTGGTTTAAACAGAAAAAAAAAACAAGATAGAGACTCTAAAATGACTTTGATGTTTACAAGAACAATGTTTGACATACGTTTGCTGAATGCCAAAATGCGTAAATTGGCTTATGGAAGACTGAATTTTTGGGGGTTTTATTCCGAAAAAGGAACAAACATTAAACATACGTTAAAAATGTCGACGACTAAATCGTATTTGATGTTTACAAAAGACGGGTTCAACTCACAAAATTGCGTACATTTGGTCTGTGCAAGACTCTAAATTGTTTTCGAAAACATACGCTTGTAGTAACATTTGTGGAAGACTCTAAAAAGTGGCTTTTTTTTTTTGCTTTAGTCTGAAAAATGCCCCCAAATGACACCGAAAGCTGTTAGGTGCTGGCAAAATTGCTTTTGATGTTAACAAACACGCCACCTCATCTTGTATGTTGACAAAACCGAGCAGGTTGGGCGCAAGATTGGGAAACCCTCGCCGCCCCCTTCAATAAACTTCCAATGAAAAGTTCGATGGCGGCCGGCCGGCCAACCGCCGCCTCCGCGCTTACGCGTAGGTAGCAACCGCTGCCAAGATCTGCAAAGCCATGGACAGGCAGGGCACCTGCGCCACCACGTAGGCCAGCGAGCGGGTGGGCGCCGGCAGTGCGGCCAGGTAAGCCACGCTGTGTAGCATTCGGGCCGCCGTGAAGGCCAGAAAGTGGAGGCGGGCTATCGCCAGGGACGGACCCGTCATGGAGTAGATGGCACCCAGGAAGAGGAAGGGGAAGATGTTCTCCATGTCATTGCGGTGAGCTCTAGGGTTCAAGAAAAGGGATTGCGTGGAGTTTATTAAGACATGCAAATAATCTATGTTGAGGAAAACGCACGGAGACCTGCTGTGGCGATGCTGTGTGGTGAGCTTCGACTTGTTCTGGTCTTTGTGGTGTTGTGGTATGAATGTGTTGTGGCTGTAGTCAGGCTCTAATAATGTCTTGTGTTGTTATAGTGTAATAGTGTCATGACAGTGTTGTTACTATGTAACAGTGCTCACTCTTGTATCTTGACAGTGTTGTGTTGTGACAGTTTTGAGTTCCACAAGTGGGTCCTACCTACGGCATCTTTCCACGTCGGGATCCAGCCTGTGATATTGGAGTCCTCCGTGTCTCATTGCATCTTCTGGGTTGGCAAAAGCCTTCAATATACAACAAAACAACACCTGTTGTCAAACATCCAGTCTTGAAATCCTTGAGGCCGCATTTATAATTGACTCTCTCACCCTTCCATTCTTTGCATCCATCTATCTAAAAACATTGACCTCCTCACACACATTCGGTCCCCCATCATTGCTTCTAAAAAAAATCACCCAGGTCATCCTCAAAACATTACCTTAATCACTCACCCAAAAACCTCAAAACGTTCATTTACTCAGTCATTCACTAACTCATTCACACATTTGCATGATTCATTCTCAAAATATTCATCCACTCACTCACTCAAAAGCCTCAAAACTTTCATTTACTCACTCATTCACTCACTCCCTCACTCACATATGCTTCCACTATTCATTCTCAAAACATCTAGACACTCACTCACTCACTTATTCACTCACTCCATCATTTTTTAGAAACATTCATCCCAGGACTCATATAGCGTTCCACTAGTCATTCTCAAAAACACTCACTCAATTACTCACTGAATATTTCATCAATCAAAACATCCACTCACTCACTCACCTGCCATCATTCATTCTCAAAACATCCATTAACTCACTAACAAAAAATTCATTCACTCACTCCCTCACCATTCATTCTCAAAATATGAATCCATTCACTCACACCTCCATCATTCATTCTCGAAACATCCACTCACTCACTCACTCAGCAGCCTCAAAACGTTCATTTACTCAGTCATTCACTTACTCACTCACACATTTCCACCATTCATTCTCGAAACACCCAACTCACTCTTCCACCATTCATTCTCATTCATCCTCACTCACGCACCGACTTACAAATCATTCATTCACAAACTCCCACACATTCAAAAAATCCATCCACTCACTCATTCACTCTGCCAACATTTATTCTCACTCACACTCACTCACCTTCTTACGCAGCCTCACTTGTCCTGTGATGAAGGCCAGAACGTACATCTTGAGCAGCAGCAGCACGGCATAGAAAACAAAACAGCAGAAGACGACGTTGTTGTTTCTCAACATGACTACAAGCAGCAAAGTTGTACAAGTTGGCGCCACTCCAAGAGAGTTCCTGAGAAGCGGGGGGGAAAAAAGAAAACAGGAGCACAGGAGACACAGCGTGCCCAAATAAGAGTGTGGCGAGGAGGGTGCAGATATTTGTAGGCGGCGTTAGCCCCCTCCCACTGACTCAAATGATGATGAGGGCCGTCTGAGTTGCTGAGCAAAAGTATTCATTGAGGATTCCGTCGTGTTTTCCTCACACGTGAGATGTCTAAACATGCATGACCGCTGCCCTCGGGGCACAGCCAATGACAGCGAGGAGGCGCACAACTCAGGGGGTGTTTTTTGTTTAAAAAAATAATAAATTAAGCACGTGTGTCATACTCCAGTCTGTAAAAGCTTGCCTCAATTCTCTGTTTTTCTCTTCAAAAACGAGCTAGCTTAAGGTTGAAAGAAATAAAAATTGCTGCCTCGACTGGGCGAAGTCTTTAATGTTCGAAAAAAGTTACGCAAGGTTCTTTGAGGACTAAATTTTGCTTTAGGTTTACAAAAACATTCTGTTAGCTTCATTAAAGGTTAAATTGTCATCGGTTTACAAAAATGTGCGTCATATTTTTCAAAGCATAAGCTGTGGTCTTCACGGAAAACAAAAAACATACGTAAGGCTACTAGGTTCACTGAAGGTTTCCGGGAAAAAAAATGTTGATTTGCGTAAGTTAAGTCTGACGAACACGTTGATGTTTACGAAGAAACGTGTCAGGTATTGAAAATTTGTAATTGTACATCTTTCTGAAAAAAAAAAAACCAAACAAATGTTAGGTTTGCTGACGACTCGAAATAAGATGCGAAAAATGATGCCGAGTTCATGGAAGGCTGAATTTTCTTTGAAGTTTACAAAAAATATTTGTGGGTTCATTGCAGGCTACCCAAAACAATCAGACCATAAAGTCCATAAAGACTCAAAATGTCTTTGAACCTTACGTCCTCCTGAAAACTCCTTGATGTCGACTAAAAACGACATGTTTGACGATGAATCTTGTTTTATTTCACGACTTTCTTCCCCCAGTAGGTTCAAAAAAAGTCAGCGCTTACATAAAGGCGAACTTTTTTTGGAAAACACAAAATTGTCCGGCACTTTGTCCCCTATGTGTCAGTGTTTTTTGACTGACAGGGTGGCGAAATACAGCCGGGACACTCAGAGCGCGTTCACCCCAACGTACGATGACTCATGTAGCCAGTGAGTGACTTTCTCCGGAAAACCTTTTGTGGTCACGCTGGCAAAATATGACGACTGTGGGCAAAATACCAACCTGCTTCCGAGGTTTATCTTTGCTTGCATCACGAGCAAAGTTTCCACTTCAATACCAAACTGGGATGTTATTACTAACGTTGAAAAATTTTTTGTTGAATTGCATTTTGATTCATCAAGTGCATGCACAAATTAAAATCATCAGAGTAGGCTAAACATGTGCTTTAAAAAAAAAACTTGCATTCAGATGATTTTATTTCGGACAAGCACTTCATGAGATAAAATTGAGCAAATTCAACGTCATTTTTTTTTAGTGCATGAAAACATCACACAAATAATGAAGATCGCTGTCGACCTTGCTGGCTACTCTACTGGATTTCCCCAGTAATTCGTTAACTAAATTGTTGACCAAGTTCTTCACGCACGCTGAAAATAAAAATGGCGCGTTGAATTTATTCAATTTTATTTTGACAAGTGGTCGCACATAATAAATCATCCATATACATTTGAAAGTAGATGCGTAGTTGTAATGTAAAAAAAAAAAAAAAAAAGTCTGGATACAGTTGCTTTTCTCTGGTGTTAAATGGGAAATTATTTAATCACAGCGAAGGTAAAGAAATTTTTGTTTTGAAGTCGGGCGCCAATTAGTTTCCAGCAGGAAATTTGAGCAGTCATTACACAATATAGCAACAAAACTTTCCAGTGACTCGAGCTGGGAATCAAAGTTGACTCCAAATAATGACAAGAAAAATATGATGAGATCATTAAATAGCACATTTAATAATTTAAGCAAGTCATTAAGTACATCATGTGTACACACATTTAGACATCCCGTTGAAATGAGGCCAACCACTGTTGTTGTTTTCAAAGCATCGCTGGTACCACAAACACTGTCATCAAATGATTCAGGAGAAAAAGTATTTCACGCCATGCTACGTGCTGGGACACGAGCAAAAAAAAAAAAAAGAAGAAAAAAAACAAGCAGATTTCAAAAGGACTGCACTGCACTGTCAAAGCACTTTTTTCAATTCATGGCACAAACACGAGAGCACAATTCACTTCTTCTTGATGCATTTTAGTGTCTCCCCGTAATATTGTCCATTTTTAAACGCTTGCCGGGCACCAATGACACAGTAATTAAGAGTCGACGGAGAAACGACAGAGGACTACTGTAGCATCAATGCTAATGTACATTAGCTTGGATATGTCGTTTCACATGATGTTAGCATTAAGCTAGCTAACTTATTAGAGGAAATGGGATGGTTTGGTTGACTATTTTTGTTTTTGCTCTGCGTGCATGTGTTACTGTTCTGTATAAAGCAGCAGTTTGTTGAAGGCTTAGAATTACTGTAATGCTAATTAACGCGCGGCAATCTATGGTGTTTTGACTAACATGTTAGCATTAAGCTAGCCTAGAAAACCACCAATTTATAGCGTTCAAATTTCTCCAATGTTGAATAAGTCCACACAAGTAAATAAGCGCATTTTATTATTTATTATTAATTTTTTACCAAATTGAGATTTTTTTTGTTATTCTTTTGCTTCTGTTACCTTTTGATTATCCTGCCAGAAGTTAGCTTGTAACAAATGAAAAGTGTTTTTTTTTTTTTTGTCTTTCATTCTCTGTTACGACGGTCGCGGGCCTATCCCAGCTGTCATCGGGCAGTACACCCTGACCTGATTGCCAGCCAATCGCAGGGAACGACCATCCGAGCTCACAATCATACCTAGGGACAATTGAGAGTGTCCAGTCAACCTACCATGCATGTTTTGGGAAGGAAACCGCAGTACCCGGAGAAAACCCACACAGGCACAGGGAGAAGATGCAAACTCCACACAGGAAGTCCGGAGCCGGAATCGAACCCTGCACCTCTGCACTGTAAGGCACGCCCCATCTTTGTTGTGCCAAGTTAAAATACAGAATATTAAAGAAAACGTTTACTTTCCTATTTAAATACATTTCAGGGTTTGTATAATTTTTCACTTTTCTAATCAAGCTGAATCATGACTTTCCCACAACTTACAAATTTGTTACCTCGATTACGGTTACATGCTTTTTTTTTTTCCTTCTTTCCTCCAAAATGTTATTTTGTATCCCACGTGGGCATGCTTGGATGCTTTTGTTGTGCACTAGTGAGACATTCCTGAGGGCTCAGACGAGTGTTTGACTGAAGGTGTTGTGGTAGAAGGTTGCTACGCGAGTCAGAAGAAAGCAGCCCGACAACAGGAAAAAATAAAATACATTATTCACATCTCTGGGCGGCGTTGCCTGTGGTTTACAGCCATGACATTGTGAGGTTTAAAATAACCATTAAAAAAAAAAAAAGATGTGTCGTGCACGTTCACAATCTACTCACAGACGCGACCGGTCTTCATCTTCGTCTGGGTGCAAAATTCCTCGGCTGTGTGGGAGTGGGGCGGGAAGGCGCTGTCGGAGAAGAGAAGAAAAGCAGCTGGCGTTAAGGACGATTAGAGAAGCAGCTGAGTCAAAGGCGGTGTGGAATTTGACTGAATTTGCTGACGTCAGCATGCCAAGACGTCAAGAGATTCCCGTCAACGGTTGCACACACTGGCCACAAGGGGATGTTGACGGAAAGCATGAAGCACGCTCCAAATACAACGCAGATATGCATGGAACTTTTGAGCTGAAGTTCAGATAAAATGTTATGCAGGGGGAAAAAAAAAATAATTAAAAAAAAAGAACATTTTATTCTACATATTACAGTGGTGCCGACTTAAGTCGACTCACTTCACAACAAGCAGTAGTTTAGCCAATAAATATGAAAATAGAACAAAAAAAAAACACTGCAAGATCTTTTTTTTCCTCAGTACCATTTTTTTTTTCCTCAGGAAAATTATATATGTTCTCCGATGGTAATCACCATATTTTCTCTTGATTAAAATTCTAAATAAAATTGGGTCATTTTCAAATGAAAATCAGCAATCAATTTATCGTCAATAAAGCTACCACTTTTTCCGATTAAAAATCTTAAAACATTCTCCAAAAAAGATCATGTTTTTTTTTTTCTTCATAAAATTAAAAAGTATTCACACGGAATGGCAATTTTTACACCATTAAATTTTGGACTTTAATCTTGTAAAAATATATGTTAGCATTATGTGAAGAAACCTTTGTAATTGTTGAACATATTGGTCTTGCAATGTAAAATATGTTCTTTTCCTTTCCACAAAATTATGTTATGTCATCGTCTCTGTAGTTTTTGCCAGCGAGACAGTAGGTAAGAACAGGCGCAGGGCAAAACTTTGAATACGCTTAAATTTGCACATTCTGACCTTCGACGACGTCAGAGCGCTCTGGTCTCAGCTTCGATCTTCCTTTCCCCGTGAAGGCCATCAGAGTCAGCCGGGACCACCGTCTGTCTCACGGCGATTTCGGGACCCCCGCCGTAAATTCCCAACAAGTATCGCCACGTCTCCTCGGAAATCTGACCGTAGTCTGCACCTGAAGTGAGATGCAGGCGTTGTGAAGTTTAAACCATCTGTAGATTTCCTGTGCGGCGGCTTGAGGCTGACCTTGCTTGAGCTGAACGTGTCCTCCCTTCAGAACGCCAATCTTACTGTTGTCGATGGCACCGGGCGGCTCTGCGAACGAGACATCATTAGTGTCATTATATTCATCCATCCATTGTCTGAGCCGCTTCTCCTCACGGGCTCTGAAAGGTCAGACTTTAGACTGGCCTGATGAGTGAATTCATCGCAGCATGACAGGCACCAATAAATTCAATGCGGTACACAGTAAGGAAGGGATTATTTTTGAAGATCTTGTTACCGTTGTCTTTGCCTTTAACAAAACTCTCCCATTCACGGAACCACTGCATGCTGATGCACAAGATGACACTGGGCGCCTCCTCGGCCTGAAACTCTTTGTTGAGCTGCAGACAAGCACCAGAGCGCCACAAATCAGGAATTTGGGCCTCATTTCACGCGGAGGCAAAGCCCGTTGAAGTGGATTTTGACCTGAATGAAAGTGTCTATTTCCATTTTCCTGCGTTTGGCCAGCGCCTCGATCTCCACCTGGCATATGGCGCACACACACAGGTGGTTGACTGCAGGACCGCCTCCGAAACTGCACACGCATCAGATAAGAGAAGAACATCAGCACGTGCCAGAGAAGATAACATTAGTTGTTTTTTTTCTTCATTATACAACCACTCCAATGTGGTGGAAATTTTGACATTTTTTTTTCAGTCAAACCATATTTTTTTCTCCACTATTAAACAGTTTTTGAAAAAAAAAATCAAATATTTTTTTAAATGGCAATCAGGCCTCACTAAACGAACGAGCTGAGCCGCCATTTGGGGAGTGCGTGTTGAAAGCACTTACCTGTTGTAAAGGTATTCCCACACATTCTGCGGTACGATAACAACCAGGTCATCAATGTACTGGTATTTATTAGGAGGGATGCCTGGAAAAAGGCAGAGTGAGGAATTTGTCTTAACATATTTTCGTTGGGGCAGTGAAAATATAAAAAACTGCTCCAAGCTTGATGAAGTGCACTTGAAAGATAATAACTTGCTGAGGAATGATTATCTCTAAGAATGAAGCGTTAATCTCGTACAGTAGATTTCTTTTCCCCTACAGCTCTCGTGTTGGATTTAAGCAGGTGTGCAAAATGTGGCAGCTGAATAGATAACCACAAAGTGTTCTACCAGATAACCTGTTACAAAGCTTTTGAGTTTCTGAGAGTGCAATATGAGTGCAGGTGCACAACCTAGTGGTGAGTTTGATTTATTACAGCGTCATTATCAATTCAGTGCGTGTGTACTCTTTTTCCTAACGAATCATTTGTTTTTATCAATACAAACTCCCGCATATCATCCTATTCTGAAAAAAAAATAACTTTTTCCATCCAAAATTAAAACAATATTTTTCTCAATAAATTTTCAGTTTTCTCATAACTGTAGAGCTTTTTTTCCCCTAGTAAAATCATAACCTTTAATTTTTTTTCCTCCAAACTAATTAAATTCTCGGAAAACTATAATGATTTTTTTCTTGCTAAGTTTCTGACTTTTTCCTTTTTTTTCCCCTCAGTAAAAAGACTTCATTCTTGGACAATGATCACACCACGACAACCGCTCCGCCCTCCACCACCACAACCACCATAAACAAACACACACACACACGCAGACACACCTAAAACCAAATTGGGACCCTCGTCCTAAAGGACAGTTTGAATAACGACTGCTGCTGTCCCAACAAAGCGAGAGCACGCCGCGTACCTCCGTGGTGACAAAGGAAGGTGTTATTGGCGATGGGGCCCGGTTCTGCAAAAGTGTTGAACTTGTTGAGCCACTCTCGCGAGATGTAAAACTGCAGCAGGCTGGGCTCTTTGGCGCTGGCCAGCGCCACCACCTTTTGCCGTTCCCTCACAGATTCCTCGCTGCTTTTCCTGCACCACAGCAAAACGATTGCTTTATGTTTAATATCACAAATTGGTTCTTTCCGGTTTGTTCCATGTATTAGCTTAAATTACAGATGAAAGTAACAAAACAATTTGAAGCAAGCACGCTGAACCTCTTATTTGGAGAAGTGTGTGAGTTTGAGTCGTCTTTTTGTCAAGGGGGATGTTATTCGATAGTCTCCCATTCCTTGACAGCAAAAGAGTGAGAACAGGCGCTAAGGAATCATTTAGAAAGTTTGCTTTGTCTGCTAGCTCATGGCTAAAATAAAATGCAAAACACCGTAGATAAACACCCAGAAACAAGCACAAATGAGAGGGTGATTACCAAACTTAAACACGCACAACTATTACTTGAGCTCATTTGGGGAGTTTCTGCCTTTTCTCCTTGCTTTTAATTACACTGCACGCCTTCAAGTAGAGCTCATTGTCATCCCGCACCTTGCACCACGACACGGACGACACTGCACTGAAAGCGTGCAACTCTTAAATTGGGACTTGCCTGCGATACAGGATAGATGCGAACGGTGAACTACATCAAGGGAACATTTTGTTGGAAGCTTACCTGTAGAAGAGCACATAAGCTTCTGCATTCTGCACCACCGTCTCGTGGACCTCCGTGACGTACTGGTCATCAAATTCATACCACTGACCATTGATGACGTTCTGACAGTATGCAATATAATGTCCGCCTGCGAGGAGAACAAGCCCAAACGGGATTTATTTAGGATTTCATAAGCATGTAGGAGCTTCTTCTGGACTTTGCTGTAGTCGTACTTCCAGCGGTGCCGTGGTGGCAGATGACAGAGAGCAGATCGTACGAGGTGACTTGGGACGGGCTGTCTTTGGCCAGGAAGGGACGCATGTCCAGGCCCTCTAGCGGGAAGGCGACGTGGTTGCTGATCTTGAACGAATACATGACCTCGTGCCGGAAGCGCTTCAGGTGAATGCACAGAATCTGCAAAATGACACGTTCAAATTGCTCCCTCAAAAAACAAAACACAGTGAGTGATTGGGCTGGAACGATCCATGAAAAAGAAAATGAAGGCTTTAAATCACAAATTTATGGCCTAAAATAACCTAAAAAAAATAAAACAATACCTCTGGAAGTTGGAGCACTTTGCAATATTTGACACCATTTCTTAACCTGAAAAAATGACAACACAAGCATTAATTGTTAGAATGGAGGGAAAAAATCATTTATGCACCAATGGATGTGTTTGTACTGACTGGCCAAACTCACTTCTTACATCTCTCACAGCTGTACATGTTGTCTCCTGCAAAATGAAAAGGACATCGGACACGTTTTCAGGTGAACTTTTTTCCTCGCCATATGAGAGGGTGTTAAAACTGGGAGTGAACCTTTGAGTTCATCAGCGGCAAAGAAGGCAGCGAGGCAGTCCTCCAAGGTCACCATGGGCCCCCAGAACCAGCTGGGTATACACGAGACCACGAACCTAGTCCAAAGCAAACGCCCGGTTGATCAACACAGAGAATCCCTGGTGGCATTGTGGTTCTGAGCTTTACTGGAAGACATGTAGCAAAATTAACAACAAGCAGAAGAGGCAGAGAAGGTCCCCTACTAGGCTGTAATAATAGTCATTGCTACTACGGAGCATGTCTGTCAGTAATGCAGTATGTTTTGTTTGTAATGTTGCTACTCCTCGTGTGTCCAACGTGCAGTTCCTTGAAGGCTTGCAGATTCCATAACATGCTTATTTCCATCAGTCTGTCTTTGGTGTTTGACATTTCTTGCTAGACACAATAATATATTTGGGTAAGTAAGACTTATTGGCATTTAAATAAACAAGGTTTAATTCTCTTGCGTTTTATGCATCATTATTTTACAAACATTCCAGAGAATGACAAAGAGATAGCTTGAAGCTAGCACACTTGACATCTTTTTGGGAGAACTGTGCAACCTCGTCTTATTTTTGTTCCCTAAAATTGATGTTATAGGAGAAAAGACTGTTGTAAATTTGTTGCAATAAATTTGTGTTTAAACCTTGTGGATGAGGGAAAACTTGAAAGTGTATAATATGGTGTCTCTATTTTGCAAACTATTACGGATGGGTATGGATTGAACAAATCCCCGCCAATAAACAGATGTGCACTATAATGTGATTATGTCTGTTTCTGACCAACCGGCGAATGGAATCCATGATGAAGGAGATCCAGCCCTGAGAGCCGTACGTGTCGGGACACACGTTGGTCTTGACGGGCAGGTTCTGGTGGATAGATGAATGAAGCTTGGCCAAGTCCTCTTTACCGGGGATAGGCAAGGACAAGTCTTGGAAGGTCTCCACTGTCGTCGACACCTGCGAGACAGTGGTGGTGAGTTGTGAGAGACCTATTGCGAATAACGATCAATGAAATGACCGGTTTAAATCTCGTGACCCAGTCAGTTCTTTCTCAAACTCACACATGGCCTCTTGAGCCACATGGACAATGTCGGCCAATGAACTCACCCTGTCGCAAGTCAGACACTGGACCAGGCTGAGAATGGAGCCGTCAAAAATGTCGGAGATTACGCTGCGATAGGGCGACTGCTTCTTCTTTCTGGAGGTCAGCAGCAGCTGAGCTAGAAAAAAAATCAACACAAGAAAATAATGATGGGTAAGGTATTTAAAAACTGTATGCAAATTATTGTTCATGTCAGAAACATGCTTGATGACTTCAGTATTTACAAGTGCTTAGCTAATGCTCATTAGTGTGTACTTATTATAAAGTGCTTCAATCTAAAACCAGAGCTTTTGGTTAGACTACCTCACATCAGACTGCTGATGACGAAAGAACAGAAAAAATCCGGACAAACATTTTTTTCTAGTCAAAGAAAAGTTTCTGCTTTCTTCTGATAGGTTTGACGCTTATATCGTCACAAATGTTAATATTCTGTGGATCTTAAAAGATCAGTCATACTGCTGTAAAATGGTTGCCAATATACAATACAACTTTATTTATTATGGACAACTCCGCTTTGACAACGGCTGGCAGTCACTGAGTTCATAATAGCGGCCTTGTGGGCCTGCTGTGCAATTTCACGTGTGTAAACGGGGAATCGGCGTAAAAGACAACAAAGGTGGGTGCACCTTTCTTGAATTGGTACGAGGAGCTTGCAGATCGCAGCGGGCTGAAGCGAGGCGGAGTGGAGGACAGTTTGGAATGAAGCTCCTGGAGGTTTCTGACTGGGCTGCACGGGGTGGAATGCGGGCGTGTCATCGCTAATTCGTTGTCTGGCTCTGCCGATACAGAAAATGTAATCGGATTATAACAAAAAATCAAATCAAATCATCGTCAACTGAGTGGTTCTCCCAAGCTTCTCACGTGAGATGCTGTTTCCTTCTTGTCCTTGATTGTTCTCTTGGTGTTGGGCGTCGATAACCTCCTCCACAACCTCTTCTTCCTCAGCTCTCTGGGGAACGGTGGTATCCACGTCGGCGTCTTCATCTATGTCCTGCGAGGGCCCGCGGAGGGGCGAGCCAGAGACCCGCCTCTCCTTCAGCCTCTCCTTCTCCGAGATCCTTCCTCCGATGGGGCCGTCCCCCGCCGTGCTGACGCTGTCGCACTCGTCCTGCGCGGGCGGCTCCTCATTGCCGCCGACACCGCACACCTCACCGCGGTCGCTGTTGGAGCCCGAGTCGCAGGACAGGAAGTCCTCCTCGGCGGGGGAGCGGTCGCCATCCAGCCTCTCGTCGCCGTCGCTGCTTTCGCAGCTGCCGCCTCCCCCGCACTCAAAAAGTGGCTCCTTCAGTTCCTCGTGAAGCTGGTCCATCAGACAGCGCAGGAACTCCTGAGTGTCCTTTTGGACAATGACAATTTATTGCTAAATTGAGACTTCTCAACTACTATCACTACATTTTCACATCATAGTCAAGATTTTATTTATCCTTGATTATGACTTAATCGTTTTCAAATGGCACAACTGGGATGGAGCCACGTTGCTGTGTCACAGCAGACAGTTCTTGACAACCCATAAAATGTCTTGAAACGATGCTGTGCGAACAGTGCATTTGAACAAAAAAGACATTTTTGGTTTTGAAAAAATTAGCACCTCTTTTCTCTTCCACGCAGTAGAGCAAAATAACATGACTTTTACGCAACTAACATCCCAAAGGAGATTTTTTTTTTTTTAAATAACATTGAGTGATGTGAGGTGTATTACCTGTTGCGCTTGTTCTTACCTGCTGTGCGTAACCGCGAAACATGGGATTCAGCAGCTTGATGCCGTGGGATAGGCTGGTTGGGACGACGTAGCTGGGCCTACAAAACACCAAAAGTCCATTTTGCAGTGAAGCATTGCGTGAATAGCAACAGAGATACACCTGGTTAGTAGACCCCTAACGCATCTGTGGGTTTTATTGTTCATTACCGCTTTTTATGCCAGAGCTCTGACATGAGCTTCTGGTAGCTCTTGCAGAGAGCCGGTTTCTTGTCAGTGCGAACCAGTCCGGCGCAGTCCAGGAAGTACTGAGTGAGAGGAGGACTGCTCGGAAACAAAAGGAAATAAAAGAAGTTTGAAATTAATTAAAAAAAACAGCAATTGGTTACAAATCTGCACATCATTTATTCCTTCCATTCCCAGTTAGCTATTGCAATCAAACAAACGAAGAAAAAAAATGAGCACAAAGAACAAAATAATGAGACACTTTGACTTTTCTTATTTCCAATTGAGAAT
Organism: Idiotropiscis lumnitzeri; assembly: GCF_059441095.1. Lineage (NCBI taxonomy): Eukaryota > Metazoa > Chordata > Actinopteri > Syngnathiformes > Syngnathidae > Idiotropiscis > Idiotropiscis lumnitzeri. Next base: position 7,390,188 of record NC_142408.1, read on the forward strand.
GAAAAGAATGAATGATAAACTGATTTCCTGAAAAAACTCACCAGTTGGACAAGGCTTGAAGAGCTGCGTTCATGTAGCAGGAGTTGCCAATGTTTTTCATTCCTGTTAAACCTACAAAACAACACATGAGCAGCTCATGTTGTCTCTGATGAGGATGGTTATGAGCATTTATTTGATATCCGACTCGTGCACAAAATTGTTTTACTATTACGTGGACCTTAAGGTGGTTATGAAAGTTACGGATTAGATGCTCAAACAGCTTACCATACCTCTGGGTTTAAGATCATCCTCCTCAGACTCAGAGCCTTCGTCTTCCCCCATAGCGATTGGCACCGCTTTTAGCGGGTGACCGAGCGGCGGCGCTTCCTACGTGTGAGGAGCAAAAAGTCGTTTGTCATTTCTGTTTCAAATTGGTCAGTTAATGGAGCCACACCTGCTCTGAGGCTACGCAGTGATGGAGGTGGGAGATGGCAGGTAGCAGGACAGGCGTCAGTGGGGGCCTCCGCTCCAGAAACACCTCCCGCTCGCACACGTAGCACCAGATCCTGAAGGTAGTCAAGTTCACCGTCAGGTTGTGCTTTTTGGCCTGGATGAAAGGAGAAGTATTCATTTCCTTTAAGGCTCTTTAACAAAGAGAAACCGCAACATTGGCGAACCCGAGGCATATAAAAAAAAAGATCCAGCATTTTTACACAGAACACAGCTACTTTACCTGTGCATGCTGGGTGCTGTGATCCGAGTAGGACTCTCCACAGCCGACATATGGGCAGTCATTCTAAAGTAAGAAAGAGAAAAATGGCAGGCAGCTGCAATTGACTTACTTTTTGAGCTGCAATTGACTCACTTTTTGCAATTTGATTTGAACCGTTTAAGCAATTTGATTTGAACCTTTTAAGGCTGTTGCCATGAACTGGAGTACCATGCAATTGTGTCCTGTTTGAGAAAGGCCCCGTGTAAAGATGTAGGTAAGAAATTAGGATTATTCCTTTTTTTAGGGGCAGTGGAGGGCACTTGGGAGATTTTCCAATGTAAAATACAAGTATTTTGTGTGGGAATCACTTTTGTCACTCACTCAAAACAGGATGGACATATTAAAATTACCTCAAGACAGGCCCACAAGTTTGGACCCACAACGCCACATGATTGACATGTTCCCTGTAGGAAGAGACAAAATTAACTAAGCACAGTACACGAATGATCTTGACACATTTGTTACGGAGAGGTGCAACTTCACTGCTGTTCAGTGGTGGGAAGTGATAAAGTACAAATACTTTGCTCCTGTTCTTAGGCAGATTTTACAGTGAGCCAATCGAATTTATAAGAGCAATTCTTTTACTTTTGCACATTTCTAAGCAGATGTAACTATTCTCGCTGATCCAAGTGGCAACATTTCCAATGAGCTCAGAGTGTTTAGTTTGTAAATGTATCTTAATTTAAAGAATGCTCCTCTTTCCATCCATCCTTTTATGAACTTTAGTACAGAGTGTGTCACCTCTGCTTTTGTTTACTGAGTTCCATGTATCCATGACATCCTCACCATCAACTAAATGGATGACAGAGGAAAAGACGAGAACCCACCTTGGATTTGTGTAGGAGGTCGTCTTTGGTAACCTCACCGATGGAATCCAGGTGAGGACAAAGGTCTTGTTCGGCCATTCTTGCACTTCAGCTGGAACACAACAAGTCAGATGACAAGCTAATGCTAGCTTATTACGATGACGAGACACGAAACTAGACACGGCCCGTGCGGCCTCAATTACGGTATAACGACAACGTGGCTCTCGCAAATGTAAACAAAGAAAAATAAAGATGCCCCTTGGAGCGGAAGGGTCGCTCGAGGAGATCGAAGTACCGATGCTAAAACACCGGCCGCGGCCATGATAATTATAAGTTCATATTTACCGTGACGTGGGATAGCTGTCACGGGGACAACAGCTTCATAATGCCGGTCAACAAACCACCGTTATTAAGGACGAGGTGGCGAGGGGTTTGAACCGAGTGCCAAAACAAGAATGTCCCCCTTCCTACCCAAAACAACGCACTCCCACCCCCCTACTGTCGTCCGCTGTCGCAAGGCTGAGAGAGCAGATAGCTACGTGATGTCACATGGACACGTGATTAAAAAATATATTGAAAAAATTGAATAAGACACAAAATACAGTACTATTATTGTGGGATTGTGAATATATTTAAAGTGTTATTAAATTAACAAAATTCAATGTAAATCTAAATATAATAAACGGTAACGTTATGCCTCGAGCAAAAACGACGTCTATTATTTCAATGCGATACGCCGATCTGGGGTATGATGTTAAACATTTATGTCTGAAAATGAATTGAGAGCAGCTGTGAAAACAGATTCCAGATCGGTGTTTCGAGACGCACGTTGCCCAAGCGAAGCCTCGCGGTATTTCCGTTTTCCAGCACCCTGGCTCCTCCTTTCTGCCTGAACCGACATGGTGGGTACACATTACAATTTCCTCAGCAAATTTCGTCGATGTTGTATCTGTCTGCATCCTTGTCTCGTTGCAACGTTTTATGCCGTCAAGTTTGACGGAATATCACGCGGGACTTGTTTAACAATTACACGTCGCTATTTGTCTCCGCAGATTGTTAGTATTTGTGTAAGACTTGATAGCATCCTGGGTGATTACCGGTGCGAGTAACCCTGTGGTCGCTAGCTTCGAAGCTAAGGCTAACGTGCGATTAAAAAGGCGTAATTTCTACGTGGAGAACCCCACACACAAGTTAGTTTTACCATTGGTATGTGTATGTTTTGTACGAACACTGCTTAGTTGTGCGAAGGAGTGGCGTTTTAGGCTTATTGAAAGTGTGACGAGGCCTGCTATGTAGCTTGGATCTTGACAAGTCAAGTAGGGATAATGACTGCAGTATGCCCTTTATAGAGTAATAGGTATTAGCGGCTATCACAGCGGCAGTCGTATCGAAGTTATTAATTGCTCTTTGGGGCAAACTGGACTTATTTTTACTTGTCTGTCTGACATAAGTGGGTATTGTCAATGCAGGTGCTAGTCATGAACTCATTGACACAAGGCTGATCGTATTGTTAAAAAGTACTTTGCTGGAAGACTCCACCATTCTAGAAGTCCGACTTGGGCTTTACTCCCACATATGGAAGTTTTAAAACAAAGTTCTACAATTTACGTCGTCTTGTCAAGTCTGTGTTAACACAAAACAAGTGTTCTTTTGGCTTGGTTCTGACCGTGAGCCCTTCATATTTGTGTGGCAGCCCAAGGGAAAGAAGCTAAAGGGGAAGAAGGTGGCACCCGCCCCTGTGGTGGCCAAGAAGAAGGAGATCAAGAAAGTGGTCAACCCCCTGTTTGAGAAAAGGCCAAAGAACTTCGGCATTGGTGAGTTGGCTGATGACCCTTTGCATGATCACGAAATGCTGCGCAGATGATGTAAGCGAATATTTGCTATCTTACCACCACTGAAGACAACTTTTCCACCAAGATCGCTGATGCGCACTTGTACTCAACTTGTACCGAAAGCAGTTAAGAGCATTTATTCAATATCCAGCTCAAGTTTAATGGACTAGTCTGCCTACTGTTTGTTGTTCTTACTAGTGAGACAAGTCAGGTACTGGTAGGCCTTTTGACTACGTGCTCAAAACGGCGTGCCATTAGGCTGTTTGAGCATTTATTCGATTTCCTATGTATAAAGTGTAAAATCCCCGTACTAGTATGTTTTTTTCCAAGTATTATGTCAACTTCAGAATAGTTGTACAATTAAATGTTACTGGGGTTGACATCTGGCTGATATTAGTACTGCTGATGCTCAAAATGTTACCTACTCAAAGTAATTGAAGGAGCACTCATGAAACGCCAAACCAGATGCTGGACATAAAAGCTGGAGCATATGACGATTGAACATAATTTAAAAACTAACCAGCAGCTCACCTAAGTACATAAGAATTTTGTACTAGTGGCACACGGTTGTCAAATTGTCCACAGTTAATGATTCACGTGTATTTCTCCCACTAGTGAGGACAGAGTATATTTGTGCACTTGTATTAATTGTTTTACAGGTAACTTATTTCCCAAATTTTGTATTACAATTCGCAACTCTGCTGTATTTATTCTACTAGTGCGACGAGTTGTTTTACTAGTGACAACAAGAAGTGTAGTACATGGACTTAAAGCTGGATGTTGAGGATATTGAATAACTGCTTTCCATGATTGCGTTTCCGCTTGGCTTTGCGGCCTGACTTGTAATTCTTTTTGTTGTCCTCGTGCAGGCCAGGACATTCAGCCCAAGCGTGACTTGACGCGCTTTGTGAAATGGCCTCGCTACATCCGCCTGCAGAGGCAGCGTGCCATCCTCTACAAGCGCCTGAAGGTGCCTCCCGCCATCAACCAGTTCACGCAGGCCCTGGACAGACAAACTGGTACGACCACCATCCTTGACCCTTGGCAATCCTCGCAGATGATGTGAATGCAATGTTTGCTCTCTTAACACAGCCATGCTGACATTCTTCCACCAAGATCGCTGATGCGTCCTCGGGACGTCATCAATCCGGCCTCCACTGTTACATGCGTTTGTCACATTTGTCCATGTTTTGTGTTTGCTCACACGCAGCCACGCAGCTGTTCAAGCTGGCACACAAGTACAGGCCCGAGACCAAGCTAGAGAAGAAGAAGAGGCTGCTGGCCCGAGCTGAGCAGAAGGCAGCCGGCAAAGGAGATACCCCCACAAAAAGGCCCCCAGTCCTGCGTGCAGGTAAGCGGTCGAGAAAGGAACTTCAATTTTGAGGCCTTGTCCACATGTACACGGGTATTGAAATAATGCACCAATTTAAATTTAGACTCTTGTTGAAGGATGTAAAAGTGATTGGGTCCAAATTGTCTGTCTTGTCTTAATTTTTTAGTGCTTTAAACCTAGGCACATGGGCTAACCACATTTGAAACTTTTATGGCTGGTGGTATTTTCTTCTCTACTGCCTTAAAGCATAATGGGATGTTTGTTTTCTAGCCACCATTGGGTAATCGCACCAACCGCTTTATATTGACCCGTGTCGTGTGAACCCGGCCTTAAGTGTCTGTAAAAGTGGCCTCCTTGCAATGATGTGATTTGAATTTCTTCACCTGAGACTTGTCCTGATGTTTTATGAGCTTTTTAACCCTGAGCACTGGCCAAAAGTGTCCCTTTCAAAACCGCTAGCTCGCAGCCATTACATTTTGAAAGTGACCATTTTGCACTCTTCCAGGTGTCAACACTGTCACTTCTCTGGTGGAGAGCAAGAAGGCCCAGCTGGTGGTCATTGCTCATGACGTAGATCCTATCGAGGTAAGTGGGCGCATGTTTATCACACTAGTCGTTCCCTTGGCAATGATGTCTGAATTTCTTAACCTGAATCATCCCATGTGGATCAAAACATACGAGCTTTTTAACCCTGAGCCAAGAAACCAGCCCGGTATGAACTGTGTCATGTGAAGGTAAGCCGTTTACTAACCTGGCGGTTTCCTGCTCTGCTCTGCTCTTAGTTGGTGGTCTTCCTGCCCGCCCTGTGCCGCAAGATGGGCGTCCCATACTGCATTGTGAAAGGCAAGGCTCGCCTGGGCAAGCTGGTGCACAGGAAGACGTGCACCTCGGTGGCTTTCACGCAGACCAACCCGTAAGCAAAGAAAATGATGCCGTTTTTCCACTCAAATCCAGTTGCGTCCATGTTCGCTAATTCTGCCATTCTCGCCCCACACCCCACAGTGAGGACAAAGGTGCCCTCGCCAAGCTCGTAGAAGCCATCAAGACAAATTACAACGACAGATACGAGGAGGTGAGACTTCTTCGTTGGCGTTAAAACGGACTAATGCTGTGTTAATCATGCCCTAAACATTAAATGGCCATTAGTGGGGAGGGACTGCAGGATAAAATTCCCAGAGCACGTAGATGTATTGAATGATGCTAAATGTGGCTGTTTTCTTTTCCTTTTGTAGATCCGTCGTCACTGGGGAGGCAACGTCCTGGGCCCCAAGTCCACCGCTCGCATCGCCAAGCTTGAGAAGGCCAAGGCCAAGGAGTTGGCAACCAAGCTTGGCTAAATTGTTTGGAATAATAAAAAGTATGTTCAACGTGGGACTGTTTTGTGTAATTCTTGCCAAATTGGAGGAGTTAAGTTTAGAATGATGGTTTGAAATGAGCACATTATAAAATTCTGTCAAATGGACCAAGCATTGGAGGTTTCTACAAATTCCACCTCAAGCTGTTAGCAACACCTGCGGTGTAGTGTTTAATTTTCTGTGACCTAAAGAAAATATTGGAATGTGTAGCATAAGTACTGCAAATGTAATTATTAACCTCCCCGCTCACCAACATTGCTTTTGGGTCTACTCTTTGTGGCATATCTGGGGAAGTGCGCGTCAGTAAAATTTGTCTCGTTTCAATAATATTTACACAGAGACAAAGCCAGCAGGTACATTTTACACTTTAATCTTCTTGATGAATTTGGCATACCACATGTAGGCAGTACTTGCGCACAGGCCATACCTTGAAGACACAAAGCATACTAAACGTTCATAAAGGCAAATCAAGAACATGACTCAAAAAAAACTAACCTACCAGGTGATGATATACTGCATATGTTCATTCCTCAGTGTCACCCTCGTCTGCCCGCCGACTGGCCCGCCTGGGATGGTGCTGGCTGGAATACATTTGTTTATGGAATTTGTATGATGGAAAAACTTTTTTTGTGCAGTCATGAGTAAGTGATGAAGTAAAATATACTTGTAACCTGTACTTTCTTAAAATTGAAAAAACAAAGCAGATTCTAAAGTGCATGTACAGGTACTAAATGAAAAATTAAAATATTAAATAAAAGCTGTTTTATATTGGCGATTTAAGAAAAATGATGAAACAAATGTAATTGTCCAGTGTTAAGTATCCCCAATCTGTGATAATTTGGGATCCACGTCAGCTGCTGGTGTGGATATTTCCTTGGCCGTAAAATGAAGCAGTAATTTATTGATCACGTGACAGGTAACGTTACCAAAATCCGCATCGATGAAGATAGGTTGCGCTCCCGTCACGTCCGACATGGCTTCCAAATCACGGAAGTGCCATCGGTTTCTGTCGGGGTCGTTGTTGGGCATGAAAGGTTTGCGGGGCTCCGTCAGCCGGACCACCCCGACCACCTCCACCTCGTCCTCCACCTGCGCATACGCGCGCAAATTGCTTAGCTGAAAGTCCAGGGGTTAATAAATAAAAAAAAAAAACAGGCTATGAGGGGCTCACCTGGCCCTTTATCCTGCTATCTGGTCTAATCTTCTGCTTGGGGACGTAGCCTCGGTTCACCAGGATGGTGATGCTGAGGACACATCATCAAATGGAAGGAAATTAGTTCAATGGAAAGATCTTTTCCAGGAATTGTTGTTGAAAGACATTGTTTGTATATCGTTATATTTTTAATTGATTTTTTTCATTACATTTTTAATGAATTGTTCTTTTTAGTGGGCGGCATTTGGAGGATGACGAGTTAGCACGTCCACCTCACAGTACAGGGTTTGATTCCAGCTTTGGCCTTCCAGTACGGAGTTTGCATGTTCTCTTGCGTGGATTTACTCTAAGTACTCCGATTTGCCCCCACATTCTAAAAACATGCATGGTAGGTTAACTGAAAAAAATAATCAATTGTTTTTTGATTTTCAGCATTTTTACGTAATTATTTTGAATTTTTTTATAAGTACATTCTTTTAAACAAATGTTTTTTTCACGAAGTACTATTTTTAAATAGTTTGCATTTTTGGACCTTTTAAATCAAATGGATGTTATTTTTAACAATAATTTACACAATTTGATTAAGTCAAATCAAGTATTTTATTTACTTTTACAAATGATGTGTACTTTTTGAATGACCAAATATTTGTTCAGGAATTCTTTTTCAATATTTTAAATTAATTTAATTCCTTAAAACTATTCACTTGTTTAGAATAATTTGACATTTTATATTCAAAATGTTGAAAACAAAAAACTAAATAACCATGGTGTGGTACTCTTTAAAAAAATTAAATACATAGAAATACGTATTTTTGTCATTTTATATAAAATTCAAACTTGCAATAAGTTTACCCAAGGTCCGTGCAGTGAAAGGGTGTGATCACGTTTGCGCCCGTGTCGCCGCTCGACGACAACCGTCCCGCCTCCCTGGCCTCCTTCTCCGGGTCGACGGGCGAACGCGGCAGGACATACAGCTCCTTGTCATGGTCGTAGCGGCCACGCACTCGAACTCGCCTGTATTCCAGGCCAGCCAGCTCCAGAGGGCTGCAAAGGGCAGATGTTAGGCGGGTTCCCGGCACCCCCCATTTCCTACAAGCGTCAACTGGTGGCGCACTCACTCGATCGGAAGCGGGATGGGCTCAGCCGTGGTGAGTCTGTTCAGCTCGTCGATCAGCTGTAATTTCCACTGCCGACGCTTGACCTTGATGTAGATAAAAATTAGGATGATAAAAAAAATAAAAAATCAGTTAAATGACTATCGGACTCTATTTTCTAGAACTACATCAATTATAAAAAAAAATCCTTTAATCAATTGGAAAATTATCTCTGGTGTAGATATAGACGGTGCTTCAAAAGAATGCATATAAGCTCCTCAAATTTTAGTAAATATTTTTTCATGGGACATCACTGTAGAAATTGAACACACTTTGCTACAATGTCATTAATGTCAGGAGTTAAGGTCTAAAACAATGGAAACAAAGGGAAGTACACTGCTACCTGAAAATGTTCACAAAGGTGTGAATGTAAGTTTTATTATATAATATTATTATTTACTTTCTCCCAATACAGTTTTAAAATAATTATTTCCCAAAATATTAGAATAATGTGTACAAAATGAGGGTTAAAAAACATTTGCATACCTGCCAAGTACCAAGGCCAAACGTGGTTGCTGGGATGAGCAGCAGAAACCATTTAAGAAAAGTGTCTTCACCGGTCGACGCCACCGAACTGGACGAATGACGCAGTCCAATCCACCCGACTGGAGAATTCACAATTAGCAAGTATACATTAATATTAAAACCGGTCTACTATCACATACACGTGAGTTAATTTAGATTTATATCATGACATCACTATCTTGTGTTTGTGGAAAAATGTCAGATACTATTTTATTCAAATAACGATTCCAAATTTGGTCAAAAGCAGACATTCTCCAACTGTGCCATGGGAAGTTACACGATTCCACAACGAGAGATGCACCCATGTCAATGACAAAACCATGTAACTGCTGCTATTTTTTATTATTAATTGTATTTTTTTATCTATAGTCCGGGTTTTTACTTAGTGGGGGCGGGGAGTGGGTGGGGGGTCTCTGTGGAAGCATCGTAACGTCAGAGAAACAAATGAAAAGGAAAAAAAATCGAAATGCATTATAGTATATGAAAGACATGAGCATTACCAAATATTCGTTTGGAGAGAGGCGTTCTACGCAGGTAAAGAGTCTTCTGGACGTGAACGACATTCGTCTGCAATTACATTCATTTATCAAACATTTGAAGGGGGGGAAAAACACTATTGTTTCTTTTAAGTCACTTTAAGGAAACTTACGTGTTTTAAAGTCGTTAACGCTTTGCTGTAGGAACCCAGTAGAGTTTTTAGCGAAAACATGCCGAAGCAACCTTTATTATCGGGTCAGCTACGTAAGTGACATGTTACGATGCGTGTAGAAAGATGCGGGGAGTTATTTTCCAGTTACACCTTTCGGTGTTTTTATTGGACGAACTGCTTCCGGGTCCATTCCCGTCATTCTTCCCCCCCTCCACACGTGTGCTTAATGCGTTGCTTACCCGATGGAATGGCTGCTTTTCTAACGTAAAGAAACTATTCAAATAAAATAAAAAGCGTCCATTTTCGACATGGATCTTGCAGCAAGGCACTCGTACATCCAGAAATTGACAAGTAAAGTGTTAAAACAGAGTGAGCAGGAACCAAAGAAGAGGCCATTCGGTAACATTTGTTGACGTTTTCTATGGGATATACTTTTGTTTTATACGTGAAGTTGAATACATCCGCGTTTTTGCGAAAATGCAACTATATGCACTACTTTGTATTGGATCACATCTTGCATTCCATGGATTTTTTTTCCAGATGTGGCAGACATACTTTCGCTCTCTCCACTTAAGTACAGATATTTCTGTGAAAAAATACAACGGTGAATGTGGAAGTACTGATGCAACACCTGTACTCATGTAAAAGTATAAAACTACAGACTTTGAAATGTAGTTAAACATTTTCTTTAGTTTGTTTAATGCCAGAAAAAAATCGCCAACAATCAGTCTTGAATGCTGTTCATGTTAGTGCTTCTGATCGTATTAAGGGTCAATCAGAAGATTTCATTTACTTTAATGAAGTTTGGGCCTATATCTGATCCCTCTACTACTGAAAGTGAAATATTTATCTCATTACTTTATTTGTTTTTAATTCTTTACCCCATGGGATAAACCCATTGTTTGTGAGGTATCCCGCGATTACACTGGTATCCATCCACCAATTTCTGTACCTAAAGCATTGTGAAAGATTACTCAATATTTTTTCTCTTTTTTTCCCCAGCTCATTTTAAGGGCCAGAAAGATGGCGGTCCATCACAGAAGAAGAAAAAGTGCAAAAAGAAGTCATTCAAAGATGAGAGGAAGCAGAGCGCGACACCTCCAAACAAGTCCAGTCGAGCATCAGCACCCAACAGACACTTAAAAATGAATCAAACACGGCCTGCAGATAAAGGCGGTACGTAAAGTTGCTCAAACATCAGAGTTTATTAAATTGATGCATGTTTTACTTTTTGTTTGTTGTTTTTTTTTTTTTTACATCATCTTTATATTGCTGTCGGCAAGCCAACTCAAATTTGTCCTTTGAATCTTTTTGTGGGGCCTACATTCCAGTCTTGTAGTTGTACCTCTCCTACATGCTGTAAATTTATTAAAACACACTTGGTCTTCTTCCTTCCTTTTTAAGGAGTTAATGGGAAGGCCACCTTCTCCGGCTTTGATGTTTTACGGAAGAGGCTGCATGAGAAGATTGAAGAGGCCAAAGGGCAGGTATGTAAAAAGATGATGGGTGTTGTGGAATTTATGAATTAATTTATTTCTTGAGCTCAAAGTTTGTCTAGGAGCAAAGCGGATTCTGTTGTCATTATTCAGAGAGTGAGTGGAAAAATTGGGATTGGTATTATTAGTCATGAATCAGATTACGAAAATAATGCAATAAAATATGTGGCTTTATCAAATCAACTTTTAATGTTTCATGAAACAATGATATGGAAACCCGCACTGGCCATCTTAAGCACAGAACTGATCTATTCATTGGTCCGCCCTAAACGAGGTTGTCAATAAGAAGCATGTGTCATTTTATCTTTGGCAGGGACACCCCAAGAAGGCGCTGTCGGAGGCATTCCTGGCAAAACAGGCCAAGCGGAAACTGGATCGTGAGCGCAAGAAGCGAAAGAAAAAGGAGTTCCAGTTGAAGAGGTTGGCCGAAGCCAAAGCCAGAAGCAAGCAGGCCGAGGTGAAGAAGGAGGAGCCGGAAGAACAGAAAGTGGCCCCGGCGGGCGTCAGCAAGCGACAGGAGACCGCCGTCCTCTTCAACACGGTGGAGACGGTGGAGGAGGAGTACGTGGACAAGGTCCTGAAGAAGAAAGCCAAGAAAAAGCGCATCAAGGGCCAAATCACGCCGCTGTCGGGACGCAACTACAAGCAGCTGCTGAGTCGGGTGGAGGCGCGCAAGAACAAACTGGACAAGCTGAGGGAGACGGACGAGGCCAAGGCCCAAGAGGTGGAGGCCAGGATGAAGTGGACCAACGCGCTGTACAAGGCCGAGGGCGTCAAGATCAAGGACGACGAGAGTATGTTGCACGCCGCCCTAGCCAACAAGGAGAAGAAGCGCGGGCGGCGCAAGAAGCAGTGGGACGAGCGCAGCCACGTGATTGTGGAGAAAATGCAGAACAGGCAGGACAAGCGGCGCAGGAACATCCAGAAGAGGAAGACCGCCAAGGCAGAGAATAAGAAGCGCAAAGCCAGGAAGAAGGGCAGAGTTCTTGCCGAGGACTTGAAGAAAGCCAACTTGTAGTTGTCAGCCGTTTGACTTCTTTGGTGAAATGAACGGGACACAAATGCTAACTGATTTTGTACTATAAACAAGTGATACAAAGAGCCAGCATCTTCGAGTCTGTCATTTTTTGTCAGTGAATGTCTGTCTGTTTGGGCTTTTGAATGTGTTTTTTGTCTGCGTTTAAATTTGTGCGTGCATGGATGTATTTTTTAGGGTGTGGAGGTTTTTTTTTTTTATGCGTGAGTGAGTTGTTTTCTTTTGTTTGAGTGCGTACTTTTTTGTTTGTGCTTTAGTTAGTGTTTGAGTGGATTATGGTTTTTGTGTGTTTTCTGTGTGTATCTCTTTTTGATTATGTGTGTTTAAATGGTGTGTCCTTGTGTAGAGTGTGTGTGTATGTTTGAGAATTTTAGTGTTTTGTCTGAGTTTCTTTCTGTTTATGTATTGAGTGCATGTGTCACTATTTTTTTTGGGGGGGGTGTCTGTACACTTACACGAAAGGTTTACTTTTGGGATAAAAATAAAAAAAGGTTTTTGTTGTTTCTAAGAAATGTAAGCAGTTTCTAGCAACATTGCTTCCTCTGTTTATTTTTTAAATTTCTGGGAAAAGAAAACGGATCGCATGGTTTTTCAGTCCTAGTGGCCCTTCTACATTGACCTGGGCTCGAATTTGGGTTTTAAATTGGACAATGATTTTTAAATTGGATCAGTCCTTTCTGTCTCGACAGCACTTAATCTCTGCTAGATTACTGTAATGAAATTTTGAATTATTTTCACTTTGTTACTCTACGTTAAGCGCTTTGTTTCGGCTGCTGCGAAGAAGCTTACAAATAAAGTTAAATTGTTGAAATGGGCTTAGCTAGGCTATCACGTCACAGAGAACGGGAATCTGTAATACAATCAATATTTCATTGATTTAAATATATATATTATGGTGGTATCAGATTGTGTATTACATCTGTGTTGGCTGAATGATATTATTTATTTCATTACACAGTAGTCAAAGACTGGCTCCGCCCATCTCGGGAGCGGATTGGGGATCAGGCAAAAGAAAATACATAAACATATATTTATATATTTTTTCAAAAGACCACTTCAAAATATATATTGATTTAACGTTAGAACACAGGAGATGGCAGAATATTTTATTTTCTACGACGTCCCCGTACAATTTTGCCCCGCCCATCCCGGAAGTGATTATCAAAACTCGGAATTTGAGCGTTCGCATAAATTTCCCCTGCAGCTATTCGCTAAGTCGCCACATGAAACACCTAATTTAGTTTCAGATATACAGCACCTTTCCATAGATTTCTCATTTAAAGACACTATTTTAATTAGCAATGGTTCTTTAACCGATGGGAATACTCATCGGGTATCTTGTGACCGCAATTCGCTGCACCGCTACTCTGAGAAAGTTTCCAAAGGTATGTGACGGTGGCTGAGATTTTAATAGCTCGTGACCTTTGGTTTTTGCAGGTTTTTTCCGTTTGTCTTGTCCCTCTACCAGGCAATCATGTCGCGAAGATTTCACGCTAGCAGGACAGAAGGAGTCGATAAAAACGTTTGGTAAGAAATGGTCGAGGTGCATGAAGTGCTTATGACTCACCAACACTAACAAATATGTTGGCAATAATTTAATTTTAAAGTTTTTTATGGGCTCTTTGCTTCTGATTCCATAGGGTGGCAAGTTTAGTGCTAAACTAATGTGTAGATGTGGAAAAATAATTTTGTTGTAGCAAAAATAATTCATATTAATTATTAATATATGTTGGCTAGAGCCAAGCAATTTATGCATCAAAGTCATGTAGTTTTGCCCTTTCCTCAACTACATGCCTTTAAACTTCTTGAATTTTTTAAAAGTATTCTCTACCTCCTGTTGACACACTTCCACTGTCAAGAAACATAACTTTGAGGAAACAAAAAGAAGACTAAAATAAGAGCCTTGCATGTGGCCCAACATTGTATGATATTGAAGGTCCACAACCCTAAATTCAGACTTACCTGTATAGCTAACTGTAAAAAACAACAATTCCTTAAAAAAAATGTAATATATTAAGGGGACACGCATAGTTTTGCAATTATGATGTCAAAGCTATTTTTCCCATCCAACAGGGTGGAGTTCACCCAGATGGTGGCCGACTACAAACCCGTCAACCTCGGGCAGGGTTTCCCGGATTTTGCCCCTCCGGAATACATGCAAGATGCCTTCTGTGAAGCCCTGCGCGGCGGTCCCTCCATGCACCAGTACACACGGGCTTTCGTGAGTTCCGGTACACTGAGGCTGTGTTCAAAATCACTCCCTATACACCTTATTCTGTTTTTTTTCTCTCTCTCACTCTCTCTCTCTCTCTCTCACCCTCTCTCTCTCCCTCTCCCTCCCTCTCCCCAACTCCTCAGGGCCACCCTCGTCTGGTAAATAGTCTGGCCAAATTCTTCAGCGGCATCATGGGACACCAGATCGATCCCATGGCGGACGTCCTGGTGACGGTGGGCGCATACCAGGCGCTCTTCTGCGCTTTCCAGGCACTGGTGGACGAGGGAGACGAGGTGCATGGTCTGACTGAAAGCTAGTGCTCATTTTGGGGGACTACTTTGATTGGGTAATATGATAAATTTGGCTCCTTCAGGTGATCATCGTGGAGCCTTTCTTTGACTGCTACCAGCCCATGGTCAAGATGGTGGGCGGGAAGGCAGTTTACATCCCTTTGAGGCCAGTAAGTGCCTTCAACTGCCATCTCATGAGGACATATTTTTGTAATGGCCTGTTGATTTTTATTTATTTTTGTTTTTCTCTAATCTAATGACCAATCTGATTAGCTCTCACAGTGATCATTAACTTCAGGTATGTCTTGATAGTGCTATGCTACAAATCCATTTTTGAACTCCTCTCGTCACCCTCGCAGAAAGTGGAAGGCGGAGGTGGCACCCTGTCTAGTGGTGACTGGGTCCTGTCCGCCGACGAGCTAGCCAGTAAATTCACTCCACGCACCAAAGCCATCGTCATCAACACGCCCAACAACCCGCTGGGAAAGGTCAGGACTAAAGCCACCCTAGGTGCATTTGATCAGAATGTAGCGCCATGTCATCATTTTCCTTTGTCTCTGGTCCGTGAACATCATTGCAGGTGTACAAGATGGAAGAACTGCAAGCGATCGCTGACCTGTGCATCAAGCACGACGTGCTGTGTTTCAGTGACGAGGTGTACGAGTGGCTCACATACGATGGAACCAAGCATGTGAAAATAGGCGAGGGCAAATACTCTCCTACACTAAAACGAACCAAATACAACGCCCTGATGTCCATAATAATTCATATATCGCCACATTTTGTGAGGTTTTTATTTTTTTTTTATGTTTTAAGAAACAAATTAAGTGTGTTTGGCTTTATTGACAGCCAGCTTACCCGGCATGTGGGAACGGACCGTCACGATCGGGAGCGCAGGCAAGACCTTCAGTGCCACGGGATGGAAGGTGACCAATTGAGGCGCTGATAAAAAGCTGATAGTGACACTTCACTCCAAATCACTCATTTTGAGAGTAGTGCATGTGTGATTACAGGGACAGACATCATTTACTTGTGCATTGATCTTTTGTCCAGGTGGGCTGGGCTATCGGCGCTGGGCCCATCCTCAAGCACATGAGGACCATTCATCAGAACAGCGTGTACCACTGTGCCACTGCCGCTCAGGTAACGCCTTTCACAACAAGCACAGCAGAAAATACGTTATATTAAAATACGATCATATTTCATCCACTACCCTTCCCCGGCGCGCCCTTACAGGAGGCAGTCGCTTGCGGCTTTGAGCGGGAGCTGGAACTATTTGGCTCGCCGGACAGCTACTTTTGCCAGCTGCCGGCCACACTACACCGAAAGCGGGAGAAGCTGGCCATGTGTCTGGAGAGTGTGGGCCTGAAGCCCATAATGCCGCAGGGGGGCTACTTTATGATAACTAACGTCTCCTCTGTCGGTGAGCGATTGTTTGTTTTCTTTTTGCAAACGCTCATGTCTTGACGTCAATCTCCTTTTCTCCATAGATGTGGATCTCAATGACCCAAGCACAAAAGACGAATCCTACGACTTCAGATTTGTCAAATGGCTTATTAAAGAAAAGGTGGTTCTGAATTTCCCTGAACTGAAATGATGTGATAGCTGTGGTCCGATGGATGTTTAGAGATGTTGTTTTGGTGCAACGTTTGAGGTTTCTGCCGTTAGACAGTCTGATTAGGGTTTTATCTTGGGGCTGATCCCACAGGGCTTGGCGACGATACCCGTGTCAGCTTTCTACAGTCCGGAGCACAGCAAAGATTTTGACAAATACATCAGATTCTGCTTCATCAAGGTAAATCTCCCTTTGTTGTTCCTTTTCATTTTATTTTTTTGAATTGATGATTCTGACTTGTTGTTTAATGTCCGCATAAAAGAAGGATTCCACTCTGGATGCAGCAGAAGCCATCCTGAGAAAGTGGAATGCTCCACATGACGGTTGACCTCACTTGCTACTACTCGTCTGGCCTGATTTCAAAGGACTCATTGTGGACAAGCCATATTCAGCCATTCTCACAAAAAGTGAAGTTAAGGTTCATCCTTTAATTTTTGTGAGCAGTGTATTCATGCAAAACGTCCTCGCTGTCTGAGCCTTTTTTTGCGACTGAAATAAGACATGAAGTACGATAGGCTGCTTTAGTTGGTGTATCCTCAAATGTCATCACTCTCATCTTTTCTTGCATAATTGTAATCCCGTTGTTTCACTTGTCACTTTGATTAAAATGAAATGTTATCCAATTAACTATCGCAATCAGCTGATTAAAATCAACACCCTGAACTGGTTGCCAGAAAATCATAGGGCACACAAAGATGAACAATCATCTAATAGACACATATAGAAATCTGTTTGGGGGAAAAAAATTCAACATGCACACTCCACTGCGTTTGATGCAATTCATTAATATAACCCAAACAAAAACAGGCAGTTAACAGAATTCTTCCATATATTCTGAACGTCGGACAAAACCCCCCAAATAAAACAATGGTAGTTTTGCCAAATTGCCACAATGTGGAAAAAAATACCAATGAGCTTGCTAAAATGTATTTCTTCTTGTTTTCTCAAAAATGTTCACATTTCACCAGGCAACTATGCTTACCCGAAGTAAAATCTATCTTGACTAAGCCACTAAGACCAAAGAAGTTCCAAAAGCAGTTAAACCTAATCAAGATTTTCCAGTACGTCCTCCCGCGTTTGATGGCGCTAAAGCACTTTTATGGTGAATTGCCAACCAATACTAACGGAGGTAGAAGAAGAAGAAAAGAAGAAGACCCGGAAGCACGTAAACGTCACGTGTTGTTGTCGCAAACATGTCTGCCGGCTTACCCACCAAGAGGCCAAAAACATCATCCTCTCAGGTACTAAATACTGCGTTGATGCTAATAAAAAAAGATGTCTGTAAACATTTTTAACGTTTGTGTTCTTCATTTGCGTTTAGACGGAGACAAAGGTGGACTGGAACAAAAGGAAAGCTCAACGTGAGTAAACGGACCGGTGCTAAATGCTGTGTTAAAAACAGGAACTTTGCAGTATATTCTGGGGGGTTTTTTTCGGCCAAAATCTTCCAGTCTTAAACTTTCTCTTGTGTAACTTGATCGGAGATGGCAAAAGTTGTACTCGAGAAAAATAAAGCTTCTGGTGTAGGGGGTGACTTTGGTGTAATAAAGATTACAGATTGTGAAATGTACTTAAGTGCAAAAATGAATGACTAAAAAGGCGTTTACACGCACAAAACAAAATAATCTTTTGCAAAAAAACAAACAAACAACGCACACCCGCAACTAAACAATTATACACATTTATTGTCCGAACACCATAGACAAGCCATTCATAGAACTACAAAATATGGTTAACCTACTCACCACTATGGCAAATTAAAATACAGAAAATCTTGACACAAAAGACTCTGTAAACCTCCGAAGTCTACTGAAGATAGGCTTTAGTTTTCCATTCTTTGGAAATTTAAATGATTTTTTTTTCTTCCCTCTCCACATGTTGAGCAGTCAAGGAGGTCAAGCGGCGGAGGAAAGAGGCCAAGCTGATCAAACAGTTGGAAAATCAGAAACAACAAGAGGCTGCTGAGAAAGAAAAAATAGAGGGGAAACACAACAAAAAAGGTACTTGGAAACAATCATGGCAACATAGAATTCAGTTGCGTGTATAAATAGACATTTTAGGCATTTTTTTCACATATTCAAACATTCCTCTGTATATGTATATAGTATGAAATGCAGTCACTCATTCCCTAATCACTACAGTAGTGTCTTTTCAATCGGGTTTTTAATGAACTGCTGTCAACTTTAAAACGCAGAACTGTGTGTGTGTATTAGGTCGAGCGTACACTGTAAGTGTGGCTGTGCCGGGCTCGGTCCTGGACAACGCTCAGTCAGCCGAACTGCGCACTTACCTGGCTGGCCAGATCGCCCGCGCCTGTGTCACTTTCTGCGTGGATGAGATTGTCGTGTTTGACGAGCAGGGCGAAGATGTCAAGTGAGTTCCTCCGAAGTGGAAAATTACATTGCTCACAAAAAGTCAATCATATTTAACTTTGGGGTGAAATTTCAGGAAGAACTCAAAAGACACTGTGACGTCTTTAAGCATATGCTGAAATTTCTTTTATGAGTAGTGCTTGTATTTTATAATCCATCACTGCATGAAAACAAACGTGTCCATGCAGGTGTGTGTGTTCTTTGTGCCACAGGAGCGTGGAAGGTGAATATAATGGAATTAGGAAGAAGGGACAAGCGTGCATTCAGCTGGCCCGAATACTCCAATACCTGGAGTGTCCACAGTGAGTGTGAAGAAACCACACAGGGTTCATATCTGATCATTGTTATGAGTAACATGAATTTTCCGTCTGTGCAAGGTACCTGCGCAAGATGTTCTTCCCAAAGCATCAAGACTTGCAGTATGCAGGTATGTGAAACATTCTTAATTTGATTACTGCGACATTGATGCTAGTTTTGTAATGGATGGATACGTTTGTTTCACGTTCAGTTCTAAAATAACACTTTTATGAAGAATCCCACATAACTCTAGACCAAAATATGCTTAGGAAAGGCTCATCAGGTCACTTTTAATTTCAAGTGCCGCTGTACTAATTTAATTAAATCCTTGCTTGATGCGTCTGTTTTCTTTCTATGCCTGTTTTTTCTGGTTAATGGATTCCTAGGACTTCTGAACCCTTTGGACTGTCCTCACCACATGAGGATCGACGAGGAATTGGAATACCGCGAAGGCATCGTCCTGAATAGACCCACCAAAGCGGGCAAAGGTTCTTTGGTCAACTGTGGCATGAGGAAGGTAAGGCTCAGAAACCGTAACTGCGGGACATTGTCCTGATCTTCATGACTGGTGTGCTTCCTCAGGAGGTGCAGATTGACAAACAGCTTCAGGCGGGATTGCGAGTCACCGTGCATCTCAACACGTCACAGAAGCAAGGTGGTGATCCTTTTAAAAAGATTGTTTTCAGAAAGATTTGACGTTGGGTGTGTGCGTCTGCTTTGTCCCCTAGAGAGCAAAACGTACAAGGCGGTGGTGGTGGCTCCTCACGTTCCCACGAAGGAAGGAGGGCTTTACTGGGGCTACAGTGTCCGCCTGGCGTCCTGTCTCAGTAGGTGTCCCCAAAGTTCACTTTCATCCCCCTTTTCCAGAATAATGTCTGGGTGTGCCATCCAATCTAAACAAAAGAAAAGCCTCCCCTCCCCCATTATAAGGGGGAAAATGGCAAGTACAGTGGTGCTAAGCTGATCATGGTCACTCGCAGGTGAAATTTACTGTCAAATTAAACAAAGACAATTACACACGGTTGTATTTAAATCAATATTTGTGCAGTTTATCATGACATTTCACCTGAAAAGATCCTTAACATTTTGTGAGTAGTTGACCTACTAATTCCTAGAATTTTCAAAAACTGACTAATATTCATTTTATTTGAATTTTCCAATTTCCTTCCACAGGTGCAGTGTTCACCGAAAGTCCGTACAAGGACGGCTACGATGTGACCATCGGGACGTCGGAAAGAGGCAGCAGCGTCGACGAAGCCTCGTTGCCACCGTTCAAGTATATAAGCCGGCCGTCACAATTCCCCACTGGTGCTCGTTTGCTGTTGCTCATTGACGACATTTGCAGGCATCTTCTGGTGGTCTTCGGAGGTCTCCAGGGACTGGAGGCCAGTCTAGATGTCGACCAGAACCTGAACGTGACGTCTCCAGACATCCTCTTTGACCTCTACCTCAACACGTGTCCCTCCCAGGGCAGCCGCACCATCCGCACAGAGGTGAGACGCGACAATGCAGCAAACACTTTTATTATAGTTTTTCAGTGCATAACAGAGGATGTTAAAAAATCTTTATTAACGGTATTTCAGTGTACAGGCCAATGTCTTGACGTAACTACCTCCACCTTATCTGCTCTTTCACCAGGAAGCTATTTTAATCTCCATGGCGACACTGAGGCAGAAGATAGCGGCCGCCTTTTCCAGTGCTTAAAATATGTCCCCGGTGCATTTTGGTTACACTTAATTAAATTTTCTTCAATATCTGCATACTTTATTCCATGTTCATTGACAGACCTGCACCTGAACATTGATTAGCCAGAGATGTCTTTTCTTCCCGCCATTTTGTTGTGTCTCTGAAATGAACGGTGTTGAGTAGATCTGGGCAAACTGTTGTGCTCAACCTTGATTCGGTCCCAAAAACTTTAAAACATGAATACTGGACACCTTTTCTGTTCATGTTTTGTTTTTTGTGTAAATAACCATCATATCTTACACCCTTTCAGCCTCTTCTTGATTCTTTTCTTAATGTTATAACTTGATGAAAATATAACAATTTTTGTTTTGTCATAAGCGGACAAGCAAAATAAATGGCTCCCCTAGCCTGCATGCTAAGGCATCATAGTATCTTAATTTCACTTTTTTTTTTTTTTTTCCACTTCACTCGAGTGGCGGCACATCCCCCTCCCCCCAAAAAAGAAAAAAAAATCAATGGGGAAAAATAGAGGTAAATTGAGAAACGGACTTCATAATGGAACAAATGAAACTTGCAAGGCAAAGTATCACATTATATGTAAATTCCCAAGCAAGAGCCAAACTTCACTTTTTGTAAATTGTTTTACTCCCATGGAAAGTTACTAATTTAACAAATTCCTGAAATTTAAAATACTGCAAAAAACCAAAACAAGAAAACATTCCACACATCGGTAGCCATTTTTTTTTCTTTCTGCCGCCGTTCTTTGAAGACATCCCTGAAAGTGGCTGTTTTCCGTGAGGAAATTGTCTTACCACGTGGGATGAACGAATGTGATGTTGTACCGATTCGCCCAGCGGCTGAACATCTGCTTTTCGGTGATGAAGCGGTGGTGACTCCCTTTGTGGTTGTTCTGGTTCCGCATGTATGTCAAACACTCATCAGAACCCCGCGGCTTGTAGTAGTGGTACGGCAGCTTCTTGGTTCCTGTCTGGTTCCTGCAAAAAATAAAGGTTTTTGGAGTTTGAATTCTGCCCCCAAAGCATGTTTTACTTAGCAACATGAAATTTTGTATACATGACTATCCTGAATGGACCCACAAAAACAGTCTCAAGAAGCTATGGCTGAAAAGAGACAGGAGGTCTGCCGTTTGGGTTCCAAACCAAACTATAGGGTCAGTTTAGTTTTTAGTGGGTCTTCAAAGATGAACTTCCTTCAAGGGTGTTTTGAAAATTCAGTTTCGGTTCAAGAGTAGAGTGCAAAGAATCCATGGCTGACAGGACAGGAAAACGCACAGTGATACTCACCCGCAGTAACTGGGCGGAACCATCCCGTACACTTTGATAAAGTCACATATTTCGATGGCGATGATCATGGTGAACCAGCCTGTGCTCAGCCACGAGTTCGAGTTTTGCCTAAACAGAAAGAAAACCTTGAGACGACAACTAGGCTATCCCAGAGAACCGTTCGGACATTACAGTAATGCCAGACATTCAGTCAAATAGAAAAGTCAGGCTTTGCTGCCATCTTGTGGCAGCTACAAGCAAATATAAACTGTCGTGTTGGAGGTGGATTGATTTAAATTATGTGGGATCATAGTTTGCACAATCCTTGCAGCTTCCTCTCTAGTCTATACTAACAAATTCACCCTCACGTGGGTTGTTGTTTTTTTTTTTTTTAACCGATGGTCTTTACTGCTCATTCGACATATTTCCTGTTTTTGTGCTCTTTCTAAAATTCCCAATGATGCGACAGGCGGGCGCTCTTCAATATAAAATGTGTTTTAGTGCCTTCTTGAGGCCAAGGAACAATGTTGAAGCGAAAGGAGGCGCTAATATTCGGCAGGCGAATGTTTATGCAGCATGGTCTGGCATTTAGAAGTTGTTGTAAATGTTTTAAGTCGAAAATTTCATCCCAGAGGGCAATATCACTAACTTCACAATCGAAACATGCATGTGTGGGGTGCGATGTCTTGTGAATTTACACGCTTCCTGGCAGAATCTTCAAATGAACTCATATAGCCCAAGAGGCCAGAATAGCAGTTATGTCCTCTTACATGTAACGGTGAGTGCAATATTTTGCGCCAACCAACTGCAGACATTTCCTGGACGACTGTCTGACTCCAAAGTGAAGTCACAAACTTGCAAACAACCACCAAAAGGCTTACCTGTCTTGACCCGTCTCCAGTTGGAAGAGCTTGTCGAATCTGTACATTTTTTCAGGCGCGACGGTAAAACACGACACCTGCTTGTTGGTGGAGCTGAGCCTCTGGATGTCTCTGATTGTTTTCCAGTCCTTTGCCAGTTTTACCGGGGGTCCCCAGATGATGACATCGTACTGGCTGTCGACGCCCACCACCATGAGCTCGTTGGGGTGCCGGACCACCCGGTAGAGGCTGGAGTGTGCTATCACCCGCAGCGTGGTGCGCTTGCCAACGTCTGCCTCGTAATGCACCGTGGGCGCGTCGTTCATGCGGATCACGCACTCGCTGCTATCGATCTCTTTGCCCGCTTTGGTGCCCAGTATGTGGCTGGAGCTGCTGACCACGGCGCAGTGGTGGCAGCGCCGGGTCATTTTCTGCCCACAAGGGTGACAATCATTACTCATAAACACAAGTGGCCAAAGAAAGTGACACAAAATATACAAGGGGGTGTTTTTCCTGATACGACCTGTTGTTCAACTCATATGCTACCAGCCGAGTGAAAAAAAAAACGATCTTTGACGTCTGTAGCCGTCAATGGCAGTAAATGAGTTAAGCCATTTATTTGTATTTTTTTTTTTTTACAAACTGCAGCAATGTGCATATACGTATTATAACAACACTCAGAATTATATATTCTTTATCCTCTGTGAAGAATGACTATTACTGCCATACATTACAGAGTGACTGAGCTTCCAGTACAGAATATCTGTCATATATCGCCCCCCGGTGGCCAAGGCATGCACATCTTAAGGAGTCTTTACAATTTTATTTAATTATGTCATCATTGCATGATTTTTAATAAGTATAATATACGCAGACGCCCCTGATGTCACTCGCTCAGGCCACGCCCCTTAAAGCACACATCCCACACACGAATACAACTCAGGGCTGGCTTGCACATTGGCAATATAGGCAAATGCTTGCGGGACTGTAGCAACAGCAATATAATTTTGTCCAAAAGTTGTTTGCTTAATGCCAATATTAAACCCATCAAGTACATTTGTCAGTAAATTTTGATGAACTCAGAATCATTTCAGTATGCGGTGGTTCCCTGGCACGAGACAAAGCACATGCCAAAAATGTTTCTGGTACCCAAAAGCATTCAATGGCAGTTTACTTTGCCCCTCTTGATTTCTGTACTTTTATGATGTTCTATTGTCACGTGCGGTGATTGAAAAAAAAAAAACTGACAGGTTGTTGAACCAAAGTAAGAAGAAAGTACAGATGTTTTCATTCATAGGAAGTAAAAGTAAAAAGTCGACAGAAGAAGTATTTTGGGTTGGAATGATGAAACAACTCAAATGTGATTTAAAAAAAAAAGGTTGAAAACATGCTGAGCCTATTTGACCAAAATAAGATGTGAAAAGTACAGATGTTTTTAGTTGTAGGGAGTAAACGCAACAAGTGCACTTCACAAAGTTAAGTACAAATCGCAGCTAAAACGATTTAATCGACTTACTTAATAAATGCAATTCCCAAAAAGTTTAAGCGGGAACAGTGATCGTAATTCGACAGTATCTAATATTTCTGCAGTCAAAAGCAATTATCTCATTATTCGATTAATCCGCGGATAATCAGTAGAACGAACGATTCTGAAAATATTTGACAGCAGTAGTACAGATGCATTACTGAAAATCTACTTAAGAGTAAGGATGTCTTTGTATTTGCTTACTTCCCACCGCCAGCAACAACGTGGTGGTGCTTACCCTGTCGCCGTAGACCGGCACATAGTCGTCTACGGTGGCCCACGTCTTGAAGTTTCTGGTCTTGGGCGTGTGATTTTTGGCCAGGTGGAAGGGCACAAAGGCCTCCTGGCTGGTGCTGGAGCTGGAATTGTACAAGATGAACAGCATCATCAGGATGAAGATGGCTGCCACGATCGCCGCCTGCCGGGTCTGCACTTCCGCCTGAAAAGACAAAAGTTAGGGAATTAAAACCATCCAAACAGTTGTCTATGTCGCGGTTTATGTTTCAAGTGGAAATAAATTAATCACTCATATTTTTGTTATTAATGAGTTTATATGTTTGTCGTGCATGTCATTCAAAATCGCCCCAAAATAACGGGCCTACTCACACGTTACAATAGGGCAGTATAATACCAAGTGCAAGCGCAATGAGGCAGTGTATGCCATCTAGTGGGAAATGTTGATATTACAGCTTAAAACTATACAGTGGATATACAATACAATACAACTTCATTAATATAGTGCATTTCACAACAGTTGGAGCTGTTACAAAGCGCTTTCCATATGGTGTAATATGCAACACAAAACAATATTGAAATCTTTGTAAACATTTTAAATTTCTATTCATGCCTTCTGAATATGGCTCTCATATTAATATTATTTTTATTTATTTAATTTTTTTTTACATTTTTGGCTATTCCTACATTGTAAATGCATAAACATTTCCAGTTGAAAGCTATCTACACCATTTTATTTTATTTCATTTTTACCTCCCTGACCATGGATGTCATCAATCAAGCGATGGGATGCGCGGGCCGCACCCTGCGCGTGCGTGTGCGTGTGCGTGTCCGTGTGTGTGTGTCATACCTTCAAAGCCATCCTTTTAAGTGTGTGTGGACACGCTGTCCGTGGTGAAGCATATGTGGGGAGGGGGGCAAAATGGGGAGCGGTATTTATTCAAGGGCTCATGTTCGGCCATAGTCAATGCAAAGCAACCCCCCTCCTCAGTAAACATGCTCACATCGTGTTCAAGTCAACCCCAATCGCATATATGGCAAGAAATGAGAGAAATTACCATGTTACTCACTCAGCCGCCCCGTGGTCAACTCAGCGAGATTCCCGCGAATCTTAATAAGGTTTTTGTTTTACGTTTTTGTTGCGCGATGCGAAGCGGTCACAATGCGGGTTGCGACTGCGCGACGCCTCGTCGGGCTCTCGTGGTGGAGGTGTTGTTGTTGTTTTTTGGTGAAGGCGTAGCAGCTCGAGGTTGTTTTCCGGTGCAGCCCAGTCCGTTATGCTGCAAGTACGACATTCACTCGCTGACGTCAGCGGACGGACAGGACCGGAGCTATCGCGCTGCGGCAAGTGATCAAAGCCCCCTCAAGAAGAAACACTTTTGAAGTCGTGTTTTATACCTTGTATTAGGACGTTGAAAGAACCTATTTATGTTTTTATTTTGTATTTCTCCATGTGTGCAGTTCTTTATTTATAACTGCAGAAAGTAACAGCTGGAGCTGTAATAAAGCACACAGATTAAAAGACAAGCAATAGATACCAGAAGAACAGCAGAACGGCGACAGTCTCATGTGGAGTCGAAAGCTAAGAAATAAAAATGTGTCTTCAAACGAGTTTTGAAAGTGGACAGAGGGGGGGCTGTGACATTTAATGGAAGCTTATTCCATAGGGAAAGCTTGTATGATGATATTAATTCATTTTTAAAACCGGCCCGCAGGCCGCTGGTGTTTCACATGCGCTAAAACTACATTTCCCAGAATGCAACGGTGGCGTGCTGAGCGGGAGATGGGAGCATGCTGCGCAAGGCCGCCTCATTTCATTATTCACCAGCAGGGATTATCATAACAGCAAGTGTCAACTTTCTGATACCCATCAAAAATGGCGAAACGAAAGAAGGACACTGAGAACCGGGGGGGGCGGGGGTTCAGTCCCCCGCCCTCCGGCCGCAATCTCGGTACGGTTCAAGCCTCGACCCTCAGCCTTATTCATAAAGATTGTCATAAAAAAATACAAACGTACTGTGTGGTGATCGATGAAATAACAATTTGGAAGACGTCATTGAGGTCTGAAAGGTACGCAACAGTTTTAGTTTTATTTATTTAGCTGCATGTCAGGTGAACGGCACCTGCTCATGACGTTGCATCAATAAGTCCGTTTTCTATGCCGTTTGACTCACTCGGACCCACTGGTTCATTGAACACCTTAAATTGTCCCTAGGTGTGAATGCGAATGATTGTTCATCTTTGTGTACCCTGCAATTGTCTGGAAATCAGTTCAGAGTGTGCCCTGCCTTCAGCCCGAAGACGGCTGGGAAAGGCTCCACCACACCTTCAACCTTCGCGACGATAGGCAGCAATATTATATTCGAATATTCCATGAAGGCAATTTTAATCAGAATACTGTGTTGAGATATTTTTACAAAACGTTTTGCCTCTGACCCTAACCAACTTTAAAATCATCTCAAACTAACTTGTTTTTAGAGAAGACAAAAGCACTGACTTACCACGCATGTTGCAGCTGTGTGTTTAAGGACTTTGAGTAACCTGTTGAACTGGTGTCTGGCATTGTCAGCCATTGGCACGTAAAATACAAAAATGTAAAAAACAACTTTCTCGGAGCATAAAATTCCAGATGACAGTTAGTTATGGACGTTCCAATTTTAATGGGTGGATCCCAGAACCTCTCGAAGCCCTCGCAGGCGACTTCTGAGTGTTTCCCGACTCTGGGAGGGAAAAAAAAAAAAAACAACCCTCATGCCGAAGCAACAGAGCTCGACCTTGAAGCTCTTCCTTCCTTCCTGCCATGGTTTCAGTGTTAGTCACACAAATGGCTACAAATAATAAGCTCAAATTGTGTTGAGTTGTGATTTAAAAACACACATACACATATTTCTGTGTTTGGATAAGAAAAATAGCACTCTATAATGACAGTCATGACATCGTGAAACAGAATGTAAGAGTTAAACTGTTTTTCTCACACTTTTTGCTTCAATTTGGTGGGTCAATGTGCTACTACTTGTGGTGTGCCTTAGCCTCTCTGAGGCAGTATGATACAAACACGCAAAACTTTGTGGTAAGCCTCATTAATATTAGTCCTTCACGGAGGATAAAGAATACATGTCTGTGTGTATTGTTATATCGGTCTACATGGCTTGCTCTGCTAATGGTGTTCAAATATCTGTGGCTTAAAATGGTTCCAACGTCACCAAATTGATTCTCTGCATTATTATGGTATTTTGTATTAGCATTAGCATTAAGCTAGCAGGCTTGAAGCAACAATGACATTAGGCTAACCTGTAATTCGCATTGTCTTATGTTTACTTTGACAGTGAACTTCAACTCAGAGTGCCATATTTTTTTATTTTTTTTTCCCTTTTAGAAAAAAATACCAAAAATATTCCGAATTAAAATACAAAGAAAAAATCATGAAGAAAACCCAACATATTTTCATTTATTTGGCTCCAGATTCCAATCTAATACTTTTTTTTTAATTTGTAAATTAAAACTTGCAATTTCACTATCAAAAATAAAAATAAGAAAAATGAAAAAAAAAACATATATTTTTTGTTTGTATCTTCATTTCTACATTAAATATATTCAAAATGAAAGTTAAAAACAAAAACATGTCAATTAAAAAAAACATTCTCAGGTTCAACATTGCACTAAAATCCACTGAAACTATTAATCTACTGCTGCGATTGTCTCCAGCACACCTGTGACTCGCGTGATGAGAAGCAGTTCATATAATGGATAGATGGATATAAGCCAACTAGTGCACTGAATTGTAACCAGTGAGGACCTTAAACTGTTCATCAAGGATATCCCCAAAAAATCATTTTGGTAAAATTCAGCCATTCAGGTTTTGTGCATAAATTTGAATAAAAAAGCTGAAATACGAGTGATGAGCCGGTTCACAAATCCCACGAGGGGTGCGTGAACGCCATTTTATGGCGCACTGCCCACTTGGCGTAGATGGCCTTCTCTGTGATGAAGCGATGGCCGCCACGCTGCTTGCGCTCGTGGACCTTGTACATTAGGCACTCGTCCGATGCCGCACGGTCGTAGTAGTGGTACAGCGCCGCTCTGTGATTATTCCGCCTGACCACAGGCAGGGCGGGACATCAAATACGGTTCTTGATTAGTTTCAACATTTCAAAAGTTGAAAACCTTTCATGACAATTTATGGGAATAAACTGACAGGTGGTTTGACTCTCAGGAAGCAAGTGAAATAGACCGTTTATGGAGAAAATCGATTTGAGCATAATCTGCACTGTAGCAAGCACGATTTATTTCAAGTCGAGTAGTAGCTAGTGCTAGTCAAACCATATGCGATGCGACTGACCTGCAGTAGTCGGCGTTTATCATCCCATAAACTTGGATACGCTCGCACATCTCCATAGCCAGAATCATCGTGAAGAATCCCGTGCTGAGGTACGCTCCAGACTTGATTCTGAAGGAAAGTTTCAAGACAAAAGGCAAAAGCAGAAATGTACTGCTCATTCTCACATCCTTTGATCATTGACTGTAATGCATACCCTACTGAATTTCATTTTGAAAACAAATCCATTAGATCAATATGAATATTTGAATTATTGGTTGTTGTCTAAATAATGATAATAAATGTCTTTTTTTTTCTCTGAGTGAACCTCCCCATCTTACTTAGGCATAATTTATTGGCACAAGATTTTTTAATTGAAGCTCCTCAACTCGCCTCAACATAGTTCATTGGCACAGGATGCCACAAGATGGCAGCAAAGCACTATTTTTATCTCAACTCACTTCGGCACATTATTTTTGCACCAACATGCCCGAAGATGTTGGCAAAGTAATACTTTTGTCTAAATGAAGCTCATCAACTCACTTCAACTTAGTTTAGTGGCACCAAGATGATTGCAAGGCACGACTTTAGTCTCAGAAAAAAACTCCTCAACTCACTTCAACACAGTACCTTGGCACAAAACTGCACAAGATGGTGACAAAGTAACACTGACGTCTAAATGAAGCTCCTCAGCTCACTTTGTCATAGTTTATTGACAGTAAAATGGCAGCAAAGCACTACTTTTGTCTCATTGAAACTCCCCAACTCACAGAGTTCTTTGGCACCAAAATTTCGCAAGATGGCGGCAATGTAATGTTTTTAACGTTTGGGCCTGAGCACAAAAGAAAGGCTAGCTGAGTTTTAACCCACGAATGCCGAAACACAAATTAATACGTGGGGTTGCAAAGAAAATGGTATCTAGCTGTACCTATTCTTCCCAGTTTCATTCTGAAACATGTCGTCACAGAGCCGAACCCTCTCAGAGGTCATGGTGTAAAGTCTCGCGCCGGGATACTGGGCGGCGATCCTCCACAGCGCGTTGAAGACAGCCCCTTTCCCATCCTTCCTCATGTTCCTGTCGGGCCCCCAGAAGACGTACGCCGTGTCGACAGCCTCTCGGAAGTAGTGACGTCGGTCCTTGAGCAGGCGCGGCACACTGGTGTGCGAGACCACGCGCACACTGGTCCGGCCACCCACGTCGGCCTCGTAGCTCGCTGTGGGGGCGTCGTTCATTCGGATCACACACGGGATTCGGTCGATGTCGGCGCCCAAGCCCGAACCGCGCATCTGGCCAGAACTGGAGACCAGGGCACACTGGTTGAAGTGCAGGTCCAGGAACTACAACACATGTAAAAAACAGGAGCTATATTGTGAGACACACCTTAAAAATGAGTAACTTGGTGCCCAGGGACTATGTTAGAATGAGTAGAGGAGCTTCATTCTGACAAAAGTAGTGCCTTGCTGCCATTTCGTGGTATCTTCGTGTCAATGATTTACTTAAATGAGTTGTGCAGCTTCGTCTATACAAAAGTAGTGCTTTGCCACCATCTCATGGTATCTCGCTGCCTAGGAACTATTTTGAAGTGAGTTGGGAGCTTTATTCAGACAAAAGTAGTGCTTAGTTGCCACCTTATGGAATTATGGTGCCAAGGGACTACATTGTTGGAAAACAAGTTCATTGCACACCGTTAGTAAAACGGTAGCGTACGTAAATCGAGGACCCGGGAATACACCTGCATCGGTATCACACGTACAAACGGTGAAGTCCAATACAGTGTAATAGGTTTGAAAGGTGTCACCTGTTCGACACCGTCGGGCCGGATCCTGACGTACCCCGAGAGTACGTCCTTGGGCCACGCGGCGGGGGGAGGAGGCGCACGGTCCTGCCGTCTGATCATATGTCCGAACCACAAGACCGGCAGGCTTAGGAGGCAGAGCACGCAAAGCCAGCGCAGCGTCTGTGTGCGTGCACGAACACAATACGTCAAATAAAATTGACCAAATAACGCAACGAGCATGAAGTGCACGTGATGCATTCAAAGACACTCGTTCTTACCGTAGATTTCATGTCAGGGCCTTGGAAGTCTCGGGATCGGTCCCGGTGACTTAGTGGGACTCATTTTATCCCATGTAGTGAATGGAAGGGTTGCGTCAGGGCAGAGCTTCCGGTCCGTTTCCTACAGCAAAACACGGGCAAGAGAACAAAAGTAAGCCGCCCCGAAGTTTTTTACTGATGAATAACGGAAATTGTAATACTGTTATTCCAGCGTTACGCTTTGAGTGGCGTGTAGGAAACAGAAACGTCAAAAAGCACGTGTTAGGTCCTGTGCTTTTATTTTGAAAAATATCGACCTTTTTTTCTGACAAACTGGGTCCGCGTTTTACGTTCTCGTGTCTTTCGAAAATTACTTCCGGTAGGTTTGCGCGAAATTTTGCGTGGTGAGCTAATACTGACACACCTGATTGGATTGTGGAAATACATTACGCAGGCATGTTTTATCCGATTGGTCAATAGCGCGGAAGTTCTTCCCGTGCCCTAGCGCAATTGGCTGTCAGTTGTGTCACTATCGCTACTAACACAAATTGTCTGTGGGACGGTTTCCCTCTGACTGTGACACAAGAATGCCCTTTCATTGCTCCTCGGATGCCCACGGTACTTAGAGAAGCCATTATAGTCCACATTTTTAAACTGCTGATTAGATCCCGTGTTGGCGTTTGCCCGTGAAAGCCTTAAAATTTTCGTCTTTAGCACTCGATGTGGTTCGGTGACAGGAGACGTGAGCTAGGCTAGCTAGTTTTCAAGCTAACGTCGCTTACAGTGGTGTCTACTTGTCCGATTGTTTTGGTCGGTTTTGTATTTCCTTCAAATGTGCTTGAATGTAAAATGAACAGTGTGAAGATTGAGTATGCACGTGGTGGGTTTCTAACCGCCTAGCTTGCGTTGTGTAACCCCTCTTTGCATTGCTATTAACATTTCGGCAGTGAGTATAACGGTTTGTCATTTAAAAGGGATGCCAGCCGAATTATTTGTCTTTTTGTCAAATTGTTTCCAACCCATTTCGTATTTTACGGAAAAAAAAATCTAATGAGACACCGCCCCCCTAAAATGACGCTAAGATCGTATACTTAATTAACAACAATCTCGATTTAATATGGTCACAAATGTACTGAGTTAGTATGAAATCTGTACCTCTACATTTGTAAACTTCATCATGACAAAAGGTGAGTTTAATGTTCTCATGCCGTTTGTGTAAAGCACATTTCTTTACCCACGCGAGATGTCACGGCAGTTTTTGCTAGTATTTTAGCAGATTCTATTGAGTAGACCCATGTGAAGGTGGTGTGCGGTGAAGGATTTAACTGCTGAATATAGTGTTTATGTAATTCGTGTTCACGGTTGTGTACATGGGACAAGCATGGGGTTGACGCTTCGTTGTCATCTCTGTTTTAAATGCTTTGCCGCCGTCTTGTGGTGTCTCTATGCAATTACAATTATTCATGTTTTTTTTTTTTAAATCTCCTAGTAGAGCACGAATAGGAAGTACGCGGGTTCACCGCACGTAAAATTCCCTATATGGGATTTCTATTACTTGTAATGTAATTAGGGAATGAGCAATGGTTCCCACACAGTGTTTTTCCCTTTATTTTTATCGGTACCTGCTTTCTGGACACCTTTCCCCCACTTAATAGTTAATGCATGCTTAATTACCTCTCCTTGTGTTAATTCCCTGTCTGGAGCTGCGGGAGGTTGCCTTCTTTACAAGGTGATGACTTTGTGGTGGTGTATTTTTGCGTTGCAGGGTAACAGGACGGATGATGGGACAGTAAAAGCCAAATCCCTTGAGCTTGTCTCACCCCGGTGCTTCAGGTGAAGGCTTTTTGACGTTTCTTCGTAGAGCTGTTGCCATTCACCTCATCCGGAGATGTCCTTGAGAAGAACAGAGGCCGTGTCCATTGCACAGGCGTTGGCCATGACAGTCGCGGAGATTCCCGTGTTCCTCTATTCCACTTTTGGCCAGGTAAAGAATGGTACAGCATCGGTCATTAGCTAAAACATTTTTACAAAATGTTGCTATCATGGGTATTATGGCGGTTTGGAAAAGCTGTTCAGCTCAATTTTTTTAATAGCATGTATTGGTTTGCTATCGAATCGAAAGAAAATATATTTAGATTTTTTTTTTGTATTCCTCATTTCTGGTGAATATGGTGAAGTCATTTTTAATTTCGAAGTTTCCAAATAAGTAAAAAGCACCAATGTGCTTTTCCATGTTTTTTTCTTGTTTTCCGAAAAAAAAACAAGAAATGAATGACTAAAGCGATTATGCTATTAGACTAACAAAATGTCAAAAATAGTAAAATTGTTAGCCCAATAGAATAATTAGTAGAGGACTCATTTCTAAAAATATTTCATAGCTGCATCCCTAGTAATATCCAATCGTTCCCTCTCAGTCCATCTTCTCGCAGCTGAGGCTTAGCCCAAGCTTAAAGAAAGTGCTGTTCGCCACGGCGTTGGGCAGTGTGGCGTTGGCGCTCACCGCCCACCAACTGAAACGACGCGGCAGGAAGAGGAAGCAGGCGATCAAGACCAAAGAGGACCAGGCCCCGGTGGGCGTACCCGAAGTGCTGCTCAGGACGGGGAGGCCGTCTTCGTTGAAGAGAGGTAGCCGGCTAGCCGCAAAGCTTCATCGAATGCTTGCTATAGTCCTTTTCACCATAACACCACACAAACAAACTTCCAGGCCGAATCTTCTTGGTTTGTTTACTACCCCTGCCATCACTGTGAATAATTGGCGCTTTGGACAGGTGTTGAGCAGACGTTTTTTTTTTTTCTCCCCCACGCTGTATTGTGCACAGTTCCGCTGACGGGCCGACAGGTGATGAGCCCCAGTACTCGAAGCAATGACACACTGAGCGGCATCTCCTCCCTGGCACCCAGTAAACATTCGAGCTCCTCACACAGCCTGGCATCAGTAAGTTTTGATCAACTAAGGACTAAGGGCATGTTGTACTTTGGCCACCCCTGATCAACATGAATACAGTTACTTATGTGTACGACAACTTGTCATTCGGAGACCACAGGGCATTCTCTTTGGATTTTGAAAATAGCAGCTGTGGCATAGACCTCACTATACATTGAGGGCTGGTCCACTTCTTCAGCACTGTGTACATATTTATGTGTGATATATTTTATATCCATCTTACTTGGTATGTCCCCGCCCACAGATGCGGGTTGCCACCTCGCCAAATCAGTCCGTCAACCCGCCAACACCGTGGGAGGCCGAGGAGGCTGTGGCGGGGGAGCCGTCCACCACCGAGGACGCCAATGCGGAGAATCTCTATTTAATGGGTAAAATAATCCTTCCTACTTAGAATGAAGACATTTTTGGCACCATTCAATGTAAAACACTTTCCAGACCTCTTGATAAAAGGTCATGAATGTACTTTTGTCTAAATGCACCAAGGATAAAGAACATCTTTTTACATTCACATGACTCACTCTGGTTGAATTCACACAGTTTCGAGAAGCGGTTCTGTCTCATGCAAATGCTGAGCAGGACTTTCACGCAGCTGGGGGCGGAGCTAAGGCTTTGGAACAAATCGAGGCAACTCAGTCTTGCTAAATAATTGTCCGCTGCTTGAGACGTTCACCTCTCTGCAAATAAATTGTGCATGCTGAAAGCCATCACTGTCACTCGTCATAAAGCAAGCAGCCATAGTGATTGGCGTGTATATTCACCACGCTGCCAAAATGGACTTGGTCAATAAGTGTAGCCGATTTAGGCAGATGCGACATGCAGTGGACAAATTGCCAAACACAAATGCTGAGTGAGCATGATTATTATGTCAAATAGCTGAATTGAAACATGGTTTAATTTGGCACTTGATTGGTTGGCACGCACTCCGCTGACCCCAACTGTTTGCTTGCAAGCCATTTTAGTAGTATGTCCCCTGCAACTAAGTGAGGTGGTTCTGTTGTGCGCTCTCGCCAGGCATGGAGCTGTTTGAGGAGGCCCTCCAAAAATGGGAGCAGGCGCTGCATGCGCGCCACGCCCGCAGAAACCTGAGCGCCAGCAACAGCAGTTTGGCGCTGCAGGAGGCGGCGAGCGGAGACGTCCCCACAGTAAGTGTCCCTTGTCTCGTGACGGTTGCTCAGTTAGGTTTCCAAGATTGTCAATTTGCTTGTGGCATTTCACATTTAATTGCTGAGAAACGATTTAGACACAAACCAAAAAGTTAATTTTCCATCATTGTGTGAACCCTAAAATGTTCGTTTCGAGATTATTTTCGATGCAGCCCCACTAGTCTATACACGGCATTATGATTAACATCACGTTTGTGGAATATGAGTTGAACAACCAATCACAACTCACCTGTTATCAGACGCTGAGCCATGATTGGTGGCTACCTGAGCACTGAGCAACTGTGATGTCATTTTCAGTCGACAGAACGTGGCAAAATGCCCCCGCTCTGAATGTTTCATACAGATGGAAACTCACCACAAAGTGTTTGCTGAGAAGTTGGAGACGCTGCTACACCGGGCGTACCACCTGCAGGAGGATTTCGGCGGCAGCATCCCCACAGACAGCGTGCTGGCTGACTTTGGTAGGACATCACGGGAAAAAAAAAAACAGGCTCAAGATATAAGATTCTGAAATAAATGAAACGTATCATGGGGTTGAAAGGGTTTGCTGATCTAAAATTTCAAACGGTTCCTATCTGCACAGACACTTTAATTTCCAGAGCGAGACAGCAAGTGCAATAAAGAGTTATCAACACAGAGACACGCTGTAGATGCAGAGTAAGATAAACGGAGAGCAAGGGAGAAATGGATACATGGGCTGCGGGAGGGGGTGATCAAAATATCAAGACAAAGCGCATAAAGATGGTGAAATACAGAAGGGTCTGAAAACTCACTAAATATAGCGAGAATATTGATTAGTTGTCAACACTGGTCACATCCGTCTTTCCTTTGTATAAGCAGCGTGTCAGCAGGAAATGCTCCCAGTCAGGCAGTCAAGCAGAGCGCTCATCAAAATCACACAACTTTGACAGATTTTGGAACTCGGTGTACACATAATAAGGCGCGCAGCATTATAGAGCGCCCCGTCCAATTTGGGCAAAATGTAAAACTTGTAAGTGTGCCTCATCGTTGTGCAAAAACAGCACATTGGTGGGGTCTTGCATGTCTGAAAATTCACTTTGGTTGCTACTCTCAAATTCTACTTTGAGATTAGGGATCCGGATTTTATATATGAAAAATTTGGTGAGCATTTTTGGTCACATTGAGGAGAATGATAAATTAGAGGTGAGAATTCTGTCAGACTGACTGACCAGTCTGTCACTGACAGACAACTGTTTAGCTGACTTCTATGTTTTTTCTGGGTGAGCGGGCGGACAGACTGACTGATGGTTACAACTCGGTTCGTCACTGACGGATGACGATTGACCGACCAGCAAAATTGTGTAAAATGCTGACCTCTGATGAAAACATGTTACTGTTTCAAGTGTAATCCGTAACTTCTGATGGTATATTCCCACTCCCCCGTCCTTACACACCCCTCCCTGTAGAGAGCGAGGGCACGCTTATTTTACCCCCCCTGGAGAGTTTCCGCGTGCTGGCAAACGATGACACTGCCACAGTGTCGTCCGATGACTCCTTCTTCTCCGCCGCTGAGGTCAGCTCTTTTTTATTGGGCATGCCCACGATGATGACCGCAATGTGAGCGCGCATGTGGTGTTTTCTCTGTATTTCTGGGGTGTAGATGTTTGATGCCGTTTCGCTACAAGACCCCTGTCAGCTCCTAAAGCCTGCCGCTCTCTACGAGGAAGCCTTGGCTCGCGTCAGGGAGGACAGAGTGGCCTACAGGTCGCTGAGGTACGGAAAGGAAGGGTGACAAAATGACAGCTTTATTTACATTTTTCTCTTCAAAACATCAGTGTTATTGTGTAAATGTTGAAGAGAAAGCCTTGTCATTATTATTCCACTGATTTTTATTGATTTATTTTTAAATTGTATCACCACTGATTCCAACCATTCCTTCGGGTCTTACAGTCTACATTTCAGCAAATTGTATTCCCTAGTTATTAAAATAAATCATCTAAAATCTTGCCAGGACTGAACTACTTGAATGTTACGGTGACCAAGACTTCCTGGCCAAGCTGCACTGTGTGAGACAAGCATTCCAGGTGGGTTTGCACGTTACCAACCATCATACCTGTACATATACACTACATAGTCAAACTACTCATGAATATTAACACATGTAATAAAGGGTAAGCAAAGCACAAGTACCAAGAGAAGGAAAACGGATGTGTAATAAAAGGGAAAGTAAGGTGAAACTACTCATGAGCACAAATTGAAAGTAACTACTGCTGTTGTTTTGTTTTCACACAAAAGAGTAAAATAATAATTAAATAAAAAGACGACTCCTGTGCTCGAGTCTCACGACTTTGATGTGAATTGATGACGTTTGCCAGGCAGAAAAACAACTGGAAAACTGTACCAAGTACAGATACATAAAAGACATTTACTTTCTCTTTCCATTTTGTCACACTTGTCATTTAGGTGCTGTTGCTCGACGAGACGCACCGCACATTCTTCATGGAGACAGGCAAGCAAATGATTGCCGGCTTAATGGTGAAGGCGAACAAGGTGAAGCACTTGACTCGGAGTACACTACGGCGAATCGCGTTTGTCAAAGGGGTTATGATCAAGAAAATCCACAATGTAGAGATCCAATATAAAATGGGATGGATGTGACAGTAATTCTCAACCGTCAAACGACCGTCACACTCGGAACAGCAACACATACAAACATAGCTCATGACAGTACGCACAGACGCGTTTTTTTCTACTCTGTGGGGACAATGACCATTACTAAAGATTTGTTTGAGAGCTTCATTCTGTTTACTGTCAAGAAAACCCTTAAATATAGATGGCCTTGCACTACGCATTTCTTCTTTACGCCCAGTAATTCTGATATGATATTTTTGCTGTCATGTTCAGAGCCCAAAAGCTTTCCTGGAGAGCTACGAGGACTTGCTGCTCTACACCCAGCGAGAGGAGACGTGGGCTGTCACCAAGATGGAGCTGCAGGGCCGCGGGGTGAGCTTCTTAGCCGTGTTGTGGGCGTGGCTCACATTGCACTTGGGTCAATTAGATCTATGTACTGTATGTAGATAGATCAGCAGATTTTTGAGCCCTGAACTAGTGGGTACCGCACTTTGGGGGTCACTGTGATAATGTTTGGATTGATCACATGAATGTACATTTTAAAGGTGGTGTGCATGACCTTCTTCGACATCGTGCTGGACTTCATCCTGATGGATGCCTTCGAAGATCTGGAGAACCCGCCCTCGTCCGTGGTGGCCGTGCTTAGGAACCAATGGCTCTCGGACAGCTTTAAAGAGACGGTGAGATCGTCACACGCACACGCGCGCACCCCTACATGCCTACATACGATTTCGATCTCAGCGGGTCGTGTTTGTGTTTCAGGCTCTGGCGACAGCTTGCTGGTCGGTGTTGAAGGCAAAAAGACGTCTTCTCATGGTTCCAGACGGCTTTATCGCCCACTTCTACGCCATATCGGAGCACGTGAGCCCAGTTTTAGCCTTTGGCTTTTTGGGCCCCAGGCAGCACTTGAGCGAAGTGTGTACTATTTTCAAGGTGAGGACTTCTTAATGTGTGTAGTTTAAAAGTGCGCTTACATGCTTATCATGTTCACTGTTGTCCCAAAAACAATAAGTTGGCGTCCTGCAATGAAAAATTTTAAATTTTTGTAAAAATGAACTGTTAATGTTTCCCTCAAACATTCATCTTGTATACACACGGCAAGCGCTTCTTCCACTTTGCAGTCGCTCCACCCCGTGACTCACTCCATATCACAAATCACCTTGAGGCTACTTCAAAATCAGTCGGAACTTAATAGTCGAGCAACAATGTACGGAACACAAATGCAGATTTTGCTACAATACGTGATTGCAACGCATTCCATCATTCTGTATTCTTTTTTAAATGAAATGCTTTTACTCTGTATTGTAGTAGCGGTCCTGTAGTTCCGTAATTTGGTGTTAGACTTTTACAAGTTCCGACTATCTCCGAGGCCATGAAGGGAAGGAATGTCTTTGAAAGTGAATGGATGAGCACGTTTGAATGTGCCTGATAGTAGATAAATAGTTTTTTACGGAAAGATTTTCGAGAAAAGAGCCTTTAATGTGTGTCTCTTCTCTTCTGCTGCCGTCCGCAGCAACAAATCATGCAGTACCTCAAGGACATGTTTGACCACGACAAGGTGCGTTTTACATCAGCGCAGTGCTTGGCTGAGGACATCTTAAAACTCTCGCATCGTCGCAGTGAGATCTTGCTGGGCTACCTGGGCATCGATGGCCTCCAGGAGCTCAACGGGGGCCCTCCTGGCGATATGCACGGACCCCACTAAACTGCGGGGTGGAATGTTAGGGCTCACTCTCATGTCCCCTACTCACTCATCAGGTTATCAGATACTATCAAGAAGTCCATCACGGAAAGAAGGACGCATCCGACGCTGGACCGGCATCTGCTCAAACGTCACCTATACGTATATATCACTCAGCCTGTTGTTACTTGTTTGCGTAATTTATATTCGATATTTACATATTTCCAAGATTTTGCTCTTAAATTCTACTTAAATCTTGTGGAACTGCAGCTATTTATTCCAGTCTGAATTGTGAAAGTGCGAATGGCACCATGTGTTCCTCTGCTGAAGTTTACTGGCCATTGTGCACCTGATGAAGTTTAGTGCGCTGGTAGGCAACCCGCAGGCCACATGGACCGCACGAGAGCCTGAAAAAAAAAAGTAATAATTATAATGCAATCATAAATAAAACATCACAGAAAGCCATTTCAACCTACAGATGACAAATGTTTACTTTACTCACAGCATGTTGGGGATATTTGAGGGAAGTGTCAGGATGAACTTAAAATGCACTGGAACCTTTGCAAGGGAAAGTACAAAAGCTTGATTTTGAAATCACAAGGGAAAACAAAGCAGAACAAAACAAATGACAGCTGCAACGCGGGAGTTACATCAGTAACACTTCATGCTCCCTGTTCTTTTAGCGCTGCGATCTGTGTCATCGTGGAGGCAAAGGTTCGAAGCCCGAGTTGTGTGGCTTGGACGGCCCATGATTGCCATTGTTACCTATCATTATCTTTAATCATGCCATATGTTCCTCGTGGTTAACATGAAAAACGTTGTAAATAAGAGATATTATTTTACCCACGAAACTATATGAAGACTTAACCTGGCATAATGGTTTGTGATTTTTCTGCTTTCCCTTTAAAGCTTTTGTCTGCGTGTGCAGTTTTTATGGGTCTTGCATGGGAAATTTGTTCATGTGTGGTCAACTAAATTAGACTAATCACATCTTATCCTATGGTGGTTATTTATAATTGCCAAAAGCAGGGGGAAAATGTATTTTGTGTTCTCCCCATGTCCCCCCCTTTTTTTTCATTTCCAATGCCTGTAAAAAGTGTAAATTGATGATAATTATGTGTATTAAATGTTATTTTTGTTTATTAAAAAATACTACGACGCTTATGATTATTTAACAAAATCTAATTACAAAATTTCTCGTTCTTATATTTTATTTCATTCATTGTTGTTCATTCAATAATTCTTCTTTAGCACTTCCGGCTCAGGCATCACCTCAACATCTGAGTGGGTGGCGCGAAAGACCTTCATGGCTCGCCATTGGCTGGCCTTGCGCGATGGGCGTATCTTCTCGGATTGCCCGGTGCTTGTGTCCGGGTAAAATGGCGTTGGAAGAGCAGTGCTCGGCGCCACCTCGATGGCGGTCTATATCGCTAACACACGTGGAGTTCGCCGAGGGTAAGTAGACTGGACTTTTTCTAGCTCGGTTGACGGCTTCGCGTATTTGCGTGTGTCGCCCTCCGTGAATGGAAATGAACAGTAGCCCAGGGTTGCCAAATTATGCGACGCCGTGAAACACGGAACGTCACCCTCGTTGCCAAATTGTGAGATGTCGCGCTTGCGCACTCGTCTGCAAAGGGCACAATGAAAGCTACCAAGTTAGCTTGTGGGATGAGTCAATAATATCTTTTATTTCTCATTATCTAATTCAACAAACACCACACCTTTAAGCTACTCGAACATGTAATACATGGCAAAAAAGTGAAATTCAAAGTGTTTCGTGTTAGTGAACTGTTCCTTTGAGGGTTGCTACTAACGCTGACGCTAAGCTAACTGGCCTGATACTGTTAGCATTGCTAGCACCAACCCCAATGAGCAGCATGTGTAAAAGATAGAAAATTGAGCAGGTAACCAAAGAACTAATGTGCTGTGCTCTGTGCCCGAAATAGATCCCCTGTGAATTTGTAATGGAATAAGTATTCAGTGTGTGTATGGACACACACTGTCCACTTAAAATCACAAAGTATTGATTAGGGAGTACAGGATAAGCGAATGACTCAAACCACTGTGAATAAAATAATCACTTCATAAGGGTATTTAAGTTGTTTCTTTTTTTCTATAGTGTAAGATGTCCACTAAAAAGTACAAATCTATAAAAAGTGATTTGGGACTAGTGAATGAATGAATGAATGAATCAGAGTCACCTTTATTGGCCAATTATGTAAAACATATAAGGAATTGGTCTCCGGCAGTATGACCTATACTTGTATTAGAGTAATAAGCAACTACGATAAACAAGTATAAGTATCAAAAGTCATTCCGGACTCAACTGTTTAGGGAGTTAATAGCGAGAGGTAAGAATCTGTTTGAATGTCTGCTTGTTTTGGTGTGCATGGTTCGATAGTGCCTACTTGAGGGGACGAGCTTTGAAGATTCCAGATGCTGCCTCTGCTGTCTTCCCTGCTCCCGAATCTTGCGTTGTCTTATTTATTGTATCGTGTCTTACTGTTTCAGGTGACCTGACGGGACACTTGCTCGCCTACATCAGCCTCTTGCCCATTGCCATCCTTGTGGGCTTTGTCACGCTCATCATGTTTAAACGGGAGCTGCACACGGTAGGTTGGTTGGTGGGAGGCGCAAGCGCTGTGGTGCCCGCATGAACTGTTCTGGTTGTTGCAATGAACCTTTGCTGTATCAAAGTTGATTTGTTTGGCTAGCCCATTTGCTGTCATACTCAGGCCAAAGCCATGTCTAAAATAAGTCTTGCTTTGATGCCGAAGAACTACGTTGCGTGAGTTGTGGAGCTTGTTAAGTTTTGGCGCGGCATCCTGGCGCCAAGGAACTACCGTATGTCGATGTGCAGTGAGGAGCTTCATTAGTGCTTTGCTGCCATCTTGTTGCATCTAAAGGCAATCATCAACCTATTCCGGGCGGGCAGCAATTACGTGATTTTCATTCAGCTCCTAACAGCGTTTGGCTTCATGATAGCAATAAGCTAGCGTCTTTTCATTGGTCGAAATGTCGATTGAGTGAACATCTTTGTGTTCAAATGTACAATGGTCGATTTGCTTCTGTTTTTATGTCAGTTGCTATCAGTGAACTTCAACTCAGTTTGAAGCAACCACACTTTACTTCCTATTGTGAGAACTTTGCGAGCCAGCCAGTCTTCTTTGTGTTTCCTCAAAGTGGTGGAAACGATAGTTTTGCATTTCATGACAGTGTGTGGGGGAGAGATATGTTCAATAAAGACCTTACTTACAACGTGTGTTGTAGTAACTTCCAATGTGTGTAAAGTGTGCAGGGGGGGTTAAGCTATTCATAATAATTATTATTAAAAAAAAAAAAGTGGTTGTCTATGGTGTATATTTTCCGCTTTTTGCGGGTGGGTCTGCATCATGTCCCCCCACGATAAACGGTGGTCCACTATACTTCTACAGGCGAGCGTTAACAGCCTGTCTTTGCAGATTTCCTTCTTTGGTGGGCTCACCCTCAACGAGGGCGTGAACTGGATGCTCAAGCACATAATCCGAGAGCAGCGGCCATGTGCAGGTACACAAAACGACTGCAAATCAAATGAAACACATTCGTAAATAAAACACGCTACTTTACAGATTACAATTTATGTGATGTAAAGCTATGACAAAGTTGTATGAGAACAAAGAACAAAGTGTCCCGCAAAGACTAAAAAAAAAGACCTCAAGCTGCCCGAAATGAGGCTCGTGAGTGATGCTGTCATTTGTGGGCAGGGGCTCATTCCATGCTGAATACCGACTACGGGATGCCATCCAGTCATTCCCAGCTCATCTGGTTCTTTGTTGTTTACTTCTTTCTTTTTCTTTATTTAAGGTGAGTGCGACACAAATGTGTGGTTAGAAAAAGTCAACACACCCCTGTACAAATAGTCGGTTTTTGTGCTCGAAATTAAATGTGGCCATGGTCAATAATATCACACCTTTTCCCTCTTTTGTGGCCAATAACATCCACAATGCAATAGATTTTTACATCTTTTCGAGTGGGGAAGTAAAAATTAAATTTTGTGCAGGTATTTGGCATAATCATAGACATCTGAAATTTTGACTGTATCTTTTTTCCCGCCGTCAGAATGCATCAGACTAACAACGCTCGCTGCGTGGACCTTCTGTGGAGACACGTCCTGTCTATCGTCCTGCTGGGCATAGCCTTAGCTGTCTCCTACAGCAGGTCTGCGCCCCCCGCAATCCAGCACTCATTTTCACATTGTCCTGCATGTGCGTTTGCGTCTTGGAGGAGGTCTCCGCTCTTGTTTCTGTCATATTTTAGGTTATCCATTTGTGTTTTCCAGAGTGTACCTGCTGTACCACACGTGGAGGCAAGTGTTGTACGGTGGCGTAGCGGGCAGTGCCATCGGCGTGGTCTGGTTCTTCATCACGCAGGAGCTGCTCACCCCGTTGTTCCCCAAAATAGCAGCATGGTGAGACCACTGTGACGTTCTCACTAGAAAGGTCCCAATCATTTATTTTTTTTTTTTTTTTTTGTTGCATCGAGTCCCTTGTGGCAATGTAATGCCAAGAAGAAAAAATATCTAAGATTATTTTAATTAAAAAGAAATAAGAGTGAAGACATTCCAACACGAAACTTTTTACATGGCTGTAAGTCGTCACCGGTTTCTACTTTATTAAACATTTTTAAGTAATGTATT
This sequence comes from Idiotropiscis lumnitzeri, assembly GCF_059441095.1. NCBI lineage: Eukaryota > Metazoa > Chordata > Actinopteri > Syngnathiformes > Syngnathidae > Idiotropiscis > Idiotropiscis lumnitzeri. The sequence goes on from NC_142408.1 coordinate 7,434,060, forward strand.
CCATTTAAATGTATTGGCAGTTCTGTAAAAATATTTTTTTAAATGTGGAATATCTACACAATAGTTAGTAATGTTAGTAATTACAAAGGATTTTACAAACATATTTAAATAAATCGATGTATTTTTTTCTTTAAAAACTTTGAAATATTTTGAGTTAAAAAAAAACACAAAATTTTAAAAACAGTCGTCAGAGTCAAAATGGTCAGCTACACAAGCACGCAAGTGTGTTAAATAAAGCAGGTGCTTTTTTTTATTATAAATCAGAGTAGTCAATAGAATACTTAATTCTAAAATTATTGCGTAGGTGCCCTAATTTTGAAAGATCTTTATGTATTTTTTTTAAAGATTAATTTGACATTTTCATTTCATATTCACATGGGCATTTTTTTCCCCAGGCCTGTGTCTGAGTACTTCCTGGTTCGCGACACCAGCCTGATTCCCAACATCTTGTGGTTCGAGTACACGGTGACACGCTCAGAGGCCAGGTAAGGCTCATCGCGACCTCGGCGACAGAGCCACTTATTTTACATTTCCACCTGGTTCTCATGTTGCAGGAACAGGCAACGAAAGCTCGGAACAAAACTCCAGTGATGCCCTCGCACACATTTTACAGAAAAAAAACACTGGAGGACTGCTGGACTCGGGTTGCCGGGTTGAGAGAAAAAAAAAACAAAAAAAAACAAAGCAGGGAGGCGGTGGCGGTGAGCTTGTACACACACCCTGCTTGTCGACATACGAGAACACACGCGCGCGCTCACACACACACACACACACACATGCACACGCACGCACACACTTCTTCCTTGTACAGCTCCTCCGTGCATGCCACACCGTGCAAGGGGCCACTATTTAAACAGTCAATGAAATAATTTGAACTCAAAGCATGTCGATGGGTCATCTGACTCCCAGGAGCCGAAATGGAGGCTTTCTTCCACAACTAATTTTCACATTGTCATTGCAGCATGTTTTTTTTTCTTCCCCTCTCCATTTTCTGACACAGGCCTGACTTTTTCCTTAACGTCAAAAAAATGTGTGATTTATCATGTGTGAGAAAAAAAATACATAAAAAGAAGTAACTAATTAATGATGAGCAAGTTAAATGTTAAGAAACATCCTCACCTGTTTTTTTCAGTTGTCTCGGTCCTGTTAGGATTGCAATATTTACGCGACTACAGACGATGGGTTTGCGATGGAGTTTAGTGCCTGCGGTGATGTAACCCCAATTTGTACAGACAGAACATTCCGTTATCTTAAGCTAAAGCTTACAGTAAATGTTTGAATTAGGGCTATAACTGATGACGATTTTTATCATTGATTAAACTTTCAATTATTTTGTTGATTAATTGAATAAATAAAACAAAATCTTAGATTTCCGTCCATGTATTGCAAAACAGGACATTATTTTAAATTGACAGCGCAGAAAAACAACAAAGTTACTAAAAAAAAGATTCAGTGGTTTAGTCCATAACATGTCCGAAACTAGGCCAGAAAAGTTGATCATTGCTTTTTTTTTTTTTATATTTTGATTTACCACAAAAATAATCTGTGCATAGTTGAGCATTTAGTCAATTTTCAATTAAAACTTGATTGAAATGATTCTCTGGAAAAAAAAAAAAAAACCTGAAATCCTCGTAATCCACTTGACCGCAGCCTTTTTCAGTTTGGTTAGTTTTCCGTGATTATTCCTCTCTTGATCAGACAAAATGCATGCTCTGTGAGGTTTAAGTCTGGCAATGGACTCGACCCAACTGTTCACTGCCCTTCATCAACTATTGTTGGAAACCGCAGCTGGCGGGTCCATCATAAACTTCAGCCCTTCCTGGAATCGTATGCTTCCACACTCATCACGCGGTTTAAAAAAAACAAAAATCTGGTATATTTTAAGAAATGCATTTCATATCGTATAATAATTTCAAGACTTTTTGAAATGTTTCCAATGGCAATGAGTGGAAGTGAAATTATTGTCCTTTTTTTGCACAAAGTAATGTAAACAGACATTATTGGGGGGGGGGAATCCTTTTTTTTTTTTTAATTACTATGCTATTTGAATGTATTGGCCAATATCTTTTTTTACCAGTTAAATTGTAGTACTATAAATTAAATGTACAGGTACATCTCAGTGAATTAGACATTATTATTATTATCATTATTATTGTTATTAGCGGTAATATTTTTATTTATTTTTAGAAATGTGATCGTTGTAGCCAGCTGGCAAAAAAAAATAAAATTCCTGCTCAAGAAATTCAGATATAAAATAATGTTGATGTTGGTTGGAATTATGGCAACTCTAAAATCATTACTGCATCGTTTTAGTTGGTATTAAAAAGGTTACGCTAAGTCGGAAACAAATCTGCATGCAAGCTTACCTTGGTGGCTGACCAGTTCCTTGAGCACTGAAGCATTTCAGTAATCCTTTTTCACCAGAACAGGCTTATGCGAGTCTAAATGCCCAAACAATTTTTACTTATTCACAAAAAAAAAAGAAAAAAGGATTCATCCAGACTTTCAATCTCACATAATGCAGCGCGGCTACTGCCGTGATGGAAGAGGCGGAGTTTAACTACACTGCACAATACTCAGTTGAGTGTTTGAGATAGTTACTTGATTGCCTCTTAAGCTCTTTTCAACACTTTGAATTGGGTAACTGCGTAGAAAAAATAAGTTGACCATATTTGGACATGCAATGTTTTTGCCCGACAGCGTTGATAACAGTCAAGTAGAATTTTCATTATTAATTTGGCAAGAATTTGCCTTCCAAAATGTCTAATTTGTATTTAATTTTTTTTCAATAGCGCGACTAAAAAAGTTTTTTTTTAATTATTGAGATGTACCTGAATTCAGTATTTTACTAGTTTTTTTCCCTGTTCCCCGGTTTACTGTGGTAAATTTCCCATTCATACCTTATATTTCCTTGTAAAGTTTCCAATTTCTAGATTTTTTTTTTTTCACTCTTCATGAAGATTTGTGTGTGAAGTCACGTTTATGGAAAAGCAGGTCATTTTTGGACCAAGGTGTTTTGTGTTTGCTTTTTATGGCTCATTCACGTAGCAGCCTGGGAACAGAATTCTGGGACTTTTTTTTTTCTTATAAATAACTTTTTGTAATGATACAATGCAATCATTTTCTTGTTCAGATAGTTGTTTTTTTTTTGTTTTTTTTTTACATTTCCAAGACAACATTCCGTGACTTTTTTCAAGAGCGCGTGCATCATGACTGCCGGAGTACTTTGTTTTGTTTTTTCATCATTTCTGAAGAAAGGGAAAATATAAATAAAAATTTATAAACAAGGTTGGTTGTAGCATGTGATGATGTGGAATTCCTGACCACTGGCGATCAAAGTGTCACATCATTAGAATAAAAAAGGGAAGTGTAATTATCAATTGTTTTCCTTGTGTATTCTATATCAGGTTGAATAAATGTGTTTATGTACAAAGTTACGCTTCTGAATTGTGATGATTCATCTTTTACCTCTAAATAGTTACAAAATCAAACAAGGTACCTAAGACCCGAGCTCAACCTTTGCCTAGAGAAAGGAAGAAATTAAGTTAATCCTTCAAGAAAAAGCCACGCAAAATTTATTTGCATAGCACATTTAATTTACAAGACATTACAAAGGCGTTTACGTAAAACAATGAAAGTAAGGGACTATAGTCATGTAATGACGCTGAAATGCAAAGTTGCATCCGGGTAAGTGTTCAATTCAGTTTGCCGAATCTTTTTCGACCAATTAAATTATTTTTTGGGGGACAGGGAAACACACATTAATAGCCAAATTCCGTGCGATCTAAGCCCAGACTACATCTAAGATTGGCCACACAAATATTTGATACTTTTTATTTATTTATTTTGTAACGAGTCACACGCCGATTAATTCCTGCAGTACCTTTAAATACCTCTGGGTGACAGTATTGCTCATTTCCTTGTGCGTCCATCAAAGGGGAAGCGTTTTTTAGTTGTTTTTTTGTCTTGTTTTGTTTGTTTTTTAAGATTTGTTTCATTTACAGTGAACACCCGTTTGAAACGCATATATTTGAGGACGTACCAGTAAAATAATGCGATCTTGAGAGATCATAACATTTTATATTTGAGTTTTTTCGGAGAGTGGCGTTTTACCCCTCACACACTTGGATCAAATCATTGTCTAATTGCAATTATTAAGTCTAATTTTTAAACGGTTCCAAAAACAAGGACTGAACACATATACAAAGACTGAAATTATTTTTTTAGCAAGCACGGGTCTTTTTCATTAACAACATTTAACCTAGTTAAAACGGACATAAACGTGATAAAATGTACTTTATAAAGTATTCCTCTGTTCCTGTTCACACTTGTCACTATTATGGGGGACTACTGGATAACATTATGTTGTATTTGTAACTGGTCAACAGCAGTTTTTAAGCAGAAATGTCCCTAAATGCATTTTTTTACACCAATTTCCAAAATGTCTTGCACACCAGGTTTCTGAGACATTTTCATTTTTCATATGTTTGAACAATAGATGATTGTATGAATTTTACTTTATTTTTTTAATTTGCACCTTTGATCCGTCAGCAAAGAAAATCCACCTGTTGCTGTGCCTAATGGCTTAATTAATTAATTCACAAGTATTGCAAAATATATTACATATTATATTAATGTCATATTATCGTCAGTATGAAAACCTGATATGCTAGAGAAAAAAATCAATCTGAATCATCTAGAAGAGTTTACTTGCATCTCTGTTTAAAAAAATATGTTTTCCACTGTTCCCTTTATTTTCCGATTGACCGATCCTGTGGCATCCAGTTTGCCGGATCTTTGTCCTCTGTAAAAGGTCACATGGTTGGCTGGATACTTTTGCTCAGCACTGTAATTGTTTCTTTTTGCACCACCAACTTCCTGTGATCATATTCATGGAATGAAAAAAAACAACAGGTTTGCTCTCATCAATTTTGTATCAGGCCTCGGATCACATTTGTGTTATTATTGCCCTGGCGCTGCGAAAGAATCTAAAATCCCCGGATAAATATTAATGCCTTCCTGATGAACAAATCAAGTGCAACATTTCCCAAAAACAAATTGGAGCATGTCGTGGCTGAAGATGGAAATTTGTTGGTGTCAGGTGCTCCGAGGTATAGCAAAAACGACACAATCCATTCCCACAAGGATGTGGACAATAATGTTGAAAGTACCTGAAAGCTGAAAATGGCTAAAAGTACAAGTAGAAATGTGGAAACATAGCTGACAATTTTTTTGTTAAAAGCAAATCGACAATTAGCAACAGGTTATTTCGGGATGCTGATGTGAAATCCCCAAAAAGTAATTTCCCGTCATCAACTTTCCAAAATGTTGAGCAAACGTATTTTCAGATCTAATCCCTTTAGCTCTGATTTGACCTCCAGCGAGGGGGAATACAACAAATGCTGGCGGAGATATTAATGAGCTATGTGAGAACATTTTGGAAAGGATTTTTGCTGTCTGGGATTATAACTGCGATGTAATGAGGGCCTAAACGATGGCTGGTTGATAAATGAGCTTACTGTACCGGTCAAACATTTGGAGACGCCTTCTCACTCAATAGCAGTATGACGTGTTTTGTATAGTGGTAAGCTTTTCTCTTAACTCTCAGTCATATTTTCTAAATCTCCTGTGAAAAACAATATTTTGTAACGCTGCTGCTTACTGAGGAGACGTGAACGTCTCCATGTACAGCCGTATGTCCATATTATACTGCCCCCTGGTGGCCAAGGTGCGTACAGAAGATATCCGTTGAATTGAAGCAAAAAAAGTGACAAAAATAAATGAATTCTTTACTGTATATTTTGACTAAAATAGAGTTTCCCCCCCTCCCACACACACAAGCACAATATAAAAATGGCATAAGATAATAATTTTCATCCTGCTAAATATGGCGCAGAAGTCTGGTCCAACATGCCCTTGCGGTCGGTGGCGACAAACGGCAAAGCAGACCTGCTCGCAGATGGCGCTCTTAGGCGCCCCGGAGGCGGCCTGCTGGCAAGGCGCTCAGGTTACACAAGTAACCCTGTTATCCTCCATTTCCGCTCCACACGCACACACACACACACACACGCACATACACTCCCCACGCACACACGCATATATACACGCGGGCACAGGCCAAATATCATGCTGCACATGCTCTGTACAGTAAGACGGCACTGTTGGATGGGTGAAGCAGGAACATTTATTAGAATACTAAAAATAGAGTACAGTAAACCAACCCCCCACCACCTTCTCTCCACCACACAAGTTTAGGTGCGTTTACAGCGCGTGGGAAGACTAAAACGTCGTGTTCTCTCAAAATTGTGGATTTTCGTGGTTGTTCTAGAATGTAATGTTAAACGGGTGTTCACTGGAGTGGACTTGAACTGACTGAATCCGTCTGAAGCGCATTTGATAGATCTCATTAGTTGGAGACATCTTAACTGAGGCGTATTCCATATACGTGCCCCTCGTGCCTCTTTAGCAATCTTCAAAAGTACGGCAATCAATCAGAAATTTTAAATGCTCGCCTGCTGTGTTTTTTTTTCCTTCCCCTTAACCCTGGAAGACTTTTGCACATCTAAAGTCTCGGGTAGTTGCAGAACTCCCGCGAAGCTCTTTAACTCGTATGTCTCGACTTTGGGAGTGTACTAAAACTTGGAATATCCCTTATACTTTTAAAGGATTTTATAAGCTTGACTACAAGTGACATGTATTCAGTTTAATGCAATAAAGATATATACTGATTGGGCTTTAAATCAATGCATGAGAAAAGGTCAGGCCAGGTTGTGTGAAATGCATGGGTGGCAGATGTTTTGTGCAGGATGAGCCGCACGTCGGAGAACTGAGTGTGCAGACGCGAAGGGTCCCGGACTTCGATCAAGGCCACCCGGCTGTTGTTGTGTGAGATGGTCACACGGTCGACCGTGAGAGCAGAATAACAGATCCAGTGGTTCATCGGCAGTGGAGCGCACAAACAACTGCCATGGCGCGCACCGTGGGAAGAGCCGAGACGTCACCTTGCGGGCAGAAGACGTCCACTAAGAGAAAGCTAAAGTTAACTGCAGATGACACATAGCCAATAGGGGAAGAGTAGGAAGTCTTGGCTTTGTTTGCTGTAATGTATAAATGATCCTGGGCAACTTAGGGGGGGCGTTGTTTTTTCCTGTTGGTTGCTGTAACCGGGCCTCTCAGACTTTGTATTAGATCTCCTGTTAAGAATAAATCCGCTCCCGTGTGAAGTTGCCGGCATCCTGGTCATCTTTCTCTCAAAACGAGCGCGCATAATTGTTGGAAGAATGGAGGTTGTGTTTGGTTAACCATTAATGGAGTCAGATAATTAATTCGAACTATTTTGGTAAACTTTTGGTACATTTAAAGTTAAAAACTCCAACACTTTTAACGGGGTAATACGGAGGAAATTTTGGTTGGTAAGTTTCTGCACCACCAACCCAAACTTGTTGACGTGGTGCAGTCCGTGAGATGACCAGTTTAGTTTTTAGCCTTTCTGATTCATCGAGGGCATTATACATACAGATGTAGAGATGCTCCTCAGAAAGCTGCTAGGCTCGCTTTTGCAGAGGATAAAGAATATGTGCATGTGACTATTGTACTATTGTACATCTGTCGCAGTTTTTGGGGATTTTGGCATTCCACGGTTGTATTGTAATGATGACACTGAGAGGTAATTGGGTTTGAGTCATTCGAAGCTTGCTCCAGCAACAAATGGCGGTCACAAAAATGTCAGGATCTCAGCCAATCTACTGTAATGTCACCCCTCGCAAGGCATTTCCGAGGATACAGTATTCCGGCTATGTCTTTGTTGGCCTTCCCCCCGAGAGAAAGCAGCTTCTTGTTTGATTCAAATGCTTTCTTCATGTTCAGGCTGGGGCGCATGAGGAAGAAAAGCAAATCTCAGCCGCTCAGCCAGTGACGTTGACAGCAAGTATGTCACCACCGAGGATGTTTACTCTGCACAGTCCTTATATCTCCTTTGCTCTTTGTTGATAAACTCGACTTCCTCCCCTTGGCAACTTTCTTCTTTTTGAGGGGAATAAAATATTCTTCGTGCCACTTTTTGTTGACCTTCATGTTGCCTTCATTCTGTTTTCATTTTTTTCTCCTTTCAGGTTTGACACCATTTGTCACGGAGCACATTGGAGTTGTACCTGCAATCCCTGAATTGTCTGTTGGGTTAAAAAAAATGAATTTTAATTTATTGCTGTGGACTGTCCAAATAGGAAGGCCAAGTTTCACGCCTATTCCGTCATCCTAATGAGGATGATAATAAGGGGTCGCCTGTCTCAAGGGCGTGTCCAAATATGGCAACTGGAGACAACCGTCCCACTTGTGCCGACACTTTTTTTTTCCAGATTGGATTGACCTTTCATGATCTCATTTTTAATCCTGCCATGGACTAACCACTTCACGTTCTGCTATGACACTATCGGTGACTTTTTCCACAACCAGATTTGAACCCAGCAGTGGTGTGCAGTCAGGGCCTCCAAGGTCCAAACACTATCAAAAGCACTGATCTATGTCGGCAACTTACATGGAATTCATTTGTACCCAACAGGCTGTCATGCGGTGACTGTATAATCAGTTTTATAATATATAATTTTATAATGTATAATAGTTTGGGAATTTTCATTAGACTTAATTTGTATTTTGTTTTGAGTTTTGTTTTTAAAATCTAGTTAGTTTTAATACGTTTTCAGAATCATCCGCAGCAGGTTTATTTTTTAAAATATGTTTTGTTATTTTTTTTCTGAGAATGCTTAGCTTAGCTTTTATTAGTTTTAGTTTTATTTAAAAAAAAACGTGGACGTCTTCTTATGACAGAATTAAATGTTTCTATTCAGTTAAGCTGCAGTTCCAATTTACTGTAATTGCCAAAATGCCCACATAAAAAGTTTCCAGTTTGGATTATTTCCAAAGTTCCCCATTTTAACTTCCCGTGAAAATGTACTGGAAATTTTCCAGCCCTGCCAACACCTCCACAGGAGAAGAGTGGCTCGCGGAACAGCACAGGAGGCGCTCACTGACTGGATGGTGGTGAACCTTTGACGCCAACTGGAAGAATCTGCATATGATTTTTCACAGCACTTTCTCAGATCAGCATGTGGATGAAATATTCATACATGTGGGTGCATGGGTACGGCTTGCGTCAGTCATTTTTCGCCTCAAAACTTCTTGTAACTTGTTGACACCTGCTGTGGCTTGTGTGTGTTTTTGTTTTTGCTCTACTGAGAAGGGAACATCTAGCGTCAAAATGTTGTGTGGATTCAGAAGGCACTTTCAAAGAGCGCAACCACATTTAAGAAAAAAGAAAATCAATTTGAGGGGTTGCTTCAAGTAATTGCTACCGATAAGGTTTCACCACCTCTGCTGCTAACAATGTAACCTATTTATTAATTAATAATAAAATATTTTAGTGGAGGGTGCCTATTAAATGGACCAGGCTACAACATATACTGAACGTACAGAGTAATTGATTCGTGTGAACTGTAAGCCATTTTTTCTCATCACCATGTGCTGTACCAGGAAATGGACCAAAAGACTTCCATTCACCTGCTGGTCTGCTTATGAGAGGACCTTCTCCAAACCAATTTAACTAATTTCCAAACTTTTCCGTGTGTGGTGATTTTTCCAATCTCGTTTATTTGAGTGGGACGGTGTCAGGGAGATTTCTTTTTTTTTTTTTTTTTTTTTTGCGAATGGACATTTTTGTGGTGAGAAATTCCACCCGAATTTTGCTTTGTTGCTGTTTCTGCCGGATGGACAGCTAGCGCGCTAACTAGCTTGCTAGCCCATTAGCTTCATTTCGTAGGTTGGTGTAACCCGGAAGCAATTAAGTGACGACCGCAACATGTTAGAAAAAAAAGATCTCCCCGCTCCTGCTGACGATGTCCCTGAGGTACTGAACTATATTAATAATATTATCAATAATAATGCATTTAATTTACTATATCTAGCGCTTCTTGAAGTACTTAGTCTCATTAGACGACATAAAAATCATAATGGGTAAAAATAGATAAGTGGCGAGAAGTGAAGTACAAATACTTTGCTCCTGTAGTTATTTCGATTTGACTGTACTGTACTTTATTTGAGTATTTATCTTTCTGAGGTTAGTCTTTCACATAGGTCTGCAAGTTCTTTACAGCCATAAGGTGAGAACAGACAGTAAGGAGTACTTAAGAAACCGTGACTCTCAAACAATTTTACACCAAGTACCACCAAAAATGGTACTTTGCTGGCCATGTACTTTACCAGTATAATGACCAACACTGAAATACAGTAGCGGAGTCGGCCATGATTTTAATATTATAGTCACAGCTTTAGTCTCAAGGCGTCGGGGTTGACACTTTCAATTAATTCACTTGGCGGCTTGCTTGTGTCCCGTATAACAACGTATTAATTGGTTGTATGTGCTCTGTTTGAGGTGTTAAAGCCTTCTGGTTGATCACAAATTAAGACACATTTGGATTATTTACAGACTAGACGCCGAGGGGGAGCGTTTCACCTTTATGACAACACAAACGCCAATGAAAGTCAGGCATCACAATAAGCATACTAGGCCAGGCCAGTAGCTGGCGATAAAGTGAAGAAACTCACTCTCGTTTTCAGGGGACATTCTAAAAATGCTTCATGTTCACCAAAAAAAAAAAAAAAAAGCTTAAAGTAAAAAAAACGTAGAGACGTGCATGTGAATTTTGATAATGATAAAATAGATTTTTGCAACTGCAATAACGTACCTGTGAGGTGCCACCTTCACATTTTACTTTGCATCTGTGACTTTGAGTGTGTTTGGCATTAATAGGCGGGGCCGCGCCTGGTGAGTCACGTGGGCGTCTGCGAACAAGACAATGCCTTTCTTCCCATCTTCCACTTTGTGTTTTTTTTTCTTTTTGTGTGGTTGTCAAACAAAGAAGAGTGTGCTTTTGAATGTGCTTGTGTTAATGTTATGAAACGGGTTACAAAAAGAAGAAAGAAAGAATGCTCGCTCGGATTGTGGCAAACGTCACTTCTTTTTTTTCCTCCATAATTTATTGTAACCTGAAAGGAAAAATAATTTCTACAAAAAATATTCCAATAATGCCATATATTATTCATTCTCACTCTGGTTGACACTTCTTCTTGTATACTGTGTGAAGATTAAATCTGGCTAAATGTGGCGGCAATCACTCATTCCCATAGCAACCGTAATACTGTGACTAACTATCTGCCGTAACCCATTGGCTATGATATAATATAATAATATATGTAGAATCTCAGCGAACTGTTAAGTGGGCACATTAGATACATGGACTCAAGATATGGTTGCAACAGAAATTGCAGCTGAAAGAGTACAAGTCAGTTTTTTTTGGTTTTGTGTTTTTGACAAGAAATAAAACCTGGTTGTTGTGGAGCCCCGTAGGCTTCGGCTTACCTCTTCAGGAGGGTCGCAAGTCGCCCCAAAAAAACAAACAAAAAAAGAAACAGAACAAAAAAAACTTGTTGACAGCCATTCCATTTTCAAGTGAATCAGTGGTGATTTAGTTAGGTGATTCTGCTTTTTTTTTTTTTTTTTTTTTTTTGGTTTGATGCACATTGCTCCTGCTCAGGAATAAAGGGAACAGTGGTTGGTATGATTACATGTAATATATATCGATATATATATATATATATATATATATATATATATATATATATATATATATATATATATATATATATGATCTTTTTTTTGCCTGTGTCTCTTTTTCTTTCATTTATTCTTTTTTCATTGTCATATTTTTGTCCATCTGGCACCTGAGCACACACTCCATCAGTTCTGTGAGGTGTGTGTTAGTGGGTTTGCGTGTACTTGTGAGTATGTGCGTTTGTGTGTGAGCGTATGTGTGAGAGAGATTTTGTGAGTGCTTCGGTCACACTCATTTGTGCACACGCAACTCGCAAAAAAAAAAAAAATAGAGATATTCAGCTTTAGTGTGAAATTGCAGGACAAACACCAAATGCACTTTAATCTTTACATCTGAACTTCGTTTGACCCTAGCTACATCTACAGTAGAAGTTTTAATTTCACATTTTTTGGGGAATATTATTGAGAAGGAACCTAATAACATAAAACCAGTTCAGTGTTTAAATTATTGTCATTTCTTTAACCACTCAACTTTATACAGAGGTGCAATGCAATACAAGTTTAATACGGAATGGGTTTAATCCAATGCTTTTAACAAGAAACATAACACTGTGTATATTGTAAGTTGTAAAAGTATACAGTCATGACATAATTAATTGGAATGTAAAGAATGAAAAGGTTTTGCCTGATTTTTTTTTTTTTCTTCATTTCAATGGACATTGTGGTGTGTGAACCTTGGCCACATGGGGGCAGTATAATACCAACAAAAGTATAAACAAGGATCCTCACAATAGCTCGTGAAACTGGAATTGTCTTTGTTCTCCACAGAGGATGAAGAACATATACCTGCACGCAATGTTATATTACCTTTTCGCCACCGTTTGCTTCAAGTATCTGTTGCTTAAAGGATTAAAATGTTGTGACATCGATTCTTTATGTTCGACCATTTATGCTGTATTCCATTTGTTAGTGTTGTGCTTTTTCACTTGCACCATAGTCTGCTCTTGTAGTGTATTTCCTTTTTTTAATTATACTCATTGTGATCATATTAGAATACTTCATCTTTCCGTGATCTCTTTTGCAACCTGCTGATGACGCTCTCTGACACTGTGTCTGGAGTGGCAAACTTATCACAGTGATGCATGTTTAGAGGAGCTCAAACTAAGTTCACCTCTTAGGTTTCTTGTGCATTTTAGGCTCATCCTGAAATTCCACCCTGAAGCCAAATATTTCAAACTATTGGAGAGTGGTCTATAGACACTCGTGGGTTGTGTGCGGGCGGCGGCTCAGTGGGGCGGCGGCGTGGCCAGCAGGCGGGCGAGCAGAGTGCAAAGCAGCAAGGCGGTGGCGGAAGGCTGCCACGCGGTGGCGCCGTTACAGTCCTTGCCCGCCTCGCAGCGCGGTTGTTGGCACAGCACCCCTTTGAACTCGGAGGCACAGGCGCACTTCTGGTTCTGGTAGCACGTCCCGCCGTTCTGGCACAGGAGCATCTCCTCGTCACAAACGTTAGCTGTGAGTAACAGAAAGAAGGACGCCAGTCAGGATTTTATTTTCAAGCTTGTCGGGCAGTATAAGAACCGATGTAAGGGCAACTAAGACATCTCTGCCATCGACCCCTGATTACTCGCATAGATGCAATTTCCCCCCCCCTTTTTTTAATCCGGATTTTTCCTCTCCTCCCCACCAAAAGTGTTAACAGATGACTCTTTCCATTTTCCTCCTTCTCAGGCCCTGCCACTTACTCCTATTCCGCCTTTGCTGGCTGGACGTCAAAGTGCCGTCAGACTCGCGGTGTGACTGTCACGAGACCAAAGCAAGAAAACAGGTGAGCTGTGAAGCCTAAGGGCACTTAGACATCTATTTCAGTCGACAGCAGGGGGCGGTACAGGTCAAAATGACAGCGCCCTGACATGGATGAGAATGGGTAGATAAATCTACTCAATTCATATTCCACAAATGCGATAGAATCAAAATATTGTGTTTAAACTAGCAGGGACACATTTAATATCTTGTAAAGATTTTTTTTGCCTGAAGTTCCCCTTTAAAGCAGCTGGTGCGAGGTTGGGAGCAAATAATTAGAAGCAAAAGCGCATCTCTGCAAACAAAATGGTAAGAATTCATACAAAAAAGAACAAAGATAGGGGTGGTGGGGTGTTGAAGCCAGAGGATAAAGATGAATTCCCTCTGCCTTTGCCTCAGGGACACAGGCAACACCTGCGTGGTTTTTCTCTCTCCCCAAGAACACATTTTTCTTTTATTTCCCACCGCCTTTTTTCTCCAGTATGTTGCCATCACGGCCCTTTGAAAACAATTGCGGTCACTTTGTCTGATTTTATGCTACTTCTCAACACCAGCGCTATGCTAGCCAAAAACGAATAAAATAGTTTCATGTATGAGAAGTATTTCCGTAAAGTAAAATTTAATTTTTTGCTTATTTATTTATTTTTTTTTACTCAAGTGGAGTTCAAGCTGTTCAGTACTGCTTCAGTTTTAATGAATGGAACCAGACAGTACTCTTTTTTTAAACAGAGCTTCCCAACTCACTTCAACCTAGTTCCTTTGCACCAACATGTCACAAGATGGTGGGAAAAGCACCACTTTTGTGTAAATGAATGTCCTCAACAGCCTTCAGCAAAGTTTCTTGGCAGTAATGAGTAGTCTATTGGCGGCAAATCACTAACTTTTTCTTTTAAATTAAACTCCTCAACTCACTTGAACATTGTTGCGTGGTACCATGGTGCGACAGGATACCAGCAAAGCATAACGTTTGTCTAAATGAAGCACCTTCACTCACTTCCACATTGTTCTTTAAACACCAACAAATTGGAAGGAAAGTGCTACTTTTTTGTGTAAATGCAGAACTTATTTCAGGATAGTTCCAGAGATGGTTGCAAATCACTTTTTTTTTAAATGATGTTGCTCAATTAATTTCTGTGGCACAAGCACAAGATGGCTGCAAGGCGCCACTCTTGCCTCAAGGATGCTCCTCAACTAAATAGTACTAAGTAGGCACGAAGATGCTAAAAATCACAGTACTTCTTGCTTTGGCCTGAGTACAAAAATCGGTGAGTTCGTGGTTCTGTAAGTCGTGAATCAAGAATATATGCACTGTCCTTCTACTTTGACTATTTTGGTGTGATTATTTTTTTAGTATTTGTTCTCCTATTTGGGTTCAGAGTGTGACTACTTTTGCCACCTCAGCTCGTGACACACGATCATGCAAAACGGCTGCACCCAGATGGAGGTCTAATGAGTGTTATGAGGCGGGACTTTTTGAATGCACCGCCTGCCCGCCTCCACTCGATGGGGAAAGCGCTTCTCCGTAATGGGGTTAAGGTGTGACAGCACCATCAATTGAGGCAGCAGCTGATGCGGCTAATGAGCTACATGATCTATTCCCCTCAGGGCTGGACAAAGCACATGCGTGGCGGCGCACTCGCCAGACCTTTTGCGCCGAGCTCAAAGGTCCCGGAAGCATGCGGCAGCAGGAGCGCTGACATTTTCGACACACAAAAGCCCCCCGAAGGCCCGCCCCTCTCCTATAAATATCATTTTGTCATAAGAACTTTGTTTGCACAGACTTTAAGCATGTTTTGACTGTTTCAGTCTCGTCCTCGGCTTAGACTCGCTAACCCAGTAGTTATCAAACTAACTATTTTTTTCAATAATTACTGCATACAAATTGCTGTGCATGGAGTGAAAATCAATCATGCACAAACGGAGATAGTAAAAACAGTAAATTAGTAACACAAATTGATAAATATATATTTTCTTGTCATTTAAAGTGTATTAATTCAATTCATTGGTAAAAGTTGTAATTTAACTCTTGTACATAGTTAAAAGAAAAAAAAAGTACGGAGTAGGGACATAAAAAGCTTATGTTTAACTGAGGACAGGAGCTTCATTCAAGTGCTTTGTCGCCATCTTAATTCCTTCATATAGACAATTGGTGGAGTCAATTTCGTGTGGAGTTTTCTATTTTTGTGGCAGTGCTCGGACCCAATCCCCACACACTCAGCCGTATTATGTGTCGCCATCATTTCATCATTTATATTTATTTTTGGGTCACTTACGGTAACAGCCTTGTTTCCAGTAGTAGCCCGGCAGACACTCATCACACTTGGCCCCGGTGGCACCGTCTTTGCACTGGCAGAAGCCTGTGCCGTTGCACCGGTCGTGGAGGGAACCCATCTGGTTGCAGTTGCACTCTGACGGGGACGAAGCGAACAAGGTGGAGGAAGATGTTTGTTAATGTTGCGACTTTCGCTCATTTATTTGCATTCAGGACAGGTTGACTTGCGATGAAGCATGCGCGCCCTTTTCATACAAAGTCATTGTTCCCGTATCACGACGAGCAATCTGGACACTGTGTTGCCATATAAGTCGGGGCTTGTCCTCAGATGCCCGATAACAACTGGGAGACCAAGAAGAGGTAGAGAAGGTTCACAACTAAACGCCAGTAATCGTAACTTGTTGTTTGCACAGAGGCGACAGAATATAGATGCACATATAGAGCAAATTTAAATCTCAGGACTTTCATTATTTGCCGTGACTGCAAAAGAGTGTGGAATAACTAAACCATGTCGGCGGTAAGTGTGACACAGGAGCTGTGATTGTCAGAAAATAAATGTCGCATGCGCCCATCTGTCAGAGAGCTCTTTGGTTTTATTGAAATGCGAAATCCTCATTGAGTGATCCTCATTAGTCCCTGGTATAGTGTTACGCCATAAATACGTCTCTCATATTCATTGAAGCTGACTGATGAATTGCTCGGCAATAATTCGCCGTTTTGATCATGAGGCACAAGAGTTGACTTGTTTCTTGATGACAGCTGACGCTTCTCACTTGCTTAAAATCAAATTACATTATTGACTGTAAAATTAAACATTTACAGAAGCAGGGTGGGGGTGGGGAATCCAGATTACTCATGGTTGGTATGTGTGTTTGTGGGTCATGTGCATTAATGTCGGGATTACAGCTGGCAGCCTGGTTGAGTTGGTGACCTACCTTTCCCAGGAAAGTTTAAACCGGTTTCTGTTGCTTTTTTATTTATGCTGACTCCCAAATAATTTGGCAATCCTTGCTTTTCATTGGCTTTATATATATATATATATATATATATATATATATATATATATATATATAGGTGCAGGAACCTAACTTGTTCGTAAATTGAGTAAATTGTACTTTAAAATGTGTGTTTTTGTGAGTATGAATGTGTTTAAAAGCAGGTTTAAGTGGTAAAGCTATGAAAAACCCTCACTTTTTTTTTTTTTTTTCAAATTTCTGTCTCCAACGTATGCCCTTGTGAGGAGCGGGTATTCAATGTACGCATTCTGCTGGACACGCACGCACACAAAATATCCCCACCGATGCAGACACTCTCGTCATCCAGCTCAGCAGAGGCGTTGCGGAAGTATCCCAGTCTGCAGTGTTGGCAGTTCTGGCCCCTGGTGTTGTGCTTGCAGCTGACGCACGTGACAATTTTCAGGAACTCGAGGTAGCTGCAGCGGTTGGAGTGGCCGTAGCATTCACAGTCTAAGAAAAAAATGAAATAAAAATAAATTTTAAAAAAAGAAGACGAAAAAGAGCAAGGGGGTGAGACAAGTTGAAGTTATTCCTCGGGAGGGCACCGTCTTGCTTAAGTTTAAGTCGCTGAGAGATTGAGACGTGCGAGCGGCACACATTAATGAGATTCCTCGAGAGCGGCAAGTGATAAATGTCGGAAAGCTTCGACGTCAGTGAGCAAACGGATGGCCCTCAGTGTGCTTTACGAGCCCCATATTGGCTCAATAAAGACGGACCACTCCCTCACAGTTAGGACACTCACTCGGCAGTTCGCTGACTCGGCTTGGCTGCTGCACTGATTACTGTTGGGACCTCTGCCCGCCTGCCGGCCTACGATGCCCGTTTGCATACGCGCTGTGTAGCTACGCGAGACAATTGTGTTTGGGCAAGTGTAATGTCACGTGATTGACCCATTAGCTGATTAGAAGCTAAAGAGTCATACACTGGGAAGTTAAGAGTGAGGGAAATGATAAATATTTGTTAGCACGTTTCTTCCTGAGTGTGTGATTAGCTCGTTGAACTGATGGACAACAATGGATCGCGGGCGGGGTTGGAGTTGGAATCGATGCCCTGACAAATCACACCTGAGCCTCCAAAAAGAAGTCAGTCAACCCCCGAACAATTCATCCTCTCCCCTAATTGCGTTCCTATTAACAAGAAGATCGGACGCCATCACCATTCGCCGCACAGCCATTCCAAAAAACAATCCTTGACTTTGTTTAGAAACTACTCAAAGCTTCCTAGTTTGACGTTTGCCAAACAACAGATTGCGTCATCTGTCGCCAACTTTGTCAAACAACCACTTGTGTCGTCGACGCAACGCAAACCTTGTCGGCAAGTTTACCTATTAGTCACACCCTTTGGACAAAAAAGATCAAACTATTGCAAACCTGTCCACAACTTTGGCAAACCATTAGCACCAGTAATTCTATCAGTAATTTTGCCAAACAATCAATCACAACCCACTGTGGACAGACGGGAATGTGGAAAATATATGATCACACCCGGTGTAGACAATTTTGGCAAACCACATCTACAACCATTCCAAGAAATCAATGACCCCCTTCCATGAAGACAAGTTTTCCAAACAACCAACCCTTGACGTAAAAAAAATTTAACCCTCAATCTGTTTGTCAGTCCCACTTAAAGTTGCTGTGTTTTCTCAAACACAGTCTTTGCCACATGGAGGTCCGTGTGACACCATGGTGACAAAGCTCTGTACAGGGTGCCCCAAAAGCCTCAACAATATCAACTTATTTTTGTTGTATTGTCGTATGTCAACAAACAACGCGGAGACAGTTTTGCAAGAGCTTGGAATGCTGAAACGAGACTTTTCCCATCCTAAGCAGCAGTGCGGATGGGGGCGGGGCCCCCACGCCGCCAAATAAAAGCTGGCGATCATTTCAAGTGAGCACGACTGCTCCACATTCTCACAGAGCCTGCTGCCTAATTACGGTTTTATTAAGCTTCACAAGTTGGCTGCGACCGACGGTGAGCTACGAGGCATCGCTCTCTCATTTCTTTTTTCCTTTTTTAAATAAAGAGTCATTTACCAGGCATGTTTATGCAAATATGCATTTAAATGCGCATTAAAAAGTGGTGGTTTAGCTGTTTAATTAGCCGTCATATTATTATTTTATTATTGTTTGGTTGACGATGCGCTGTGAATTATGAATGAGCAGGTTTAAAGGAAGTCGGCGAACGTGGTGCTGTAAAGTGCCTCTCTCAGCACTGAGGGAAGCGAGCGGTGGGGGGTTGTGGGGGGTGGGGGGGGGGAAGAAGTGCCTGATTAAATATAAATGGCCAATTACGCCGCAGACTTGAGATAGGCACCGGGACCCTGTTCGCAGAATCAACGCCACAAGTCAAGATGTTGCTTTATTGCTATTTATCAATCGCAAGCTTCCTTCTTTTTTACAAGCATCTTTTATGAAATCGAAACTCGGCAGTTGTCTGGCTTAAATGTGCGAGATGGCCTCCACTTACCTTGATCATGCATGGAATTCAAAGACAGGAGTCTCAGATGCATGGAAGAGATGGAAGATGAAAAACAAAACATGCAATGAAAGGAATTTTGATTCTTTCTTTTAAATACCGCTAGCTCATCTAAGTGTGATGAAAGTCTACCTAAATCACAGACACACACATTCATTCTCACACTTTCGTCAATTTCCCGCCATGTAGCAGATGACCCTCTGCTGGTCTCTCACCGTTGAATTGATCATATATGATTCCAAACAAATGTCTCGCCCCAGGCTGGCCTGACATCAATTGTTTGAGGAGCCCTTGAGGAGTGAAGGAATACATTTCAGTTTGCTTCACCACAAGTTTCACATTGTCCTACGGTCTACAGTCTGCAGCAGCAACCTAGGCCGCATTACAGCAAAACGGAAGAAGGCAAGCACGAGACTGTAAAATTTTACCCGGTTAATTGCGATAATTAAAATACATTCCTGTCATTTTCTCAGAGCAACGGTCAAATTGTCACTTTTAGTACCTCTTTTGTTTTATTACCGTTTTGTTTAGTCTTGAGGACTAACCTTATGTGGTTTGAAAAGAACTGAAAAAGTGTGCTAATGATTCCCCATGTGCTTGTCAGAAGGAGGGATATTGTCGGTTTTAAAAGTCCTTATCCACTACTCTGAGGAAATGTAGGGCAAATGGAAAGCAGGGGCCGAGAGCGATACATCAGTTCTAATGGGTGCCATCCACCTGCAACAATTTTGAGTTGAGCAGCTTCAATACCGGTTGCTCGAACACAGCCACATAGATTCTATTTGTTAGCCCTTGTGTTCCGTTCTGTAAGTCTGGTTGCATTAAATTTGAGTTCAATGCTGCCTATGTTTCTTGAATTTTTGCTGAGTCAAGGCAGAAAAATCAGCCCAAAGGCAGCTCATAACTCGAAAAACTCATAAATGGG
This sequence comes from Idiotropiscis lumnitzeri, assembly GCF_059441095.1. Lineage (NCBI taxonomy): Eukaryota > Metazoa > Chordata > Actinopteri > Syngnathiformes > Syngnathidae > Idiotropiscis > Idiotropiscis lumnitzeri. The sequence goes on from NC_142408.1 coordinate 7,454,150, forward strand.
GCCACTTGTATTTCAAAGCACCATTCTATTGGCTTACAAAGAGAAAGGAAAACCCCTGTAACCTTTTAACCTCATAGTGATGATTCTAAATCCCAGTGTGACGGCTAATCCGCCGCCCGCTTCAGTTCTACCTTTCTGCTTTTTCTTTCTCCTCTCCTCCTCCTCCTCCTCCTCTCCTCTGTCTTCATGGTGGTTCCCAAAGGAGTCCGGCTCATGACCGCCTCTATCCCTCTTGCCGTGGTGCGCTACAAAGCAGCAACATCTCGCAAATCAATTTGTATTGACGTGGAACACACGAGCTCAGGCTGTTTTACCGGAATAGATTGGCAAGACGGCAACGTCTAATGATTTATGACAAGCGCCTCCACCCCGAAACGCAAATCCTACTCCTTCCCATTTATTTTCAAATCGGAGCAAATCATGCAGCTATTTCATACGTGTCTACAATGAGATACCTTTTCTCTCGGGCTTTCTGTGTTGATGCGTTTCCTTGTCAGCAAAACTTGTTGATTTGCGACTGTGAGTCTCCTGGGAGTGTTCCTTAACATTGTGGAAGACTGAAACATCCGCCATTGTCACTGACACAACAAAAAAGCATGTGTCGCAGAGCTCAAAAGTAAAATTTTGCTGCCCCAGGGAACTCTCGTTTATTGTAGGAGATACGTTCCAGACCCACACGGCCCTGTCTGGAACGTATTCCCACAAACTGAGGTTCACTGTTCTGTTGTACAGTACAAAGTAGCAGTTACAGGATCTAAAGGACTCGAACGATTGTCAGGGATACAGCGTATGGTCATCCGCAGGGTTTTGAGAAGTAAACCTAACTGTTGTTCTTGCTGGAGCGTCTTAAAATTAGGACATGTTGACAAGTTCAAGCAAAAAATGTTCAGCCGAAAAAGGCCAGTATTACAGAAGAGGTTGTGTTGAATTGTTTGCCTGGTCTCATTCCTGCCAGAGTTATAAATCCAGGGAAGTAAATTGGATTTGTAGCTGTTTGGCTCATGATGTGTAGCTGTTTGGCTCATGATGTAAGAAAAGGATTCCGTTACCACGGTGACCTTGTTCGAACCTTGCTCTTTGGCTGCCAGGATGGCCGAGTGGTCTAAGGCGCCGCGTTCCGGACCCAGTCTCCCCAGGAGGCCTGGGTTCGAATCTCGTGGCTGCCAGGATGGCCGAGTGGTCTAAGGCGCCGCGTTCAGGACCCAGTCTCCCCAGGAGGCCTGGGTTTGAATCTCGAATTTCCCCATTGTGGGACTAATAAAGGCATTATTATATATTATATTAAATGTGAAACTCCTCATCAAACACAAGATGAGAAATTGCCACTTTGACCATGAAGCTAATGTGCATGTGCTGCATAATTGTGAATGACATGAAAAACATGAGTGCAAGTTGTGGTTCACTGCTTTGCTTGCTATTATTGAACTTTAAAAATAATACCATGTCTGTTGTCCTCATGTTCAGATGAGGAATGACTGTGGCCATGAGTCTCATGTCCATGTCCCTCAGATTTATGGGAGACTGTCACGGGAAAAAGCATAACAGGTGTGCAGATTTTGTCTTGCTAAACTCTAAAATGATACCTCTAATATGACTTTGGCTGACTTAGTCCTCACCTTGGCTTTCATTATCATGCTCTGATGAGAAATGGTCATTGTGACCATGAGTTTCATGCCCTTGTCCCTCAGACCTTTGGAAGACTGCCATGGAAAAGCAAAATTGGGGTTTAAGTTGCTCTCTTGCTACTCTCTCAAATAATACCGCTTATTTGACTTTGGGTGACTTATTCCTCACCTTGCCTTTCATTCTCATGCTCAGCTGAGAAATGGTCATGGTGGCCATGAGTCTCATGCCTATGTCCTTTAGACTTTTGGGGGACTGTCACAGAAAAGCAGAACAGGAATGCCAGTTTTCATCTTGCTAGACTCTAAAATGCCACCTCTCATGTAACTTTGGCTGACTTATTCCGCACCTTCCCTGTCATTCTCATGCAGCGATGAGAAAGTAAGATGCCCATGGCTCTCATGCCCATGCCCTTCAGACCTGTGCGAATCTATGTGGTGGACAAGCAAAGCAAGAGTTCAAGTTTCCATCTTAAAAAAATGACAACATGGCTGTCCTCTCACCATGTCTGCTATTCTCATTCTCAGGTAAGAAATGGCTATCGTGCCCATGTGTCTCATGGCCAAGTGTCTCAGACATGTGGGAAACTATATGATGGACAAATGGAACAAGAGTTCAAGTTACACCTTATTACGGCTGAACTTTAGAAAGATTTCTCTCATTTGGCCGTCTTTTTCCTCACCGTGTTTGCTGTTCTCATGCTCTGATAAGAAATGGACATTGTGGCCATGAGTGTCATGTCCATGTCCCTCAGACCAGTGGGAAACTAAGTCATGGACAAAAGAAGAGTGTAAATTATGCCAGATTCTAAAAAGGAACCTCTCACTGGACTGTATCATCTTCACCTGCTCTGTTATTCTCACGGTCAGATGAGAAAGTATTGTGTCCTCCAGTCTCATACCCATGTCTCTCAGACCTGTGAGGAACTATGTGATGGAGAACCAAAACAATGCAAGTGCAAGTTTCCATCTTAAAAATACAGCACAGTGTTTACTACAACTGGAAACTACAAAAATACTTCTCATTCGACTGTCTTGTTCCTCGACCTTTCTGCCATTCTCATGCTCAGATGAGAAATGGCCATTTTGGCCATGAGTCTCATGTGCATGTCCCTCAGACCAGTGGGAAACTTAAGTCATGGACAAAAGAAGAGTGCAAGTTATGTCAGATTCTAAAAAGGAACCTCTCATTTGACTTTATCATCTTCACCTGCTCTGTTATTCTGATGGTCAGATGAGATAGTACTGTGTCCTCGAGTCTCATGCCCATGTCTCTCAGACCTGTGAGGAACTACGTGATGGAGAAGCAAAACAATGCAAGTGCAAGTTTCTATCTTAAAAATACAGCACAGTGTTCACGACTACTGGAAACTACAAAAATACTTCTCATTTGACTGTCTTGTTCCTCGACCTTTCTGCCATTCTCATGCTCAGATGAGAAATGGCCATTTTGGCCATGAGTCTCATGTGCATGGCCCTCAGACCTGTGGGAAACTGTCACAGACAAAGTATTTTGATCATGTTAGACTCTTAAAAAACATTTAATTTGGACTTTGGGCATACATGAGAAAGTACTGTGACTATGAGTCTCATGCCCATGTCTCACAGACTTGTGTGAAGCTGTCATTAAAAGTAAGGCATGGTTGCATCATATTACTTACTACTAATGCAATAAAAAATATGTCTGCTTCATCCTCATGCTCAGAGGGCGTGCACGTTTGTGGCCAAAAGTTTGATTTTCCTCAAGCTTACACAAAATCAAAGGTTTGCCTTTGACAATTATAACAATGAAACGTTTTGCATAGGTAGAGCTAACTTGTACTAATAGTGCTACTTCTACAACTACTGCTGATTTAGATTCAAGCTAAGTTCTAAGGTTTTAGTAAAGGGTTTTCTACTTTCTGCAACACTGCATCGATGGGAGATGACAATACCTCCAGCTATCGTTTCCTTCCCATGATCAAATGAGGATGTCGACCCATGGCCATGATTCTCATGAGGAAAGGAAACACCTCTATGTTTGCCTTCCTCATATACGGGTGAGACAGTGCCTCGTTGACGATGAGTTTCATGTTCCTGAAGTGCGTGAGAAACTGAAATATCGTTGACAAGCAAAGATGTTGATTATATTTTCTTTTCATTTGTAACCTTGCCGAAAGAATGATTCTCATGGTTAATCTCATCTCCAAGAGTCCTCTATAATCATTGTTACACCACTGAAAACTCATACGTCACTATTAACGTGTCTTTTATTGGGAACGTCCTCCTGGTGAGTTGAGAACGTGCCTTTCTGGTCGTGAGTCTCATGTCCTTGAGGAACTTGAGAAACTAACACTATGAAAAAAAAAACAAGTTTTACATTTCAAGGTAAAATGTAAGTTTGAAGTCAAACATTTCTACTTTAAACAGCACTGCATCTGTCCGACATGTAATACCTTCATCTTTTCTTTTCTCCTCATGTTCAAATGACGTTGTTGTCCCATGTCCATGATTCTCAAGAGGAAGGGAAATTCTTCTGTGTTTGTCTTCCTCGTGTTTGGATGAGAACGTGCCCCTGTGGCTGTGAGTCTCATGTTCTTCAAGTTCATGAGAGATTAAAATACCATCGACAAGCAAAGATGGTAATGCATTTCTTCTCATTTTAAGGCTCTTTGAGGAACTAATTCTCATATACATTCTTTTCTCCAAAATAAGAGGCTCTAGAGAAATTTATTTCACTAATTTGAAAAGCCTTACCATCATTTTCAAATTGTCTTTGATTGTGAGAATGCCCATAGTCTTTATGGTGATATGAGAAAGTACCTCCGAGTCTGTGAGTCTCATGTTTCTCAAGCACATGTGAAACTAATACTAAGAGAAGTGAAGATTTAGATTCTGAGTTGTGAGGTTTCAGCAAAGGGCTTCTACTTTCTACAAGACTGCATCTACGGCGTTTCAAAAGTCATACCTTGGCTTTCAACTTGTCTCTCATTGGGAGCCTCCCGGTGGTCCTCGTGGAGAGATGAAAAGGCATCTTTATGGCCACCAGTCTCGTGTTCCTCGAGCACATGAGAAACTAACACTACAAAAAGTTGATATTTAGATCCGAGCTGAGTTGTAAAGTTTTAGGAGATGCTATTACATTCATCTCTTCTTCCTTTCTCGGGTTCGCATGAGGTTGTCGTCCCTTCGCTATGATCCTCACTATGTTTGTCTTCCTCGTGTTCCAATGAGAAAGTGCCTCTGTTGCGTTGAGTCCCATGTTCCTCAAGTGTGTGAGAGACTGAAATGCCATTGGAAAGCAAAGTTGTTGATTTTTAATTTTTTTTTTCTCCTCATTTTAAGGCTCATTGAGGAACTGATTTTCTCATACATTCTCATCTCCAAGATCAGAGTGTGCTGAAGCCAAGTCCCTGCACTACTTTGAAAAGCCATACCTTCATATTCAACTCGTCCTTTATTGGGAGCCTTGCCATAGTCCTCATAGTCAGATGAGAATCTGCCTTTGTGGGTGTGAGTTTCATGTTCCTCATTAGAGACTGACACAAAAAGTGAGGATTTTGAGTCGCGTGATGGTTTAAGATTTAGGGGCTTAAAGTTTGTACGCCGCACAGTCCAAGGGCACTAAAAATACCTTCAGGTCTTCTTTCTTGCTCATGCTTAGATAAGGTTGTCGTCCAGTGGCTCTCGTGTATGGGAACTGACACATCAAAATGTTAACTCTTACATACTGTTCTTTTTCTCTGACTTGCACTCCTTATATTTAGTATTCATTGTCATTCGTATGCTGTTTTACTCTTTCACTGTTTTGAGATTCTCCTGTTAATCTTTACAGACCAATAGCTGCATGTTTCTGCGGGTTGTGAAAATTTGGTGGCACAACCTTGTATTTGTGGAGCCTCCTGCCCTTCATTGTGCTCAGATGAGATTTTGTGGCCATGAATCTCCTGTTCTTCAGGCTTGCGGGACGCTGTCGCAATGAAACCATCGGAAAAAAGTCATTAATACATCGGCAATGACAGAATGTTGTCTCTGAAGAACTATTGATGAGATTCCAAGGCCTCTGCTACAAGAGTTAATGCAAACTCCGTCCCCAGCAATGACTTGATGATGCACCCACTTATCTTGGTTCTTCCGATAATAAAGGAAATGGAAATTCTATATGCTTTTGTTCTTTTAAAGATTATCCTGTAACATATTCCCACAAGTATAGCTTGCACAAAACCCCTTGAATCAATATAGCCTTTAAAGACCAGTCAGGACCCACATCCCGCTTATGCATTTTTAACTATCTCAACTTTTCCCCTTCCTTTCCACCCCATTTTTTCTCCCTGCATTTTTCCATGTTCTGTTTTTCCCAGAGGGTGTTTTGCCTTTCCCAGAATCCTTTGTATCAAGTTCTCGGGGCTACTATGTGTGTAGGAGAGAGAGCTGGGAATCTAGTTCAGATCAAGCTTCCCACTCCTCACGCTTGTTCATAAAGTGGAAACGTCTTTGTCGCGATGTTGGGGAGATAAACAACTAGTTAAAACATGATTTTGTCATGTTTTTTGCAAGTAGGCTATCTGTTTGGCCACCAGAACCGCCCCTTCAAACTACAAATTTCTTCTTTAGACCACACCATTTCCATTGGGATAGTTTTGAAGACAATAGTAGACGCTCAAGAGCTGATTGCAGTTATGATGTTTTCAGTCATTGCATTTCATCTGTACCAGGATTGCTAGATTAGCTCTGAATCAATAAATTTGGTGATTTTAAAGTAAAATATCAATACAACCCTCTGATGACATCATGTAGTTCATTTCCAAGCTAAAGTGACTCTAATGAATATCAAGTGAAAGTCAAGTTGAGACAAATTCTGATTGGGGGAGAGAACATCTAATGATTGTGGAGTATTCTACGAATTTTCCGCCTTTTGTGTGCGCATGTCAGGCGAAATACAAGTCATTGAGTGGCCAGAGCTTAGCAGCCCACCGGAGACCACCGCGCCGCATGCCTCCATCTGTGTTCCACAACCCCTCGAGGTGTTTTTGCACAGGCCGTGCTAGTCTCCAGTGGCTTCCCTTCGGAGAGGGGCATCCTGTAAGCATCCCCCTTCCGGGCAAATCTCACTGCCGCCCACTCTCCACCCCCTACGTCCTCCTCGGGGATCCGGCAGCTGTTTTTACAACGCCCGGATCGTCGTTGTCGTCATCATCTCACATGACTGCATAACGCCATTTCTGCATCTCATTGAAGCAACCCCGTTCATACACGGATACGTGCACACACACACACTACATACTGTTTCATTGGCGTATAACTCCTGCGGGAAAATAGCAGTCTGACTCGTGTTTGAAAAGGCTGCACTCAAAACTGAGACTTATTAATTATAAATAAGATTTTTTACCCCCCATTTGAAGTTTTTTAAAGTACGGTGGTGCCTTGACTTAGGAGACTAGAGCACAACCCCTGGCCGGGATATATGGGGATTCATTGTATCAGCTCACCCAAAAAAAGAGCCAGTTCACAAGGCTCCACAAGGGGGAGACAAAAGTTACACAATGCCGCTTAAAGTTGCCTTGCACATATTTTATGTACAGTACATTCATGCTCGTATACATCCATGCAAATGTACTTGGAGAGATTCCAGGTGCTTGTAATTGCTGAAGGCTTTTTTTTTTTTTAAGCTGCGCCGCAACAGTTACACGAGGGCACGGCATGTAAATGCAACGAGGAGCTGCTGAGCGGGCTAGCAAATTAGCATAGGAGATGCTGCCTGAGATTGTTTATCCAGAGAACGCTTCATCCTCCTTTTTTTTTTTTTTTCCCGACTGCACGCACACATGCGCGGCGTGATGAGCGCTCACACAGTGAAAAGTGTGATTTCACACTGCTGACAAAGACTGAACTCCAAAGCTGTTCCACAAGCCTCCCATCGCTAGGAGATTTTTTTTTTTTTCCTTTTTTGCCTACAGAGAAACATCGGGACTCTTAAAGGCTAATGTGGCTGTAAATTGATATTTTGCAGTCTATGTCTAAGCCTTTTTCCAATATTATGCAGTTTTTTTTGTAAAGCATTTAAGGGACATGGCCCAGTGAGTGACATCAGGGGCGAGTGTTTTACTGTTTGTCATGTTTGATAAATATCATTAATTGTGTCTCTCCTTGCCCACGTGCCAAGGCATCACAGTGCCTTAATTGCGCCGTTTTTTTGCGTTTTACTCCATTTGAACTGATAATTCTGTCCTTAATTTTGTGAATCAAATCTGGATAATAGTTGGATCGATGGAGTGAGAAATGTCAAAGGAAAAATGAGTTAGGCATTCACCCAGAAATGGTTTAAAAAAAATAAAAAATAAATAAAAGACCCCGTGGTTGGGGCTTCCTTGATCTAAGGGACTTGGAGGTGGAAGTCCGATTGTGTTAATATCACGGCAAATATTAATTGGCCTTAACCCCTAGTGGAGTGTTCCATCATTAATTAGTCATAAGTATGAGAGCAATGCAAACGCCACTGCGGGCTAAGCGTTAGCCTAACAGCTTGTGACACAATTGGGACGACGCTGGTCGTACAGTGCACGTCCTCTAGGTGGCAAAGTTTTGGACCAGGTTTTGTCGTTTTAGTGGTCATTGTTCCCAGAGAGTTGAGAATTCCCCTGCCAATGTGAGACACCCGCCATGGAGCCCACCATAAAACAAAAATCCTCCTCTCACGCTATGTGGAAATACTTAGCTTACATGTCCCCATGTTGTTTTTATACTTTATTATTAAGTTTCGAGTAGATGGAACAAAATGAAAACTGCTTATTTTGCTAGTTAGCACCCTTGTATGTGCATGTACGGTGAGCCATGCAACGGGTCTATGAATGGCTGCTCTGTACGTCAAAGCGATCGACCGACACCCCCTTTGCGAGCCACTCGTCGATCGCGATAGACGCAATGGGCTCCTTTCACCTTATATGGCGTCACGGTGGCCGACTGGTTAGCACAATGGCCTCATAGTGCAGAGGTCATGTGATCGATTACGGCTCTGGCCTTCCTGTGTGGAGTTTGCATGTTCTCCCCGTGCCCTGCATGGAAGCGGATGCTTGTTCGTCTTTGTGTGGCCTTCGTTTGGCTCGTGATCAGTCCAGGGTGTATCCCACTTCCCGCTCCAAAGTCAGCTGGGATAGGCACCTTCCGCTCACATGCCGTCCTAATATGGACAAGCACTATGGAAAATGGATAGAAGGACCTCCTATATGCTTATATTGTATTTTCTGAAATGGGTTATGGGAAAGTAAGCGGATTTATTGCACAGTTATTTGACAGGTGCCTGCCTGTCTGACTGTGCAGATGGACCGTCTCTCGGCGCGTGCACACACACACATGCAGTCTTAAGTAAGAAGACGGTATTGTGGGTTCATGTGCTTTTCCTGCTCGCTCACACACACACGCACACACACGCCCCCACGCACACGCACGCACACACACACGCACGTACACACTTGTAGTGTATTTGCATATAATGAGATCATTTGTCACGCCACCCTGCCAAACGCTCGCAATCATCGCCCTAATGCCACCTGTCACTCGCAGCATTCTCATGTCTTATTACGGCACCGAGATACGGCGTTGATTCGGCCGTCGGCTAATGAAGACATTGCGATTCGGCCGCCTGCCAGTTAACGTGCACGCCTTAACGGTGGCGTGGACTTAGTTTTAATGCGTCACATGATTTTCCAGGCATGCTCCCTTCATTGCGCTCTGTCCCAGGCAGTGTTGCGTTTTGGTTATTAAAAAAAAAATCACCAGGTCTTTGATTAGTAGGGCTAATGGGCGTATCGTTTGTTCGGAATCCTGCCAATAATTCCAGGATGAATGCGCCACCATCTCGTGAGACTTTAGCTCTTTTGTTTTTGGAACCCATCCTCTGTTCTTAATTTTTTACTGGTGTTTGAATTTTTGTCTGAATTCTTTATTATTATTAAACACAAATTACTTGTGTTTAGACTCTTGGGAGCACATACAATATATCATTGCAAAGAAAATGCATGCCCTGAGTTCAAGGGAGGAACAAGGAATTGTGCTTTGACACTATCTTGTGTTGCCTTTTAGGTACCAAGGAACTATGTTGAAGTGACATTTGGAGCTAAAGTCTGCTATGCTTCGGGTAGACAAATCAAAAGGAAGACGTACATATAATATGCTCCTCTCACATGTAGTCAGTCTGTGTTGGAGAAGATCAAGTCAGGCTTATAGTGGGTGGCGTGGATGTTACGGTAATACATGAGTCGGATTTGGCGGATCTGACCCTCCCGCCCCCACCCATCTCTCCAGCTGTCCAATAGGATGTCAGCTCACTGGATCAGACTCTCCTCGCCAACATAATCTTCACGCGAGTATGCTCACTGACGTAACAGGGCCGCTAATGTGACGAGTTACATCAAACGTCACGATTGCGGTGCCCGCTTATACACCGAAGACCTCGTACGGTGATTCGTATGTCGGGGTCCCTGTGAGCCATATGCTCGACGCGTACACAGTGGCCGACACCGCGGCACAACAGTGAAGGCTTGAAGATAAATTCAGCTCTCTGTGCAGGAGCTAAAACAAGGGAGGCTTACAAATCTACTGGGATTCTGTGTGACCCAGATGTTGATGTGTAATGATTTTGAAAAATACTCAGCACAGTATTTTGTGCAAAAGAACATCTTGCATTTCATACAGAAGATGGTGAAGGTGGTGATGTATTTTTGTCAAGCACTCGCATACTTTGGAACATTGACCTTGGGAACATTTTGGACAGCTCAACGCCGCTGTGTTAGTTAAGACATTTTTTCAAATGCTTCCACAGGTCCTAATTTTGAGTTGTTAATTGTCGTCGTCCAACAGAGCAGAGAGAATATATGCCTGGCTGTGAGGATTGTTGTGTGCTCCTTTGGTAAGGTTTTTCATTTGATTAGGTTTAAGCAAGCAGGAGTTTGCTATTTTTTGGTTTGTGTGTTTTTTGCCTGCATTTGTGGTTTGAGCGGAGCTTCCTGCCAACACCGGTTCTTCATGTAACTCAAGCGGCTTCTTTTTAAGTGCTGGACAAACAGGAGTTAGTTTCCGGATCTCTACTTTTAGTTTTTCTTATTTTTGTGTTTGTTTTTAAGCATGTAGACTTATTTTTTTGAGTTTGGCGCTTTAGATCCTGTATAGCTGTGAAGTTCAGATTCTGTTCCCTTTGATTTTCAACCATTTATGTTTCACGCAGGTGAGATTCAGGTCTCAAATTTCCTTGGTCCTGGTCATGATCTTTCTATATTGCTGATTTTCTCCTCTCGCATTTGGTTCTGAACCGTATTCCCTGCTATAAATAGTGATTCCCCGTATCCAGAATAGTGACTGGGCAAACAGTTTGGCCACACAGGCGGTGCCACGCCTTTGCTACTTGCTCTAAAAGTGCAAAATTGCCATAGATGGACTTGGTCCACCCATTCCGCGTCGGTGCCTTTTTATGCAGTGCAAAAGGGGCCATGTGCATAAAAGCCAGAGTCAATGTCGCCACTTTGACGTCGGCTTGTGTGGAAGAGCTGCTAGCCTGAGAGATTCTCCACAGAGAGAATCCCTAATCAGCTTCCACTTTTTATTCCCGCCTCCCCCAAACCCTTCACCCGAAATCACATACATATGCCTGCATAAGCTTTCTTTTTTCTTTTCTTTCTTTTTTTCACCCCCTCTACCACCATCCACTCAGCCAACTGTCTTCTCTCCACTCCCCTTTTGTTCAGTCCGTCAATGTCTGTAGTCTGAAAACCAAACTGTGCAAGAATTCCTCCTGAGCAGGTTTGTGTGATGTGCGGCGATGAAAGCACTTGGCCGACAGAGGGGCCTATTAATAATGAAGCAGAGATGGAAAAAGTGAAAGAGTGAGAGAGGAAGGGAAGAGAAGCGAGTGACTGCAGGGGTGGGAGTGTCAGGATCGTTCCCGATGGGGTTCAAACTTGGAAAAACGGTGCAAAAGAAGAGAGGGAAGGCAAAAAGAGAAAATTTCCTCTGCTTTGCATTATTACTTACTAGAACCGGAGGGCGAACCAGCAATTGTACCTGAAAAGAAGAAGAAGAGAAGAAAATGAGAACTTGTTGTCGACTTATGCATCGAGTTTGCCCAAAGGCTCGTCTTGATGATCACATTGAGGAGGGGTTGAAGATATGACACTGACTGAGATTGTTTCGGCTCATGAGCCTCACATTCTTCATCTGAAATTTGTACTCATTCACTACCTGCCATTTCAAATGCCGTGTTCTCCAAAATGTATTTTGAATGATATGTACGCTGACAACATGAGCACCAAACCTGCCAAAACAAAGACTAGACTCTTCTGTCACCAGAGGGGGGGCATTCAATGCTGGGGGAGTAAATTAATATTAATACCCTACAGACAGCACTTATTTTGCTCTACATACGCGTAGCACTACAGCTCCCATATTGAATGGCGCCTTTGAATATGTATCATCAAGCAAGAACTCATTGGATTCATACCAAATGATTACAATTATTACGATTGCATTATATCATTCTAACTCAATTTTACGAATTCTGTTTGCCGATTTTATGGCTAGTACAAAATCCACATGCATGGCAGATGCGCTGACATATTGCTAAGTGTCTACTGCAGAATTTAAAAGGAAAAGGAAAAGAATGCATACCTTCATTTTAGATTTTCAAAGCGTTTGTGGCTCTCTTGGAAACTTTTATGAAACGGTTCAACTGGCGCTACACCTATTTAATCTCTCCCTCCTCACTTGCAGTACAGTGACACACCACAACAGCATTGACGCGTAATGTAGGAAAGTAAATATCACCGAATGCACGGAAACCTCTGTGCTAATGCTCACATCAACCTCAGAAAATATTAGAATGATCGCCCAAGTATTAGGGATTTTGGGACGTTTTGATCTTCATAGAGGTGCTCACAACAAAGCTGATGTCACAATGAGAGAAACGTGTCGCCCTAAAACAAAATAATAGGGCAATTTTTTTAGAGGTGGATGTGGCCATAAGTTGAGATCTCCACATACATTTTGGGAATGTAGAATCAAATTTTTTCAATTAATTAATTAAGTAATTAATTAATGTATTTAAACTCCACCTCAGTGTGCTCGACTCTCGATATTTACAAATAGGCAACAATTTGCTTTCTTCCGCACGGATGATTGTCCTGTTCTGTCCTGAATATTAAAAAGTTAGTGCCGTTGCGCTTCTACTGAGCAAACAAACATTTTGAATATTTAAATCTGGCTAATGGGATCCTTGAGTGTTAGCGTGTGAGTGTGCATGTCGGTGGCATTAGCGCGAGGTTGAGGAGTAGAAAACGGGCCTGTTGTCTGCTGCGCTTGCAGGCGCAGGTACGTTTGTCACTGGCTGTGCGTGTCTCTTCCTGCGCACGCCAGAGTGTCTGCGTTTGTTTGAAAGGACAAAACTGGGGAGATGCTGCCCTAGATTATTATTTTATCATCGCTCGCTGCTTTAGCTGGCAGCCTTCTCCTCCAGGATTTCCCCCCACGCACTCCCGCCTCGTCTGAGGTGACGCAAACCCGGTGAGCTCTGTCCAAACTTCCTCTACGACCTTGAAACGAGTCTTGGAAAAAAATCACGAGTTGAGATTGCCTAACAAAAAAAATGCAAATAGATTGAATGAGCGTCAAACTGGACTGCACAGCAGTGTGTCGTGAAGCTCATCATTTCTGCTGCGGGAAATGATCCAATTTCACAGAATTCATTTACTACATACAGTATAACTCATCTTTGTTCATCCATCTATCCCAGTGACGTCTAGTGACAGGCAGAAAGATGAAATGCACATCAACTAGATAGCAGAAGGTCCAATTTATAAAACAGAAAAATTAAAGATTGGTTCACCGAGTCGATTTACGTTTTAAATTGAGATGAGGGTCATCATTATTTCAGGGAATGGATCTTTCTGGCATCGGAGGACATTTTCAAATTTTTCATCGAGTGAACAAGACCCCACATATTATTTGGAAATGTATTTATCTAAAAAGAAAGCTGAATTTCCAAAGAAGCAGAATCATTTTATTGGTTATTTGCTGTCAATGTTTCAGAAAATGCAAACGGAAACATGGACCTGAAAGTCATTCATATTTTAGACCCCACTCGGTAGAATCAAGATTGAAGTGCCTTGGGTTAAGCACAAATATAGTTCAGCTATTCTAACGCTTTTAAAACGATGTTTCCTGGTCCCCCTTTTGTGCATTGTGGTTCCACCAACCAAAATTGCCATCATTTGTAATTCTTGTTATTTTGTCCTTAAATTGTGCAAAGACCTGTGAAACAGGCA